>NC_067247.2:388299710-388924710 GCF_019359855.2 Lolium perenne
GGCGAGGGGGCCAGGGTTGGCGAGCAAGGGAGAGAGGGGAGGTGGTCGAGCTCGGCGACATGGCCGGCATGGCCATGTCCTAGCTTCTCTCCTCCTCTCCTTAGCTCCACTATGTTGCCTTGAGGGTTTAAGGGGACCAGGGAACAATGTAGTATAGCTTTGGTTTAGATTAGGTGATGTAGATCACTATTTGCAATAGTTGCAAATAGTGCCCAATTTGGAAATTCACAAAAATGTCCAAATTTGAAATAATTCAAATGGTGAACCTTTTTGAAATGTGAGTGTTGGGATAAGTTGTAATTGACCAGAGATGAATTGAGGTGGTGGTGGAAAAATTAGATTTCAAAATTTGGCCAAAATGGCTAAGTGGAGATTGTTGATCTTATTATAAAGTTGCAACTTTGGATGAGCATAGCTAGTGATCAAAGATGAATTTGGCAGGGTGGTCTTCATCAAAGTTGTTCACCTTGATGTTGACTTTGACAAGGTGCAAGGAGTTAGCAAGAATGGATTTGAGAAAATTGAGTTGCAGGGGCTCAAAGTGGGGATCAGACTAAAATTGGCAGATTTGGCCATCATCACATGTGAGTGGGAAACGTGTTGGAAATCATTTGAATTGTGAACCCTTGATTCCAAAAGTTGTAATAAGTGTTTAACAACATTATTCAACTAATGGTGAAGACCAAATAGGTCTAGGGTCAAAATTTATAAAAAGGCCATAGGGCATATGTGAGGGTTTTTAGGGTTTTTCAAATATTTGAATTTCTTCCTCTTTGATTTATTTGGTTGGTTATGATCACTCTAGGGTTTTAGAGCATATATAAAAAAAAACAAGTACTAACAATCATCATGGCATATCACTCAAATGCACAAGTCCTATGCATGGTACTATATGCAAAAGAAAAGTTTTTGTTGGTTTGAAATTTTGTTCTCTGGAATTCTCTAACTTTCTTTTCCTTGAAATTTGGGGTGTTACATGTATAACCAGGTCGGAGTCGCCAAAGCAGAGTATGCGACGCACGCCAATCTCCTTGGCCAGCTTCAGCCCATGAATGAGCGCTTCATACTCCGCCACATTGTTGGACGCGGCGAAGTGGATCTGCAGGACGTAGTCCAGCCGGTCTCCCTTGGGAGAGGTGATGACAATGCCGGCTCCCAAGCCGTTGCGCATCTTCGAGCCGTCAAAGTGCATCTTCCAGTGTGTGGAATCCGGCACAGGCGGCAGGTACTGCATCTCAGCCCAGTCGACGAAGAAGTCCGCCAGGATCTGCGACTTGATGGCTGTGCGTGGCTCGTAGAGGATGGTGTGGGCGGCTAGCTCCAGGGCCCACTTGGCAACCCGGCCGTTGGCATCCTTGCTGCCGATGATTTCTGCCAAGGGCGCTGTGGCAACCACCTTGATGGGGTGCTCTTGGAAGTAGTGTTTGAGCTTCTTGGCCGCCATGTAGACGCCGTAGGTGACCTTCTGGTAGTGGGGGTAGTTTTGCTTCGACTGGGAGAGCACTTCGCTAAGGTAGTAAACTGGGCGCTGAACCAGCTGCTCCCTGCCGGCTTCTTTGCGCTCCACCACCAGGACAACGCTAACCACTCGATTGGTGGCTGCGATGTACAACAGCATCGGCTCCGTTGAAGCCGGCGTTGCAAGGATTGGCGCGGTTGAGAGCACGCGCTTCAAGTCACGGAAGGCTTCATCCGCCTGTGGTGACCAGACGAACTTGTTCGCCTTCTTCATCAATTGTTACAGGGGCAGTGCCTTCTCCCCCAGCCGGCTGACGAAGCGGCTCAAGGAAGCCAGGCAGCCAGCGAACTTCTGGACGTCCTTGAGGCACTGCGGCAGTTCCATCTTCTCCAGGGCACTGATCTTCTCAGGGTTGGCTTCGATCCCTCGCTGAGAGACGAGGTAGCCAAGGAGCTGGCCAGACGGCACGCCGAATGTGCACTTGGCCGGGTTGAGTTTCATCCGAAATCTTCTCAGATTGGTGAAGGTTTCTCTCAGGTCATCAAGGAGGGTAGTCGTCTCCTTGGTCTTTACAACGACATCATCCACATATGTGTGAACGTTTCTGCCGATTTGATCCTGCAAGCATTTTTGCATGCACCTTTGGTAGGTGGCGCCTGCATTTTTCAAGCCGAACGGCATAGTCGTGTAGCAATAAGCCCCATACGGGGTAATGAACGAAGTCTTTATTTGATCATCCGGATTCAAAGGAATCTGGTGGTAGCCTGAATAGGCATCTAGGAAAGACAATAGTTCACAGCCGGCAGTCGAGTCTATGACTTGATCTATGCGCGACAGGGGGAAGGGATCCTTCGGGCACGCCTTGTTCAGGCTGGTGTAGTCGATACACATGCGCCAGGAGCCGTTCTTCTTCAAAACCAGGACCGGGTTTGCCAACCAGTCCGGGTGTAGCACTTCCATGATGAAGCCGGCTGCCAGCAGCCGGGCGATTTCTTCACCGATGGCCTTCCTTCGTTCTTCGGCGAAGCGCCTGAGAGGCTGCTTCACCGGCTTGGCTTCAGGCCGGACGTGGAGGTGGTGCTCAGCCAGCTCCCTCGGCACACCCGGCATGTCTCTTGGAGTCCATGCGAAGATGTCCCGATTCTCACGGAGGAAGCTGGTGAGCTCGCTTTCCTATTTCTTGCTCAAGCCGGCACCGATGGTGACGTACTTGTCCGGCTGCGCTGGGTCCAACAGGATCTTCTTGGTGTTGTCGGCCGGCTGGAAGTGAGTCGTCCCAGCCGGGTTGCCTGCAGCCGGCATGTCTGTCTGCGCGGCTTTGGCGAGCGCGACGGCGTCGTGGATGAGCTGCTTCTCGGTGGCGATGACCAGCGTCTGGGCCATCTTGGAGCTCTGCGTGGCGCAGTCCATGGAGCGGCGATAGTCGCCGTCTATGGTGATGACCCCCTTGGGGCCAGGCAGCTTCATCTTCAGGTACCCATAGTGGGGCACCGCCATGAACTTGGTCAGGGCCGGCCTGCCTAGGAGCGCGTGGTAGGGACTCACGAGGTCCACCACCTCGAACTCGATTCTCTCGGTGCGGAAGTGGTCTGGCTTCCCGAACATCACCTCCAGCGTGATCCGGCCGATCGGCTGGCAGCAGTGGCCTGGCACGATGCCATGGAAGACGGTGGGGGTGGGGCGCAACTCGGCCTCCTGGATGCCCAGCTTGCGGGCGGTGTCGCGGTAGAGGATGTTGATGCTGCTGCCCCCGTCGATGAGGACGCGCGAAAAACGCACGCTGCGCCGGGTTGTGCCGATGGTGGGGTCGAGGACCATGGCGTAGCTGCCCAGCTTCGGCAGGACAGCCGGTGTGTCGCGGCGATCAAAGGTGATGGCCTGCTCTGACCAGTTTAGGTACTGGGGGACCGGCGGTATGACCGCGTTGACTTCGAGGGAACGGCTCTGCTGGCTCGTCTTGTCCTCGGGCTCGGAAGTGAAGATGATGTAGTTAGCATCTTCGGCCAGGTATCGGCCGCCATGGTGCACTTGGTTAGCCTCGTGGTGCTCGAGGTTGGCGTTTTCTGCGCCGGCTTGGCCACCCGGCCCGCCGGCTGGTGGAAGCGGGGGTGGAGGCGGGAGAGGTTCACCGCTTGTCAGCCGCTTCATGAAGTGGCAGTCGCGGGTGGTGTGGTTGGAGGGGTTCTTGCCGCTGTGGTACTTACACGGCGAGTCGAGCATCTGCTCGAAGGTGTACTTCGGCTTCCACTGCCGGTCTTGCTTCTGGCGACGGCTGCCGCCTGCCGCGTTGTCTGCCACGGCGGCTACGTGGGCGGAGCCGTACCGGCGGTCCGGCTGGTCGCTGTGACGCTTGCCGCGGTAGTTGTCCCGCCGGCTGCCATGAGAGGCGCCGTCTGCCGGCTTGTGCTCAGCCGACTTGTTGTTGTCCCTTCTTGCTGGGGCCGGTGAAATATCAGCCGGCGCCTTGCCGGCTTCCTCAGCCAGCGCGTACTTGTCCGCGATGGCCATCAAGGCGGCCATCGACTTGGGCTCGCTGCGGCGCAGCTTGTGCCACAGCATGGTGTTGGGCCGGCAGCCGCCCATGAAGAAGCTGATGGCCTGGATCTCGTGCACACCCTCGCAGGAGTTGCGCATCTCGCACCAGCGCGTCAGGTACGCGCGATCCGTCTCGTCCGGGCCCTGCTTGCACATCTCCAGCTGTTGGGGCCGACCCGGCCGGCGGTAGCAGCCGGTGAAGTTGCTGATGAAGGCCGCCTCGAAGTCCAGCCAGCCGTTTATGCTGCCGGCTGGTAAGTTGTTGAGCCATGTGCGGGCGGAGCCGAGCAGCATGAGGGGGGAGTAGCGCACAGCCCATCGCTTGTTGCCTTTGGCGATGCCGACTGCGGTGGAGTAGTCCTGCAGCCAGTCCTCCGGCTTGGCCGTGCCGTCGTACTTGGGGGTGTCGCGCGGGAGCTGGAAGCCGTCGATCATGGGCTCGTTGATGATGCGTGGCCCGAAGCACTTTGGGCCGGCTGGCGCTTCTTCTTCCGCAATGCGGGATTCGACCAGCCGATCGAGGCGGTCTCTGGCGTCGGCGGGCTCGATGCGGGGGCCCAGCCGGGAACGTGCCGGCTGGCGAGTGCCGGTTGCTTCCGGAGCCGGCCGGTGCTGGCGGCGGGGCTCGGAGTCTTGCTCCTGGTTCCGGCTTGGAGGAGGCCGGCTGCGGCTGTTGCCGCCCGGCTGGTGGCTTGGCCGGCTCGAGCTTGCGTGTGTGGCCCGGGAGTCACGGTGCCGGCTTGGTGCTGGGGAGGCGGACTCGGCCGTGTCCCTGGCACCTTCCCTGTCGTTGCCTGCATCTCCACGAGCGTGAGAAGCTCTAGGGGCATTGACATACCTGGGGTCGGCCGCCTGCCTGGTGGCTGCGTTGAGCAGCTCAGTCACCCGCTTGGTCTGGCGGCGTAACTCTTCGCCTTCGAGGCGGTTCAGCTCTTCTGCGGCGGCTTGTGCCGCGCGCATGTTCTTGTCGGGGGTGTTGTAGACGGGTTGCTCCGCGGACAGAGTCGGCGAAGGAGCACCGTCGCGGGCGATCTCGGCGCCAAGGTCGCGGCCCCTACGGCGGATCTGGCCGGCTCGGCTGGGACCGTCGCCGCCTGGAGTGAGGCCGTGGGCGCGGTTGTACTCGCGCTGGGTGATCTCCATCTGGCGCTTAGCAGCAGCCAGTTCTTCGGTTTGCTTGAGGAGGAGCTGGCGATGCGCCTCCAAATCCGCCTCGATGGTGGTGGGGTCGGCGCCAGGCGTGAGCTGGGTGCTCAGTTTCGCCCGGACCTCGTCCAGCCGGGACGGTGGTGGTGGCGCCTTTGGGCCCGAGCCGGAGGCGTTGGGGTCGACGTTGCGCTCCAGGTTGGGGCCGCGGATGCGCGGGTTCTTGGTGGGGAGCTCCTCGCCGGCCATCATGACTTGCACGACGGCGGGGCTGGCAGGAGCGCTGCTACCGGCTCGCGGAGGAGGGCTTGCGCAGCGCAGCACCTGCCGCGGGTAGCGCGGCGGTGCGACGGTGGCGACGTAGACGTCATGGCCGCCGAAGGAGATGATGCTGCCGCCGGCTGGGAAGGGCCGGTCAGCGAAGCAGCCAGCGTTGTCGCTGACGCAGTCGAGGGAGCCGAATCTCCAGATCAAGCCTGAAGCGACTCGCTCGCCGGTGGTGATGGTGAGGCCCGTCCGGATGAAGACACCGGCCGAGGATGCTGAAGGCCCCACGGTGGGCGCCAAATGTCGTGGTATCGTCACGGCATATGCCATAGGGTGGCTAATCGAAGGTGGTTCCTGAGAGATCTCACGGCGGTATCCGGATGCGGGTATGGGGACGAGCGACACGGCGACGTACCCAGGTTCGAGGCCCTCCGATGGAGGTAGCACCTCTACTCCTGCTATGAGTGTATATGATGATCACACAGTACAATGGTGCTCCTAGAGCTGTGTCCGGCTGCTCCTGGGAGGCTAAGGGAGACGATGGTCTCTCTCACAGGGCAGCGCTAAGGGTGGAATGAAGTGAGAATGATCGATCCCCTGCACGAGAGGGGGTAGTGCGGCTTATATAGGCACCGGCACTTTACATATAAGACCCTATAGTCTACTGGCCGGCTTGGCCGGCTCCGACTTCCGCTCCTTCCCGAGGCAGTGACGTCAGGAGCCGTTGAGGCCTCATGGCCTGTCCCATCCGGCTGCCCAGGTCAGCGGTATGGAGAGGAGGTGTCCCTGTCGCCATCAGCCACTGTAGCCAGTACGGATCGACGTAGACCATGATGGCCTGTCCGGCGCGTGGCACTATTGCTCCACAGTGCCCCGCGCTTTACGGAGGATGAAGTCAGCGTGGACTTTGGGAACCCGGATCACCAACCCGGTTCCTTCCAGTGCAAGACTCGCCAGCCTCGAGTCGGTCTGAGATACAAACCCCCAGTCGGATATGGCTTGTAGAAGCCGGCCCAGCTACAGCATTGGCGGCCGTAGCCAGGCCGACTAGGACCTAGAGCCAGCCGGCTTCCGGACCAGCCGGCCACGGCGCCAGCCGGCTGCTCCTCAGCCGGCCTTAGCCGCGAGCCGGCCAGTGGTCAGCCGGCTGCTCCGCGTCCATTGCCCTACCCGGGGTCTTCCCCCCGACAAAAACAACAATGTTTTATCCGAGGGTAATTCTATTGTTTACTTTACACACATTGCTTAATGCAATAATCTGTTGCTTGCAACTTAATACTGAAAGAGGCTCGGACGATAACCAGTCTATGTATTATGTTGTAATGCCCAATCAAATCTCATACTAATCATCTTGTCATGTATGGTCGATATTCTGTCAATTGCCCAGCTGTAATTTGTTCACCCAACATGCTATTTATCTTTATGGAGAGACTGTGGGCCCCGGTCCTGTTTCTTTTACACTGATAAATTCATCTACTGCAATCATGACTGCAAACATTTCTTTCCACTCGATACGTCTAATCCTTTGTGTTCAGCAAACCAGTGAGATTGAGAACCTCACTGCAAGTTGGGGGAAAGTACTTTGGTTGTGTTGTGTGCAGGTTCCACGTTGTTGCTGACGCCAGTAGTGCGCCCTGCCACTAGTCAGCCAGCAACACCTTTAGAAATCACACCTTTCTCCTACTGGTCGATTAAACCTTGGTTTCGTACTAAGGGAAAACGTGCTGTTGTACTCATCACACCTTTCTCTTTGGGTTTCCCAACTGCTTCCACAACAACTACCAACAAGATTGTATGGCGCCATCACCGGAGCACCATCAATAACCTCTACGGACATAGGGGATTTGAAATCCACGGAGAAATGCAACATATCTAGAGGAATTTGATGGGGAACTTGAGTGGGGGAATGAGAGGGCGTGAGACAAGCGGTTGGGTCATGAGGTGGAACAAACCAAGTAGTTTGCTGGTTTGGACCCAACCGCAGGCCTGCTCTGTGGAGCATAGCTCCGTCTCGTGTAGAGAGAAACAAATAGGTTATTTAGTAAAATCTTTTTTTGTTTGTTCTTTCAGGATGTAGGTTATGGCATCTCCAACGGTCTGACACAAATAGAGACAAAAAGTGACCGTATGGGTCAGGCCACTGACACCAAATTGGTTCCCCAGCCATCATTGTCTGTTTGGGTCGGGGGTAGTGTAAGGGTACATTGCCCCTATGTGTGGTTTTGGTAATTAATGACAACCCCTATGGACTAATGTTTTCATTGAGTTTATATAAAGGAATATTCCATAGGTACTACTTGTATTCCATGTGTTGGATTCAAGTATGGATGCCATGAAGATAAAGATGCACCTTATGTATTGGCATCAAGATCATCGATCAAGATAGTATGATAGAGCATGAGATGATACAAGGTTGACCAATACAAAAAGTGAAGAATAGATTCAAGTTTGGTCAACACATAAAGCATGAAGAATGTGCCACGTGAAGTCACGTGGTATGCCCATGAGAGGATGACGGCAAGTGGTGATCGTCATCAAGGTTGAGATGGGCAAGTTCAAGTTGAGCATCTCGAGAGGATCATATGCTTGAAGCATGCCGTCCATTTGATGATAATGGACATGTGAAGATGTACATCAATGGAGCTTTCCCATCATAGTGTATGGGGGAGCATTTGTGAGTCTTCACGAAGTAACGAAGATCAAGTGTGGCATTCCGGCTTGAGTGGAGCTTAAAGAGTTATCATCAATATCAAGCGGGATGCGCAAGGCAAAGTGTAAGGGTACATTGCCCCTATGTGTGGTTTTGGTAATTAATGACAACCCCTATGGACTAATGTTTTCATTGAGTTTATATGAACGAATATTCCATAGGTGCTACTTGTACTCCATGTGTTGGATTCAAGTATGGATGCCATGAAGATAAAGGTATACCTTGTGTATTGGCATCAAGATCATCGGTATGAAGATATATATGTGATATGATCAAGAAGAAGAAACGAAGATGGAGTTCTTATGTGGAACTCAATATTAGCCATGCTCTATCTTATGTGAGTATGAGAAGATACAAGGTTGAGTTGGGCAAGTTCAAGATGAGCAGCTCAAGTGAATCACATACTTGAAGCTTGCCATCCATTTGGTGATAATGGACTGATGAAGATGTGCATCAATGGAGCTTTCCCATCATAGTGTATGGGGGAGCATTTGTGAGTCTTCACGAAGCAACATTGGTCAAGTGAGGCATTCCGGCTTGAGTGAAGCTTGAAGAGTTATCATCAAGATCAAGCGGGATGCGCAAGGCAAAGGTATGGCCTTGCTAGGTTTTCCTTTTACCGGTCTCAAGGTGGATGTTGGGAGACCTGATTATAGGATAGATAGCCGCACTATTAAGAGGGGCTTTCGGTTGAGTAACTTGATCACATCGTCTTAGGGAGCTCAATCCTTTGCATAATTTGCATATCCTTATTGCTTCTTGGTGTTTCTCTGTGTGAGGTTCTTGAGCTTGTTGCTAGCTTTACAACAAGCCCAAGTTCATCGAAAACGGAATCCCCATGCATCTTCTATTGCGTTTTCGAGTTTGGACGTCTTTACCGTTTCTTGACGGTGGGAGACTCCCCCTCTAAAATCATCTAAAAATGTTCTGTGAGGAGTCTCCATATTTCCAACAAAATTGGTTTCTTGTCAATCGGAGCTCGGGAGCATTAGTTATCACAGTTTTTGTATAAACATGTTTTCCTGCTCTCCCGGTCAGAGACCCGGTCGGACCGGCCCTTGCGCCGGCCGGTTCCGGTATGCCGCCCGGTCAGCCGGCCTCACAACCGGCCTGCCCGGCGTGCCGACCGGTCAACCGGGCGGCAACCGGGCGCCAACCGGGCGCCAACCGAATGACCTCCTGGACGACACAAAGCGTCCCCGGTCTGTGGCCCAAGTCTGACCGGGCCCTGGACCGGACGGCCCGGCCCCAGGCCCGGTTGACCGGCCTCCTCGACGGTTGACTCAACCCAACTTTTCCCCAACGGTTATATTTGCTCTTGGGCTATAAATAGCCCTTCTTCCACCTTGGGCTGAGTAAGTTCTTCCTATTCTCTCTCCTCCATTGTTGCATTTGAAGAACTTGCTCTCCCCTTTGATTCCTCCCATGATTCTTGCTATTTCTTGAGGGATCTAAGAGAGGAGATCTAGATCTACACTTCCACCAATCCTTTTCTCCTCTAAGTGAGGGAAACTCTTGGGATCTAGATCTTGAAGTCTTTTGTTGACTTTCCCCATTGTTCTTCCTCTCCAATCTCATCTTAGCATTTGTTGCTTGGGTGGGATTTGAGTGTGAAGGACTTGAACACCTCCGGTGTTCTTGCTTTGCATCATTGCATAGTGTTGAGCTCTCCACCACGATTTGTTCGAGTGAGAGACTGTGAGCTTGTTACTCTTGGAGGGTGACCTCCTAGTTGGCTTGGTTGGTGTCCCGGTGATCTCTTCGTGGAAGATTGTGAAGGGGCCCAGGCTTCTCCTTCGTGGAGCTTGTGAAGTGGTTGTGGAGCTTGCCATCTCTGGAGCGGAGGAAAAACTAACCATAAGGAAAGGGCCATTATCCTTCGTGGGTGTGGTTCGGAGAATAGGGTGAGCCTTCGTGGCGCGGGGAATCCTTCGTGGGACCTCCACTCCTCCAAACGTGACGTACCTTGTTGCAAAGCAAGGGAACACGGGAATACATCCTCGTCTCCGCGTGCCTCGGTTATTTCTATACCCGAGCTCTCTTTCCTTGTGATAGCCATCGTGCTTGAAGTACATATATCTTGCTATCACTTGTGCTACATATATCTTGTGCCTATCTTGCTTAGCTCTAGTTTCTATTGTTACACTTAGTTGAGCTTAGCATATTTAGGGTTTGTGCTTGTAAACTAAACGATAGTTTAATTCCGCATTCTTACAAGACAAATCCGCAAGAGTTTGTAATTGCCTATTCACCCCCCCCCCCCCCCTCTAGGCGACATCTCGATCTTTCACAAAGGTATGGCCTTGCTAGGTTTTCCTTTTACAGGTATCAAGGTGGTTGATGGGAGACCAGATTATAGGATAGATAGTCGCACTATCAAGAGGGGCTTTCGGTTGAGTAACTTGATCACATGGTCTTAGGGAGCTCAATACTTTGCATACTTTGCATATACCTATTGCTTCTTGGTGTTTCTTTGTGAGAGATTCTTGAGCTTGTTGCTAGCTTTACAACAAACCCAAGTTCATCGAAAACGGAATCCACATGCATCTTCTATTTCGTTTTTGAGTTTGGACGTCTTCACCGTTTCTTGACGGTGGGAGACTCCCTCTCTAAAATCATCTAAAATATTATGTGAGGAGTCTCCATATCTTTCCAACAAAATTGGTTTCATGTCTATCGGAGTTCGGGAGCATTTTCTGTTTAAAATGAAGAAAAGCTGTTTTTCCCCTGGCCGGTCAGTGATTAATTGGACCGGCCGTGGCACCGGCTAACCCGGTTTCTCGCCCGGCGTGACCGGCCGTCCCACCGGATGGCCCGGTTCAAACCGGCCCCTGGACCGGTGCCAACCGGGCACTATCCAGTAAGTCTTCCTGCTTCGCCCGGTGATGGCTCGGCCTGTGGTCCGGTTTGGACCGGCTTGTCCGGTCTGTGGCCCGGTCTGACCGGGTCCTGAACCGGACGGCCCGGTCTGACCGGGTTGACCGGCTTCCTCGACCATTGACTCAGCCCAACTTTTCCCCAACGGTTATATTTTCTCTTAGGCTATAAATAGCCCTTCTTCCACCTTGGGCTGAATAAGTTCTTGCACTCTCTCTCCTCCATTGTTGCCTTTGAAGAACTTGCCCTCACTCTTGATTCCCCCCATGATTCTTGCTCATTCTTGAGGGATCTAAGAGAGGAGATCTAGATCTACAATCCCCACCAATCCTTTTCTCCTCTAAGTGAGGGGAACCCCTTGGATCTAGATCTTGGAGTCTTTTGTTGACTTTCCCCATTGTTCTTTCTCTCTAATCTCATCCTAGCATTTGTTGCTTGGGAGGGATTTGAGTGTGAAGGACTTGAACACCTCTAGTGTTCTTGCTTTGCATCATTGCATAGTGTTGAGCTCTCCACCATGATTAGTTCGAGTGAGAGACCGTGAGCTTGTTACTCTTGGAGGGAGACCTTCTAGTTGGCTTGGTTGGTGTCCCGGTGATCTCTTCGTGGAAAATTGTGAAGGGGCCCGGGCTTCTCCTTCGTGGAGCTTGTGAAGTGGTTGTGGAGCTTGCCATCTCCGGAGTGGAGGAAAAGCTAACCATAAGGAAAGGGCCATTATCCTTCGTGGGTGTGGTTCGGAGAATAGGGTGAGCCTTCATGGCGTTGGGGAATACTTCGTGGGACCTCCAATCCTCCAAACGTTACGTGCCTTCTTGCAAAGGAAGGGAACACGGGAATACATCCTCGTCTCCGCGTGCCTCGGTTATTTATATACTCGAGCTCTTTTTTCCTTGTGGTAGCCATCGTGCTTGAAGTACATATATCTTGCTATCACTTGTGCTACATATATCTTGTGCCTATCTTGCTTAGCTCTAGTTGTTATTGTTACACTTAGGTGAGCTTAGCATATTTAGGGTTTGTGCTTGTAATCTAAACGTTAGTTTAATTCCGCATTCTTACAATAAAAATTCGTAAGAGTTTTTAATCGCCTATTCACCCCCCCTCTAGACGACATCTCAATCTTTCAGGTAGCCCACCGACCTGACACATTTTCCCCTAGCCTGGACATTTTTAGATGTTTTCTCATCATATTCTCCCTAAATTGGCACATAGATATGTAAAAAACAAATGTTTCAATTAGATGTTTAACAAAATTTATTACATCTGAACAAATAAGAAAGTTCGGCATGCATGAAAAATGAAAGAAACGTAGTTCATAATTAACAAATAAATGAGAAGATTGACAACTCATCATTGTCTTCATGGCTTTCCAATGCCCATATGTGATCAATCAAATCCATATGTAGGCATTTAGAAATGTGGTTGTGAGAGACTTCAACGTTCATATGCAAAATACTACTCCCATGTTCATGCCCTAGGTTGTGGCCAAACCAAGTCACCCTGATTCCTATCTGTGGTCATTCAGGCCATCATGACGCTCTATTTCAACGATCATGTTGTGCATAATCACACAACATGTTATCACCTTATGCATGGTCTTGAGATACCATGTTCTAGTTGGGAGACGATTAATAGCCCACCGAGTTTGGAGCACACCAAATGCCCGCTCCGCATCTTTCCTGCAAGCCGCTTGTCTCTCGGAAAAACTCTTGGTTTTCTATGTATTAGGTTTGCGGACTATCTTCACAAGTTTGGACTATTCATGTTAGATTGTACATATACGTAGAGCTTCTGTGTATTATACTTGTAACATTGTACATGTTGTACACTATAAATATAAACCCTACGCCAACCCTATTGGGTGTTGAGCGTTCCCAAACCCTGTTTTACATGGTATCAAGACCTAATTCGATCCAATCATGACTTCCGCCGCCCTCTCCACCGCGTCGGCCGCCGCCGCCTCGACGGCCGCCATCACCTCGGTTCCTTCCGCCTCGAGCACGACGGCCACCTCTGCGGCATCGTCGGGCGCCTCCTGTCCCGCGTCGGCTGTCGCTGCTCTGCCGGCGTTGACCGCCTCGGTTTCCATCGCGTCGACCACGTCGTCTACTCCCGCGATGCAATCTTCCTCGACCACCGCGTCGGTGTCGCCGTTCCTCGCGGCTCTTCTCGCTGAGACCGCTCCTCCGGCCCTTGTTCCGCCGCCGATCTCCACGCGCGTGGCGGGCTCGATCTTTGCCAATGGCGTTGGGTGGCCCTTCTCCGCCCTGGTCTCTCCGCTAGCCCAGGCGCCATCGCCACAATCGGCGCCGTCTCCTGCGCAAGCTCCCTCGGCACCGCCCATGGCTCCTTTGCCCGCGTATTACACGCCGGCCCCGGCTGCCCCTGCTCCGATCACGGCTCTTCCTGGCGTCCCTGGCGCCGCTGCTCCACTGCCGTCGCCAGCCGTGTCGGCGCCCCTGGTGCCCTACGGTGCTGGTCCCTACGGCCAGTCCTTGTTCTACGGCATGCCGCCCCTGTCCTATGGGCCGCACTCTCCGCCGCCGCCTCCACCCGTCGCGGACACGACGCCTGCTGCCATCCCTGTCGCTGTGCCTGCTGCTGTACTGGATGCCGGCCAGGCTATACCTGCTACTCCGTTCCACTTCGCCCATCTTCTGACGGTCAAGCTCAACGCCGACAACTATCTCCTGTGGTGAGCCCAGGTTTTGCCTCTTCTGCGCAGCCATTACCTCGAGGGCTTCGTTGATGGGACACTTCCGTGTCCTCCGACTGTTATTCAGGTTACAACGGCTGACGGTGCCCCGATGGTTATCACTAACCCAGCGCATCGCCTTTGGGTTGCTCAGGACCAAGCCATCCTTGGTGCTATCCAGTCCTCGCTCACTCCCTCGGTGGCTGGCATGGTTGTCTTTGCTACGTCCTCGCGAGATGCTTGGGCCACGCTAGACTCCAGCTTCTCCTCGCAGTCTATGGCTCGGTCTATGGCGATCCGTACTAAACTTGGTGAAATCAAGAAGCTGGACTCCTCCATGTCCACCTATTACAATAAGGTCAAGGAGATGGCGGACATCCTTTCTTCTATTGGGCAGCCTCTCCGCGATGAGGATTTCACCTCCTTCCTTCTCAACGGACTTGACGAAGACTATGAGGCTCTTGTGGAGAACATCAACGGTCGGGACACTCCTCTTCCGCCCCGTGAGCTTTATGCTCGCCTTCTCAATACTGAGCAACGTCGCCTGAAGATGCGTCCCGATGGTCCCTCTGATGCCGCAGCCAACGCGGCCTACCGTGGTGGTGGACGTGGCCCTCAGCAGCCGCGCTCGCAAGGCGGGCCTCCACCGCAGCCCCGCCAGCCAGCCCCACCGCCCCGCACTAACAGCAACACCGCTGGACGTGGCCGTGCCTGGCAGTGCCCGGGTTGTGGCACCAAGGTGCCCTGTCAGCTTTGCGGCATTGAGGGCCATCTTGCTTCTCGGTGCCATAGACGCTTCAAGCAAGACTTCCTTGGTATTGGGAACGATGGTCGCGGTAATGAGAAACAGGCGGCTCTCGCGACACAGGGGTCTACGTCGTCCTACCCTGTTGATCCCACGTGGTACATGGACACTGGCGCTACTGATCATCTGACACATGATCTCTCTCACCTCACCTCGCGGGAGTCCTACACCGGCCACGACCAGGTTCGCACCGCTGACGGGTCAGGTATGCACATCTCCCATGTTGGTCAGGCATCCCTTCTTACCCGTACATCCAAGTCTATTCATCTTCGTAATGTTCTTCGTGTTCCCTCGGTCACTCGCAATTTACTGTCTGTTAAAAAGCTCACTCTTGATAATGATGTCTTTGTTGAGTTTCACCCTTTTCATTTTTTTGTCAAGGATCGAGTCACGCGGGACGTTCTTCTTAGAGGTTGGAGTCTCCATGGTCTTTACTCTCTTGATGTGCCTGCCGCCCCCCATGTTCTCAGTGCCGTGCGAGCTCCGTCATCACATTGGCACTCTCGCCTTGGTCATCCTGCCACTCGCATTGTTCATCATGTGCTTCGTCGTCATGATCTCCCATTTGTGTCTAGTAATAAAGAACCTGCAGTCTGTGATGTCTGTCAGCAAGGCAAGAGTCATCAGTTACCCTTTTCAGTGTCAAATTATGCAGCTAAAACTCCTCTTGAGCTTATTTATTCAGATGTGTGGGGCCATGCCCAAACTTCTGTTAGTGATCACAACTATTATGTCAGTTTTATTGATGCTTATAGTCGCTTTACATGGATTTATCTGCTGAAACGCAAGTCTGATGTGTTTGATGTCTTCTTGCAATTCCAACGTCATGTAGAGAGGCTCCTCAAGGAGAAAATTGTTTATGTTCAGTCCGACTGGGGGGGTGAGTATCGTAATCTTAGTTCCTTCTTTCAGAAGCATGGCATTGCTCACCGTGTAGCTTGCCCTCATACTCACCAACATAATGGCGTAGCTGAGCGTAAACACCGTCACATTGTTGAAACTGTCATAACTCTTCTTGCGCATGCATCTGTTCCTTTTCGCTTTTGGAGTGATGCGTTCATTACAGCTTGTTTTCTCATTAACAGGCTTCCCACTAGACTTCTGAATATGAAAACACCTGTTGAGCTCTTATTTCATGAACCTCTAGACTACACCTTTCTCAAAGTGTTTGGTTGTGCGTGTTGGCCACACCTGTTGAGATATAGACAATAGTCGCAAACTGGAGTTCCGTTCCAAACAGTGTGTTTTTCTTGGCTATAGTTCCATGCACAAAGGGTACAAGTGTCTCCACATTCCATCCAATCGTGTCTATATCTCCCGTGATGTTGTCTTTGATGAAAACCTGTTTCCGTTTGCTCCCCCAGTTCCACCAGTGTCCACTAATCAGCCCTTGGTGTCTACTCCTACTTTGCCTGGTCAATTTGATGATGTTGCATATTCTCCTGTTTTGCTTCCTAACCATGGTGCAGGTGTTGGACGAGGTGCTCGCCTTGAGCTTCTGGATGATTCCCCTCTGGCTTCTCCTGCTGCCCCTGTTCACGTCGATCCGGCGGCGCCTTGCATGGCCCATGCAACGCCCTCGGTTGGCGTGCTGCTGCCCGCTCATGTGCCTGAGCGCACTGCCGCGCCCGGCATGTCCTCGCCTCCTACTTGGTCGCGCCCTGCGTCGCCCTCGCCTGGGCCGTCGCCCCCGCCTGGGTCGCCCGCGGCGACGTCTGCCACCTCGTCACCTGCCTCCTCAGCTAGGCCGCTTGCATCGCCGACTGGGCCACCATGCTCGTCATCGCCCCTGTCGCCAGCGCCAACGTCACCTGCTGCCTCGTCACCTGCGACTGAGTCGCCGGCTGCCTCGCCCCCTGTGACCACGGCTCCCCCTTCCACCGTGCCTGCACCTGTGTCCTCTCGACCTCACACCCGTAGTCGGAGTGGCATCTCTCGCCCCAAGGAGTGCACTGATGGGACTGTTGCTTGGCTTGCCGCGTGTCTGTCTCAAGCGGTTGCGGATCCTACTGCTGAGCCTCGTCACTACTCTGCAGCAATGCAGATTCCTCATTGGCGTCAAGCTATGGACCTCGAGTATCAGGCTCTTCTCAAGAATAAAACATGGTCCTTAGTTCCGCCACGGTCAGGTCTCAATGTTATTGACTGCAAATGGGTGTTTAAGGTGAACAAACATGCAGATGGTACCATTGAGCGCTATAAGGCTCGCTTGGTGGCAAAGGGATTCAAACAGCGGTATGGTATTGTTATGAGGATACATTCAGTCCTGTTGTCAAGCCAACCACCATTCGTATTCTGCTTTCTGTGGCTGTTACTCGTGGGTGGTCTCTTCGCCAGCTGGACGTTCAGAATGCTTTCCTTCATGGAGTCCTTGATGAGGAGGTTACATGCGTCAGCCACCTGGGTTTGCTGATCCTTCTCGTCCTGACCATGTGTGTCGCTTGGTGAAGGCCTTGTATGGTCTTAAGCAAGCTCCCCGTGCCTGGCATGCACACCTTGGAGCTGCTCTTCGTGCTCATGGTTTTGTTCCCTCTACAGCAGACACATCCCTGTTTCTGCTTCAGCGTCCAGAGGTCACTATGTATCTCTTGGTCTATGTTGATGATATTATCTTGGTCAGCTCCTCTGCTACTGCTACTGATCATCTGGTTGCTTCTCTTGGGGCTACTTTTGCTGTGAAAGACCTTGGGAAACTGCACTATTTTCTTGGTCTTGAGGTGACCCATGATGATACTGGACTATCTCTCACTCAGAAGAAGTATTCACAGGATTTGCTTCGTCGTGCTGGCATGCTTGACAGTAAGCCTGCCGTGACTCCTATGTCCACCGCGGACATCCTTACAGCCGCCGATGGTGTGCTCTTGTCTTCTGAGGATGCGACGGAGTATCGCAGTGTGGTTGGCGGTCTTCAGTATCTCACTATTACCAGGCCTGATATATCTTATGCGGTTAACCGCGTTTGTCAGTATTTGCACTCACCCAGAGATCCTCATTGGGCTGCTGTGAAGCGCATTCTGCGCTATATTCGTCATACGCCGTCCTATGGACTTCGCCTTCGTTCTGCTCCTTCAGCCTTGCTGTCTGCGTTCTCTGATGCAGATTGGGCTGGTAGTCCTGATGATAGGCGATCTACGGGGGGATATGCAGTATTCTTTGGTCCTAATTTGATCGCCTGGAGTGCTCGCAAGCAAGCTACAGTGTCTCGGAGCAGTACTGAAGCTGAGTATAAAGCTGTGGCCAATGCCACTGCTGAACTTATCTGGGTGCAGTCTTTGTTACGAGAATTGCGCATACCGCAAGCACGGCCTCCTGTTCTTTGGTGTGATAACATTGGGGCGACATATCTGTCATCTAATCCTGTGTTCCATGCTCGAACCAAGCACATCGAAGTTGACTATCATTTTGTGAGGGAACGTGTTGCACGGAAGCTTCTTCAGATCAGGTTTATTTCCTCCAAAGATCAACTTGCTGACATCTTCACAAAGCCACTGTCCTTGCCTTTGTTTCAAGGCTGTCGGCGCAATCTCAACTTGTTAGATGTTAGATAACAGAGTTGAGAGAGTTGAGATTGAGGGAGGGTGTTAGACTGTACATATACGTAAAGCTTCTGTGTATTATACCTGTAACATTGTACATGTTGTACACTATAAATATAAACCCTACGCCAACCCTATTGGGTGTTGAGCCCGTTTCCAAACCCTGTTTTACAATTCAGGATAGATATCATCATCAAGAGTGTGAGTTTTGTCAAAATAGACCACGTTGCCTCGAGAAAGCGCGACCATGCATTGCTTTCGTGATCCCGTCGCATCGCATGTGACGGCGCTATTTGTGATGCAGTGCCGCACCTCCAAAAATCCAGTGGTGCACCCGCACCGAGACCGAGCTAGGTGGTGCGCGCGCGCACGTTGTACGTAGGTGGTTTGCGCCGAGGTACATGCTCTGTTGGTTGAAGCGACTGAGAGCCAGAGGTAGTGGGGCGGCGGCGTGCGGCTACACCGGCCGGAGAAAAGAGGCCGGCATTCCTCCCTTTCCCCGCGGTTCGTGCGGTGCCGCGGTGCGTCCCATCATTTCCATATACGCGTCTGAAACTACATACGACGGTGCACGACGGTGTTTGCTTAGTGAAGGTAGGTGCGTGTTCCAAATTTAATCGGCAGAGAACATGGAGATGCATTGATGGAAGCTTCCATGATTAGCGTTAGATTTCGATTGGCATGGCATGGTCTTGCAGATCGAGATCGAACATGCATCATCATTTAGCCGTGCACGCACTGCCCTTCTTCTGCACACAACTAGTAGAAAAGTTTGACGCGTAACCACTTTCGGTTTCAGTAACCCCCCACTGATCTTTCAGACGACTTCAGTTCTCTCCCTCCAGCAACGTACGTAGCTAAACATTTTTACTGCCCCGATCGATGCATGTTCACCCTTCACGGGTCACCAAGTTTGGCACTAGCTGCAACTTGCATCTTGCAAGGACGCTGGGACTCTGTCTTCCACGCATACATGTTCGATAGAGCTACAAAACCCTAGTAAATGGAACAAAGCATAGTGGGAATCCACGACCAATAAACAAACACTCACTTCACGTACTGAAGCATCTATAATCCTACCACCATATTCTCAATAACAATATAAAAATAAGAATCATACCACCATTTCCCTAATTCCATAAGAGCATGCATCTCCACCGGCACGGAGTGCTGTCAGTGCGCTATTGGGTACCTGGCACACTTTGCCGGTGTATTGGGGCAGTTGCGATGTCCCCGATAGTTTTTCCCATTTTCTTAAAATAAAACAACTTGAAAGGAGGTGATTTTTATTCAATTTTAATTTTTTTTTGCATAATTTAACTAAACTTCATTATTAAAACAGAAAATGAAGCTTAAATCTACTGGTGGAAGGCACTGTAGTCGAAGTTGTCCGCATCGTAGCCTCCGTTGTCACCCCGCATGTTATCGATGTTGTTGTCCTCCGGCCGATCCTCGAGCACCTCCCCCCCCCCCCCCCCTCCCTTGATGCCGTCATAGTCTTTCGTGAACATGTCGGTGCTGGCTTGATCTCGTCGAACGAGCTTGCCATGAGCTTCGTCTGGCCGGAGTAGGAACCGTAGAAATGGGCCATCCCCGATAGCTAAATTCCTATCATTTATATCTAAATCAAACCCTTGACTTGTTTTGGAAAAATATCATAATAATAATATAATTTTCTACCGTAACAGTTGTGACACCACCATTTCCCTAATTCCAAAAGAGCATGGGTCTCCACCGGCACGGCTCGCAGCAGTGGTGTAAGTGCGCTATTGGGTACGCCGGCACAATTTGCTGGCGTATTGGGACAGTTGCACCTACCAGTGTCCCCGATAGTTTTTTTTCCAATATTTTAAATACAAAACAACTTAAAAGAAGGCGATTTTTATTCAATTTTAGAACAATTTTTTGAATAATATAACTAATTTTAATTATTAAAATAGAAAATAAAGACTAAATGTACTGGTAGAAGGAGATGTAGTCGAGGTTGTCCGTGTCGTCGCCTTCATCGTGACCCCACATGTTGTTGTGCTCCGGCGGATCCTCGAGCGCCTTTGCCGTGCGAGACCACCATTGCGCAAATGCGTCGGTGTCGGGCTAGACCTCGTTAAATTAGCTTTCCATGAGCTTCTCCTAGCCTGGCGAGCCTTCCGGGTCGTTCGGGTCATGTATGGCTACCTAGAGCTCTAACTCCACTTCGCACCACGTGTTCTCCTTCTTTGGCATCGACCGGGGAAGAACCAGCCTCTCATCACCTTCTTCTTCGGATGCTGGAAGAAAAGGCGCCCACGCGTTGGTGACATACGTTCTTCCTTATATGGGCACTGAAGATGGAGATTGGGTGTTGCGAGAGGCAAATGTCCATCGGGCGAGGTGTGAGGTGGGCTTGCGAAGGCGGTGAGATGGAAATTCACGACAATGGGTTGGTGGAACGGTCGTTTTATAAAAGCCAGGAGGTTGGCATGCGTATCAAGCTCGCCGCATGGGAAGCCGCGTGGAGCTCTATTGGTGCCGCCTCGGCCTTGCCCGCCCACGGAATCGACGCGTCCAATAACACGGCGACCAACCTCCTCCCATTATTAATAATAATAAAAAGGCTTATAACCGGTAAGTTAGAAAAATATTTCTTTGATGATATTTGTTTAAAACAGCAAGTCAAGGGTTTGATTTAGACCAAAATTCATAAACTCAGCTGTAGACAGATACAAATGAAAATAATTTAGGGTTCCTCTACTTGTTGAGGTATAAAACATTTTAGCTTGCCGAGTAAGGCAGTGCCCCACCGTGTGTAAACCCTAAAAAATGGAGCAAAGCAAAGCGGGAGTGGAGGACCAATAAACAAACACTCACCTCACGTACTTAAGCATCCATGATCGTACCACCATTTCTCGAATTCTATACTCGCGGCCATTCCCCCACGCGAAAGCGACAAGCGAGCTGCGTCGAGAACCGGTTCCCGTTCCAGACATGTGTCGTCGTCGGGAGCTGCCCCACCGTGGAGTCAAAGAATGATTGACCCTCAATCAGCCCCCAAATCTAACACGCCCAGCGTACCCCACCCAGAAGATACTATCATTGTCACTGGCCATGTCCCCGACAGCCCGGGCCCTCGGAGAAAGCTTCCGCACCGATCACCATCGGCCGGGGAGACCACGGAGACGAGTCGACGACGGCAGCGACCGGACGCGGCGGAGTGCGACGGTAGCCGCTACCGTCCGGGCGTCCAGCGCGGCGGCGGAAAGGAAGCGGCGATCGCCGGCCAGCCACGAACTCGAACCTGCGCTCCCGATCGAAACACTTTGCTGTTTTGAGTTTGTGATGGTTTCCTCAAAGAGGTGGCTACGGTCTACTACGGCGACGCCGCGCGCGTAGGAGTAAATGTGAAGGTTTCCTGGAGCGTGTACGTGAATCAGCCGAGCGCGTCACCAGTCGCTTCGTAGGAGTAGCGTGCGACGAGGTGGGCAAGGAAGTTACTCCTACGCTCCCCGGCCCAGGTGCCTTAACTGCTGGAGTTACGTGAAGTGTTGTCACAGGAAGGATTCAGGAAATGAATGAACCAAATCCATGACCTCACCGCGTCGCCAAGTTATTACTGCGCTCCGGTACCGCCGGAGCGGGCGCCAGCGAGAGCGTCAGAGCGGCGTGCAGCGGCGGAGTAATCGTGACGGAGTCAAGGAAACGAAGGCAAGAGAGCGTCCCACCACCGTAGCACCCAAATGGAGGCCGGCACCCAAATGGAAGCGAGTAGAAGCTGCTGTTGTTTTGGGGCTGGCTTCCCGCGTCAGCTTCCCTAAATTAACCCCTCAAATGATGAAAAAAAAATTAAACAAATTTGAAACTTAGGATGCATCTGATTCAAATTTAGGTATTTTACAAAAATTTGATGAATTAAATTTAAACTAAACTTATACTAAAATCTAAATCTATTGAAGGTGCCGATGTCCGCCCCGCTGCCGCAGTCGTCGTCGTTCTTGTCCAAGAATGACCAAGAGAAGCCGTAGCTTGACCCGCCGCCACATCAACGTCGGCGATGGCACCACTCTCCACCGCCTACCACCACTTGGTGTTCTCCTCATCGGCGACATGAATGATGTTGGTTGACTCCGCCATCGCCATGGCGAGCCCCGGTCCATCTTTCGGCTCGTCGGGTGCATGGACCGCAGCTTGCTCTTCGAGGTATGTCGCGATCTTCTTCGAGGAAGAAGCGACCCGCAGATGGTGCTTATGAAATGGAGCGCAGTTAATATCACAGCCGTTGTTGTTAGTTGTGTTTCTCGACATTCGGTCCAACATAACCCCACGTGAAAAAGGAATCTACAGCTGTCATGTGTGTAAAAACAACAGTACTTTTGGCAGTACTGCATGTACCGTAGGAATAAATTGACAAGGACTTTATAAATTCAGTAGTATTTTTCGCAGGACTACATGCACATGACATATGGACTACATGCGCAAGCAATAGAGGACTCTATAGATACAGTTCACGGAATATATTTTAAAATATTAAATATTAGACTCATTTCGAAGAGTTCGTCGCCATGAAGTCAAATATGCAAACAAAAACGCATTTGCATTTGTTACGTGAAAGTTGTGTTTGTTTTTCAATTAGTAGTGCATTTAGAGAAGAGAATCTTCTCATATAGGTGGGCACATGTGAGGACCACACGGATGGCCATCCATATGCCACGCAACGGTTGTGATATCATATTGGCCCCATTTTACATGCACCGAAGCATTTCCGAGGAAGAAGAGCCATCCTCAAGGAACTGTCCCCTTTTTTGGGGACGCGATGCCCCTACTCCAACTTGATGGGCCGAAAGAGGATGCCCCAGATCGACGCGGCGACGAACGTGCCTTCGTCTTTCGTCTTCTTGGTTGTGCGACATCGCAGATGGCCATGGTTGCCTCGGCGGAGAAGGCAAAGAGAGGCGGGAAGGTGGAGATGTGGCTAGGGTTTGGGTGGAGGACGAGTGGCGCTCCCCTTTTAACAAGCGACTGTCAAGCGGTCGGTATAGGTTGGTGGACGCCATAACACCAGCTTCGGTACTTGCGCCGTCACGAATTAAAACTTGCACTAACACGAGACGCCCGCCTCGTGAGTCTAAGCCGCAGCGTAGAAAATGTTGACCAAAGGTTTAGCCCGCGCGGATCATTTGACGTGCCACGCATTGTCTTCACCCCCGTTCGAGCCCTCACTCCAGCATTGACATGGGAGTGTTTGTCAATTTATCAGGCCGAATTCTACGAAAGGCTCATCTTGGGGGCGATGGTGGGAGCCGTTTTTAAGCCTTTTTCTGAACGGGAAAGGTCCCGAAGGACCGAGATTGTGCATGAAATGCCAGACGGTGGGTACACTTTTACCGAAAGGACCTCAAGGAAAAGTAAAATTACAACCAAGCCGTGAAAATTAATACAAAGAACCCTGCAGTCGACCGCACAAATGCGATCGAGTTCACGCACGCCGCCGGAGATCCACCTCCACTCACGACCACCTTTACAAACACCGGGGACAAGACCACTTGGTTCAACATAGATGATGTACGCTGCGTCGGGGCAATATTAGATCCTCCTAGATCGGTGGAAGAGAAAGCTCGAACCAGAGAGCTCGAGCACGACGAGGCCAATCCCATGGATGGACATAGTCGTGGCCAAACAACGCCGCCGCTGATGAATCGCTGCATCGAACGCATAATCTTGACCTCGCCAAGGAACTTGGATCTTGTGGATATGGACACATCGGCGCTTATTTGAATAGCTTGCATCAAGGATCTTCACCTCCATCTTCTTCTAGAGAAGCTTGATGAAGAACCCCTGCACGTCCCCTTAGCCATCTCCGACCAGCATCGCCGGCAGGAGAATCCTTGGTTCGGCCCGGATTCACACGAGGGACTCTCAAAGTATTGTTGAGAAAGGAGAGGAAGGAAGAGAGACTCCCCAAAAGAAGCCTGGTGGGAAGGGAAGAGGGGAAGAAAGAGTAGGGTTTGAGCCGGTTGTATGTTGTCATCCAACGGTCGCCGCCATTGCGGAACAGTGGCAGGCAGGGAGACATTGTAGAATTCAAAATCAAACCGAGAGTCCGCTTCTGCTCTCCAGCTCACCGCCAGCGTCCACTGTCCATCACTACGCACGCCCACGGCCTCCCCCACCCTGTGCCACCCCTACATAAACCTTGGCCCTCCCTCCTGTTCTTGCCACCACACGGCCACGGCCACTTCACTCTCATCCCCATTCTTCTTCTTCCCCAGCTAGCTGCATGCCCCTTCTCCAAATCAAAATCACCTCTACAGTAGCTAGCTAGGCAGCATCCCATGAGGAGATTCATCGGCTTCCTCCTGCTCGCGCAGCTGCTCGGCGCGTGCTATGCGCAGGAGCGGAAGAACTATGTGGTTCACCTCGAGCCGCGGGACGACGTCGGCACGGACGCCGTCGAGGTCTGGCACCGCTCCTTCCTGCCGGAGGCCACCCTGCAGTCCTCCACCGACGGCGGCCCAACCATCATATACTCCTACAGCCACGTCCTCACAGGCTTCGCCGCCAGGCTGAGCGACGACGAGGCCGAGGCTATGCGGAACAGGCCCGGCTGCCTCCGCCTCTACCCGGAGCACTTCCTGCCCCTCGCCACCACCCACTCCCCGGGCTTCCTCGGCCTCCACCTCGGCAAGGACGGCTTCTGGAGCCGCTCCGGCTTCGGCCGCGGCGTCGTCATCGGCCTCCTCGACACCGGCATCCTGCCCAGCCACCCCTCCTTCGGCGACGCGGGCATGCCGCCGCCCCCCAAAAAATGGAAGGGCACCTGCGAGTTCAAGGCGATCGCGGGGGCCGGCGGCTGCAACAACAAGGTCATCGGCGCGCGCGCGTTCGGCAGCGCCTCGGTCAACTCCACCGCGCCCCCCGTCGACGACGCCGGCCACGGGACCCACACGGCCAGCACGGCGGCCGGCAACTTCGTGGAGAACGCCGACGTCCGCGGCAACGCGCACGGGACCGCCTCCGGGATGGCGCCGCACGCGCACCTGGCGATATACAAGGTGTGCACCCGCAGCCGCTGCTCCATCATGGACATCGTGGCGGGGCTGGACGCCGCGGTCAAGGACGGCGTCGACGTCATCTCCTTCTCCATCGACGCGTCCGACGGCGCGCAGTTCAACTACGACCTGGTGGCCATCGCCACCTACAAGGCCATGGAGCGCGGCATCTTCGTCAGCGCCGCCGCCGGGAACGTCGGTCCCACCGTGGGCTCCGTCGGCAACGGCGCGCCCTGGATGCTCACCGTCGCGGCTGGGACCACGGACCGGGCCATCCGCACGGTCGTCAAACTCGGCGACGGGCAGGAGCTCGACGGTGAGTCGCTGTTCCAGCCGCGGAACAACAGCGCGGGGCGGCAGCTCCCGCTCGTGTTCCCCGGCGCCGGCGGCGACCCGGACGCGCGCGGCTGCAGCTCCCTCCCCGACGACGTCAGGGGCAAGGTGGTCCTCTGCGAGAGCCGCGGCATCTCCGAGCACGTGGAGCAGGGGCAGACCGTGAACGCCTACTCCGGCTCCGGGATGATCCTGATGAACAAGCCCGAGGAGGGGTTCACCACCTTCGCCGACGCGCACGTGCTGCCGGCGTCGCACGTCAGCAACGCCGCGGGGGCCAAGATCGCCGCCTACATCAAGTCGACGCGGAACCCCACGGCGAGCATCGCGTTCAGGGGCACGGTCATGGGGTCCTCCCCGGCGCCGGCGGTGGCGTTCTTCTCCTCCCGCGGGCCGAGCAAGGCGAGCCCGGGCATCCTGAAGCCCGACATCACGGGGCCCGGGATGAACATCCTCGCCGCGTGGGCGCCCAGCGAGATGCACCCGGAGTTCGTGGACGACGTCAGCCTCGCCTTCTTCATGGAGTCCGGCACCTCCATGTCCACGCCGCACCTGAGCGGCATCGCCGCCGTCATCAAGAGCCTGCACCCGGGCTGGTCGCCCGCGGAGATCCGGTCGGCGCTGATGACCTCCTCCGACACGGCGGACCACGCCGGCGTGCCCATCAAGGACGAGCAGTACCGGCGCGCGAGCTTCTACGCCATGGGCGCCGGGTACGTGAACCCGTCCCGCGCCGTGGACCCTGGCCTGGTGTACGACCTCGCGCCCAACGACTACGTCCCTTACCTCTGCGGGCTGGGCATCGGGGACGAGGGCGTGAGGGAGATCACCCACCGCAAGATCGAGTGCGGGAAGATGAAGGCCATCACCGAGGCGGAGCTCAACTACCCGTCCATGGTGATCAAGCTGCTGTCGCAGCCGATCACCATCAGGCGCACGGTGAAGAACGTCGGGAAGGCCGAGTCGGTGTACACGGCGGTGGTGGACATGCCCAAGGAGGTGTCCGTCACTGTGCGGCCACCCATGCTGCGCTTCAACAAGGTGAACCAGAGGCAGAGCTACACGGTGACGGTGCGGTGGGCGGGGAAGCAGCCGGCGATCGCCGGCGTCGAGGGGAACCTGAAGTGGGTGTCGCCGGAGCACGTGGTCCGGAGCCCGATCGTGGTGCCGCCGGCCAAGGCCGTCGTGTAGGATGGAGTTGGGTGTACGTACGTGACGACGGCGCAGCAGGCGTGACACGGTGGCGGAATATTCGTTGTTTATAGGTTGGCGCGATGGATTAGGCTCGTGGAGCACCACTTTGACGTGTCGCAGCAATCTCAGCTGCGGTTCAGACTAGTGGTGGTGGTGTCAGTGGTGTGTGTATAGTGAAAATAATGGAATTAACCCATTCGTGAAATGAAATCTATCTGACTCTTGCATTCCACACATACAAAGGCGGCAGCATTCTCCCGAGCAACTCGTGATTCTTTCGATTGTAACAGAGCACTTATTTTCTTCAGACAAAAAACAGAGCACTTGCTATTTTTTCTTCAGCCAGAAAACAGAGCACCTCTGGTTTCTTCAGTGAAACAGAGCAATCCCCATTTCTTTCAGAGAGAAACAGAGCATATATCTGGCCCATTGTTGGGTAACTGCTCGACCAGAACGTTTTATGATGGAAGGGTACAGTGATTAATCGGACGCGTTTAGCAGTGACAAACCGAGCCCTTAGCCTTTACGATGTACCGTAACGCTGGACCCTCGTCTCTAAGACTAGGCCATAGTAAGATTACAAATGCAGATCACGCAAATAAATTTCATCAAAAATACTGAAGTGGCACGTAATTATGGATGAGAGGGGGTAGAAACTGTATCATAGCGCACATCACGAGAAAAATTAGTATCAAATAAATCTTATACACAAATTTATATTAAGATTCTACAAATCAATTAATATTGCAAAACTATGATACTAATCTATGATACTATGTAATACAAAAGTATCATATACATGATACTATAATATGATACTACCCACTATGGCCAGCCTAATGGCCACATAGTGTTCAGATGACCAAATTCACGATGGCCGGGTGCAGAGAATTAACAACAGAGACGCTGCCCTGAACTGCTCGAGCCGGCCGTATGCCATTGCATTGACAGCCAGGATACGCCACAGCACACAGCCCTACTGATCACTGACTCACTCGAGGAGTAGCAAAAATGAATGACATTTACTCAAGACACGTTTGCGACTTTACACTAGTAGGAGCACAGAGGGGTAATTTACTGCTCGTTTTAAAGGACGTTTCCTGCTTCATCAGTGTGGAGTAGTACTGGTAGGAGTACATGTGGTAGGAGTACATGTCATTTCCAGCCTGTTGGTGTGGGTTCATTTGCTGCAAAGCGCGGTACACCGTACGCGCAACTTGGCCTGCCTCTCCCTCACAGAGCCACTCTGGGATTCCTGCCACTGTTCACACACTGCGCTGTCATTAGTACATCCCTCTATGTTTGCTGCAATTTTCAAACGGAGGCGAAGGATTTGCCTGTTTCCACTAAATCAGGAGAACAGTTCTCCAACATATAAAAAAGGGCAAAAAAGAAGTTCAGAAAAGGGGACTATTCATGGAAATATATGCAATTTTTCGCATACTTTTTTAAGGAAAACAATAGATAACACATGGCTAGAAGTAAACCGAACAAACTAGACATGCCATCTAACATATAATGTGATACTGTGAATTCTAGACAAGATAATAGAACTAGAAATTGCCTCATAATCTCAACTAGGAGAACTAGAAAAACATATGGGGCGGCGGAAGAAGATCCGTTTGTGTTGCCGTGTTGCCACTCATGTCATCGTAGAGGCTGTTGATGTGAGGGAAGAAATCATCGTCCGGGAAGAACTCGGCCACGTCCGTGATGAAGTCAGCAAGTAGTCTCGCAGAAGCACTCCTCGAAAACATTATCGCCGCTCTCCCGCGCAGGATATCTAAAGGCGGGGTTTCGGAGTCTTGTTGTCCCAACTCGCGGTGCACGTCGCAAGATGGGATGGCGAAGACTTTGATCTGCACAAATCACTGGAACTATGAGGCTGTAGGTTTTGTGTTGGGGTGTATATATTTCTGGTTAGGAGCGACCTCTCTTTTGTAGGTACACAGGTGGAGCCGAACATGAGGCGTTGGGAGATGAAACGAATGGACGGAAGACGAATCTTATAGACAACAGTATTCATTGTCCACTACAACAAAATATTTGATCTTCTGTGCAACCAATGGGATTACATTTATGCATGACAAGAAGAAGAAAAAAGTCTTGGCTCAAGGCATTTCTGCAAACCGCGGCGTGCGCGTCCACGCGAGGCTGGCGGCGGAGGAGGAGGAGCCCCTATAGGAGCCATCTTCTCATGCTCATACCACAAGTGAAGCAGCCCCCTTATAAGAAAGTCCATCTCTCTCAAAACTAGCAAGGTGAGATTAAATTTTTCTTCCGCCCCTTGCCATGAACAAATGCGCCAATTGGGCCTTTAGGATTTTCCAAGAATTGTGGAGTAAATGTTGAACCTATATTAGAAAAAATTTGAACAATCCCCCACCATATCCCAAAGGCACATAAAGTTTGCTTTTGGCTTCAAAACATTATTATATATGTCGGTACTATAGTGGAGATTGTTAAGTTGAACTATCATCTAGAACTCTACGCTAAACTAGATTGCTACTTGAACTATGGACTAAGCCCTAAACTGCAAGTTTTCTGTAAATCTAGCTTCACACAAAGGCTTGACCAATACTGGGTCGTCGTAGGACTTCCCCGCGGGTGGAGTTTATGAGTCATACTCCATGGCCTTTCATGAGAGTATTAGAGAGCACCCAACTCTTATAGACTCCGACGTTTAACATCTGAACTCATATAGGTGTGTTTTTCAATAGATGTTCTGCACAACAACGTCTGTGCATAAGTAAGACACAGAGAACATACTATTAAGAACATAATGAAGGAGATATGCCCTAGAGGCAATAATAAAGTGGTTATTATTTATATCTTTATGTTTATGATAAATGTTTATATATCATGCTAGAATTGTATTAACCGAAACATTAGTACATGTGTGATATGTAGACAAACAAGAAGTCCCTAGTATGCCTCTTAAACTAGCTTGTTGATTAATGGATGATTAGTTTCATAATCATGAACATTGGATGTTATTAATAACAAGGTTATGTCATTGTGTGAATGATATAATGGACACACCCAATTAAGCGTAGCATAAGATCTCGTCATTAAGTTATTTGCTATAAGCTTTCGATACATAGTTACCTAGTCCTTATGACCATGAGATCATGTAAATCACTTATACCGGAAAGGTACTTTGATTACACCAAACACCACTGCGTAAATGGGTGGCTATAAAGGTGGGATTAAGTATCCGGAAAGTATGAGTTGAGGCATATGGATCAACAGTGGGATTTGTCCATCCCGATGACGGATAGATATACTCTGGGCCCTCTCGGTGGAATGTCGTCTAATGTCTTGCAAGCATATGAATGAGTTCATAAGAGACCACATACCACGGTACGAGTAAAGAGTACTTGTCAGGAGACGAGGTTGAACAAGGTATAGAGTGATACCGAAGATCAAACCTCGGACAAGTAAAATATCACGAGACAAAGGGAATTGGTAATATATGTGTATGGTTCATTCGATCACTAAAGTCATCGTTGAATATGTGGGAGCCATTATGGATCTCCAGATCCCGCTATTGGTTATTGGTCGGAGTGAGTACTCAACCATGTCCGCATAGTTCTCGAACCGTAGGGTGACACACTTAAAGTTGGATGTTGAAATGGTAGCACTTGAATTATGGAATGGAGTTCGAATATTTGTTCGGAGTCCCGGATGAGATCCCGGACATCACGAGGAGTTCCGGAATGGTCCGGAGAATAAGATTCATATATAGGATGTCATTTTATGTGAAATAAAATGTCGCGGAAGGTTCTATGGAAGGTTCTAGAAGGTTCTAGAAAAGTCCGGAAGAAACCACCAAGGAAGGTGGAGTCCACAAGGGACTCCACCTCCATGGCCGGCCAGCCCTAGATGGGGTGGAGTCCCAAGTGGACTCCACCATAGGGGGCCGGCCACCCCCACATGGGAGGTGGGAATCCCACCTTTGGGTGGGAGTCCTAGTTGGGCTAGGTTTCCCTCCTATGGAAGGTTTTGGTTTCGGGTCTTATTCGAAGACTTGGACACCAACACTTGGGATCCACCTATATAATGAGGGGCCAAGGGAGGGGCCGGCCACCCCAAGACCATAAGCTGGCCGCCCCCATAGAGTGGCCGGCCACCCCTCCCAAACCCTAGCCAAGCTCCTCCACTCCATATTGCCCGCATTGCTTAGCGAAGCTCCGCCGGACTTCTACACCGCCACCGACACCACGCCGTCGTGTCGTCGGATTCAAGAGGAGCTACTACTTCCGCTGCCCGCCGGAACGGGGAGGTGGACGTCGTCTTCATCAACAACCGAACGTGTGACCGAGTACGGAGGTGCTGCCTGCTCGTGGCGCCGGAACCGATCGTGATCAAGATCTTCTACGCGCTTTTGCAAGCGGCAAGTGATCGTCTACCGCAGCAACAAGAGCCTCATCTTGTAGGCTTTGGAATCTCTTCAAGGGTGAGACTCGATACCTCCTCGTTGCTACCGTCTTCTAGATTGCATCTTGGCTTGGATTGCGTGTTCGCCGTAGGAAAATTTTTGTTTTCTATGCAACGTTATCCTACAAAGTGGTATCGAGCCGTGTCTATGCATAGATGGTTGCACGAGTAGAACACAATGGTTTGTGGGCGTTGATGCTCTTGTTATCTTTAGTTTGAGTACTTTGCATCTTTATGGCATAGTGGGATGAAGCGGCTCGGACTAACTTTACATGACCGCGTTCATGAGACTTGTTCCTCGTTCGACATGCAACTTGTATTGCATAAGAGGCTTTGCGGGTGTCTGTCTCTCCTACTATAGTAAAGATTCAATTTACTCTTCTATTGAAAACATTAGTATCAACGTTGTGGTTCATGTTCGTAGGTAGATTAGATCTCTCTCGAAACCCTAAACCACGTAAAATATGCAAACCAAATTAGAGACGTCTAACTTGTTTTTGCAGGGTTTGGTGATGTGATATGGCCATAATGTGATGATGAATATGTATGAGATGATCATTATTGTATTGTGGCAACCGGCAGAGCCTTATGGTTGTCTTTAAATTTCATGTTGAGTAGTATTTCAAAGTAGTTGTAATAGTTGCTACATGGAGGACAATCATGAAGACGGCGCCATTGACCTTGACGCTACGCCGACGATGATGGAGATCATGCCCGAAGATGATGGAGATCATATCCGTGCTTTGGAGATGAAGATCAAAGGCGCAAGAACAAAAGGGCCATATCATATCACATATGAACCGCATGTGATGTTAATCCTTTTTATGCATCTTATTTTGCTTAGATCGCGACGGTAGCATTATAAGATGATCCCTCACTAAAATCTCAAGATAATAAAGTGTTCATCCTTAGTAGCACCGTTGCCAAGTCTTGTCGTTTCGAAGCACCTCGTGATGATCGGGTGTGATAGATTCAATAAGTACATATAACGGGTGCAAGACAGGTTTTGCACATGCGGATACTAAGGTGGCCTTGACGAGCCTAGCATGTACTGAGACATGGTCTCGGAACACGTGATACCGAAAGGTAGAGCATGAATCATATGGTTGATATGATGAACACTTTGAGTGTTCGCCATTGAAATCACACCTTTTCTCGTGATGATCGGGTTTAGGTGCGGTGGATTTGGTTCGTGTGATCACTAAGACAATGCGAGGGATATTGTTTTGAGTGGGAGTTCACTTAGGTTTTTAATTATGTTGAATTAAAATTTGAACTCAATTTGTCATAAACTTAGTCTAAACTATTGCAAATATATGTTGTAGAGATGGCGTCCCCAATCAATTTTAATCGGTTCCTAGAGAAAGAGAAACTTAAGAGCAACGGTAGCAACTTCACCGACTGGTTCCGTCATGTGAGGATCTTCCTCTCGCGGAAATCTGCAATTTGTGCTTGATGCACCGCTAGGTGACCCTCCTGCAGAAGATGAATCCGATGAAGTAAAAGCTGTTACGCGACTCGGAAAACTCGGTACTCTCAAGTTCGAGTGTGCCATCTGTGCGATGGAATCCGATCTTCAAAAACGTTTTGAGCACCATGATCCTCATGAGTTGATGAATGAGCTGAAAGCTATATTCGAGACTCATGCGGCAGTTGGAATGCTATGAAGCATCGAAACATTTCTTCACTGTATGATGGAAGAAGGCAGCTCCGTTAGTGAGCACATGCTCGCCATGACCGGGCATGCGAAGAAACTCGGTGACTTGGGAATAGTGATTCCTAACAGATCGGGGATTAATCGTGTCCTTCAATCACCGCCACCAAGTTACAAGAACTTTGTGATGAACTACAATATGCGTAACATGAACAAGGAGTTACCTGAACTTTTTGGCATGCTAAAAGCTGCTGAGATTGAGATCAAGAAAGAGCACCAAGTGTTGATGGTCAACAAGACCACCGGTTTCAAGAAACAGGGCAAGTCTAAGGGAAAATTCAAGAAGGGTGGCAAGAAAGCTGCCACGCCTCCTATGAAACCTAAGAACGGCCCTAAGCCCGATGCTGAGTGCTATTACGCAAGGAGAAGGGACACCGGAAGCGTAATTGCTCCAAGTATCTGGCTGATCCGAAGAGCGGCCTTGTCAAGAAGAAGAAAGAAGGTATATTTGATATACATGTTATAGATGTTCATTTCACCGGTTCTCGTTCTAGTACCTGGTATTTGATACTGGTTCGGTTGCTCATATTTGTAACTCGAAACAGAACTAAAGAATAAACGACAACCGCTGAAAGATGAAGTGACGATGCGCGTTGGAAACGGATCCAAGGTCAATGTGATCGCAATCGGCACACTTCCTCTACATCTACCTTCGGATTAGTTTTAAGCCTAAATAATTGCTATTATGTACCTGCGTTGAGCATGAACATTATATCTGGATCTTGTTTAATGCAAGACGGTTATTCATTCAAGTCTGAGAATAATGGTTGTTCTATTTTTATGAATAATATCTTTTATGGTCGAGCACCACAAAAGAATGGCTTATTTCTATTAGATCTCGATAGTAGTGATACGCATATACATAACATTGATGCTAAGCGAATTAAACTTAATGATAATTCTACTTATATGTGGCACTGTCGTCTTGGTCATATTGGAGTGAAACGCATGAAGAAACTCCATATCTTGATGGATTACTTGAATCACTTGACTTTGAGTCACTTGATAGATGCGAAGCATGTCTAATGGGTAAAATGACAAAGACTCCATTTTCTGGTATGATGGAGCGAGCTATCGACTTATTGGAAATCATACATACAGATGTATGTGGACCAATGAGCGTAGCATCGCGCGGTGGTTATCGTTATGTTCTAACCTTCACAGATGATCTGAGTAGATATGGGTATATCTATTTCATGAAACATAAATTCGAAACTTTCGAGAAGTTTAAGAAATTTCAAAGTGAAGTAGAAAATCAACGTAACAAGAAGATCAAATTTCTACGATCTGATCGTGGAGGTGAATATCTGAGTTATGAGTTTGGCATGCATTTAAAGAAATGCGGAATACTTTCACAATTGACACCGCCGGGAACACCTCAACGAAACGGTGTGTCCGAACGTCGTAATCGAACTCTCTTAGATATGGTTCGTAGTATGATGTCTCTTACTGATTTGCCGTTATCATTTTGGAGTTATGCATTAGAGACAGCCGCATTCACTTTAAATAGAGCACCATCAAAATCCGTAGAAACGACACCGTATGAATTATGGTTTAATAAGAAACCTAAGCTGTCGTTCCTGAAAGTTTGGGGTTGCGAAGCCTATGTAAAGAAGTTACAACCGGACAAGCTAGAACCCAAAGCGGAGAAATGCGTCTTCATAGGATACCCTAAGGAAACTATAGGGTACACTTTCTATCACAAATCCGAAGGCAAAATCTTTGTTGCTAAGAACGGAACCTTTCTTGAGAAAGAATTTCTCACTAAAGAAGTGACTGGAAGAAAAGTAGAACTCGATGAGATTGATGAATCTATACTCGTTGATCAGAGTAGCGCAAGATCGGAAGTTGTACTGTACCGCCTACACCGGCAACAGAGGAAGCTAATGATAATGATCATGAAACTTCGAACGAGGAAACTATCGAACCTCGCAGATCGACAAGGGAACGTGCCACTCCTGATTGGTATGATCCTTGTCTAAATGTCATGATTGTAGATAACAATGATGAGGACCTGCGACGTATGAAGAAGCGATGATGAGCCCGTATTCCAACAAATGGCAAGAAGCCATGAAATCCGAAATGGGATCCATGTATGATAACAAAGTATGGACTTTGGTAGACTTACCTGATAGCCGAAAGGCTGTCGAGAATAAATGGATCTTCAAGAGAAAAACAGATGCCGATGGTAATATTATCGTCTATAAAGCTCGACTTGTCGCAAGGGTTTCCGACAAATTCATGGAGTTGACTACGATGAGACTTTCTCACCTGTAGCGAAGCTAAAATCTGTGAGGATTTTGTTAGCAATAGCTGCATTTTTCGATTATGAGATTTGGCGATGGATGTCAAAACGGCGTTCCTTAATGGAGATATTGAGGAAGAGTTGTATATGGTACAACCCAAAGGTTTTGTCGATCCTAAAAATGCCGACAAAGTATGAAAACTTCAGCGTTCAATCTATGGACTGAAGCAAGCATCAAGAAGTTGGAACCGACGCTTTGATAAGGTGATCAAAGACTTCGGGTTTATACAAAGGTCATGGAGAGGCCCGTATTTACAAGAAAGTGAGTGGGAGCTCTGAAGCATTCCTGATATTATATGTAGATGACATATTATTGATCGGGAATGATATAGAACTATTAAGCAGTGTTACGGGTTCTTTGAATAATAGTTTTTCAATGAAAGACCTTGGTGAAGCATCGTATATATTAGGCATCAAGATTTATAGAGATAGATCAAGACGCCTAATAGGGCTATCACAGAGTACATATCTGGACAAGATTCTAAAGAAGTTTAGAATGGACGAAAGTAAGAAAGGGTTCTTACATATGTTACTGTGCAAGGTATTGAGTAAAACTCAAGGACCGGCTACGGCAGAAGAAAGAGAAAGGATGTGTAACATCCCCTATGCCTCGGCAGTAGGATCTATCATGTATGCCATGCTATGTACTAGACCGGATATAGCACATGTTGTTAGTTTGACTAGCAGATATCAAAGTGATCCAGGAATGGAACACTGGACAGCGGTCAAGAATATCCTGAAGTACTTGAAAAGAACTAAGGATATGTTTCTTTGTTATGGAGGTGACCAAGAGCTCGTTGTAAACGGTTACACCGATGCAAGTTGGAACACTGATCCTGATGACTCTAAGTCACAATCTGGGTACGTGTTTATATTGAATGGTGCTGCAGTCAGCTGGGCAAGCTCGAAGCAGTGCACGGTGGCGAAGTCTTCAACAGAATCAGAGTACATAGCGGCTTCAGAGGCTTCATCAGAAGCGGTATGGATGAAGAGGTTCATTGTAGAGCTCGGTGTGGTTCCTAGTGCATTGGACCCATTAATCATTTACTGTGATAACATGGGTGCCATCGCCAATGCACAAGAGCCAAGGTCACACAAGAGACTGAAGCATATCAAGCTGCGTTACCACTCGATTCGCGAGTACATCGAAGATGGAGAAGTAAAGATTTGCAAAGTACACACTGATCTGAATGTAGCAGATCCGTTGACTAAAGCTCTCCCTAGGGCAAAGCATGACCAACACCAGAATGCCATGGGTGTTAGGTATATTACAATATAATCTAGATTATTGACTCTAGTGCAAGTGGGAGACTGAAGGAGATATGCCCTAGAGGCAATAATAAAGTGGTTATTATTTATATCTTTATGTTTATGATAAATGTTTATATATCATGCTAGAATTGTATTAACCGAAACATTAGTACATGTGTGATATGTAGACAAACAAGAAGTCCCTAGTATGCCTCTTAAACTAGCTTGTTGATTAATGGATGATTAGTTTCATAATCATGAACATTGGATGTTATTAATAACAAGGTTATGTCATTGTGTGAATGATATAATGGACACACCCAATTAAGCGTAGCATAAGATCTCGTCATTAAGTTATTTGCTATAAGCTTTCGATACATAGTTACCTAGTCCTTATGACCATGAGATCATGTAAATCACTTATACCGGAAAGGTACTTTGATTACACCAAACACCCTTTGCGTAAATGGGTGGCTATAAAGGTGGGATTAAGTATCCGGAAAGTATGAGTTGAGGCATATGGATCAACAGTGGGATTTGTCCATCCCGATGACGGATAGATATACTCTGGGCCCTCTCGGTGGAATGTCGTCTAATGTCTTGCAAGCATATGAATGAGTTCATAAGAGACCACATACCACGGTACGAGTAAAGAGTACTTGTCAGGAGACGAGGTTGAACAAGGTATAGAGTGATACCGAAGATCAAACCTCGGACAAGTAAAATATCACGAGACAAAGGGAATTGGTAATATATGTGTATGGTTCATTCGATCACTAAAGTCATCGTTGAATATGTGGGAGCCATTATGGATCTCCAGATCCCGCTATTGGTTATTGGTCGGAGTGAGTACTCAACCATGTCCGCATAGTTCTCGAACCGTAGGGTGACACACTTAAAGTTGGATGTTGAAATGGTAGCACTTGAATTATGGAATGGAGTTCGAATATTTGTTCGGAGTCCCGGATGAGATCCCGGACATCACGAGGAGTTCCGGAATGGTCCGGAGAATAAGATTCATATATAGGATGTCATTTTATGTGAAATAAAATGTCGCGGAAGGTTCTATGGAAGGTTCTAGAAGGTTCTAGAAAAGTCCGGAAGAAACCACCAAGGAAGGTGGAGTCCACAAGGGACTCCACCTCCATGGCCGGCCAGCCCTAGATGGGGTGGAGTCCCAAGTGGACTCCACCATAGGGGGCCGGCCACCCCCCACATGGGAGGTGGGAATCCCACCTTTGGGTGGGAGTCCTAGTTGGGCTAGGTTTCCCCCTCCTATGGAAGGTTTTGGTTTCGGGTCTTATTCGAAGACTTGGACACCAACACTTGGGATCCACCTATATAATGAGGGGCCAAGGGAGGGGGCCGGCCACCCCAAGACCATAAGCTGGCCGCCCCCCATAGAGTGGCCGGCCACCCCCTCCCAAACCCTAGCCAAGCTCCTCCACTCCATATTGCCCGCATTGCTTAGCGAAGCTCCGCCGGACTTCTACACCGCCACCGACACCACGCCGTCGTGCTGTCGGATTCAAGAGGAGCTACTACTTCCGCTGCCCGCTGGAACGGGGAGGTGGACGTCGTCTTCATCAACAACCGAACGTGTGACCGAGTACGGAGGTGCTGCCCGTTCGTGGCGCCGGAACCGATCGTGATCAAGATCTTCTACGCGCTTTTGCAAGCGGCAAGTGATCGTCTACCGCAGCAACAAGAGCCTCATCTTGTAGGCTTTGGAATCTCTTCAAGGGTGAGACTCGATACCTCCTCGTTGCTACCGTCTTCTAGATTGCATCTTGGCTTGGATTGCGTGTTCGCCGTAGGAAAATTTTTGTTTTCTATGCAACGTTATCCTACACATAACGTGCAGACTAGGAAATAAGTACTGCATCTTCACAAAGTGGTATGAGACAAAGAGTAAGGATTCTTTAGTCTCCCAATTCAACTTCACGGGATCTCCTATCACATAGAGTGGATTTCCACTCTGGTAAAGACTTATACGATGGGTCTCATACCCGTCTCCTTCGTTGCATTATCTATCACATTGCATGATAAACCCTTTGTGAAGGGGTTTGCCAAATTTCTAGACGTATGTATATAATCCAGAAATAATAAGTTTGGAGTTCCTCATTTTTTGATAGATTTTAACCTTCTCTTCACACGCCTGCACTTCATGTTGTCCTTAGAACTGTTTACCTTGATGATCATAGTTTGACTATCACAGTTTATCTAGATAGCGGGTATTGGTTTCTCAACCACAGGTAAGTTCATCAAAATTTCACGAAGCCACTCTACTTCAAAAGTTGGTCGTGTCTAATGTCGTGAGTTCTTATTCCATTGTTGACCTTGTTAAGATAGTTTTCTTGCAAGACTTCCGAGGAACAGTGCCACCGCCAAGTGTAAATACATATCCACTTGTGGCCTTAATCTCATTAGAATCAGATTTTCAGTTTAAGTCACTATAACCCACCAGTACCCTCGGGCACTCGGTACAACGAATTCCATAGCTCACAATGCCTTTTAGATAGTGCATCGCTCTTCTAAGAGCATGTCAATAATCATCCCTAGGATTTGAAATAAAACGGCTAAGTTTACTAACATCAAAAGAGACGTCAAGCCTCATAGCGCTAGCAAAATACATAAGTGAGCCAATAATCTAAGAATATCCCAGTTGATCTCCAGGAGAAGTTTTATTCTTTCAAAGCCGCACACTAGGATCATAAAGTGTCAGAGAAGTCTTGCAGGCACTATATCCAAAATGACTCAAGATCTTTTCCACATAGTGCGATTGATGCAAAGTAATCCAACCATTTTTACCTCTCAGTAGCTCGATGTTGAAGATTACATCATCCACTCCAAGATCCTTTATCTTAAAACAACGAGATCAGAAATCCTTGGTATTCTTAATCACATTCAGGTTGGTTCCAAAAATCATATGTCGTCGACGTATAAGAAAATAATAGCACACACATTTGTCAACTTTGTTTACAAAAAAACCTTCAGCACTCAAAGTTCTTTTGAACTTCTCATGCCACAGTTTAGGAGCTTGCTTAACACCATATAAATACTTCAACAACTTGCGCACATTTCCTTCGTGACCATTTACTATAGAACCATCTGGTTGTTCCATGCAAATTTCCTCATCCAATTCTCCATTTAGGTAAGCCGTCTTAAAACATCCGTTTGATGAATGAGAAGACCGTAAGAGGGAGCCAATGATAGCAGTAGTTGAATGGTAGGAAATCTGGCTATCATTGCCTAAGTGTCAAATAAATATTGACCTTCTGTTTGGGTATAACTCTTGGCCACAAGCTGTGCCTTGTAATTTTAAATAGTACCATCAGGCCTAAGTTTTATCGTAAAAAACCACTTACATTCTACGGGTTTGCACCCATAAGGATGATCGGTGATCTCCTATGTTTTATTAGCTAAAATGGAATCCATCTCATTACAGACGACTTCCTTCTAATAGCCAACATCCAGGGATGCATAAGTTTCTAAAACTTAAGTGGGAGTATTATCCACGAGGCACATAATGAAATCATCCCCATAGGACTTTGAATTCCTCAATCTCTTGCTTCGTTTAGGAGCTTTATTGTTATCCTCCTCAAAATTTTCAAGGTGATCTATCAAAATGGTAGGTTAAAAAATTGTAGTTGATTCCTGGCTAGATGTATTAAGCATCTCCTGATTTGATGAGCTAGGCATATCCTCCAAGGGAAATATATCCTCGAAGAAAGACACATCACTCGACACCATGATTGTATCAACATGCGTGTCGGACACCTCAGATTTAACTATCAACAATCTATAGCCAATGCTATGAACAACATAACCCAGAAAAACACAGTTCACACTTTTTGGTCCAAGCTTGCGCTTTTCTGGAATTGGCACATCCACTGTCACCAAACAATCCCAAGTCCATAATAAGAGAGTTTAAACCTTTTTTTTCGATTCCTCGAATGAAGTCATTCCTTTGTTCTTTGTGGGAACTCAGTTTCGGAGATGAAATGCACTCAATATCTCCTCCCCTACCATACCGTGGAGAAATAACTGATGTATCTAATATGGCGTTAACCAAATCAGTTGGAGTACGGTTCTTTCTTTCAGCCATCCCATTTGACTGAGGTGACTAGGGAGGCGCCCTCTCATGTATTATACCATGTTCCGCACAAAAATAATCAAACTCATTGGAAAATACCCTCCACCACGATCAGATTTAAGCTGCATTATCTTTTGATCAATTAAGTTGGCATTCTATTTCAGCTTTACAGATTAGAAATGTAGAGCCTCATCTTTTGATTTCAGGATATACACAACAATATCTAGTAGAGTCATCAATCAACGTCACATTTTTATGCTTGTGACAACTCATATGGTTCTTCAATCTCCTTGCGCGCCCTCGGATAGAATAAATTGGTGTTCGCACCCCTTGCCCCTCTTAAAGGTAGGTTACGTGCGTGTGTTGCTTCCTTCTTGCACGCTCGATCATAGCAAAGGTAATCAGCCTCTTTTTAAGGCTCAACTTAAATCCAAACTTGGCCATGTAGACTTGGAGTTCTCATGTGCGATACTTGGTTGGAGTAGCACAAGGATGGCGGCACGGAGGTCCATCTTATTCTTGGAGAAAAAGACCCCATCTCCACACAATAGCTTCTTTTCGGTGTCCTTTATATTGTCGAAGAGATTTTGATAGGGCTGGGAGTGCCCTGCCCTAGGCCTAACAATATCTTCAAAGCGCTGCACACAGGTCCAAGATATTTTGAGGTTGAAACTCCTTAGACTCCTTAGCCCATCATCGTCGGCAAGAAGCAAAGGCCATAGGCGGATCCAACCGTCCCTAAGCCCGGGCACGGCCCATGCTTCTGGTCGGTGGCGCAACTTATTTTGATGAAAAATTGATGAATGTTTGATAATTTTTTTTATCGGCTAACAGTGCGTCCAGGTTTAATAATTTTTTTAGATCTGCAACTGACGAAGGTGCAATGGTTGGATAACACGGATGGGGGCGCATGTAGAATGTGAGAACCAAATTGTAAATCCCACTCGGTGAGAGCGACATGTAAAAATACCAGGTTCCGTTGCACCAAGGGAAGCCATCCTTGGAGAATATTTACGGTGTCGCAGTGGCAGATTGCCTGCTCTACTGTTGATCACCAGATTTCAGATTTAGTGTTTGCCTTTTCGGGGGCCGTTTATTAAGTGTCGGGCCGTATCATGCCAGCGTCTTGAGTGCGCCGTAGCGATATTTGGTGTGTAAGCTCGATCTAACTACTGCGGTTTGTTTATTAACCAACCTCAAAGTTTGTTGTTGACTTGTTGACGAGGCGCCCCTGGTTCTGGTTGACGCACTTGTGCCACGATCATTTTGAGCACTTCCCCGGTGAGATGCGGCGACCGTTGTGTCATGGAGGCCGCTGATTTGTGCTCCAGGGCTGCAACACGTCGTCCCCGTAGATGTAAGTGGCTGTCGTCTAAACTCTAAAGAGAAGCTTTCCTTTTGAAACAAGGGAATTTCTGTCGCCGTTCCAGCTTTCCATGACAAGCCACTCAGTCGAGCTACTGATTGTAGGAAATGAACACCAGTACACCACATTAGTAGAAAGAATAATAGTTAGCAGAATCTAACGTCGACGTCACTGCCTCATCCCTTCTAGAAAGACGAGGGAATGAGAACAACATAATAAACTGAAAAAGAGCAAAATGTAGCACGCACTTTGCTTTCTGTCAGGTGAGCCCGCTCTCCTCTGGCATCCACGATCATGCATCCACGATTAGATAAAACAGCCGTGGATCTGAGGAAAGGAGTTCCATCTTCAGGGAAAAGGTTACATGATCTCGGTTCTTCTTTTTCTTCGCTGAAAGCACCTGTAAAAAGCAATAGCAACTCTAACAGTCGCGCTAAAATCTGGCGTTGTAAATCAACGCAAGCACATCCTTCACCGAAGGTCGCAAATTGCAGTGCACGCAAAATAGCTAAAATAATGCCCTTTACGGGCGCTGCAAATTACACCGCACGGTGTCGTCGTAAATAACATGCACACAAGAATATAAAATCAATAAGATCAAATAAATGGAAATAAATCAACAGTAAATTTTCTAGTTACAAGCCAAGCAAATACAACAAACTTGTTCATAAACAAATATAATAAAAAAAATTAACGATACAACAAGTAGACAAACATGTAGACACTAATTTTGTTGTCCTCTCTATTTTCACCACTCCTCAGAGAGATCAAGTTGAAGCTCATCATGGGCTTCATTGTTCCGAATTGAATGATAGGAAGCAATGAAACACGCCACTCTCTATTGTCTTCTTTTTTACTTGCACGGGGACCCCCATCAAGTTAAAGTAGGAGTAATTTATATCTTTGCCATAATGGAGGCGCGGCGGGCAAGCCGGGTGGAGACGTGGCGAGAAAGTCGGTGGAGGCGCTGGATCTACGTCACGAGACTGCCACAGGGGATGAATTGGCGTTGCGGCGGCACGTAAGCCAGAGAGGGAGTGATGAAATGGGGAGGGCGAGGGTGCATGTGTTTTTTCAAGGCGGCGGTTGTCTCTTCACGCGCGTTTCCGTGCAGGCCCTGCATTGGACACACCAAATATGACGATTTGGGTTGGCTAAAATCAAGCTTGCCCTAAAAATTTTGTGCAGCGCGCGCTTGTTTGCAGCCACTCCTGGAGTGGAATAACCGCGAGCAGCGCGCTATGTCGGCGGTCTTTACAGCGTGGGTGCGATATAGTGCGACTACTGGAGATGCTCTAAACACCACTTATATCCAACCTCTACTATCTCTGCCCAAAACCAGCTGAAGCCTCAGAGACAACAAAAGCAACAATGATATTTTTTAAGAGCATCTTCACGGGCGCCCGGAAACCTCCAGAAAGGACGGATAGCACACACGAGTCTCACCATCCAAATGGAGGTGCCAGCGTCGCTTGCTGCTTTTGAAGCGAGTCTGCCCAACCGCGTCCTCGTGCACTTAATCCTGCTAAGTTTCCTTCTATTTTCATTTTGGTAATTTTAATCATGTTTCTAAATAATCTGCTTCCTCTGATCTATAATAAATGATCAAGTTTAGTTTGAAATTAATTAAACTAAAACGCCGATAGTTATTATAGATCCGAGGGAGTACTAAAGTTGAGTAAGAAAAAACTTTACAACACAAATAAGTTTAACACATAAATAAATAGTTCAACTTCATGAAGCGGTGTCACCTTTCAGCTCCCTCTTGTACTCTGAGAGATACCTTTGAGTTGTGCATGAGCATCTATGTCACGGATTGGGGGCGGTGTTCTTATCCACTTATAATTGTAGAAGAGCGACCATAATGATGAAGTGTCCATCTTCATCGGCGACGGCACTGGCTTCCTCCTCCGTGAACTAATACATCATCATCTCGTCGTCGCTATTCATATTTTATAAATCAAAATGCGAAGAAAATCAATCAATTGAACGGCGGCAACATAGGCAAAGGCCGTCGCAGACAACCAGTTGAACACTTGAAAATGAAACGGAAACGGACGGAAACACGATTTATCGTTTTTGTTTCCATCTACCTTGTCGGAATCGAAAATGGAATCGGAAACCCCGAAAACGAATATGAAAACGGAAATCATCGAATATGAATACGTAACGGATACGTAGCGGATACGTTACGAAAATAGATATTTGCCACAACACAATGCGGCATAATACCTTGATTTGTAGATCGAAAGACACACATAAATAAAAGGACAATAAGACAAGATATATCACTTAACTTCGACAAGCGGCAATTCAACATAAAGTAACACACATAGTTTAACGGTTGCATGCACACCGTAATTATACAAAGTGATTAGGGTTAGAGTAATTAGTGGTTGATACGTGGCCCAACCCAGTTTCATGTGTAAATCTAGGCTTACTAAATGCACGGGCCTCTCTAGGTTATGTTTCCGGAAACTTTCCATATTTATTTTTCCGGAATTTTCTCTGACGTTTTTGTGTTCGTCGGAAAGGGCTTCCTCGTTTTCTTTTCCGTTTCCGTTTATGCTTTTGACGTTTCCGTTTCTTTTCTCCAAATGTCGTTTCCTTTCTCATATTTGGCCCTCCATTTTCATTTTCTTCGAAAATGGACGGAAAATTTCCCTTTCATTTTCAACCCTATTTGCGAGCAAGGCAAGCGCAAGGTCGTCGAATCTTCTGCGTGGACTACAGAAGCGGCGAAGCGGGAGAGAGGCGCATTGGCAGGCATGGTCGGTGAAGGCTAGGCGCGGTTGGTCCACGGCTGATGTTGGAATAGGTGTTGGCGATTTTTCACAGTGTGTATGACCTCGAGTAAGAGGAGAGGCAATGTGGCAAGGGAAATGGGGTTGGGTCATTGGCGGGTGGCACCCGGCTATTAGTATCCTACGTGATTCCGGCCATGTCTCGTGCCCAGCGCACCCTGAACCCCACTGTGGATTGGGAATGGCCTGGGATGCTAGACATGCGATTAGATTGCATCAGACAAAAAATCAATTTGAGGCACATGACTGGGCACGAATTTTTGTCCAATGCATCTAATAATATTTTGAGGCGCCGTTGAGCACAGCCCCAAAGATGCTCCCCGCATCCAGGGAAGCAGAAAGTAGCGGTTTAGATAGTGAGGAAAGCCATTTTTAGAGCATCTCCACCGGCGGCCATAATAGCGGCCCCCATAGCTCTATCGGGATGCCGGTCATATTTTGGGCTCACACCGACGCACTCGATAATATGCCTGTATTTTTGGAGCGCAACACAAGCTCCGACAACCCTGTTCTAGCCCCTACACGTAGGTTGTTGGTCGGACGTCAGGGGCCTCGCACCACGTAGGATTTCAAGGGTGGAGTCACCCTATCAGGGCACAAACGACCGTTTCCTCTTTAATAAGATGTGTAGGATAACGTGGTAGTGGGTTACCGTCTTTAATGGAGGTATTGGTTACCCACGTGGAGAAGCCTCAGATACCCCCGTCATAAATGATCACACCGACCCTATTCTCCTAGTTAGCACCCTCCCGCTCATCTCCGCTGATCTCGCATCCACAACTCTGCTGCACTCGCCTCCACACTCGATACTATGTCGTGCTAGCTCGCCCCCACCTATTGCATGTTGGGCCGCACACACCGACGCCTCAGCTCCCCCTTCCCCGAGCTGAAGCAGTCGGAATGTTCTTTGGACGGCTTCTCGGAGGACCCCGAGTTTAACGAGTGGAACAAGGCATTCATAGCAGACGTGGAGGCCCGGGTCTCGGAGGAGGAGTGTATGGGCGAGTAGGAGCAAGTGGCGATCCTGGCCTCCTTCAACGCAGCACGGGACCAGTGGATCGAAGATCAAGTCCTTGAGGAGACCAACGCCGCCATCTTAGAGCGCGTCTTTGAGATCTCACGCGAGCGGGCGCAAACGGAGGAAGCTGCTCGACTCCTCATGGCGGCTGTGCGGCAGAGATTGCTTGAGCTCAACGCCACGTCGAGGCAGCCACCCGCAAAGAAGCGAGGGCCGTCCAAAACGATGAGTCCCACGAGTGGCAGGTGATTCTGAAGGTCCAACGTCGCAGGGGACCTCCAGCGCGGGGATGCTGCACATCCAGATGCACGAAGCAAAAGCGCAGAGGCGGGTGCAGGAGGAGGCGGCGCTTGAAGAACGGCGGCAAGGCTGGCCCGTCGCGCGCCTCGACCGACGGTGAGTAGACTAGGTTTAAGTTAAATTTTGGCCGTTTTCGTTCAACTTTGTAATATATAACTAAGTTTAAATCAAATTTGTTGTCTTTCATTTTAATTTGCTTCAACTCCTAAATTTTATAGAGGTTACTGGTGCGGGCAACCTTTCTTCATTAGAACGCTAGTAACGTACCTGCCGGTGCCTAATTCGGCCATTCGGGTGCCCGGTGGAGATGCCCGTGTACCCAACATCTCGTCGGAAGCATGCACATCGTGTCGGATAGCTTCCCTGCACCGCACTACTGGTGGGATCACCTACCTCTGGCGTCACACTCAATCCTTCGTGAGCTCGTCGGGACATGAAAATCCTGAGAGATTTCGAGCGGCGGCCGGCGGGAGACAATCGGAGATCGGCCAAGAGTACGTGCACACACACAACCACACGCTGTTGGTGTTGGCATTGGAACAGCTTCTTTGCGTGTAGGTGTAGCGCGCTTCTCCGGCATTCGCAAGCTACGGGCATTCACCGAGCTGGAAGAGTACTGGATGGATCAAGGCAGGCCACCTATATATAAAGGAAAAACAGCTGTGGGCTGTGCCGGTGCGATGTGGATAAACCCTGCTTGAAGAGCAGACATGGGTGATGCTGTCAGAAAGGTTTGGCAAATCAAATCAGGCGCACACGCGCACACGCGGGGTTGTCCACTTGTCCCGACTCTACCATGCCCCGTGTCATTTCGCTGATCCGTCTCCTTGGATTTGAAAAGCAACTTAAACACGTGACACTGATTGTGTGTGAGCGCATATTTTTCACAACTGTTTTCTAAAATAAATAAATAAACTAATATATGTGGCGTAGAAACACCTCACTTGCTTCAATCCTGTACACGCCATCCTAATTCTAATGGTCATCATCATGAAGACCAACACCGGGCATCGGCTGCTACTGGATGGTGGAGCTGAATCACTTCGACGAAAGGATTGCCATGGATCATGAGTGGGTTGGATTTGCAATCTCTCGTTCATGGCCTTCAAGACGCTCAAAGACGATGTCTATAAAGTCACGATCTTTGACTATAATATGACTGAGGTGGCAAAGAACTGGGCACAACAAGAGCCATCCATTTCCATGATTGGTGAGTGAATGTTGGTTCTAATTAACTGTCTATTGTTTGAACTATGTTTATTGTCTATCTAGCGCCGTGAGCTATGTTCTACTCGTTAGCGTTGTATGAACAAGGTAATTTCAGCTAACAACTTGTGTTTGTTTACTAACGAACCTCAAAGTTTGTTGTTGTCGTTGACGAGTGTTAGAGATATATTCCGTGTACATATAAACGGATAGTCTAGGATAGAGATAGGACTCTCGTGTCTTGTCTTGCACTCCAAGATGATCCATGTACGCCCATATATACTCGCCCACGAGGTTCAATACAACATCCAATATATTCCACATATCTCTTTCCCTCTCTATTCTTCTACATGGTATCAGCCGCAGGTTCCTGACCTAGCCGCCGCATAGCTTCCGCGCCGCCCCCGGGGAAGTCTCTCCATGGCCTACTCCGGGGGCCGCGCAACCCGTATGAGGGTTCATCCGCCGATCCGTTGATCCGCCGCCCTCGAGTTCTTTTTTTTCCAATCTATAGATTGGTTTTCTTTTATCTCCGGTCTGACCGTCCACTTTGTTCATGTTGTTCACGACGCTCCCGCTACGACTGCGGGGAGTGTTAGAGATATATTCCGTGTACATATAAATGGATAGTCTAGGATAGAGATAGGACTCTCGTGTCTTGTCTTGCACTCCAAAATGATCCATGTACGCCTATATATACTCGCCCACGAGGCTCAATACAACGTCCAACATATTTCGCATATCTCTCTCCCTCTCTATTCGTCTACAATGAGGCACTCCTAGTTCACTTGTGCCATGGTCGGTTTTGAACACCTCCCTGACGAACAACGGAGACCATTGTACTCTCTTTGTCTAGAAATAGTACTATCTCCGTCTAAAAAAAAATAGTATCTTACTTTTATCTACGAGGTGTGCTTCGGTGCGCACCCTCTCCAAACTCGCGACTTATCGCCGAAGGGTACGGTGGTCCCGATTTTGTTTTTTTTGTGCTGCCCGCCGAAACCCATATCCAAGCCCAGTGCAAGACTCGTATGGGTATACAGGGCCTGGGCGTATCTATACGGACGACCCCACGTTGGTGGGTCCCACGTGCTAAGCTAATCACCGTGATTAGCTCCCATTGCATGCATCGTTTTCATCGGTACTGGAGATCTGATCGAGCTGTTCCACGCCGTCGCAAGGTTGAATGCAAGCGGTTGTTGCCGGCCCGGCCGTCGGCGGTTGTTGCCGGCACGTCCGTCGCCGCCGGTGGTTTTTTCGCATCTCGACGCCGCCGACCGCGCGCGAAGCCCCCCCCGCAGATCGACGACCTTGGAAAGGCGCGCCACCGGCTCGGCATCTTCCCCGCTAGGGTTTAAAATTACAGGTACCATGACTTCATCTTGTAGTTTAGTAAGAGGACGCAATTCTGCCGGTTTTTTAATTCTAATTATGGTCCAATACTACAGAATATGGAGAACTCTATATCTGGTATGATTGAGGAACAAAACGAGTACGTCGGCTATAATTCCGATGACTCTGAAATGGAGGATAATTTGCAGCACGAAGCCGGCTGGAGCGAAGACGAGTTTGATGTGAGCCACTATTTTTCATTTCGATTACCAGCAGTCCAGCATCATCAAATTATATATGGTTCCTCATGTCATAATTTATGCAGATTGCGTATGATGAATTTGATAATGATGACAACCATGGTGAACACACAGACGATCAAAATGATGAGAACCATGGTGAACACACAGACAACCTAAATACTAGCGAGGTATGAGTAGTGACTCATATAGTGACATAAAATGATGCATGAAATGATGGCAACTGTAAAATTTACGGTTACTAAATTTCGCAATGCATTAATAAATTTCAGGCACAATTTGACACGCAGCTTGAGTACGACTATTACGGTGAATCTGACTTGGACACGGGCCACACTGATGATGTGGAAGGTGCATCAGTTCCTGAGGATTTTGTTGACATGAGCCAGGTTGTTATCTCTTTTTTATCAGTCTTATATAGCTGGAACACATAAATTTATAGTTTTAATTAATGCCTACGTTTTCTACTTGCAGGCGACGCCAAGCGCTAGTCAGCCTGAGAAACCACAGAAAGGTAGCAATGGCAATGAATATCCTGATAGTGATCGGGATTTATACTGGATGATAAAAGAGATGACTTATATTTCTGAAGCAGCAGCACATTCTTTCTACAACAGATATGCTAAAGATTATGGGTTCAGCGTCCGGCTAGACCAGGTTAAGCGGTTTGATGATGGAGTAATTCGGTTAAGGCGTTTTGTGTGTTCCAGACAGGGCAGACGTCCCAAAAACCAACTGACCACGGAAGGCCGTGTATATAGGCACAGACCTGAGTCTCGCTGCGGCTGCAAGGCACGTTTGGTGGTCAAGTTTGATGGAAGAACTGGTTTCTGGGTTGTTGAAGATTTTCGTGACAAACATAACCATGACCCAGCTGAACCATGTCAGACTCCGTTTCTTCGGTCCCATAGGACGATCAACGACGCGCAGAGATCTGAGATATTATCAATGGGATCCATGGGGATCAGGAAGCACCTCATTATGAGAAAATTCATTGCAGGCTCCGGTTCATTTGCTGGTGTTGGATTCACAAGAAAGGATTTGTACAACATGTGCTCTAGGGAGAGGAGGAGGCTGCTTTTCGACGGTGACGCTACCACAGCCATGAGGTAGCTAGGCAAGGAGCACATGATTTCTTCCATGGATGGTGATGTAAGTGGTGTTTGGATGCCATGGTGAAGCAGATCCCAAAAGATGGGACCACCATGCACACGCGCCGTCAGACGATCCACTGTTTTGACACCTCGTTCTGACGAGAACCCTATATTTCAGGGGTCTACACCACATGAACATGGGCATTCACACATGCACAACCCTAAACCCATGGCTAGGAGTGGGTGGGGTGACATGGTGCACCAGTGCCCACCACATGGGGTAACCCAAGGGTTGTGGGCCCACTTTGTGGCCTGGGTAGAGTCGTTTTGCACGTAAACCATGTGTGCGGGCTCCCGTGAGGTAGCTAGGCAAGGAGCACATGATTTCTTCCATGGATGGTGATGTAAGTGGTGTTTGGATGCCATGGTGAAGCAGATCCCAAAAGATGGGACCACCATGCACACGCGCCGTCAGACGATCCACTGTTTTGACACCTCGTTCTGACGAGAACCCTATATTTCAGGGGTCTACACCACATGAACATGTGCATTCACACATGCACAACCCTAAACCCATGGCTAGGAGTGGGTGGGGTGACATGGTGCACTAGTGCCCACCACATGGGGTAACCCAAGGGTTGTGGGCCCACTTTGTGGCCTGGGTAGAGCCGTTTTGCACGTAAACCATGTGTGCGGGCTCCCGTGAGGTAGCTAGGCAAGGAGCACATGATTTCTTCCATGGATGGTGATGTAAGTGGTGTTTGGATGCCATGGTGAAGCAGATCCCAAAAGATGGGACCACCATGCACACGCGCTGTCAGACGATCCACTGTATTGACACCTCGTTCTGACGAGAACCCTATATTTCAGGGGTCTACACCACATGAACATGTGCATTCACACATGCAAATTGCAAAACTCATGGCTTGAAGTGTGTTAAATGACATGGTGCACCACTGCCGACAATATGGGGTCATCCCAGGGTTGGTCAAAAAAGTGCCAGAAACAGGCTCCAAAGGTAGGGTAAACGGCCTCATTTTTAAGCATGTTTTTTTTCGACCTTGTCTAAACGACCCAAATAAATTTCCTAGACATCTACTTGATATGTATAGACTGTTTTTGAAGATTTTATTTTTTTTAGATTTTCTCTGAAATTTTTAGGAATATTTGAATATACAGCAATCTGATTGGCTGGACTCCTTTTTTTTTCCTGAACACGGGTGGGGGTTCCGAGCGGGCACGCTAGATGGACTGTTGGGCCGTGTTGCGGTCTGGCCTTGTGCCCGTTGTGCAATGCGCCGGCCTAGGCCTGCATGCGCGGGAAGCGACGACGACGGCATGCATGCGCCCCGCAGCAGTGACTCAGCTATGCATGCATCGCCACGACGTCGCCATGAATGAGCCAGCAAGCCCCGTTTCAGTGGGTCGATTCAGCTGATAGCAGACGCGCCGCCCCGTTTCAGTGTAAAACGACAACGACACGGGACACCCCCTCGATTAATGTGCGAAACGGCAACGGCTACATGCACGTGTCACTCGCGTCGTTTCATCGCCAAACAACAATCTTCGTCTCCCACACCACATTTTTCTAGCCTATTTCATCGCCAAACATGCATTTAATAACCTAACGGAAGTGATAAAATGACTATAGATACCTTTATTACTTGTGAGTGTCAATATGTATCTATCCGTCCCACTGGTTAGCAGACTACCCCTGCGAGACGACTTCCCACGAGGTGTGCGGTTCGAGTCGCGGCAACACTCATTTTTTGCTTCATTTTTTTGATATTTAATATGTACCACCTCAACTAGCCTAATGGGCCTAATTTGGTTGGAGATGGCCCATTAGTCAAATCTAGATTGGGCTATCCGCTGCGATTATTGTTGCTGTTAAATGAGATAGCTGTTCCTGTTTTATATGTAGCCTAATGGGCCTAATTGGATGGAGTTGGCCCATTAGTCAAGTCTAGATTGGGCTGCTGTCTGCTGTGAGTGTTGTAGCTGTGAAATGAGCTATTTGTTGTTGTTGACTGAGAGATTTGTTGCTGTCAAGTATCACATAAGATAACAACTCCACCCTACTGCCAACATGCCGTCTTTATTTTAGATTACCAGAGGTTTTCCCCCATTTCCACTGGAAAATACCTTATCAATTATGTACAAATCTTCTGCAACACAACTGAGCAAAACTGACAATACATTTCCTATAATCAAACGCTTACTTTGGCAAAATCTTTGTCACATGGTGAATTGAAGCATGGGAGTTGTGCTAGTGTGTCCTACCTATCTGTTTGGTTTGGGTAATGGATTTAGATGCCGGTTGTTTTCAGTGTGTGATCACTGCTCTAAACCTGTTCCAGGCTTTCCTGGTACATCGGAGTTGGTTGGGATGGCAGCCAATCTCCCCAGTAAATCCTGTAATAGACTTGGCTTCTTTTTCAATGAAATTGGGGCTGGGGGCAACCCGTGTTGATCTAAAAAAATAAATCTTTGTCACTACATCATGCTAACAGGATAGACCAACAGCAGCAAATAGAACATGCTTACCTAGCATCCAAGCACACAACAGGGCCAAGTATGCACAACACATCAGCATATGTAGTAAGCACATCATACACATGCTTAAACACTAAGCATACTTAATTAGAAACATAGTTCACACATACTTAAATAGAAACATAGTTCACAACAGCATTAACCAAGTTTTAACACCACAAGCACGACAGAGTTTAACATAAACACACAACTAAAGAAAGAGGCATCAGGTAGGCAGGCAGGTCGGCAGGCAGGTAGGCAGGCAGGTCGGCACCATCCTCCGCATGCTCCTACTGCTGGGGGGGCGTACTTCTTGAGGAACAGGCCGTAGGCGGCATGCTTGGCCCTGAGGTGTGCGGGTGTCTGCCCGCTGCCAACACCAGTGTAGGTGGCATGCTGGTACATGCCGAGGAAGTCCGTCGGCATTTCCTTGCGGCTGCACCAGGGGCACTTGAACCTACCTGGGCCAAGAAGGTAGCGAATCTCCCCAGACCTAAGCCTGCGGAGAATATGCCTGCTCTTCTGGTCCCTATCCTCCCGGTCAGAACCGACTTCATCCGAAGGATCCTCCTGTTAGATGAAGTAAATTAGGTTAATTAGCTGCTATTGCATATAAACAATGTAATGACTATAAATAGAAAAGGAATGAAAACAATGCAAAGTAATTATTTGTATAAATGCACATTAGTTAGTAACTACACATACCATATCTAATTTAAAGCTTGCATAAATAAGTAAATCAATAATGCAAATTAGTTATTAACTGTAGATAGCATCTGCAATTTAAAACTTGTATAAATAAGACATTATAGCAATAGTGTGAATTAACCAGTTAACAAATGTTGTTCGAATTGATGGAAATAAGTGTTAAATTAATATGGCAAGCATCTCTTAATCACACGGTTAAATAAAAGTTTAACACATTCATACAAATTACTAACCAGGATTTAAGCTCCTAATTCAAGTAAACAACATGAAACAGGAAGTCAAGATGGGCACATATAACCCTATAATATGTTGTAAATTTGTATCCAAAGCATGTAATGCTACATTTCTGAGGAATACGAGGATTAATACCTGGTTAGCCTCGGTTTTACTCCAATTTTTTTGTACACACAAGCAGCTAAGCAAACAATGTACCAAACACAAACAAGCAGGTAAGCCAGTGGCGGATCTCCCATTCTGGCAAGGTCTAGCCTATGCAATAGCTAGCATTGGCAATTAATACTAATAGACTATTACTTGAGCAGATTTTATGCTAGAACTAGCGCTTAATCTTGGCTTGTGGTATCAATTTTTCCTCTAAGCTATCATCTTCACCACACCATAATCTTGGGTCGTCCTCCGCTACTGAGCTAAGCAGTACTGGAGTAGCAAGCAGCTAAGCAAGAGCTAATTAAATTAGCATGCATCAATGCGTTGAGCAAGGAGCAGAGAAACATAGGCAACCGCTCTGAACCATGGCCTGATTGAGAAACCATGACCATGATGCTTTGTTTTCTTTGCCAACAACCCCAAATGTGCAAAAAATGGATATATTGGCGCAAGTAAAGGTAGATCCAGAGTTCACTAAAAATATTTTGCTACAGTTCTTATGATTTACATTTCATGTTATGGTAATATTACTTTTGTTGGATATGTAGATGAGGTTTCTTTACCCTCCTCGATTGGAAAAGTATATATTAAAAACAATTGGAGAACGATGGAGGCAACATAAGTCAAATCTGAAATCACTCTATTTTGATGCAACCAAGAGTATGGAAGCAAACAACACCAATGTTCCAAGGGGTGTGATTAAAGATCATTGAATTTCTCTTGTTACTAATTGGATGAGCCAAAAGGCACAGGTACATATGGACGACTTGTCATATTACCATTTACATCTTGCTTAGTTTCTCTAGGGAATTATGCAAATGCATGTGCTTAGGCCACAATCGAAGCGGAAGGCAACCGCTCTGAACCATGGCCTGATTGAGAAACCATGACCATGATGCCCTGTTTTCTTTGCCAACAACCCCAAATGTGCAAAAAAAAAATGGTATGTAAAGCAAAAAAAAAGGTTGAGAGGTTGAGAAATTTACCTCGGACGGGTCGGCGGAGTCGAATTCTTCGAAGGTGGGCACGTCGTCGGGGCTGTTGATCTTGAGCCCCGCCGCCTTCCTCTCCTGCCTCTCTCGGTTCTTCTGGTTCTTCTTCTTCCGCCGCCGCATCTGCGCCTCCGTCTCGTGCGCACGCTTCTTGCTCGCCGGTGCAGCCACCGGCCAGCCGAATCTTGCCGTCTGGCCCCAACCGGAGCTCAGATCTGGGGCAGCTCCGGCCGCCGATGGTGCCGCCAACTGCGTGTTGTCAACCGCCGCCTCCTTGCCCTTTCCCTCCTTCGCCTTCCCCCTCTCCATGGACGAGCGCGAGCGAGCACGAGCGAGCACGAGCGAGAGCGAGCTGTGCTGTTCTTGACCTAGGGTTTTTTCCCGATTTGGGGATTGCTTTGGATGGATGCGCTGAACTGTGAAGAGGACAGGGGAGAAAAGCGTTATATATCTCGGCGGTTCCGCGTGGCCGCGCGTGGACACGTAGGCGTATAATACATTGCGATATGGGTCATATACGGGCTTGTACGTGGGCTGATACGAACCCAGCCAAACCCGAAGTACACAGGAAATGACGATCATGCCCCCAGACCCGAAGCGGTATGAACTAATCCTAACCGTCCATGTGTTCTCGCGATTTGGCTTGTTTGTGGTGGGTGCGTACGGAAGCAAAAACGTTTATCTACATATAAAATATAAAAAATAGGTGTCTCACTTTTGTGTACATATACATTTTGTATGTAGAGACACCTATTTTTAAATGAAAGGAGTACAATGAACATTCTGATTTAGGCTGCAACACATTGTCTTGTAACTTTAAGTCGATGTCGCTTACAGAGAACGGTCTTGTCCTTGTAGAAACTCGAGGTAAGAGCATCTCCAGTCGCGTCCCCCAAAGCGTCCCCCAAACCGCGCCGGATTGAGCGTTTGGGGGACGTGTTTTGTTCGTGCCGCCTTTGGGGGACGTCGCTCCCCAGCCGCGTCCCCAAACGCCGTCCCCAAATGAATATTGGTGCACGAAAATAAATGTTTTCATTCAATTTTGATTATATATTACAAAGTTTGAATGAAAACGGCTAGATTTCATCTAAACCTACACTACTGACCGCCCGGCGGTGCGTTCGACGGCCCCGCCCCGTCGTCGCCTCCCCTACGCCGCAGCTCCTCCTGCGCGCGCCTCCTCTCCTTGCGTTCGGCGGTGGCCAGACGGTGCCGCTCCCACCGCGCGTCCTCCTCCGCCCTCCCCTGCTGGGCCGCCTGGAGGGAGAGCTCGACGGCGCGACGAATCTGCGCCTCTTCGCGGGCACGAGCGCCGTCCTGGAGCTTCTTCTCCGACTCGAAGGACTCGACGAGCGCGCGTTTCTGATCGGCCGTCTCGTCCGGGTGCGGCCCGTCGTCGTCGTCCTCCACCTCGGTCTCCTCCGCCTCGGCCTCCTCCTCCTGCATTGGCGCCTCCTCCTCCACATCTGTTGGCGCCTCCATCATCGCCGCCGCCAACACGGCGTCCTCCGCCGCCAACTGGTCCGCCCGCCTCCCCCATAACGCCCTCGCCGCCGCCTCCGCCGATGACGCTCCTCCGCCGCCACCGCTGCTGGCGCTCGATCGACTCCCGCCGCCGGCGCTCTATCGACTCCCGCCGTTCACGTCCACGGCGCCTCCCGCTCACCGCGGCCGGCGCTGGCGCTCGTCAGCCCACCGCTGCTCCATCTCCGCCCGGCACGCACCGTCACGCCTCTGTCTCGTCGAGGCGTCGACGCCGCAACGGTGGCGTCTCGCTGCTCTGCCACCGCTGCTGCCGCCGTGGCCTCGCCCAGCGGGGCCATGGGCGCAGAACGCCGCCAGATCCGCCGCTGCGCCGCCTCCCGCCGCTGGCGGGCTCTTGCCGCATTGCCTCCCGCCGCTGCTGACGGTGTGCGCGCCACCGCTCTTCCCGGGCCGCTGCTGAGGGGTCGGTGTCGACCTGCGTTTCCGGGACTGCAAGTGGAGGAGACGGCGGTGGAGGGAAGCGGTTCGCCATTGCTACTGGTGGTGGAGGAGACGGCGGTGGAGCGACGAGGGCTGTGTTTGTTGCCGGCGGGGTGTGGTGGCTACCATTGCGCCAGGAGACCTTTTATAGACGCCGGCGTCGGAAAGAAAGCGCGAGAACAGGTGAGAAGAGGCGGGAAGAAAGCGCGGGAACGGGCGGTGGCGTGCGCACGCCGGCGACGCGTCTCGTCGGCGCAGCACCGACGAGGCGTCTCGCCTGCCCCTCCGTCGCCATTAAGGCAAAGATGCCGCCGTGTGTCACTGCGCGCGAATAACTTCCGTCGAGAGGTAGGCGACGGTTAGGTTAAAATTAATTGTGCCGCTGACGGGTCGGCCCCGCCACTCCCCGCCTCGCTTTTCGTTGTGTCCGGCGTGCCCGGTGCGTCCCCTGTGGGACGGGGACGGGTTCGGGGCGCTGGACACCGTATGGGGGCGCGCCGGACAAAAATGGGCTTTGGGGGACGCGGCTGAAACGGGTTTTTTGTCCGGCGCGCCCCAAATCACTTTGGGGGACGTTTTGGGGGACGCGACTGGAGATGCTCTAATTGGAATAACATAAACTGAACGAAGGCAAAACGTAGCACATGCGCACTTTGCTCTGTCAGGCCAGCTCTCGTCTGGCACCCACGACGATCCACGATTAGATAAAACGCAGCAGTGGATCTGCGGAAAAGGAGTTCCATCTTCCGGGCAAAGTTTCCATTACCCCACCGTTCTTTTGCAAAAAGGGCAGCACAACGTAGCACGAGCCAGCCATGTAGCTGGTATTTGCTTGCGTAACCCGCGATTGTTATACGCAAACACCTTGTCGCAAGCACCCACATCCTGTCGGACAACCTTCCCTGCACCGCACCACTGGTAGGATCACCTCTAGTGTCACTCAAATCCTTCGTGAGCTCGCTCGCTGCGCCATGAAAATCTCGAGAGATTTCAAGCGGCGGCCGGCGGGGAGACAGGCGGCGATCGGCACTGTTGGCGTGCCGGCGAGAGGCAGAGTACATCTGTACATGCACACAAAGACACGCTGTTGGTGTGCATGTAGCGGAGTTCATTGGTATACGCAAGCTCCAGATATGAGCCGAGCTGCCGGCTGCGAGAGGTCGAGAGGGTCGTCCTAGGCTGGGCCTGCTGGATGGAGCAAGTGTGAGCTGTGCCCGTGCGTGCTTTCCATCGTCGTACTGATGTGGATAAACCCTGCCCACACACAGGCAGGATGGTGTCAGCAAGGTTTGACAAATCAAATCAGCTGCACACGCGCACGCGGGGCTGTCCGTACTCTCCAATTTGCGGATCCGTCTGCTCATCAGATTTCAAAAGCAAGCTGCTTTGTTTTAGATTTGATTTTTAAAAACGTAGAAATAAGAAAAGAAAACCCTAACGTGCAAGGAGATTCCCTACGTGTAAAATTTTCACGGCATGATTGCCTGCGAGCTTACAGTTTTCTACGATTGCGTGCGAGCATATTAAACCTATATGATAATAGAAGAAATCCTTGCGGTGATGGTCCTGTCACTTTATTGGAGGCGTCATCATGGCCTTGCTCGAGCTTATCCGCCTCGAGCACCGGGGAAATCCTAGACCCAGCTCGCCGGATTGGACGGCGATGGCTTCGTTTCCTCCTTGAAGGTGTTGCCTAGTTTTATCACGGCGTCCTAGAGTGGGCAGGTGGGGTAGGTGTTAACCATCACTTGGAGCATGGGACTCCGGGGTACAACATTCTTTTCTTACGGCACTTCTTAGAAGACTCCATCTTAGGTTTGCTCATTCTTGCCGTCCACCCGCCAGCTCTTCTAGGCACTATGGGCAGCCGAACTTTGATATGTGCCATTTTCAAGTTGTAGTCGGGCTATTGAATGTTCGAACATTGTTGTGATGTGGCCTTGGGGTTGCGTGCTTCGCCTTCTCACCGTCCATTGTAGGGGATGGTGCAAGGCGAGTTTCTGTCATGTGGTTTTAGTGGGCTTGGCGTTGTTTTGCCGTGTGGCGTGGATTGGGTGCGCATGTTGATGTAGCCATTTTTAGTGTTGTACCTTAGTATGAATATGACATGTCTTTCGGAACGTATTCTAGAGCTAAAGCATTAACACAACATATCTTTTTTTTAAACGTATTCTAGAGCTAAAACATTAACACAACATATCTTGATCGGGGACATATACATGAGACACATCTAGTCGCCTTGGCTTCAATAGTATACTAGAGGACAGGCCACACATGTTATGGGCGTAATACCCCTGGGCCCATGTTGTCATGTTGGCATTGTCTAATGCGCTAGTGCCCTCTTCTCGCAATAAGATTACCGTTTTTTACCTGAAGAAACGAAGTTTGAAGAAACCAGCTACTTTCCATTCATGGACCCGCTGATTTGGCCTCACAACACGTTGTCTTCTAAATGGAGGCTTGTTTTGATACTAGAGAATTTGTGTTGCCACTGGGCTGGCTCACAGCTTTCAAAGATAAATCATGCGCGTGCTGCTGCCTTTTTTTTTTTGAACAGGGGATGGTCCCAGAGGGACCTAGAAGCTTTCATTGAGCGGTGGAGTAACAATTACAAGATGGGCCAAAAGGAAAAAAGAAATTACAAACGAGCCCTGATTTTTTGCACTGAAGACCCTAAAACATGTTGAAGAAACGCCATCGGGTCCAGCTCCAAATCCACCACATCGCCGCTCCACCACGCAGTCAAGAACGTCGCCGCCGGGGACAAAACCACTTGGGGCGAGGCAACGGGAGCCAACTGCAGTGGAGCAAGAGGGCCTCCGCCTTGGCATATGAGCCTGGAGGTTGTTGTGCACCTTCAATCGCCAGCCGGAAGTAACCGACGCCGACGAGAAGGGTGGGAGTGGTCGCCTGACGACCATCTTGAGCGGCTGTCGACGAAGGGCAGCCGTGGATGAACTCCCGGGAGCAGCTTCGGAGCTCCCCTACGGCTTGCCTGACCGCCCATCGATGGAAGAAGGAAACCCCGCTTCTTCCTCATCACCATGACGAGAGGAGAAGCTAGGAATGTAGGATAACGTTGCATAGAAAACAAAAAAAATTTCCTACCGCGAACACGAAATCCAAGCCAAGATGCAATCTAGAAGACGGTAGCAACGAGGGGATTATCGAGTCTCACCCTTGAAGAGATTCCAAAGCCTACAAGATGAGGCTCTTGTTGCTGCGGTAGATGTTCACTTCCCGCTTGCAAAAGCGCGTAGAAGATCTTGATCACAATCGGTTCCGGCGCCACGAACGGGCAGCACCTCCGTACTCGGTCACACGTTCGGTTGTTGATGAAGACGACGTCCACCTCCCCGTTCCAGCGGGCAGCGGAAGTAGTAGCTCCTCTTGAATCCGACAGCACGACGGCGTGGTGTTGGTGGTGGTGGAGAAATCCGGCGGAGCTTCGCTAAGCGTGCGGGAAGTGGAGGAGCGGGGCGGCTAGGGTTTGGGAGGGGGTGGCCGGCCACTCAAGGGGGTCGGCCAGGCTGTGGTCTTGGGGTGGCCGGCCCCCTCCCCTTGGCCCCTCATTATATAGGTGGAAGCCCCAAGAGTTGGTCTCCAAGTCTTCGAATAAGACCCGAACCAAAAACCTTCCATATGGTGGGGAAACCTAGCCAAGCTAGGACTCCCACTAGAGGTGGGAGTTCCACCTCCCATATGGGGGGGTGGCCGCCCCCCTAAGGGGGATTCCACTTGGGACTCCTCCCCCACTAGGGTTGGCCGGCCATGGAGGTGGAGTCCCATGTGGACTCCACCTTCCTTGGTGGTTTCTTCCGGACTTTTCTAGAACCTTCTAGAACCTTCCATAGAACCTTCCGCGTCAATTTTATTCACACAAAATGACATCCTATATATGAATCTTATTCTCCAGACCATTCCGGAACTCCTCGTGATGTCCGGGATCTCATCCGGGACTCCGAACAAATATTCGAACTCCATTCCATATTCAAGTTCTACCATTTCAACATCCAACTTTAAGTGTGTCACCCTACGGTTCGCGAACTATGCGGACATGGTTGAGTACTTACTCCGACCAATAACCAATAGCGGGATCTGGAGATCCATAATGGCTCCCACATATTCAACGATGACTTTAGTGATCGAATGAACCATTCACATACGATACCAATTCCCTTTGTCACGCGATATTTTACTTGTCCGAGGTTTGATCTTCGGTATCACTCTATACCTTGTTCAACCTCGTCTCCTGACAAGTACTCTTTACTCGTACCGTGGTATGTGGTCTCTTATGAACTTATTCATATGCTTGCAAGACATTAGACGACATTCCACCGAGAGGGCCCAGAGTATATCTATCCGTCATCGGGATGGACAAATCCCACTGTTGATCCATATGCCTCAACTCATACTTTCCGGATACTTAATCCCACCTTTATAACCACCCATTTACGTAGTGGCGTTTGATGTAATCAAAGTACCTTTCCTGTATAAGTGATTTACATGATCTCATGGTCATAAGGACTAGGTAACTATGTATCGAAAGCTTATAGCAAATAACTTAATGACGAGATCTTATGCTACGCTTAATTGGGTGTGTCCATTACATCATTCATACAATGATATAACCTTGTTATTAATAACATCCAATGTTTATGATTATGAAACTAATCATCCATTAATCAACAAGCTAGTTAAGAGGCTTACTAGGGACTCTTTGTTGTTTACATATCACACATGTATCAATGTTTCAGTTAATACAAATATAGCATGGTATATAAACATTTATCATAAACATAAAGATACATAATAACCACTTTTATTATTGCCTCTTGGGCATATCTCCAACAGTCTCCCACTTGCACTAGAGTCAATAATCTAGATTACATTGTAAGATACCTAACACCCCTGGCATTCTGGTGTTGGTCATGCTTTGCCCTAGGGAGAGCTTTAGTCAACGGATCTGCTACATTCAGATCAGTGTGTACTTTGCAAATCTTTACTTCTCCATCTTCGATGTACTCGCGAATCGAGTGGTAACGCAGCTTGATATGCTTCAGCCTCTTGTGTGACCTTGGCTCTTGTGCATTGGCGATGGCACCCATGTTATCACAGTAAATGATTAATGGGTCCAATGCACTAGGAACCACACCGAGCTCTACAATGAACCTCTTCATCCATACCGCTTCTGATGAAGCCTCTGAAGCCGCTATGTACTCTGATTCTGTTGAAGACTTCGCCACCGTGCAGTGCTTCGAGCTTGCCCAGCTTACTGCAGCACCATTCAATATAAACACGTACCCAGACTGTGACTTAGAGTCATCAGGATCAGTGTTCCAACTTGCATCGGTGTAACTTGTTACAACGAGCTCTTGGTCACCTCCATAACAAAGAAACATATCCTTAGTTCTTTTCAAGTACTTCAGGATATTCTTGACCGCTGTCCAGTGTTCCATTCCTGGATCACTTTGATATCTGCTAGTCAAACTAACAGCATGTGCTATATCTGGTCTAGTACATAGCATGGCATACATGATAGAGCCTACTGCCGAGGCATAGGGGATCTGACTCATCCTTTCTCTTTCTTCTGCCGTAGCCGGACCTTGAGTCTTACTCAAGACCTTGCACAGTAACATAGGTAAGAATCCTTTCTTACTTTCGTCCATTCTAAACTTCTTTAGAATCTTGTCCAGGTATGTACTCTGTGATAGCCCTATTAGGCGTCTTGATCTATCTCTATAAATCTTGATGCCTAATATATACGATGCTTCACCAAGGTCTTTCATTGAAAAACTATTATTCAAATAACCTTTAACACTGCTTAATAGTTCTATATCATTCCCGATCAATAATATGTCATCTACATATAATATCAGGAATGCTACAGAGCTCCCACTCACTTTCTTGTAAATACAGGCCTCTCCATGACACTGTATAAACCCGAAGTCTTTGATCACCTTATCAAAACGTCGGTTCCAACTTCTTGATGCTTGCTTCAGTCCATAGATTGAACGCTGAAGTTTGCATACTTTGTCAGCATTTTTAGGATCGACAAAACCTTTGGGTTGTACCATATACAACTCTTCCTCAATGTCTCCATTAAGGAACGCTGTTTTGACATCCATCTGCCAAATCTCATAATCGAAAAATGCAGCTATTGCTAACAAAATCCTCACAGATTTTAGCTTCGCTACAGGTGAGAAAGTCTCATCGTAGTCAACTCCTTGAATTTGTCGGAAACCCTTTGCGACAAGTCGAGCTTTATAGACAGTAATATTACCATCAGCATCTGTTTTTCTCTTGAAGATCCATTTATTCTCGACAGCCTTTCGGCTATCAGGTAAGTCTACCAAAGTCCATACTTTGTTATCATACATGGATCTCATTTCGGATTTCATGGCTTCTTGCCATTTGTTGGAATCTGGGCTCATCATCGCTTCTTCATACGTCGCAGGGTCCTCATCATTGTTATCTACAATCATGACATTTAGACAAGAATCATACCAATCAGGAGTGGCACGTTCCCTTGTCGATCTGCGAGGTTCAGTAGTTTCCTCGTTCGAAGTTTCATGATCATTATCATTAGCTTCCTCTGTTGCCGGTGTAGGCGGTACAGGTACAACTTCCGGTACTGCGCTACTCTGATCAACGAGTATAGATTCATCAATCTCATCGAGTTCTACTTTTCTTCCAATCACTTCTTTAGTGAGAAATTCTTTCTCAAGAAAGGTTCCGTTCTTAGCAACAAAGATTTTGCCTTCGGATCTGTGATAGAAAGTGTACCCTATAGTTTCCTTAGGGTATCCTATGAAGACGCATTTCTCCGCTTTGGGTTCTAGCTTGTCCGGTTGTAACTTCTTTACATAGGCTTCGCAACCCCAAACTTTAAGGAACGACAGCTTAGGTTTCTTATTAAACCATAATTCATACGGTGTCGTTTCAACGGATTTTGATGGTGCTCTATTTAAAGTGAATGCGGCTGTCTCTAATGCATAACTCCAAAATGATAACGGCAAATCAGTAAGAGACATCATAGAACGAACCATATCTAAGAGAGTTCGATTACGACGTTCGGACACACCGTTTCGTTGAGGTGTTCCCGGCGGAGTCAATTGTGAAAGTATTCCGCATTTCTTTAAATGCATGCCAAACTCATAACTCAGATATTCACCTCCGCGATCAGATCGTAGAAATTTGATCTTCTTGTTACGTTGATTTTCTACTTCACTTTGGAATTCCTTAAACTTCTCGAAAGTTTCGGATTTATGTTTCATGAAATAGATATACCCATATCTACTCAGATCATCTGTGAAGGTTAGAACATAACGATAACCACTGCGCGATGCTATGCTCATTGGTCCACACACATCGGTATGTATGATTTCCAATAAGTCAGTAGCTCGCTCCATCATACCAGAAAATGGAGTCTTAGTCATTTTTCCCATTAGACATGCTTCGCATCTATCAAGTGACTCAAAGTCAAGTGATTCAAGTAATCCATCAGTATGGAGTTTCTTCATGCGTTTCACTCCAATATGACCAAGACGACAGTGCCACATATAAGTAGAATTATCATTCAATTTAATTCGCTTAGCATCAATGTTATGTATATGTGTATCACTACTATCGAGATCTAACAGAAATAAGCCATTCTTTTCAGGTGCTCGACCATAAAAGATATTATTCATAAAAATAGAACAACCATTATTCTCAGACTTGAATGAATAACCGTCTTGCATTAAACAAGATCCAGATATAATGTTCATGCTCAACGCGGGTACAAAATAACAATTATTTAGGCTTAAAACTAATCCCGAAGGTAGATGTAGAGGAAGTGTGCCGACAGCGATCACATCGACTTTGGATCCATTTCCAACGCGCATCGTCACTTCATCTTTCAGTAGTCTTCGTTTATTCTTTAGTTCCTGTTTCGAGTTACAAATATGAGCAACCGAACCAGTATCAAATACCCAGGTACTAGTACGAGAACCAGTGAGATAAACATCTATAACATGTATATCAGATATACCTTCTTTCTTCTTCTTGACAAGGCCGCTCTTCAGATCCGCCAAATACTTGGAGCAATTACGCTTCCAGTGTCCCTTCTCCTTGCAGTAATAGCACTCAGCATCAGGCTTAGGGCCGTTCTTAGGTTTCATAGGAGGTGTGGCAGCTTTCTTGCCACCCTTCTTGAATTTTCCCTTAGACTTGCCCTGTTTCTTGAAACTGGTGGTCTTGTTGACCATCAACACTTGGTGCTCTTTCTTGATCTCAATCTCAGCAGCTTTAAGCATGGCAAAGAGTTCAGGTAACTCTTTGTTCATGTTCTGCAGATTGTAGTTCATCACAAAGTTCTTGTAACTAGGTGGCAGTGATTGAAGGATACGATTAATCCCCAGTCTGTTAGGAATAACTATTTCCAAGTCACTGAGTTTCTTCGCATGCCCGGTCATGGCGAGCATGTGCTCACTAACGGAGCTACCTTCTTCCATCATGCAGCTGAAAAATTGTTTCGATGCTTCATAGCATTCCACGGCCGCATGAGTTTCAAAAATAGTCTTTAACTCTTTCATCAACTCATGAGGATCGTGGTGCTCAAAACGTTTTTGAAGATCGGATTCCATCGCATAGGATGGCACACTGTACTTGAGAGTACCGAGTTTTCCGAGTCACGTAAACATTCTTTACTTCATCGGTTTCTGTTTCTGCAGGAGGGTCACCTAGCGGTGCATCAAGCACATATTGCAGATTTCCGCCAGAGAGGAAGATCCTCACATGACGGAACCAGTCGGTGAAGTTGCTACCGTTGCTCTTAAGCTTTTCTTTCTCTAGGAACTGGTTAAAATTGATTGGGGACGCCATATCTACAACATATATTTGCAATAGTTTAGACTAAGTTTATGACAAATTGAGTTCAAATTTTAATTCAACATAATTAAAAATCTAGGTGAACTCCCACTCAAAACAATATCCCTCGCATTGTCTTAGTGATCACACGAACCAAATCCACCGCACCTAAGCCCGATCATCACGAGATAAGGTGTGATTTCAATGGCGAACACTCAAAGTGTTCATCATATCATCCATATGATTCATGCTCTACCTTTCGGTATCACGTGTTCCGAGACCATGTCTGTACATGCTAGGCTCGTCAAGGCCACCTTAGTATCCGCATGTGCAAAACTGTCTTGCACCCGTTGTATGCACTTGTTGATTCTATCACACCCGATCATCACGAGATGCTTCGAAACGACAAGTCTTGGCAACGGTGCTACTAAGGATGAACACTTTATTATCTTGAGATTTTAGTGAGGGATCATCTTATAATGCTACCGTCGCGATCTAAGCAAAATAAGATGCATAAAAGGATTAACATCACATGCAGTTCATATGTGATATGATATGGCCCTTTTGACTTTGCTCCTTTGATCTTCATCTCCAAAGCACGGACATGATCTCCATCATCTTCGGGCATGATCTCCATCATCGTCGGCGTAGCGTCAAGGTCAATGGCGCCGTCTTCATGATTGTTCTCCATGTAGCATCTATTACAACTACTTTGAAATACTACTCAACATGAAATTTAAAGACAACCATAAGGCTCCTGCCGGTTGCCACAATACAATAATGATCATCTCATACATATTCATCATCATATTATGGCCATATCACATCACCAAACCCTGCAAAAACAAGTTAGACGTCTCTAATTTGGTTTGCATATTTTACGTGGTTTAGGGTTTTCGAGAGAGATCTAATCTACCTACGAACATGAACCACAACGTTGATACTAATGTTGTCAATAGAAGAGTAAATTGAATCTTCACTATAGTAGGAGAGACAGACACCCGCAAAGCCTCTTATACAATACAAGTTGCATGTCGAACGAGGAACAAGTCTCATGAACGCGGTCATGTAAAGTTAGTCCGAGCCGCTTCATCCCACTATGCCACAAAGATGCAAAGTACTCAAACTAAAGATAACAAGAGCATCAACGCCCACAAACCATTGTGTTCTACTCGTGCAACCATCTATGCATAGACACGGCTCTGATACCACTGTAGGATAACGTTGCATAGAAAACAAAAAAAAATTCCTACCGCGAACACGAAATCCAAGCCAAGATGCAATCTAGAAGACGGTAGCAACGAGGGGATTATCGAGTCTCACCCTTGAAGAGATTCCAAAGCCTACAAGATGAGGCTCTTGTTGCTGCGGTAGATGTTCACTTGCCACTTGCAAAAGCGCGTAGAAGATCTTGATCACGATCGGTTCCGGCGCCACGAACGGGCAGCACCTCCGTACTCGGTCACACGTTCGGTTGTTGATGAAGACGACGTCCACCTCCCCGTTCCAGCGGGCAGCGGAAGTAGTAGCTCCTCTTGAATCCAACAGCACGACGGCGTGGTGTTGGTGGTGGTGGAGAAATCCGGCGGAGCTTCGCTAAGCGTGCGGGAAGTGGAGGAGCGGGGCGGCTAGGGTTTGGGAGGGGGTGGCCGGCCACTCAAGGGGGTCGGCCAGGCTGTGGTCTTGGGGTGGCCGGCCCCCTCCCCTTGGCCCCTCATTATATAGGTGGAAGCCCCAAGAGTTGGTCTCCAAGTCTTCGAATAAGACCCGAACCAAAAACCTTCCATATGGTGGGGAAACCTAGCCAAGCTAGGACTCCCACTAGAGGTGGGAGTTCCACCTCCCATATGGGGGGTGGCCGGCCCCCTAAGGGGGAGTCCACTTGGGACTCCTCCCCCACTAGGGTTGGCCGGCCATGGAGGTGGAGTCCCATGTGGACTCCACCTTCCTTGGTGGTTTCTTCCGGACTTTTCTAGAACCTTCTAGAACCTTCCATAGAACCTTCCGCGTCAATTTTATTCACATAAAATGACATCCTATATATGAATCTTATTCTCCGGACCATTCCGGAACTCCTCGTGATGTCCGGGATCTCATCCGGGACTCCGAACAATTATTCGAACTCCATTCCATATTCAAGTTCTACCATTTCAACATCCAACTTTAAGTGTGTCACCCTACGGTTCGCGAACTATGCGGACATGGTTGAGTACTTACTCCGACCAATAACCAATAGCGGGATCTGGAGATCCATAATGGCTCCCACATATTCAACGATGACTTTAGTGATCGAATGAACCATTCACATACGATACCAATTCCCTTTGTCACGCGATATTTTACTTGTCCGAGGTTTGATCTTCAGTATCACTCTATACCTTGTTCAACCTCGTCTCCTGACAAGTACTCTTTACTCGTACCGTGGTATGTGGTCTCTTATGAACTTATTCATATGCTTGCAAGACATTAGACGACATTCCACCGAGAGGGCCCAGAGTATATCTATCCGTCATCGGGATGGACAAATCCCACTGTTGATCCATATGCCTCAACTCATACTTTCCGGATACTTAATCCCACCTTTATAACCACCCATTTACGCAGTGGCGTTTGATGTAATCAAAGTACCTTTCCGGTATAAGTGATTTACATGATCTCATGGTCATAAGGACTAGGTAACTATGTATCGAAAGCTTATAGCAAATAACTTAATGACGAGATCTTATGCTACGCTTAATTGGGTGTGTCCATTACATCATTCATACAATGATATAACCTTGTTATTAATAACATCCAATGTTTATGATTATGAAACTAATCATCCATTAATCAACAATCTAGTTAAGAGGCATACTAGGGACTCTTTGTTGTTTACATATCACACATGTATCAATGTTTCAGTTAATACAAATATAGCATGGTATATAAACATTTATCATAAACATAAAGATACATAATAACCACTTTTATTATTGCCTCTTGGGCATATCTCCAACAAGGAATCCCGCTTCCACCTTGGACAGCAGCAGCCATAGAGAAAGGCCCTTTATTTATGGAGGATCCAGCCTTCCTCCTCCTGAACGCCTCTGTCTCCGACCACCGGAGCACCGCATCAGGGAAGAGAAGAACCAGGTGACTCCAGATCTTGGCCAGAAGATCTGGTCGCCTCCTCCCGGCAGATCGCCAAACTACGGCAAAAAGCCAACACCTACCGGCATAAAGCCAACTCCTACACCTACTATGTACAGAGGGGGGCCGGCCTCCCCTCTCCCAGTCACTCCGGCCGGCGAGGCCGCCGGAGGAGAGGGAGAGGGGAGCCAGCAAAGAAGAAGAGCCTCTCAAGGGGATTGTTCACTCACGAGAGCAGGGAAGGGGGGAAATGAGAGCCTTGTTGCGATCCGCATGCTGCTGCTTAAGACGGACACTGCTCGTAAGAGCATCCCCACTCGTCTCCCGACGAGGCCTCAAGCGCCGTTTTTTCCATCCGGACGGCAAAATTCGGTCCAGTCGCGCCCCCGGTTCCTCGTTTTTCCCCGGATTTGGGCCTTCATCCATCCGGCGAGCCCACGCCATCCCCGGTCCCCCGAGGTGCGCTCGGGGACCCCGGACAAAGCGAAAGTGCGCGAAACGCCGAGAATTCTCTCCCGCGGTTTCGCTTCGTCTTCACCGCAGAGGTGGACCCGGCCGGTCAGCGGCACACGCATCGTCTTCTGCGCGCAGTAAAGGATGCTGCCGGTCAGCTCGCCGCGGACGCGTAGCATCCACGCGACATTTAATCGTCCAGTCCAGCCCCGCCTATTAATCCCCGCTCGCCACGACGTGTAGCACCGACGAAACCCCAGCCAGAGATGAACCCTATCCGCCACTGTTCCCTCGCCGAGATCCATGGCATTCAACGAGCAGGACGGCGCGGCCAACAACGGCTTTCCCCACCGGTCGCTCCACGCGTGGGAGGGCTACCTTCTCCACCAGGCGGGGTACCCCTGCCCGCCGGATACGAGGCCTCCCGGCGGCGGGTGGCGGGTGGCGGCTAAGTGCGGGCGGCTTGCCAATCCCGCCGCCGCCCCAGGGACACGCCCTCGACGTCGCCATCGAGGAGCGCGCCGAGCCACGCTACCACCCCGACAACTACACGGCGTGGAACTCGTACTTCCTGCGGCGGTGGGAGCAGGAGTTCGCCTCCTACGACGGCCCGCCGCCTCCGCGCAACATCACCGCCGGACGCAAGCGTTGGTGGAGTGTGCCGGGCCGGACGCTCGACGCCGTCATCGAGCACATCGAGGGCGGCAACGCGCCCGTTCTGACAATGCCGCCGCCGTCGAGGGCATCGGCCAGCCGTCGCCGGGGCAGCTGGCAGCCTCGGCGCATGGCTGCCAGCTCCTCGTCGTCCGGATCGGCGTCGAGGTCGTTGCCGAGCTCCAGGTCAGCGCCAACCTTGGCGCCGGTGAAACTGGAGCCTCTTTCCCCGTCGCGCAACCGTGATCGCAGCGGCGGCGGGATCGTCATCCGCGGGTCGTCGACGCCACGCGGCCACCTTTGCCTGGTTCGCCCCAAACGCGAACCAGGCATCTCCGACGAGCGGAAGCGCAAGCCGGTGAAGGAGGAGGTCCACAACGCTGAGGAAGCCGCAATCCTCGAGGCCGTCATGGCGAGGTCCCTCCAGGACCTTGTCCCCGCCGACAACGCCATGCCCCTCGACCAGGCCTGAGCAGTGGGAGAAGGAGGAGGCGGAGCGGCAGGCTCGGCTCCTCGAGCAGGCCGCTCGCTACCGCCGGCCTGCGACTCCTTCATCCGGTGTCCCCGTCCCCGTCATCGACCTCAAGGAGTCCGACGACGAGTGGTACAAGCCCTCGCCGTCTCCGCTGCGCAACAGTGGCCGGTGGGGAGACCCCGGCCAAGGCAGCATCCAGGCGGCGGCGGCGCCGCCGCATTTCGATGACGACGGCTCCGACGATGATGGCGGCGACGGCGACAAGGACTACACGGTGTTCTACCGCCATTTCGGCATGTAGAGCGCCGTGTTTTAATATTTAAAGTTGTATTCCCCCGGCCGAATTCGAAATATATTCGAATTCGGCCTCTATGTATGAACTTCGCCCTCTATATGGTAAATATCATTAAAGTTAGTCTAAATTCAATCGTTTTTAGCCGTATTTCATCAAGTTTTCGTTTTTCAAAATTAAATCGCCGTCTTCGCCTGAGATCGCGGCTGGGAAACTGGCCCTCCCCACGCCATTTTTTCGTCCAATCCGGACGAAATTTACCCGGATTTTGGCGTGGGGAGGCCAAACGAGTGGAGATGCTTTAAGTTAACGACCACTTCATCTGGATTTCTGAGAGCATCCGGAATCCAGCGCACAGATCCCTGGATGGGGAAATTTATGTCCTCGACGGCCAGGCTTACCCTAATTACGTCTGCTTATCTAGCATTCCTTTTCGTGCCATGGCGGTATGCCGTCTCGGGGAAGGTCCCATGGATCGTCATCGTGCGCACTTCTATTGGGAAGCTATCAACGCTAAGCGCAAGTATCACTGGGTGAGGTGGTTAGCGATGTGCAAGCCAAAAGGCCCGGGGGGCTTGGGTATTGTTGACACGTGCCTCATGAACACCTGCTTGCTGCTCAAGTGGATTTGAAGGCTCTACTGTGGCGAGCAAGGCCTTTGGACGGATATCCCGAGGAATAAATACCTGAGGGATAAGGACTTAATGTTGGATGTGGACCGTCCAGGTTCTCAGTTCTGGAACTCCATCCAGAAACTTAAACACCTGTTTCGTTTGGGAGACAAACATCGTGTGTTTGATGACAAGGCGACGAGCTTCTGGCGCGATTGGTGGCAGGGGTCGGGACGCCTGTGCGATCGATTCCCCACGCTTTTTGCAATTGCCGCTGACCAAGATATCTCGGTGGCATCTGCTCACCACGGCGAGGCTTGGCACCTCCCGCTTCGCCGTGAGCTTGGCCATGGAGATCGGGTGGCCTGGGTCAATCTCATGCGGGAGGTTGCGGTGCCTCAAACCTCGGCTTTGCCGGACAAGGTGACTTGGGCCTTAGATTCCTCGGGGAGATTCTCTGTGCGCTCGCTCTACCACAAGTTGTGTCAGGGTACCCCCTCGAAATATTTCAGTGACCTTTGGAGGCTCACGATCCCCATGTAGATCTGCATCTTCTTGTGGCAACTGGCTAGAAAATGCCTGCCGGCTAATGATAACATTCGGCGGTGTAGGGGGCCCTCCTTGGGTCTCTATGCCTTATGCGGGGCAGTAGAAGATAACAATCACATTTTATTTTCTCGCCCCTAGCTAAGTTTATGTGGAGTGCAGTTAGGGAACTGCTCGGCCGCTCTTGGAACCCTTACTGCTTCGCGGACGTCTTCAGGATCCTCCGTGTCCAGAAGGAGCAATCCAAACGGATTTTTTGGATGGCGTGTGCCGCTTTGCTTTAGACGTTGTGGAACCTTAGGAACAAGTCCTCGATTGACGGGGTTTTCCCTCGCCAACCTGCTATGCTCTATACAAAATATCTATGTACTTGCAGGCGTAGAAGCTAGTGGCTAGGAGGAAGGACCGCGAGACCGTGGAGTGGGCGCATTAGCCGGATCCGCACTCTCCATTCGACCATCAGAGATAGCGACTAGCTGCCTTCCTCTTGTGTTCATGTATCTCCAGTGTTAGGCTTGGGCGGTGTTGGCGCACCTGCAGGCCGGCCTGTGGTGTGTTCCTTTGTTTTCTCTTTCGATCGTTGGTTGTAAGACTGTCCTGCTAGTGTGGTGTTATCATGTTGGTTTCGGTTGTTACACTCTGCCGTTGGGCTTTATTAATTTAAAGCTGGGTTCTGCTCGAGCCTTCCGTGTAAAAGGGCTAGGATGTGAATCCACGGTCCACAGATTGTTTTTACAGTGACGTTCGTTCAGTTAACAAAAACTACCGTCAGATTGCATCGCTGCCGCACCCTTGTACTGAAGATTTGCAGAGCGGAAACAGCATGAACATTTTTTCACGCCGAGAAAATATCTCACACGTGCTAGTGCTACAAAGCTACCGCCATGTGCTTTTCTTCTGTCCGGCTCTCCTCTGGCACCCGCGATGATCAGATAAAACAGGACTGGATATGCAAAAAGGCGTTACACTTTGAGGGAAAGTGTCCCGTTGTTCACCAGCAAAAGAGAAGAACAACCACAGTAGCTCGTAGTACGACTGTACGAGCAAAGTTGATGGGCTTTGCAATACTTGCGTAATCGGTGATGTTTTATGCCCAGACACTTGGTCGCAAGCATGCACACCGTGTCGGACACCCTTCCCAGCACATTGTGTAGGATCACAGGACATGGAAATCCCGCACTAGTGGAAAACGGAGCTATAGGCCCGATTCATTTGGGCCTTCAGTCCCGGTTTTCAAACCGGGACTAATTAGGCGGGACTAAAGGGTCCCCCTTTAGTCCCGGTTCAAAGTTGCACCGTAAAGGTTATTTCGTTATTTTTTAATCCATTTGCTTATGCCCAATTATTTTTCGCTCCTCTTTTTTTTCTATTTTTTTAGAATTTCTAGTATTTCAGTTATTTAACTAGTTTAGTTTCTAACTACACTTAATCTCTAACTACGCTTAATCTCTAGTCAAATTACTTACCCGTGGTCCAACTTCCCGCTCGATCACCCATCCTCCCACTACTACAGCACTAGCACGCTTAACTTCCAAGTTCCTTTCCCATCCCGCTTCCAAGTGCTTCGCGCGCATGTTGTGATACTTGTATCATATCAATCCTATTAACATGTTGGTCGATGTCACACTTATTTATTATTCGAATTCCAAATAATTATTTTAATAAACAAAACTAATGACGTAATAACATGTTGTGGTAATGGTATTATAATTTTAATTTTAATTTTTTTAAGTTGTATTATAATTGTTTTTTTAATAATTATTTTTTAATATTTTTTTGCCAAACTTGAAAATTTGAAAATCTAAAAATTGGCTAACTTTATGGTTAAGTAATAGTAATCTTTATGCATGATGTAATTATTATGTTAAAAAATTTAAAAATATAAAATTCCGAATTTATGACAAAAACTAAAATCTTCCTGCTTTCATATTTTCATTTGGAATTTTGAGAATCTAAAAATTGACTAACCGGGTAAACCCGGGTGAATTCGGATGTAACTTTTTCCAAGGATTTTTTTTGATATATTATATGCTTTTTTCGACGTCGTATGCAAAAGTTAATGCGGTTTTACCATTTTTCAATCCTTTTTTGCAAAAAAAGTGAAAATTTAAATTTGTTAATTTTCTCTAATAGTAGGTTGCATAACATACAAAAATCTGAAAATATTTTATTTTTTGAATTTTCTATCATTTTCTTTTGTATTTTACAGTGTTAAAAAAGGCGATCCACGGGGGGGGGGGGTGGAGTTGCATGGGGAGGCAAAAAACCCTTTAGTCCTGGTTGGTAATACGAACCGGGACTAAAGGGTCCAAACGAACCGGGACTAAAGGGTTTTCATGATGAATCGGGACCAATGCCCCCCATTAGTCCCGGTTTGGTTCAAAACTGGGACATTTGCTTGGGACGAAAGGCCTCTTTTCCACTAGTGCCGGTGTCACTTTCCCTTCTCTCCGCTCTAAGCCAGCTATGTTCTCGGTTTTCTTTTTCCTCTGGTCGGGCCGCCGACAGCCGCTCCGCCGGAATAGCCGGCCGGAGCTGGCCTAGGTTAGGCGCCGGGGTAGTTTAGGAGTAGATCTTTAGGTTTCGTCTTGCTTTTTGGCTCTATGCCGTTCTTTGGTTTGCTTAGTAGTGGAGGCCGTGCCTTGGATCTCCGTCGCCAGATCCAGCAGATTCTAGGGTCGTTTCTTGCTCTGCTTCTGCTCCTGTGGCTGGAGCAAAACTGGAGGAAGAGCGACACCATCCTCCCCAATAAAGTGGTGACTCCAGGCGCTGCCATTCCTGTAGGATAACGTTGCATAGAAAACAAAAAATTTCCTACCGCGAACACGAAATCCAAGCCAAGATGCAATCTAGAAGACGGTAGCAACGAGGGGATTATCGAGTCTCACCCTTGAAGAGATTCCAAAGCCTACAAGATGAGGCTCTTGTTGCTGCGGTAGATGTTCACTTGCCGCTTGCAAAAGCGCGTAGAAGATCTTGATCACGATCGGTTCCGGCGCCACGAACGGGCAGCACCTCCGTACTCGGTCACACGTTCGGTTGTTGATGAAGACGACGTCCACCTCCCCGTTCCAGCGGGCAGCGGAAGTAGTAGCTCCTCTTGAATCCGACAGCACGACGGCGTGGTGTCGGTGGTGGTGGAGAAGTCCGGCGGAGCTTCGCTAAGCGTGCGGGACGTAGTGGAGGAGAGAGGCCGCTAGGGTTTGGGGAGAGGGGGCGCCGGCCACTATAGGGGTGCGGCCACCTTGTGGTTCTTGGGTGGCCGGCCCCCTCCCCTTGGCCCCTCATTATATAGGTGGATCCCCAAGAGTTGGTCTCCAAGTCTTCGAATAAGACCCGAACCAAAAACCTTCCATATGGTGGGGAAACCTAGCCAAGCTAGGACTCCCACTAGAGGTGGGAGTTCCACCTCCCATATGGGGGGGTGGCCGGCCCCCTTAGGGGGAGTCCACTTGGGACTCCTCCCCCACTAGGGCTGGCCGGCCATGGAGGTGGAGTCCCATGTGGACTCCACCTTCCTTGGTGGTTTCTTCCGGACTTTTCTAGAACCTTCTAGAACCTTCCATAGAACCTTCCGCGTCAATTTTATTCACATAAAATGACATCCTATATATGAATCTTATTCTCCGGACCATTCCGGAACTCCTCGTGATGTCCGGGATCTCATCCGGGACTCCGAACAAATATTCGAACTCCATTCCATATTCAAGTTCTACCATTTCAACATCCAACTTTAAGTGTGTCACCCTACGGTTCGCGAACTATGCGGACATGGTTGAGTACTCACTCCGACCAATAACCAATAGCGGGATCTGGAGATCCATAATGGCTCCCACATATTCAACGATGACTTTAGTGATCGAATGAACCATTCACATACGATACCAATTCCCTTTGTCACGCAATTTTTTACTTGTCCGAGGTTTGATCTTCGGTATCACTCTATACCTTGTTCAACCTCGTCTCCTGACAAGTACTCTTTACTCGTACCGTGGTATGTGGTCTCTTATGAACTTATTCATATGCTTGCAAGACATTAGACGACATTCCACCGAGAGGGCCTGAGTATATCTATCCGTCATCGGGATGGACAAATCCCACTGTTGATCCATATGCCTCAACTCATACTTTCCGGATACTTAATCCCACCTTTATAACCACCCATTTACGCAGTGGCGTTTGATGTAATCAAAGTACCTTTCCGGCATAAGTGATTTACATGATCTCATGGTCATAAGGACTAGGTAACTATGTATCGAAAGCTTATAGCAAATAACTTAATGACGAGATCTTATGCTACGCTTAATTGGGTGTGTCCATTACATCATTCATACAATGATATAACCTTGTTATTAATAACATCCAATGTTCATGATTATGAAACTAATCATCCATTAATCAACAAGCTAGTTAAGAGGCATACTAGGGACTCTTTGTTGTTTACATATCACACATGTATCAATGTTTCAGTTAATACAATTATAGCATGGTATATAAACATTTATCATAAACATAAAGATATATAATAACCACTTTTATTATTGCCTCTTGGGCATATCTCCAACAGTCTCCCACTTGCACTAGAGTCAATAATCTAGATTACATTGTAAGGTACCTAACACCCATGGCATTCTGGTGTTGGTCATGCTTTGCCCTAGGGAGAACTTTAGTCAACGGATCTGCTACATTCAGATCAGTGTGTACTTTGCAAATCTTTACTTCTCCATCTTCGATGTACTCGCGAATCGAGTGGTAACGCAGCTTGATATGCTTCAGCCTCTTGTGTGACCTTGGCTCTTGTGCATTGGCGATGGCACCCATGTTATCACGATAAATGATTAATGGGTCCAATGCACTAGGAACCACACCGAGCTCTACAATGAACCTCTTCATCCATACCGCTTCGATGAAGCCTCTGAAGCCGCTATGTACTCGATTCTCGTTGAAGACTTTGCCACCGTGCAATCGCTTTGAGCTTGCCCACCTTACTGCAGCACCATTCAATATAAACACGTACCTGCATCGTGTGACTTAGAGTCATCGGGATCGTGTTCCAACTTGCATCGGTGTAACCGGTTACAACGAGCTCTTGGTCACCTCCATAACAAAGAAACATATCCTTAGTTCTTTTCAAGTACTTCAGGATATTCTTGACCGCTGTCCAGTGTTCCATTCTGGATCACTTTGATATCTCGCTAGTCAAACTAACAAACATGTGCTATATCCGGTCTAGTACATAGCATGGCATACATGATAGAGCCTCGCCGAGGCATAGGGGATCCGACTCATCCTTTCTCTTTCTTCTGCCGTAGCCGGACCTTGAGTCTTACTCAAGACCTTGCACAGTAACATAGGTAAGAATCCTTTCTTACTTTCGTCCATTCTAAACTTCTTTAGAATCTTGTCCAGGTATGTACTGTGATAGCCCTATTAGGCGTCTTGATCTATCTCTATAAATCTTGATGCCTAATATATACGATGCTTCACCAAGGTCTTTCATTGAAAAACTATTATTCAAATAACCTTTAACATCGCTTAATAGTTCTATATCATTCCCGATCAATAATATGTCATCTATATATAATATCAGGAATGCTCTGAGCTCCCACTCACTTTCTTGTAAATACGAGCCTCTCCATGACACTTTGTATAAACCCGAAGTCTTTGATCACCTTATCAAAACGTCGGTTCCAACTTCTTGATGCTTGCTTCAGTCCATAGATTGAACGCTGAAGTTTGCATACTTTGTCGCATTTTTAGGATCGACAAAACCTTTGGGTTGTACCATATACAACTCTTCCTCAATGTCTCCATTAAGGAACGCTGTTTTGACATCCATCTCGCCAAATCTCATAATCGAAAAATGCAGCTATTGCTAACAAAATCCTCACAGATTTTAGCTTCGCTACGGGTGAGAAAGTCTCATCGTAGTCAACTCCTTGAATTTGTCGGAAACCCTTTGCGACAAGTCAAGCTTTATAGACAAACGATAATATTACCATCGGCATCTGTTTTTCTATTGAAGATCGATGTATTATCGACAGGCTTTCGGCTATCAGTTAAGTCTACCAAAGTCCATACTTAGTTATCATACATGGATCTCATTTCGGATTTCATGGCTTCTTGCCATTTGTTGGAATACGGGCTCATCATCGCTTCTTCATACGTCGGGGTCCTCATCATTGTTATCTACAATCAAGACCTTTAGACAAGGATCATACCAATCAGGAGTGGCACGTTCCCTTGACGATATGCGAGGTTCAATAGTATCCTCGTTCGAAGTGTCATGATCATTATCATTAGCTTCCTCTCGTTGCCGGTGTAGGCGGTGCAGGTACAATTTCGATCTTGCGCTACTCTGATCAACGAGTATAGATTCATCAATCTCATCGAGTTCTACTTTTCTTCCAGTCACTTCTTTAGTGAGAAATTCTTTCTCAAGAAAGGTTCCGTTCTTAGCAACAAAGATTTTGCCTTCGGATCTGTGATAGAAAGTGTACCCTATAGTTTCCTTAGGGTATCCTATGAAGACGCATTTCTCCGCTTTGGGTTCTAGCTTGTCCGGTTGTAACTTCTTTACATAGGCTTCGCAACCCCAAACTTTTAGGAACGACAGCTTAGGTTTCTTATTAAACCATAATTCATACGGTGTCGTTTCAACGGATTTTGATGGTGCTCTATTTAAAGTGAATGCGGCTGTCTCTAATGCATAACTCCAAAATGATAACGGCAAATCAGTAAGAGACATCATAGAACGAACCATATCTAAGAGAGTTCGATTATGACGTTCGGACACACCGTTTCGTTGAGGTGTTCCCGGCGGAGTCAATTGTGAAAGTATTCCACATTTCTTTAAATGCATGCCAAACTCATAACTCAGATATTCACCTCCGCGATCAGATCGTAGAAATTTGATCTTCTTGTTACGTTGATTTTCTACTTCACTTTGGAATTCCTTAAACTTCTCGAAAGTTTCGGATTTATGTTTCATGAAATAGATATACCCATATCTACTCAGATCATCTGTGAAGGTTAGAACATAACGATAACCACCGCGCGATGCTACGCTCATTGGTCCGCATACATCGGTATGTATGATTTCTAATAAGTCAGTAGCTCGCTCCATCATACCAGAAAATGGAGTCTTAGTCATTTTTCCCATTAGACATGCTTCGCATCTATCAAGTGACTCAAAGTCAAGTGATTCAAGTAATCCATCAGTATGGAGTTTCTTCATGCGTTTCACTCCAATATGACCAAGACGACAGTGCCACATATAAGTAGAATTATCATTCAATTTAATTCGCTTAGCATCAATGTTATGTATATGCGTATCACTACTATCGAGATCTAACAGAAATAAGCCATTCTTTTGTGGTGCTCGACCATAAAAGATATTATTCATAAAAATAGAACAACCATTATTCTCAGACTTGAATGAATAACCGTCTTGCATTAAACAAGATCCAGATATAATGTTCATGCTCAACGCAGGTACATAATAGCAATTATTTAGGCTTAAAACTAATCCCGAAGGTAGATGTAGAGGAAGTGTGCCGACTGCGATCACATTGATCTTGGATCCGTTTCCAACGCGCATCGTCACTTCATCTTTCAGCAGTTGTCGTTTATTCTTTAGTTCCTGTTTCGAGTTACAAATATGAGCAACCGAACCAGTATCAAATACCTGTGTACTAGAACGAGAACCGGTGAAATGAACATCTATAACATGTATATCAGATATACCTTCTTTCTTCTTCTTGACAAGGCCGCTCTTCAGATCAGCCAGATACTTGGAGCAATTACGCTTCCAGTGTCCCTTCTCCTTGCAGTAATAGCACTCAGTATCAGGCTTAGGGCCGTTCTTAGGTTTCATAGGAGGCGTGGCAGCTTTCTTGCCACTCTTCTTGAATTTTCCCTTAGACTTGCCCTGTTTCTTGAAACTGGTGGTCTTGTTGACCATCAACACTTGGTGCTCTTTCTTGATCTCAATCTCAGCAGCTTTAAGCATGGCGAAGAGTTCAGGTAACTCTTTGTTCATGTTCTGCATATTGTAGTTCATCACAAAGTTCTTGTAACTAGGTGGCTGTGATTGAAGGATACGATTAATCCCCAGTCTGTTAGGAATAACTATTTCCAAGTCACTGAGTTTCTTCGCATGCCCGATCATGGCGAGCATGTGCTCACTAACGGAGCTACCTTCTTCCATCATGCAGCTGAAAAATTGTTTCGATGCTTCATAGCATTCCACGGCCGCATGAGTTTCAAAAATAGTCTTTAACTCTTTCATCAACTCATGAGGATCGTGGTGCTCAAAACGTTTTTGAAGATCGGATTCCAGACTGCATAGGATGGCACACTGAACTTGAGAGTACCGAGTTTTCCGAGTCGCGTAAACATTTTTTACTTCATCGGTTTCTGTTTCTGCTGGAGGGTCACCTAGCGGTGCATCAAGCACATATTGCAGATTTCCGCCAGAGAGGAAGATCCTCACATGACGGAACCAGTCGGTGAAGTTGCTACCGTTGCTCTTAAGTTTCTCTTTCTCTAGGAACTGATTAAAATTGATTGAGGACGCCATCTCTACAACATATATTTGCAATAGTTTAGACTAAGTTTATGACAAATTGAGTTCAAATTTTAATTCAACATAATTAAAAATCTAAGTGAACTCCCACTCAAAACAATATCCCTCGCATTGTCTTAGTGATCACACGAACCAAATCCACCGCACCTAAACCCGATCATCACGAGAAAAGGTGTGATTTCAATGGCGAACACTCAAAGTGTTCATCATATCAACCATATGATTCATGCTCTACCTTTCGGTATCACGTGTTCCGAGACCATGTCTGTACATGCTAGGCTCGTCAAGGCCACCTTAGTATCCGCATGTGCAAAACTGTCTTGCACCCGTTGTATGTACTTATTGAATCTATCACACCCGATCATCACGAGATGCTTCGAAACGACAAGACTTGATAACGGTGCTACTAAGGATGAACACTTTATTATCTTGAGATTTTAGTGAGGGATCATCTTATAATGCTACCGTCGCGATCTAAGCAAAATAAGATGCATAAAAGGATTAACATCACATGCAGTTCATATGTGATATGACATGGCCCTTTTGTCTTTGCGCCTTTGATCTTCATCTCCAAAGCACGGACATGAACTCCATCATCTTCGGGCATGATCTCTATCATCGTCGGCGTAGCGTCATCGTCAATGTCGCTGTCTTCATGATTGTTCTCCATGTAGCAACTATTACAACTACTTTGAAATACTACTCAACATGAAATTTAAAGACAACCATAAGGCTCCTGCCGGTTGCCACAATACAATAATGATCATCTCATACATATTCATCATCATATTATGGCCATATCACATCACCAAACCCTGCAAAAACAAGTTAGATGTCTCTAATTTGGTTTGCATATTTTACGTGGTTTAGGGTTTTCGAGAGAGATCTAATCTACCTACGAACATGAACCACAACATTGATACTAATGTTGTCAATAGAAGAGTAAATTGAATCTTCACTATAGTAGGAGAGACAGACACCCGCAAAGCCTCTTATGCAATACAAGTTGCATGTCGAACGAGGAACAAGTCTCATGAACGCGGTCATGTAAAGTTAGTCCGAGCCGCTTCATCCCACTATGCCACAAAGATGCAAAGTACTCAAACTAAAGATAACAAGAGCATCCACGCCCACAAACCATTGTGTTCTACTCGTGCAACCATCTATGCATAGACACGGCTCTGATACCACTGTAGGATAACGTTGCATAGAAAACAAAAATTTTCCTACCGCGAACACGAAATCCAAGCCAAGATGCAATCTAGAAGACGGTAGCAACGAGGGGATTATCGAGTCTCACCCTTGAAGAGATTCCAAAGCCTACAAGATGAGGCTCTTGTTGCTGCGGTAGATGTTCACTTGCCGCTTGCAAAAGCGCGTAGAAGATCTTGATCACGATCGGTTCCGGCGCCACGAACGGGCAGCACCTCCGTACTCGGTCACACGTTCGGTTGTTGATGAAGACGACGTCCACCTCCCCGTTCCAGCGGGCAGCGGAAGTAGTAGCTCCTCTTGAATCCGACAGCACGACGGCGTGGTGTCGGTGGTGGTGGAGAAGTCCGGCGGAGCTTCGCTAAGCGTGCGGGACGTAGTGGAGGAGAGAGGCCGCTAGGGTTTGGGGAGAGGGGGCGCCGGCCACTATAGGGGTGCGGCCACCTTGTGGTTCTTGGGTGGCCGGCCCCCTCCCCTTGGCCCCTCATTATATAGGTGGATCCCCAAGAGTTGGTCTCCAAGTCTTCGAATAAGACCCGAACCAAAAACCTTCCATATGGTGGGGAAACCTAGCCAAGCTAGGACTCCCACTAGAGGTGGGAGTTCCACCTCCCATATGGGGGGGTGGCCGGCCCCCTTAGGGCGAGTCCACTTGGGACTCCTCCCCCACTAGGGCTGGCCGGCCATGGAGGTGGAGTCCCATGTGGACTCCACCTTCCTTGGTGGTTTCTTCCGGACTTTTCTAGAACCTTCTAGAACCTTCCATAGAACCTTCCGCGTCAATTTTATTCACATAAAATGACATCCTATATATGAATCTTATTCTCCGGACCATTCCGGAACTCCTCGTGATGTCCGGGATTTCATCCGGGACTCCGAACAAATATTCGAACTCCATTCCATATTCAAGTTCTACCATTTCAACATCCAACTTTAAGTGTGTCACCCTACGGTTCGCGAACTATGCGGACATGGTTGAGTACTCACTCCGACCAATAACAAATAGCGGGATCTGGAGATCCATAATGGCTCCCACATATTCAACGATGACTTTAGTGATCGAATGAACCATTCACATACGATACCAATTCCCTTTGTCACGCGATTTTTTACTTGTCCGAGGTTTGATCTTCGGTATCACTCTATACCTTGTTCAACCTCGTCTCCTGACAAGTACTCTTTACTCGTACCGTGGTATGTGGTCTCTTATGAACTTATTCATATGCTTGCAAGACATTAGACGACATTCCACCGAGAGGGCCCAGAGTATATCTATCCGTCATCGGGATGGACAAATCCCACTGTTGATCCATATGCCTCAACTCATACTTTCCGGATACTTAATCCCACCTTTATAACCACCCATTTACGCAGTGGCGTTTGATGTAATCAAAGTACCTTTCCGGCATAAGTGATTTACATGATCTCATGGTCATAAGGACTAGGTAACTATGTATCGAAAGCTTATAGCAAATAACTTAATGATGAGATCTTATGCTACGCTTAATTGGGTGTGTCCATTACATCATTCATACAATGATATAACCTTGTTATTAATAACATCCAATGTTCATGATTATGAAACTAATCATCCATTAATCCACAAGCTAGTTAAGAGGCATACTAGGGACTCTTTGTTGTTTACATATCACACATGTATCAATGTTTCAGTTAATACAATTATAGCATGGTATATAAACATTTATCATAAACATAAAGATATATAATAACCACTTTTATTATTGCCTCTTGGGCATATCTCCAACAATTCCAAGATGCTGCTGCAGCGATTTTGCTCTCCTGTTCGGCCATGGTGGCGAGGGGGAGGGCAAGTTCCGTGCGGCATAGCTCCTTGCTGCTTCTCTCCTGGTCGGCCATGGTGGCGAGGAGGAGTTGAGGCGTCCAGGGGCTCTGGATCTGGATGGCGGTCCCTGGCTTCTTCCGAGCTGTGTGAGATGGAGCAGAGTTCCGAGTCAATATTCCCTGGCCTGCCGTCGATGCGAGGAGGGAAGTGGCTGCGGGTGTCTCTATTCTCCGTCTTCTACAGCGTCGGCTGCCTGAGAGGTGCTATGGAGCTGCTCTCCTAGGGCTCCTTTGAGCGTCACACACGGTATCTCTCGACGCCGTGATCCTTGGCCGGCATGGCGGCCCAACTTCAACCTCCAGAGTGGAGGTTCTCTCTCGTGTCGACCGCCGGAGCTCGGCGCTGCTTCATCGCCAAGTGGTTCGTCCCCGGAGGTGGAGAAGCGACCGGCGGTTGCGACACGGCGTCGAGAGTGTGATGTTGAGCATCTTGGCACCTGAACTCGACGGCTCCGTCTTGAGTTCGCCGGCGGTCTGTGGCGGCGCCACCCTTGGACTTGATTGCGTTTTCTCCTTTCTTCATAGGATGTTTTTTGCACATCTAGAAACCCTTTCTTCAAATTTCAGGCTTCTCGGTGCGAGAGATGTAAAGGGACTTATTTGTAATATGTATCTGCCGGATTGAGTTTCAGTGACTTTGCCAGCTCACAAAGTCACTGACTTTGTGTCACTTACAAGTGGGGTCAGGTGGAACCCTTTATTATATGTGCCCCACATTGGCCCACTTGTAAGTGACATAAAGTCAGTGACTTTGTGGGCTAACAAAGTCACTGAAGCTGTACCTGCCACGTGTGGTGAATGATAGATGTGCTGGGGTCTTCTAGAGCTTGGATCCTTGTTAAAAAAAAAACATGGAAATCCCGTGCGGCGGCCGGCGGGAGACAGGATGTAGCACGGCACTGTTGGTGTGTGGATGTATGTATTCGCGAGCGGCGACGACACACAGCACGGCTCACGCTGTTTGCGCCGCCCGTGCAGCAAAATGTACGCTATCCACGACTCGTGATACCAGCCCAACTTTTGTCTTGCGAGGAGATAAACATTTGTCTGATCTTCGTTTTGGTTGGGGTGCGCCTCCAAAGATGTAGTGCAAGGCAGTGGCAACGCTAAGGGTCGGCCCAGTGACAAGTCGATGTGCAAACTCTTCCCACGAGAAATTTAATTTTATATCATAAATATGAGGGTGGTATTAAACTGATAAGAACAGATGATACACTTGATCTTAGCCAGAGGCCGAGAAAGGTATGAGTTGAACAGTGCCGCTGATCCTCCTTTTATTTGCTCACGAACCGCCGGTCCAACCTGCCAAAGCGATGTCGACGCGGGGTCGAAACTGCCGTTCGGGGCCTGCCTGAAAGCCCATAGACAAGGAAGAGGCCCGCCAGCGTCGATGGCCCAGTTTGTTGGAGGAAAAGGAGTACGCAAGTGAACCGGTTTCAAACAACAGTGAACTGATAACGATGAAGTGATAGGCGATTTACATAAAAATAACCCAAAAGTGAAAGAAAAGCACAGAATGACCCTCCGGCGAAACTATTTCACCAATCTAACCCTTTTGTGTGGCGCCCCACACATGGGCGCCACACATGCCCATGTGGCTCCCCTCCTGCCGGCGCCACTGACCCAGCCGACGTGGCCCCCTCGCCGCTGAGCTGGTGCGCCCGTCCGACGTGGCAGCATGTGTGGCGCCCCTCCCAGCGGCGCCACACATGCACTTGTAATCACCCAAACCATACTGTGAGACAATTCCTTCGGGACTTAGTGTTTTGACGAGGCTCGATGTGTGGCGCCGATGCCACGGGCGCCACACTAGCACGTGTGGCGCCGATGCCACGGGCGCCACACAAAGAGGCTCGCCAAAACGGCTAAGTCCCAGACGCTTTGTCTTACAGTATGTTTTGCGCAATTATAAGTGTATGTGTGGCGTCCATGGCATGGGCGCCACATAGTGCAGTGTGGCGCCAGTGTGAAGGGCGCCACACATTGACTTGTGCTAAAAACATGAAAAATCATACCAAACTCCAACAGTTTTGAGTACAACATTAGACACAACAAGTAGCAATTTCAGAACATACACATATAACACTTCATAGCTCACATCGTAGGAAGTAGATTCAAACAACAAGTAGCATTACAGACATGGTTCGAAATGACATAGGGTTCACAACTCGATACTTATGAAGATATAGTTCACAACAACACGTAGCACATCCTAGTTTCGTCCTCGACGTGTCGTCCTCACGGGCTGCTTCCGGATGGCCATCCTCTTCGTCCGCTGCCGTGGCTGCTCCTGTTGCTGCTCCTGCTGCTGCTCCTCCTGCTCCTCCTGCTCCTCCTCCTCTGAAGAGAACGGCTCGTCGTTCCTCATCCTCGACAAAGCTGATCTCCGCGGCGGCCCCTCATCCTCCTCAGTGACAACCTTCTTTCCTCGGTTGACATAATCTTCCGGAGTGTACCGGTTTGGACCCTTGCCCCTTGGCTTCAACTGGTAAGCTGACCGTGGGGCTTGCTTGGAGGTATGCTTTGGAGGTATGCTTTGGCTCAGAATTAGCTCGTCGTCAGGAATCTTCACAAACATGAACACATGAGATTACAAAAGTTAAAATTAGTAAGAACATGTTTGAAAGCAACAAAAAAGTCCATACCTCCCGCTCTTCAGAAGAGGAGGATGTAGGAATTTCGCCTTCGCGGCAACCTAGCAAGTTGGCCAACCGCCGCATCTTTCGTGCAGTGTTCTGCGTCATGCCGTTCATGGTTACAAAGCCACCACATCATAGTAGCGTACATTCAAAGTTGGTGATCATACCTTAATGAAATACCGCAACGGTCCGACAGGCTTTTCATCTCTATGGCTCTGCTCCCACATAATCTCACACTCGTGAGATGTTTTTTGGATCTCCTCCCGCTGTGACAAACATAGCATTACACAATTGAAGCGAGCAAATGGCAATGTAGATGATGTACTAGTTAGTGAGAGTATCCATTACCACGAAGTTCAGCTCGGAAGCAATAGAAGTCGATCTCCCTCTGCGAGCAAAGGTGTCGTGCTGGCTTTGCCCAACCTCATCGAACTGGATGGGGTCGTCCAAGATGTCCTCAGCATACGCGTGCTTCACTAACTCGATACGCGTGTTTTCATGGAACCACTTGAGGTAGTTGTTTAAAGCGGCGAAGTCGTGAGGCACAATCTCCTCAGGGCCAGCATTCCGTGTCGCTTGCAAAGTGTGTAGGAACGCTGCGACGTGGCCGCTATGATGAACTGGCCAATTTGTGATCTTCCTCTGCCGCTGCCTATCAAGCCTGCAAGAATCAACAAGTTAGTTTGTACCTCTTCTATGAAGAAACTTCCATCGCATGATTCCAGAAGTTTACCTATGAAGCGCCTTGTCCGTGTCTTGCCACTGAGGTGGGCACTGCTGATATAACCCAAACTGTCTCATCACTCTTTGCGGCTGGTGGTGTTCAACAAGCCACATGCATATGAGTGGGCAGCGCATATGCCAGAACCGCGCCTCCTCCGTGCACTTGTGGTTGAGGTCAGCCATCCCCGAGCCAATATGGTAGTAGCTACCATATGGCTCCCATTCCACCTGCAGCATACAAATATCTCAGAATTTAGAACATGACCGTAGAATCAATGAAAACTAGGATTGCAAAAGAGTGATCGGTTACCTGCTCAGCGGTAAGAGTGTCCAACTCCGCAGTGTACTGCCTGTACATGACCGTTGGATCGCTCGTCATCTCCGAGACATTGTCCCAAAGGTATGCCCAAGTGGGCTCCCGATCAGGGTTGTGAGGGTGATGAGGCCATGGCCTCTCGGTGAGTACCCTGGGACGCCCAACTGATAGGCGGTCCCAGCTCCATACGGAAAGTAGGAGCATGCATCCACCAATACCGCCGCTCCCAGTCCTGCTCCTGCTCCCAGTCCTGCGACAAGCTTCGTCCAACTGCGCACATAAGACATTTGGTTAGTACTTTGTCTAGCACACTACTGTAGGAAAATAGTACATAGAGCAAATCATCACCTGCCGGTAGAGGTAGGCAAGTGCCGCTGTTCCCCAACTCCACCGGTTATCCAACACCATAAGCGCCTTCAGCCAACACCAATGGGCCAGCTTCCCCCCACTATCAGGAAAGAGAGTCCTCGAAATCATGTACCATAAGTACACGCGGGCGTACGTCCTCCGAGTGTCCTCGTCGGCCTCTTCCGGGCATTATGTAAAGTTAGTCCTGATCCAAGAGAAAGATGCACCGGCGGGAGCTCGCTCCTTTGGATTTGCTGGCGGCGGAGGAGCCATGCCAATAAGCGCCTCCATCTGCTGGCGCCACCCATCAGAAGCTGTGTTCATACACAGTGGCTCGCCCTGAATAGGAAGTCCAAGGATCATGGAAACATCCTGGAGAGTAGGGGCCATCTCGCCGGCCCTCAAGTGGAAGGTGTGCATCTTCGGCCTCCACCGGTCGACAAGGGCGGTGAGTGCCGCGGCGTTCATGTTCGGCCCCCACGGCTTACAAGCGAGATGAACGGCATAAGACCGGTAGGCTGGATGAACTCCGTGTACCTCTCGTCATACGGTATATCCACTGTGCCATGGTAACGAATCTTCAAAGGGTGAAGATCCGTTCCCCTCTCCGTCATATGAACAGCCCGGTGCTCCCTGTCGTACTCTTCATCCAGAAGCCACACCATCCTACATGTTTACACAACCATATTATGAGTCATTCCACTAACAAAAATGAGCAACACATACATGAGAGTTCATATCCAAATCCATGAGAGTTCCATACATACACACATACATTCATATCTAGGGTTCCAACAAATATTTGGTTTAAATATGAGTTATTCCATCACAAATAATAGACATAACAATACATACATACATAGAATTTGAACACATACATAACCATTTTATATCTACATAGCCAAATCTAGGGTTAATATCCAAATCCACCAACATATCCAAATCTAGGGTTCATATCCAAATCCACTAACATATCTAGGGTTCCTACACATACACATTCAACACTTACATAGCCATTTCAACACATACATAGCCATTTCAACACATACATGTAAAATTTCATATCTAGGGTTCCACCAAATCTAGGGTTCATATCCAAATCCACCAACATATCCAAATCTTGCACTAACATATCAATGGTTCATATCTAAATCCACCAACATCAATTTCCATGTCTAGGGTTCATACCCAAATCTACCAAATCCACCAACAATAGTGGACGAATCAGAGGGAATCGAAGGGGAATACCTTGAGGAATGGAGGAGGAAGGACTTGGCCGGCCGGATCTGACGATTCCTTGGTCGATTTGGTGGGGGGCCGAAGGGGAGGCGGGCGGCGGCGGCGGTTGGGGGAGAAGCAGAGAGAAGAGAAAGAAGAAAGAGAGGGTCGGGCTGGGCGCGGGCGCGGGCGCCACACTTAAGTGGATGTGTGGCGCCCGTGGCATCGGCGCCACACGTGCTAGTGTGGCGCCCGTGGCATCAGCGCCACACATCGAGCCTCGTCAAAACGGCTAAGTCCCGAAGGAATTGTCTCACAGTATGTTTTGGGGGATTACAAGTGCATTTGTGGCGCCGCTGGGAGGGGCGCCACACATGCTGCCACGTCGGACGGGCGCACCAGCTCAGCGGCGAGGGGGCCACGTCGGCTGGGTCAGTGTGTTATCACCAGAATTTGACCGAGTCAGAGGTGGGCCACGATTGAGATTGACTTGAAGATATACATGGAAGGAAGAACAAGAATTGGCCTTATACACGAAGTTGGGCTGAATTGCCCATGTATCTGTAATATAGTAGATCGCATCTTAGATTGAAAGTTAGAGTTTTACTCGTGCACGGTTAGGTGCACGTCCGAATTAGAAAGTCCCCTGGACTATAAATATGTATCTAGGGTTTATGGAATAAACAACAACTCACGTTCAACCCAAAACAAACCAATCTCGGCGCATCGCCAACTCCTTCATCTCGAGGGTTTCAATCAGGTAAGCGACATGCTGCCTAGATCGCATCTTGCGATCTAGGCAGCACAAGCTCCACGTTGTTCATGCGTTGCTCGTACTGAAGCGTCTTTGATGGCGAGCAACGTAGTTATCATAGATGTGTTAGGGTTAGCATAGCTCTTCGTATAACATGCTTACGTAGTGCAGCCCTTGCATGTCTAGCCGCCCTCACGCCTATCTCAGGTGTGGGGCGGCACCTACTTGTTCATCATCTAGTAGATGCGATCCGTTACGATTGCTCCTTGTTACGCAAGGATTAGTTTAATATCTGCAATAGTTAGGCCTTACAAAGGGGGGAGGATCCAGCGGCACGTAGGGTGGCGTTCGCAAGTCCTAAACAGGATGTTCCGAGGATCAACGTCATGTTGGTTTTTAGGCCTTGTTTAGGATCGGCTTATGAGCACCGTGCGTGGCCGCGAGGCCCAACCTGGAGTAGGATGATCCGATAATGCGGTGAAAACCCTAAATCGTCGTAGATCTCATTAGCTATATTTTGATCAAGCAGGATCACCAAGTATTCGTGCACCCCGTACGAATCATGGGTGGATCGGCTCTTTGAGCCGATTCACGAGATAACCCGAGAGCCGATCGAGGCTCGTATGTAATGTTTACGTGTATGCCATGCAGGAACTAAGCGAGGCATCCCCATCACCTTCCTGACCAGGTATAGGTCAGGTGGCACGCCCTTGCACTTCGCATCGCCGCGTGTGACCAGAAGAGCATTGCGGGCCGTCGCTCGGAGGGGTCTCGGCCAGCCGCAGCTCTAGGCGCTGCCCGGCTCTGCTTGTGTTGACAGGCCGCTGCCCGCCGGTGGGTTTTGGCGATCAACACATTACAGCACGCCCGGTGGGACAATCGTCTACATCAACCACATCGCCATCTACATCTGAGATGGCGGCGGACGGCACGCCAGTCACCTACGAGGAGCTGCCTGACGAGCTCAAGAAGAGATACGACGAGATCAAGGTCACCCTCGAAGCCGACCTCATCTGCTCTTTTCAGAGAACCCGTTCCCATGGCATCAGATGGAAGGGATTCTCACCGCAAGGTGCACTCGATGGGATAGATCTCTCTGCCCCGTCGGAGGAACGCACCAGGGGCCTACGGCAGGAGATCAACTACTTGGTGGCTCACTCACTACACCGCCACTCTGAAAACTTGGTCAACGTGTTGGAGCGTCTCGCTCTGCGCGTGATCCAGGAGATCATGAGCCACCAGTACTCGCCGTCAGGACCAGCTCTCGGGACGCATCAAGGAGAGTTGCCGCTCCAGTCCCGTCCACCGCTGCCATATGCGTTGGCAGCACCAGCGGAAGTGCCGGCTACACCGGCATTCGTCGTCTATAAGATTGGTGGTGACCCTAGTGACTACCAGTTCTTGGCTGAGGCGCCCAAGGAGATCCCTCAAGGATACGCGTGCACGTATGTGCCAGATTGTGGCAACTGGGCACTCTCAAACCAGGCCACAACATCAGGGACTCCGGCGAAGACAGGAGGAACGTCAGCGACAGAGCTTGAAAAGCAGACGTGGCTAACTAAGTAGCCACCCCGACGAAACTCCAGAGCCCGGCTCCTGCAGTTGGCTCAGAGCTGGAAAAGCAAACATGGCTGGCTAAGTATGCCACCCCGGCGAATCTTCAGAGTGCAACTCCTGCAGCCAGCACAGCGGATCAGATCAGTACCATACTGAGAGACCAGTTCGGCATGGTGCCGAAAAGAAGGGCAATCGGCTATTCCAAGCCGTACCCCGACGAGTACGAGATGATCCCGCTGCCACCTAAATATCGGCTCCCTGACTTCTCCAAATTCAGTGGATCAGATGGCTCCAGCTCCATCGAGCACGTCGGCCGATATTTGGCGCAACTAGGACCGGCTTCAGTGTCGGATCAGCTACGCGTGAGGCTCTTTTCACAGTCCCTCACAGGATCGGCTTTTGGATGGTACACCTCTCTGCCAGCAAACTCCATCCAGTCTTGGAAGCAATTGGAAGAACAATTCCATACGCAATACCATTCAGAAGCTTCCGAGTCTAGCATTGCCGATCTAGCACAACTACGTCAGAAGCGCGGAGAAACGGTGACAGAGTACACCCAGCGCTTCAGGAATCTTAGGAACCGATGTTATTCGGTTCGTATAACTGAAAAGGAAGCAGTCGAGTTGGCAGTAGCTGGCCTTGCAACACAGCTCAAGGACATGGCCTCCCAAGCAGATTATCCCTCGCCGGGCGCATATGGTTGAAACTATCAGCATATGAACAGCGCCACCGGACTGTACCAAGACAAGTTCAAGCGTGCAGTAGTCCTGGTCGATGCAGAGGAAGACGAAGTTCTGCGGGAGACCAAGAAGTAGCGATGGCTGAGTGGACTCGGGGAGGAACCCCGTGTCCCGCAAATGGGTAAAGCCACCGGGGCCGCCCAGGGGATTTGATTTTGACGTGACCAAGACTGAACAAATCTTCGACCTCCTGCTCAAGGAGAAACAGTTGACGATTCCTGAAGGTCTCAAGTTCCCCACGGCGCAAGAGCTAAACGGAAAGCCGTACTGCAAATTCCACAACTCGCTCTCCCATGCCACCAACGACTGCAGGGTGTGGCGTCAGCACATCCAAGCGGCGATAGAGAAGGGGCGTTTAATTTTCAACCAGTACGCCATGAAGGTCGACACCCAACCCTTCCCCGCCGTTAACATGGTGGAAGTCACCTACCCCGAGGGTTGCCAGCCAGGTCCCACGTTCAGCATCAACATGGTAGGACCTGGGAACCACTCTGGCAAAGATGGAGATGAGGGCAGCTGCTCTCATAGCAAGGATACAGAGGAGGCCGCTCCACGCGATCGGCTCCATCATGATGGCAAGCGCTACGTCACAGAGGGAGAAGTGAAGAATATGAGATATCAACGACCTCTCTCTGATCACCTCCTCAACAAATATGTGAGTCAGTATGACCAACGCCGACGGTCCAACTATGATGATAAAGGAGATCGTCTGGCTAGAGAAGCCAGAAGACATCGTCGGCGGGATCGCGATGAGGAGGAGCACGAGCGCCGTGCCACGGACACATCAAGGGAGCAAGATGACAACGCCAGACACTGGGACTGCCCTTTCTTCAGACACTGCTGGGATTCAGGAATGAGCCGATTGCCCACAATCGGCAATTGCCCAGAATGCAACCAGAAGAAGAAGGAGGCAGCCAACGTGTCTGTGTTCAAGCGCTTAGGGCCTCTCCGCCCACCGAGCAAACGTGCTGAGTCACCTCGTTGGGCAGATCTTGAGGATTCCGAAGACGAGGGACTAGAAGGAGAAGAAGACAGGTACCACCGTCCAAGGTGGTGCCCTGACGGACTCAGCCGTTCACAAAAACGCAGGGTTCAGCGGTTGCGCGGCCTGGAGGAAGCCGAACGGTTATACTTGCACACGCTAAGGAAGGCACGACCTGATCTGGCTGCAAAGGTTCAGCGAGCCCTGGATGAAGAGGGTCGTCCACGGAGAATGGAGTGGCGTCCCAAACAAAGGAAAGCCGATGATGAAACATCGGCTGGCACAAACATGGTGCTCGTCTTGCCGACAGAGCTTAGCGCTCCACGATTCTACGATGCACTCAAGGTGGACGACAGCAGGCGCATCAAGTCAGAGGTTGGGTTGGTTTTATCCAGTCTAACCGAGTAGCAAGATTAAACCAATGAGCAAACCGGGGGAGGCTGATCTTTGTGATCGGCCCCAAAAAATTTATGGAGGGACATTACAAAACCTTCATCGAACAAGCAATGTGAAGGCCGATTCCAGCAATCGGCCAAAGTTATCTTCTGCACATATTCTGTTTGTGGTCAGCAACGATCTACTGGGCAGCGGCCACGTCGGCAGATGAAAGTCGGCATGAATCTTTGCGAAGCCGATGTGCAAGTGCAGTGCCCTGACTAACCATGAAAGCCGATATCTGCAGTCATTTAGCAGATTCGGCTCGGGGGGCATATAGTCAGATGGACATATGCAGATAAACATGTGCAGACATGCGTGCAGTGGAATATCGGGGGCCGATTCATTCTAAAAAATCGGCCAAATAAAAAAAAAACAAAAGGTTTAGCCGATGCAGATACGTGGCCATCGACTCAAGAGGAACAGCTGTTATGAGCAGAAAGGGTCAATGGAGCAGGAAGTGAGTCACGAAGAGAGATTCTAATGGAAGAGCTCCTCAGTTGAGTGGCTTGATGACTTCGGTTTTCTCTTCAAGAACCTCTGGTTTCTTTTTTACGAGTAATGTGCAGATCAGGTTAAGGATGGGATGCATCAGATCCACCAGGGAAGGAGCCGATCTGACACTGCACGGCGCGAAAAGTAGGCGAAGAAGCTCGGGGGGCAGCTCACCCTGAAGGTTCTCTGCTCTGAAGAGCCGATTTTGCTGAAATCGGCTGGGTCCGCATCATGACTTGGGAACCGATAGCGACACATTTGGTTAGTCCACTAATATGCTCGCCTTGATAGAGGCTCGGGGGGCAACTGATGACGCAAAACTTCCGTTCTTAAGAAGCCGATTGAAATTTCATCGGGCTGAAAACCCAGTGGTATCGACTTCAGGAGCAAGTCGTGTCGGCAGTGGTTCTGGGGCTCTCGTGAGAACGTCGTCTGCCTAGTTGTCCGCCAGAGCTCAAAGGGATGGGACATTGAGATACCGGTGCGTTGTCATCGGCTCGTTGGGCATTGGCTAAGTAACGATCGGCGGGGTCAGCAGAAGAGGGAATCGGCTCAATTAAACTCCGAAGAAATCGGCGAAATCAAATTGGGGAAAAGTTCTTCATTGATAAACCAGATTTCTTACATAGAAGAGCTGATTGCTCTCAAAAGGGAGTACTAAGGGGATACATTGCCCCGTCTCATCGTTGCCGATCTTATTCTAGAGGTCCTATTCTACGGGCCGTCATCGCCCTCGTCGTCCACCGTCGTCGGCCTTGTCGGCGCTGCTTTCCGGCGGGCTCGTCGTCGCTGCTTTGTAGCGGCCGCCGGCGGGACCTTCGTTGTCCTCGTCCTCCACGTCGTCGTCGTCGTCGTCGCTATCGTAATCACCGAGATTCCACGGCCGGGGGCAATGGCGCTTGGCCGGCGGCTCGTCGGAGGGGCTGTCGTCGTCATCCTCCTCCTCCTCTTCCTCCTCCTTCACCTCGGAGGAGGTAAAGTCATCCGGGAGAAGCGATCGTCATCGCTCTCCTCCTCCGATTCCCCGTTGGCAAGGAAGCGGAGATCGCTCTCCGTCCGTCGAGGACTGGTCGTCCTCGGACCAGGATGGAGAAGTCATGGTCGACTCCTCCCGGCCTCAATGGCGCGGCGGATGTTGGCCGCATGGACCTCTTGTGGGCTCGGTGCCGCATCGGCTCGGGAGAAGAGGACTCGAAGGAAAGTCCCGACGAGGCAGAGGAAGAAGAAGACATGGTGCGCAGAAGGGTTTTTTGGGGGTGCCGATGGCTGGAACAGAGGAAGGGGATAAAGATAACTAACCAGTCGGCACGGTTGAATAATGAGAAACCTGGTGGGAATTACTGCCATTACAGTTTCCGAAGGGGTAATGTCAGAGCTGTCAAATTTTGCAGAGAAGCTGAGAGGACAGGGCATAATAATGACGGATGCTGCAAATGGCTCTGATCTGCCACGACATGACCCCTCGAAAGGAAAGCACAATGATTTTGGAAATGTTATTTCCAAAACCAGGGGGGCATGTGTTATCACCAGAATTTGACCGAGTCAGAGGTGGGCCACGATTGAGATTGACTTGAAGATATACATGGAAGGAAGAACAAGAATTGGCCTTATACACGAAGTTGGGCTGAATTGCCCATGTATCTGTAATATAGTGGATCGCATCTTAGATTGAAAGTTAGAGTTTTACTCGTGCACGGTTAGGTGCACGTCCGAATTAGAAAGTCCCCTGGACTATAAATATGTATCTAGGGTTTATGGAATAAACAACAACTCACGTTCAACCCAAAACAAACCAATCTCGGCGCATCGCCAACTCCTTCATCTCGAGGGTTTCAATCAGGTAAGCGACATGCTGCCTAGATCGCATCTTGCGATCTAGGCAGCACAAGCTCCACGTTGTTCATGCGTTGCTCGTACTGAAGCGTCTTTGATGGCGAGCAACGTAGTTATCATAGATGTGTTAGGGTTAGCATAGCTCTTCGTATAACATGCTTACGTAGTGCAGCCCTTGCATGTCTAGCCGCCCTCACGCCTATCTCAGGTGTGGGGGCGGCACCCTGCTTGTTCATCATCTAGTAGATCTGATCCGTTACGATTGCTCCTTGTTCTGCAAGGATTAGTTTAATATCTGCAATAGTTAGGCCTTACAAAGGGGGGGAGGATCCAGCGGCACGTAGGGTGGCGTTCGCAAGTCCTAAACAGGATGTTCCGAGGATCAACGTCATGTTGGTTTTTAGGCCTTGTTTAGGATCGGCTTATGAGCACCGTGCGTGGCCGCGAGGCCCAACCTGGAGTAGGATGATCCGATTATGCGGTGAAAACCCTAAATCGTCGTAGATCTCATTAGCTATATTTTGATCAAGCAGGATCACCAAGTATTCGTGCACCCCGTACGAATCATGGGTGCTAAGCGAGGCATCCCCATCACCTTCCTGACCAGGTATAGGTCAGGTGGCACGCCCTTGCACTTCGCATCGCCGCGTGTGACCAGAAGAGCATTGCGGGCCGTCGCTCGGAGGGGTCTCAGCCAGCCGCAGCTCTAGGCTCTTCCCGGCTCTACACTGTGTTGACAGGCCGCTGCCCGCCGGTGGGTTTTGGCAGTCAACACAGTGGCGCCGGCAGGAGGGGAGCCACATGGGCATGTGTGGCACCCGTGTGTGGGGCGCCACACAAAAGGGTTAGATTGGTGAAATAGTTTCGCCGGAGGGTCATTCTGTGCTTTTCTTTCACTTTTGGGTTATTTTTGTGTAAATCGCCGAAGTGATATTGCTGATTCCCTGCACTGACCGTCGCCGTACAGAAGCCAGAAGGTGGATAAGCCCTGCAGGAAGGAGCTATATATGGCGTCAGCAAGGTTTGACAGATCAAATCAGACGCACACGGGCGGGTCCCGACCTCCTCATCTCATGATGTCAGCTAATGTAAACTCACGGATCTAATGCGCGACGCATTTCGGGCGTTCAAATTATTCGCGTCCGTCTGTTTGTGTCGTCTGGTGGACGCCAAAATAACCACGAGGGGTGAAATGTCCGTTTGCGTCGGGGGCTACCTTCAGTGGTCCGACGCATTTTGGATATGCAAGTGTTTTTTTTGTGCTGCTTCTTTTCATTTTTGTTGAATGAAAGTAGTACTCAATGATGTCATGTTGCTCCAATCAAATAGATTATAGCCTAAACAATTCACTAGATACTTTTCAATCGAATAGATTCAAACATATTTAACATACAAAGAAAAACAAATTTAAAAACACATAAACTAAAACTAATTTTTGACCTTCTTGTTAGAAGGCCCTACCTCGTCGTCCAAACTCCTGCGCCTCTTGCTTGTCACCTCCTCGTCGGAAGAGGAATTGGAGGACGGCGCGTTGTGAATTCGAGACCGATCGAATCTGGGTCGCTGCCACCAGGGCCCGTGGGGAAGCGAGCGGACGCTAGGCACGACCGCGGAGCGTCCGCGAAGACGCAAACCTGGCGCATATTTGGGTCAGGTTTACGTCTCCGCGGACGGCCCGATCACTTTGCATCGCCCCGCTGGAGGTGATGCCGTTTACGTCGCACCGCTCAAAATACCCTTACCTTATTTTCACTAGCCATAAGAGAATTTATCCGAACAAAAGTGCTACGGTCGTATGTACTACTCAGCAACTTGTGCTACGAGCTCATATAGTAATGCGAGCTCATATTCCTCCCGTTGATTTTACCTTATTTTTACTAGCCGTAAGAGCAATGATTTGAACAGAAGATCCTTTGCAGAGATGGATTATGTTGATTCAGCGGCAAAAACGGTACTTTTTTTCGAAATGGGAGAAATATCGTCCAGCTTGTGCATCCAAGAAATGTACACGGTTTTTTATTAGATTATTCACAACACTTCACAATAGCAATACAAAAGATCAAACTCGAAGCCACCTCGCTAAACCTACAGAGGGATGAAGGGGTGACAATTCACCAACTCACATCAACCAAAAACCAAATGTCTTCCGAGGCCGTCCAATAGCAGATGAGAAGCACATCCAGTCAAGCAGATTCTCAGCATACGCCAACGCACACGCCATAGAAGTTGCTACCGCCGTCATCCTCGACTCCATCTTCAAGAGAGATCATCGAATTGAGCATGCCAGACCTGCCAGCGATGCCGCCATGGCGCCAGACGACTCCACAATAAATAAATAAAAACCCGGTACTAATGGGTGTTTTTCTTTAAATGCTTTCCTTGCACGACTGTTGCGATGGTTCGGATTCTTCAAATAGTGAACCTTTTAACATTTGGTGTTTTCATGATGCTGAATGTGATGACATTTTTTCAGTTCGTAAAGTAGAACACTATATATTTGCAAACACATACGAATGAGCTCCAAAGTGTTCTGAAGAGATTTAGGTGATGAGAGAGTCTTCATGTATTTATAGGATCCATCTCGGTCAACATGCCTGGAGCAAACATATAGAATGAATTATGCCCACCATAGTTCAACACTCCCTGCCCAAGCATCAATTCGAATGGGAAGAGGAAAAGGGAAATCTTGCAAACTAGGTACTCAAATATGTTTGTTGCCTACATTTTTTAAACATTTTCCCCTTTTTTAAAAAAATACTGTTCATGCTGGTGTGTATGAACTCGGGAACCGAATTGAATTTCCACTATGGATATATTGATCACAAAATGTACAGACTATGTTGTGACATGGCATGATGAAACCTGTTTCGCATCGCGAATTCAATATCAAATGATGCAAGTAAAAATGCTTGTGCAATTAGGTGCATGCATGTAAACTTTACTCAAGAAAGTAATTAAAATGCAGCGCAACCAGAAATATTTCCCGTGGATGGGGTTGCCGAGATATAATTAGTATTTTGTTAATGTTAAACCCACTATGCAAAATATGATTTGTTCAATTTTTTTTCATATATGCCAAATTCAAATGAAACTATGGGACAAAAATATAAGAATTAAAAATGCATTAGACTGATGAAATTAAGACTAAGCAGCTATTCAAACTCATCTCCCATTGTTTGTGTGCTTTCACAAGATTCTCGCAGGTCATGAAAGTTCCTCTTACATATTTTAAATTTTAACGTGTTTTCAAATAGGGCATGCGCCTTAATATGGGCAATGTTTCTTTCATATTTAAATTCGAACATGATTTTGAAAAGGCATATTATGCTCCCTTTATTTCGAAATGGATGTTATACACATTTTAAAATATCAAAAAATTTGAAACAAAAATTTCGCACGTACATCTTCATGTGCTACGCGCTCACAAAGTCGTTTCGTGAAAAAACGAGTTGTCGTGTGGCGTGTGTAAAAAAGAAAAAATTCGGTGCTAAAACAAAGACTTGTCACAAGATAAATTTTGTCTTTTTTACGTAGACTATAAAAAATATCATTTTTCGTGAAACTTGGCGAACACACATATATTATGGAGATGTACATGTAAAAAAAAATCTAAATTTTTTAACACTTGGATATATGTTCTTATGGTAGAGGGATCATACGCACCCGGGAGCCGAATTGAGTTTCTGCACATTCTCCAGCTTTAAGTCTTGGATTTTGATTTTTCTAGAACACAAATCAAACGCATGCCATTTTGTATTAGATAGAAATGTCCACACGAGTTGAAATACGAACGAAGAGCTTGAAACTTGCAAAGAGATCTAGCAAAAGTTTGAACAGACCACTACCACTGATGAGATTGGATATTCTGTAATAAAATGTACTATATTTTCGTTAACATGTGAATTTTAAGTTCATCAATGGTAGAGTCGTGCAACGTACGAGTACACGCTTACTAGTATTGACAAAGCCCCTAAAACTGATGCCACCATATTTCATTTTCTTGCATTTCTCGAATTCTCCTACACAGATTTGGCTCTCGTGACATCACATATTGTCTCGAGTTTGTTTAAGCTGATTCTTTTGATCTTCATGTTTCACAGATTTACACAAGAGTGTGTTCACCACTCATTTCATTTTATTTGGCAGAAACAAAATGAAATCAAATTGATGATATCATTACATCCTGCAAATCCATAGAAATGGCAAGGTATCAAGAGTAACCAAGGTTAGGTATGGGATGAAATCTATGGAATTATCAATTGAGCTCTGATACCAATTCTGTAATAGCCAAACAAAATTGATTCCCAAAATCACAGATAAATTCTTTGATTCCAACCAACAAGAGAGGAGCCAAACAAGCTCGAAAAGAAAAGATTTATGCATCCGAGGATGCACAAAGGCAGAATCATTCTTTTTCAGTTAATATTATTGCCACCCTGAAATAGTTAAAATTAGTGCCACCCGGAAATACGAAACCACGCGTAAATAAGTAAGTAAATGTAATCACCAGATACGCAGAACTATAATCAACAGCTATAGTGGCGGTTCCATTTTCATGTAGGAGTACGTGGAACCGGAAAATTGGAGTGTTTCTTGCGACCGGGAAAGTTTCAGGGATCCCTTCATTTTTTTAATAACCATAAGAAGTCGTTTGGAAGCCAGGCTTTCATTTCTTGTAGCATTTTGAAATGAATACATGTATTCATTTCATTTACATTGTAATTCCAGAAATGGACACTTGTTTGGTTGCCACAGAAATTGCAAATGATAGCAGAATTCAATATGAAATTTGTAAATGGCTTCCATAGAGAAACGCAAATGACAGGTCTCAGCTCGGAATCGTGTTTACCCATGGAGTCATTTTGCTGGATTTCCTAAATAAAATGGCGGTCCAATTATGTGGCAACCAAACAGCCCACCAATGGAATCCAAAATGAATTCCAGGATTCCAGGCCCAAATGATGGATACCAAACGACTTCTAAGTTTCAAAAATTTCTGAACTTTGTTAGACATTTCATGAGGTGGCCTACAAGCATGAAAAACTCTTTATGTTGCGTGCTACATGAAAATGAGATTTGGAAATAGACCTACTCTGATCCACATGTTTATCATTTGTGTGTAGCTAGCTCATAATACAAAGTATTTGAAATTGATATGTTTCACGTTTGTAGAATATTTTATTGGGTACACCCAAATTCGTTTTCAATTTTTGAAAATGATAAATATGATACTTTTATAACAGGGTCACTTGTGTCTAGGAGCCAAAAATTAGGACCACGCTTACATGTGGTACTTCCCGCTATGAAATGAAACCAATCACATATAGTGTAATTAATTTTACCATGGCACACCAAAAAATATTATTAAAAAATGCATTAGAGTTTACATTAAATATATTATCCATAAAAAAGAATTTTGGATACTCTATACCACCTTTAAGTGTTGTACTATTGTATATACCCCTTACAAGTGATGTACCATTGAATGATCCTTTAAAATATTCTTGTGGAAAACAAGAATATCCAATGTAATGATTAGTTAAATCTTAGCCGTATTTTACATATCCAGCTGTCACCATGATTTCGATGATATGGGTCAATGTGGTGTCTTCATGAAAACATCCATATTAATTTAGTGATATTTTTACCAAATGGATATTTCATACAACTACAAAAAGTACTGGGTCATAAACAAGCACACATGTCACGCTAACTGGGCCCGTATTTGTTGCTCCCTTAATACTACAACACAATGACCACTTCCCTGACACACAAATCGGCTTGTTGTTTATCCAAACCCAAAAAGAGTAACAACTTCCCTTATTTCTCCGCATTGTTTCTTCCTCACACCGTTCTACTTTTCATCAATAAACAACCTCGCTCCCCAAGGGTTTGACCCGAACCCTAGCACCAACCCAATAGTCGATGACACCAAGGAGAAGGTGGCAGGCACCACTCTCCGTTGAACAGCTTCGGTGACAGGAATATCAACTCTCCTTGGGACTTAAATGTGACCACCCTGACCGCTGCAAACGAGAGGGAAACCATGTTGTCGGTGGGCCAGGAGGTGTCCGCCACAGCTGCAACGAATGGTAGAGAGATCACCCACCCATAGGAAGCCAAGGACCATCGTGCTTGCACAAATACGCGCACGGTACTCATTGAATACTCGTTTTGGGCCGCTTGCACTTCATCACTCGCTGGTGTAGGGCGGATGCCATGGAATTCACTGCAAGAAAAACCTTCCATGTAGAGACATTTTACTAGAGACGCTCCTTACTTTGTCTCTTGAAAGATCGCATGGAGACACTTTCCATGTTGTAGTGGCCCTTTTGGGGACACCTTAGAAAGAGTCTCAAAGGTAGGGACGTTAGTTGAGACATTTGTGTAAGGGAATACTATTTTCTTTCTAGAGATAGCTTATGACACTCTCCAAACTGTCACTGAGTAATTATGAAGAGGCAATCATTGAGACACTTCATAGAATGTCTTTACATTTTATCTAGGGGCAATGTCTGGGGCATTTTTCTTGTTCTCTAGAGACATTTGTGCTATGTTTCTGTCATGCCGGGAGATACTATTTAGAATTTTTTTCGTGTATCAACAACTAGTTGTGAAAGGGTGAGATGGTGTGGTGACCCTGCATACCACTGCATGTTGTAGTATGCTAGTCATTGACATAATAGATGCGAAGTACCATTCCGCAAGTATTACATCGATCCCTCAGAGTGATACAACAGAAACATAGCTCGTCTTTATTTCACTAACTTAATATTACAAGTCATGTATGTACATCACAACGGAGCTCCTCCTGGGTCCAGAGAGGATAACTCGGTAATTCTAGATGAACCTCACTTAACTTATAAGCTAACAGTATCAAACTAAGTACCATTACGAATCGAGCAACTTTATTCTATAGAGTTTGGTGTTGCTCGACTACTACTCAGTTGTGGTGCCTAAGTCTCGTTTTCTTCTGGAACCTCCTCCGTGCCGTAGGCGATCAGGAAGTCCACCCCTTCTACGCCTAAGTCTCGGTTTTTTCACATTTATTTACTCTAGAGACACAATATAGTGTCTATTTTTATGTCATTTAAACTGTAAAGACATTATTACTAATGTCCTTAACACGTAGACACACTACACATAGTGAAAATTTTGAGACAATATGGGAAATGCCTCTACAACTACGTAAGAGAATATTAAGTATCTCTACTGGGGCAAAATAGTGCATATACATGCAATTATCTTGTAGTGAATTGGAGGCGCTACCAATGACGATCGAAGAGATGAAGAGGGGCAAAAAGACCATGATAAATGTTGACCTCTGCAATAGGATGAATGGGCACTTTGGTCCACCATATGATTAGGCATGGGTCGATGAAGTGAAATAGGATTTTGATCAGCGCATTTCATTCATTGAGGGCAAAAAGAACTACAAGATACGGAAATGGAGGTGTATTGCTTGTCTAGTTAGCACTTAGTGTTGCGATATAGTTGTGCTCTGTTTTTGACTACCGAGGATTACAGTTTTGCTATATCTTTGACAACTCAGAAATTATGGGTACCATGTATACTAAACTTTTATATTTTTAGACATTTTTATCATAAGTCATATGGGTACATTGTTTTATTATTTAGATGCCATAATTAAAAACACAAAAATGTTATGGGAACATTACTTGTAATATACTATGCTATACATTTTTGCTATATATCACACCAAAGTTTGGTTATGCAAAAAGTTACATTATATGCTATAGTAAAAATTCTCATTCAGCTAATTTTCACGGCTACATAAACCAAATAGAGTATGTATATGCATTTATGTGTGTCCGAGAGTTCATATATGTAATCTTAAAATCACAATATGGTCAAGTATCTCAGTAGTGGTTCTAGTGTATCATTAGTTAAGTACAACTATCAAAACTCTAGACTATAATTAAACAGTTAGCAAATGACAAGTACTTTGGGTTTAGTGCTAGGATGAGAACATCCTCATTTATAATAGCATATTTCATAGTAATCTTCGAGACATAAAATGCTCGTTCACATGGAACAAGTGTCATTTTTTTCAAATTCCAATAGAATATACAACAGAGCATCCACCAACATATTTAGCTTAGACTAGTCATAGTGGAGAGTAACATAAAGTAGTAACATGCACATGTTACTACTCTATGTTAGTACCTCTATGGTGGGTAGTAACATATGTGTGGTATCATGCAAGGTCATATTTATTAGGTTGTGGACTCATCTTGTCTTGAGAAGTGTGATGTTACGGTAACATAGTTACTTATACCACCCTAGTCTCTTTCTTCATTTATTGTCATGCTATGTCACCAAAATGTCTTGAAATGTGTGATGTCACTACCTATGTTACTTCCACTATGAGTAATCTTAGTCCAACATTTGGGACAAAAGGCTAGTAGACACCATGACCAAATGTCGTCACCCCTTCCGCGTGAGCTACCATGCCATATTGATTTCTGAGTTTTTATTTTGTTTTCCCTTTTTAATAAAAATTAGTGCCACCCTGAAATATATTTTTTATCCAGAAGAGTATGATTTATGAAACGTGTGTTCAGTCGCAACGCAAGATTTTTTTCTTCATGGTCCCTTTTAGTTCTAAATACTGGTGACTTGTGCGATCATTGCATTCAGGGCATGTTTGCTTCTTAGCCATAATTTTCCAAGTCTAAATTTGGCAAGTGTGGCTGCCACAAAAATGTGCCAGAAGTTTGCCAAAGAACATTGTATGACAAGTGGATCTGAGAAACAATGAAGTACGATAGTGTTTAAGTACATGCCAAATTGCCAAACTTTGGCTTGACAAAATGTGGTTATGAACCAAACATCTCCTCACTCTAGTTATCACATTCTTCTATCACCCTCGAATGCGGTCCTCTGACAGTTCGCATTTCTTAGACTTGTGGCTCAAATTTTCCTTATTTTTAGTGCATGGAAAATGAATTAAAAGCGGAACAGGCATAGGAAATTTGTCTCCTTGCACTTGTAATTTTCGAATTACTTACTCCGTCTGATCTATAATGAATATTAACATTTTAATTTAAATTAGTTAAATTTATACTAAAACCTCAAAACATATTATTATGAATTTGTCTCATTGCCTTTGAAGATTAAGTTTTTCTTGTGGCAGTTTGGCTATGATGTTACTAACTAGAGACAGCCTAGAAAAGACAAAGTGGACTGGCTCTTCTAGATGTTCCTTTTGTAGTGATTTTAAGAATGCATATCGTTTATTCTTTTCCCGTTCCGTTGCTAAGGTGATTTGGGGACTATTGGTACTTGTGTTGGTGCCAATAGTTTCCCCTGTAATCATTGGCAAAGTCTGGCATTGTTATATGCTTTCATGCTTGGGGATAAAAAGGTTTTTCTCTATTGACTACTGCCATTTTCTGGGCCATTTGGAATACCAGGAATAAGATAACCTCCGATGGTTTTGTTCTCATATCCCCTATATCAGTGATCTTCACTATTTGTACTTTGTAATATCCCAGGTATTGGGGTTACAAAAATAGAGTAAATAGATGTGTGCATTGCATTCATGCATAGAAAATCCAGGGAATTTTCGCGCTTTAAAGTAAAACAGTCCACGATGGCGAAGTTTCACTTGACCTTGGTGGAATTGAAGTAGCTCATCAAGTCAAGTTCTATAAACCTCAATGTGACTTTGTTAAAACCTTGTTTTGGGAAAAGATGATTTGATCTAAGGGGTTAGATCAAATGGAATTAAAACCAACACAAGAAAATATTAATTAAGGATCAACTACTTGATCTTATTCAAGATCATACCATGGTGTTTCTTGAACCACACCTTTGAACTTAACACCAACAAAAGCTTATCATTAAACCCTAGAGATGGGAGAGGTATATAACCATCAAAGAGATAAGGAGAAAACTCTAAATTATAAACACTTAAAAGTTAAGCAACTACCTTCAGGTATAATTAAATTCACTTTAAAACTAATTGCCATATATGGTAAAACACAAGGACTTAAGTGCATAAAAGCCACACATTTTGATTTTAATCATAACTTATTAAATAGGTGGAATATTACAAAACTAAATTCGTTTACATTACGAATTATAGTTCAAACTATTTGAATAAAATAAACTATGTGTACTTTGAAACTTATATGATCATGCCTTGGTGAAATCAAAATCATCATTCAAAATTGGGGTATAATTCTTATTCTTGACATTTTGATCCCACTTATAATATAAATACAACCACATATGATATAGTAACTCAACCATAAGCATAAGATCATCCATAAGACATTTAGTAACAAAAGCCACTTGGCCATCCAAAAACAAATCATATGGGAGGATAATACCATGCCACATAGGATGAAAATATCTACATAGCTTGCATCCTAAGCAATGCCACCTCATGCTTAAAGGATTACTATGGATAAGAGCATGACACCCAAGCACCTTACTCATAAAATCAAAGCAAGAGTCATCCACCTATGTGTCATGACACTAGAGCATGTCCAAGCCTATAAAAGGAGCCTCACACTCCATTCATTCCATCATCTTACACCATGATGCAAGAAAACCAACACATTGAGACATCCCATAGAGATAGTTAGGATCAAGATGAAGCAGCTAGGAGGTGGAGGCATGCCACAAGATGCAGGTTTATCAGAATTCCTGAAGAACAAGCTACAGAAGATAGCAAGGTAGAATTCTTAGGAAAACTTTATATTTAGCTAATCACATCAGCATTCCTTGAGTAGAACCCTAGATTATAATCCAAGTTCTTGAGGAGTGAAAAACCTAATTCTTGGGAGATAACTTAGGAAGCCAAACCTTGATCATTATAAATTGTGTAGTGATCATAAACCCTAAGACCTTGAAGTAGAAGATATAAGCACATAAGAAAACTTTAGAGTAAAACTCCATACTTAATATGGTGAGAAACCATCCATCCATATGACCAAAGTTAAGTATAAAAAGAACTATAACCAATGTAGTTACTTCAATGATTAATTGAGGATAATAAAAGAAGTTAATTGGTAAAAGATAAAACCAATCCTCAAATCCTTAGTAATTAGAGAAGCACATGAAATATTAAGCAAGTAACCACCTCATAATGGATAGGGAGAATAAAACCTAGTTGGTGAATCATTGGAGTGACCACAAATATAAACCTAGTGCACATTTGAGTTCCAAACCACATGCCATTAGGTGAACCTCATTAGAACCCTAGAAAGTGCTCACAAACTACATCTTATGTTTCAATTATGAACCTAAGATTAACCAATGCTAAGTCCCATAATTAAAACCATATATGTAGTGATCAACTATTTATTTTGGTAACCAAGCACAACCATGATGGAACAATACCTACCCTAGATCCTTTCAAAGATAATAATAACATTAACTTTACAAACGGGTTGTAATAGAAATCATAAAGCCCTAATAAAATATTGCTCACATAAAATAATATGTAAGTGATTAATTCCTCAAATGGAAACCAAGACATAATAACAATCTCTAAAATACTTTGAGATGAAAGTACCCACTCTCATAATTCTAAACAGAATTGATTGCATAATAGAAAGTGAATTAAAATAAAAATATAAGTTTATATTTAAAGGTTATTTTGAATAAGTTCACAAATATGCAAATAATCTAATATAAGATATGAATTCAAATAAAATAGACAAACAATAGTCAGTATACTAAATCTTGAATGGATTAGCATAATTAAAAATATCTGCAAATAGAATTGAATTCAAATTTGAGTTAAAATAGAAAATATACAATAAGAAAAATAAAAACAGAGAAAAAAATGAGGGAAATACTTACCTGGCCGAGCAGCCCAGCACCACAAGCCACCGAGCCCAACAGTAGCCCATGGCCCAGCACCACTTCGTAGCCCAATACCCCTTCATCACAAAAAACTCGAGGACGAGCTCGTCCTCATCCCCTCCGTGCATTGAGGCCACCGCGACGCCGTGTTCCCTTTCTCCCTCTCGCTGGCGGCCTGCCCTTGCTCGATGGTGTGGCGTGGCGTGCTCCACCGTGCGGTATAAAACCCTGGACGAATCAGAGCTGCTCGTTTCTTCCTCCTCTGTCCCAAATTCTCGATGCCGAAACCCTAGCCTCGCAGACTCCGGCCATCGCCGTCGAATAGGACCTCCCCGAGCCCCGGCGTGGTCGCTATCATCTTCACCACCCTCGACTTGCTCCTCCTGCATAGGGAATCGAGCCATAGCCTCCCGGAGCACCGTCGTCGACTTCATCTTCTCCGACGGCCGGAGCAGAAGATTCCGGCGAACCAGCCATCCCCTGGCCTCGCCGTCACGCGCATCCTGCTCAGGGTGAGCCACTGGTGCTCAAGCACCCCCTACCCTCTTCAATTTCGCCCTCAATCGTGACCGCCACGGTAGCCTGCTAAGACCGCCGCTCGGCCTCGTCGGCGAGCGAGCTCCGGCGACCAATTCGGGGCGGCGTTAGTACCAGTAGGTTCGCCTCGACGCGCTAAACCTTATGGTGTCGTTAGTTTGTCCGGGGGAGCACCACACCGTCGGCGACCCTCGCCACTGCCCGCCGGTGAAGCCCATGGTTGCCACCTCGGCACCATGTGGCAGCCAGCGTGGCTAAGGCCCACCAGTCGGTGACTGTGTGGGTAGAGTCACCGGGTACATTTAGTAGATTCTGTTTAAATTTAAATCCAGAAAATTGCTGTAACTTCACAAATTCATATAAAATTCAAAATAGCTCAGAAAAGTATAAATGATACATTAAAATTCTTAGAAAAGAAAACTCTATCCAATAAAAATATAAAACTAAATTTTTATTTTTAATAAAAATTCAATTATTTTATACTTGTTATTTAAGCCTTTAATTCTAATTCTAAATACAATTAAAATTCAGAAATTAAGAAAAACATTGATAAAATTAATAAAACCAGTAAGCAAATAAAGAAAACATGAAAACTATTTTTCTTTATTTGCTATCTCATTTAATCATTATTAGAGAGATTTAAACCCTGATTAATAATTACCTTTATTATTAATTGATTAAAAAGAATAAAATGCCAAATTCAATATTATTTTATTTAAAAGTTACTAATAACTTCAACTTTAAATTGAAGTTATTAATCATAGGGCTATATGGTAAATAGCAAGCCCTAATTCCATATTGAATGATATCACACCCCATCATTTCATGTGGAACCCTAAAACCCTAATTCAATTATGCACCAAACCCTAGCTCCAATAATCAATATGAAACCTAAATTACTTCTAACCTAAACCCTAGGATAGAGCATGTGATCATGGTATCTTCTTTCATTCATAGCTCCATAGTAACAACTAAAGACATGCCTATGCCCACATAAAATATAGAACCCTATCACTAGCCATGTAGTATTCCATGTGTTCATCTTATCAGACCTAGATAATCAAGTGGGGTTAAACCAAGTTTAAACCTTAGCTTCTACTGTCAAGACCATCATCCTTATTCATCCATGCTTAGCATCACACCATTGTGATAAACCCAAATAGAAACCATGCTTATTATCTTGCATTACCTAACCATACTCCACTAAACCCTATTAGTGTAAGATAATTATTTATCATCCCACTTAGGAGTCAACTATTTCTTACTTAGTAAATCCAATAGTAAAACCTAGACAACCTTAAACCTAATTGAGATACTTCTTATTATTTAAGAAGTATGTTCTTCAAAAGTTATTCTTTTGAAGAAAATAGGAAGTAGTCATCAACCTTGTCTCACAGGACCTATAAACCCTAGCTATCCATTACCACTAATATATACCACCTTGATAGCAATCTTGTATGAATAATTGCTTAGGATGCCTAGGCTTAACTCAACCTTACAAGCCCTTGGTGTCGATGAATCCAACATTATTGGGATTCATCCGATACTTACTCCAGAAACTAGATGAAACCAGATTAAACCATAGAACTCCACAACTCTAATTATCATACTTGTTCTTTATTAAAGAACATGTTCTTCAAAAGTTATTCTTTTGAATTATATAATAAGTAATCATCAACCACGCATTATAGGACTTAAAATTAACAACTGCTCTTTACTTATTATACAGCTACTATTCCTGGTTGTGTATGATTGTTACTATTCATTTTTCCACCTGCTTATAATTCTAAAACAACACAACCCTGAATAAGAACCTTGTTTGTAAATCACTCTAAAAGTGCAACACACCCTAAACCAATCATTACAACTCACTGATCCTAAATCATCGGGGTTAGGTCACGTTTAGAACGATTGCATCTCATACTTATGCATTATTGCATCCTTGCCAATCTTTTAAACATCGTCCTTACCGGACGATGATGCTATTTCAGAATTTGGAGTTATCGCGTATCGAAGACCTTGCCTGCATAATCTTGCAGTCAAGAAAGGCAAGTTCATCACTTGCTCATGTCATTTGAGTATTTCTATCAAATTACTTGCAAAGTACTATGGTTATCACTATTGCATAAAAACCAAAACCACTACTTTCATAACTATGAATATGACTATGTGGTGGGCAATGGAACCATGGATTGTGTTGATATGGTGGAGGTTCCATTGCAAGGGTTTATATCCATCTAGGATTAAACAACAAATGTCGCCAGTGATTCTTGTGCCGTAATACCCGTGTTAACCATAAGATCCGGAGTGGGACGGAGTAGTCAAAAGTGTTTCCACCTCTCGTTCATCAACGGATGCGCTTACCGTAGCAGTTGTATCTGGCGGAACAACCGGAGGGTGGGGATCCCATTCTAATTCCCCACGGTAAAGCATTGCTTGCCGTAGCAGTTGTGTCTTGCGGAACAACCGGAGGGTGGGGATCCCATTCTAATTCCCCACGGTAATGCGGTCTATGATGGGTTGCAGCTACCGGCGTAGGAGTGTATGGTAGAGCCCAGCACTGTCGTCGTGGTCGGGGTCCACCCTGAAATTACGGGAATAATGGGACCGGCGTGGACCCAGGGTCGGGGCATGCAACAAAGGGTGGGTGTTCGAGGTAGCCGAGGAACATGATTGGCTAGACCTTATACCGGGCCTCACACCAAAGGAAGTGTGGACGAGAACTAGACTCGGTTGGCACCAAGGTTAAGATCTCTTATGGGTAAAGCAACACACCTCTGCAGAGTGTAAAGAACCGTGACCTGTCACTCCCTGTTCCGGGATATGGAACTGCGAACGCGGCCGGAAAGGAACTCCATGAAGTTCTAGTAAACCGGTGAAGGCTGACGGACATAGTTCTTCTGAATAAAAGCAACCTTTTGAAGAAATGGTTATGAAAACTTGCATTGGTATTAGAATTTCTGGTCTAATGTCGTAGCTAGTGCATTAAACACCTCTTTCCTATAATGAACTTGTTGAGTACGCTCGTACTCATCCCACTCTTAAATCCCCTGCTTAGATATGGAGGCATCGAAGGAGGATCTACAGTACAACTCGAAGACCGAGGAGTCAACAACTACTTCAAGGAACAGGAACCTGTCAGAAGAGTCAACACCACATCCAACGGGGATAAAACCTAGCTTAGCAATAGAAAGGAACTAGTTTCCTAAACCTAGCTCCTATTTAGCTAGAATCTATTCATAGCCTCTTTAGCTAGTTAAATACTCTACAAAGAGAGTTCGTGATAGGATTAGACTACGAGTCATTCTTCTGGAGTTATCTGCAGTTTTACCTCATTGTAAAGTAGGAGGCTGTGATGATCTTATGTAACAGAGTCATTGTTGTAATTCTATAGACATACCTTGGACCCGCATATGTTTCTGTTGTACCACTCTGAGCGATATAATGCTAGTGGAACGGTGTTTCATTGGTGTTATATCAGACTTGCATACTACACCATGCAGTGGTATGCCGGGTCACCACAGTTGGTATCAGAGCAAATGCTTTGACCCTAGGATTAAAACCCTTTAAAGGAGACCTATAGGATTGGTAGTGTCTATAGGAAGTTGTCTTAGTCAAACCAAATACTTCTTATGACTTGAGATGGGTATTCACTTGAGAATAATCCTGACACACTTGAGTCAACCCTTCTTACCTATCCTTCCTAAGTGAGGTTAGTTAGCTAATCCCAAGTATGTAGCATACCATTAAGTCCTTAAAACAATAGATGAGTAGACCATAATTGGTATACAACACATGATAGTCTAAAGAGAGGACACAATCATAAGGAAGATATCCTATTGGAAGATGTGTACCAACACTTGTTATAGTTAAGTAAGAGATATCCAGACCAGTAATAGGAGTAATATCAAGTGATAAAGATAACTAAAATATCCGATTAGAAGGTGTATATGAAGACAATTAGTTGGTAATTCAAATTCATCCAAACTTGTGAAACAATTGATAGTAAGTGATACAAATAAATTATAGGAAATAGTATAGACCATGATGAGTCAATCATGGGAAATAAGGAAAAGTGATAGGAATAATCTATGTCTACTTCACTGGTAGAGATAGTAATCACAGATGATTCACCTGAGAATCATTAGGTGATGGACTAGAACATCATAAATATTTAGGAGAAGTACAATAAGAAGCCAAGTGCTAAACAATAAGTAAGAATTATGTTCCACAACCATGGGAAGTGTGCCAAGCACATCATGACCATAGTCTTAGGATAGAAACACTTGGAAGTATAGGAGCTATACTCTAATAGTTAGGAGTTTAGAGTAGCTATGTTAAAATCTAGAGATAGTATGTGAAGTAGTCCTCAACAAAATGGAAGCTAAGTTAGAACTTCCAAAGGAAACTAAGGTTAATGAAGTTGGATGAAGGAAATACCGAAGACCAAATATAGCTCAAGAAGACCAAAGACTGAAGAAGATTGACTATACCAAAATTAAAGTCTATTTGAAAGATTCCTTTCATGGAACCTAAAAAAAAAACAAAATAGTTATAGGTATCAACTATAAACCATGATTGGATGGACTAAATGAGTCTAATCCATTCTTAGGGAAATAAACCATCACGACCATTTCCATGGTAAGTACCTTACCAAGTACCAGTATTGCAGTTTTTGGTAGTAAGGGAAAACAAAGACCTACTCACCAATCAGGAGTATGTCATCCCACTTAGGAGTCAACTATTTCTTACTTAGTAAATCCAATAGCAAAACCTAGACAACCTTAAACCTAATTGAGATACTTCTTATTATTTAAGAAGTATGTTCTTCAAAAGTTATTCTTTTGAAGAAAATAGGAAGTAGTCATCAACCTTGTCTCACAGGACCTATAAACCCTAGCTATCCATTACCACTAATATATACCACCTTGATAGCAATCTTGTATGAATAATTGCTTAGGATGCCTAGGCTTAACTCAACCTTACAAGCCCTTGGTGTCGATGAATCCAACATTATTGGGATTCATCCGATACTTACTCCAGAAACTAGATGAAACCAGATTAAACCATAGAACTCCACAACTCTAATTATCATACTTGTTCTTTATTAAAGAACATGTTCTTCAAAAGTTATTCTTTTGAATTATATAATAAGTAATCATCAACCACACATTATAGGACTTAAAATTAACAACTGCTCTTTACTTATTATACAGCTACTATTCCTGGTTGTGTATGATTGTTACTATTCATTTTTCCACCTGCTTATAATTCTAAAACAACACAACCCTGAATAAGAACCTTGTTTGTAAATCACTCTAAAAGTGCAACACACCCTAAACCAATCATTACAACTCACTGATCCTAAATCATCGGGGTTAGGTCACGTTTAGAACGATTGCATCTCATACTTATGCATTATTGCATCCTTGCCAATCTTTTAAACATCGTCCTTACCGGACGATGATGCTATTTCAGAATTTGGAGTTATTGCGTATCGAAGACCTTGCCTGCATAATCTTGCAGTCAAGAAAGGCAAGTTCATCACTTGCTCATGTCATTTGAGTATTTCTATCAAATTACTTGCAAAGTACTATGGTTATCACTATTGCATAAAAACCAAAACCACTACTTTCATAACTATGAATATGACTATGTGGTGGGCAATGGAACCATGGATTGTGTTGATATGGTGGAGGTTCCATTGCAAGGGTTTATATCCATCTAGGATTAAACAACAAATGTCTTGATGATTCTTGTGCCGTAATACCCGTGTTAACCATAAGATCCGGAGTGGGACGGAGTAGTCAAAAGTGTTTCCACCTCTCGTTCATCAACGGATGCGCTTACCGCAGCTTGTATCTGTGAACAATGGGAGGGTGGGGATCCCATTCTAATTCCCCACGGTAAAGCATTGCTTGCCGTAGCAGTTGTGTCTTGCGGAACAACCGGAGGGTGGGGATCCCATTCTAATTCCCCACGGTAATGCGGTCTATGATGGGTTGCAGCTACCGGCGTAGGAGTGTATGGTAGAGCCCAGCACTGTCGTCGTGGTCGGGGTCCACCCTGAAATTACGGGAATAATGGGACCAGCGTGGTGAAGGAGATATGCCCTAGAGGCAATAATAAAGTGGTTATTATTTATATCTTTATGTTTATGATAAATGTTTATATATCATGCTATAATTGTATTAACCGAAACATTAGTACATGTGTGATATGTAGACAACAAGAAGTCCCTAGTATGCCTCTTAAACTAGCTTGTTGATTAATGGATGATTAGTTTCATAATCATGAACATTGGATGTTATTAATAACAAGGTTATATCATTATATGAATGATGTAATGGACACACCCAATTAAGCGTAGCATAAGATCTCGTCATTAAGTTATTTGCTATAAGCTTTCGATACATAGTTACCTAGTCCTTATGACCATGAGATCATGTAAATCACTTATACCGGAAAGGTACTTTGATTACATCAAACGCCACTGCGTAAATGGGTGGTTATAAAGGTGGGATTAAGTATCCGGAAAGTATGAGTTGAGGCATATGGATCAACAGTGGGATTTGTCCATCCCGATGACGGATAGATATACTCTGGGCCCTCTCGGTGGAATGTCGTCTAATGTCTTGCAAGCATATGAATAAGTTCATAAGAGACCACATACCACGGTACGAGTAAAGAGTACTTGTCAGGAGACGAGGTTGAACAAGGTATAGAGTGATACCGAAGATCAAACCTCGGACAAGTAAAATATCGCGTGACAAAGGGAATTGGTATCGTATGTGAATGGTTCATTCAATCACTAAAGTCATCGTTGAATATGTGGGAGCCATTATGGATCTCCAGATCCCGCTATTGGTTATTGGTCGGAGTGAGTACTCAACCATGTCCGCATAGTTCGCGAACCGTAGGGTGACACACTTAAAGTTGGATGTTGAAATGGTAGAACTTGAATATGGAATGGAGTTCGAATATTTGTTCGGAGTCCCGGATGAGATCCCGGACATCACGAGGAGTTACGGAATGGTCCGGAGAATAAGATTCATATATAGGATGTCATTTTATGTGAATAAAATTGACGCGGAAGGTTCTATGGAAGGTTCTAGAAGGTTCTAGAAAAGTCCGGAAGAAACCACCAAGGAAGGTGGAGTCCACATGGGACTCCACCTCCATGGCCGGCCAGCCCTAGTGGGGGAGGAGTCCCAAGTGGACTCCCCCTTAGGGGGCCGGCCACCCCCCCATATGGGAGGTGGAACTCCCACCTCTAGTGGGAGTCCTAGCTTGGCTAGGTTTCCCCACCATATGGAAGGTTTTTGGTTCGGGTCTTATTCGAAGACTTGGAGACCAACTCTTGGGGATCCACCTATATAATGAGGGGCCAAGGGGAGGGGGCCGGCCACCCCAAGACCACAGCCTGGCCGACCCCCTTAGAGTGGCCGGCCACCCCCTCCCAAACCCTAGCCGCCCCGCTCCTCTACTTCCCGCACGCTTAGCGAAGCTCCGCCGGATTTCTCCACCACCACCAACACCACGCCGTCGTGCTGTCGGATTCAAGAGGAGCTACTACTTCCGCTGCCCGCTGGAACGGGGAGGTGGACGTCGTCTTCATCAACAACCGAACGTGTGACCGAGTACGGAGGTGCTGCCCGTTCGTGGCACCGGAAGCGATCGTGATCAAGATCTTCTACGCGCTTTTGCAAGCGGCAAGTGAACGTCTACCGCAGCAACAAGAGCCTACTCTTGTAGGCTTTGGAATCTCTTCAAGGGTGAGACTCGATAAACCCCTCGTTGCTATCGTCTTCTAGATTGCATCTTGGCTTGGATTGCGTGTTCGCGGTAGGAAATTTTTTGTTTTCTATGCAACGTTATCCTACAGTGGTATCAGAGCCGTGTCTATGCATAGATGGTTGCACGAGTAGAACACAATGGTTTGTGGGCGTTGATGCTCTTGTTATCTTTAGTTTGAGTACTTTGCATCTTTGTGGCATAGTGGGATGAAGCGGCTCGGACTAACTTTACATGACCGCGTTCATGAGACTTGTTCCTCGTTCGACATGCAACTTGTATTGCATAAGAGGCTTTGCGGGTGTCTGTCTCTCCTACTATAGTGAAGATTCAATTTACTCTTCTATTGACAACATTAGTATCAACGTTGTGGTTCATGTTCGTAGGTAGATTAGATCTCTCTCGAAAACCCTAAACCACGTAAAATATGCAAACCAAATTAGAGACGTCTAACTTGTTTTTGCAGGGTTTGGTGATGTGATATGGCCATGATATGATGATGAATATGTATGAGATGATCATTATTGTATTGTGGCAACCGGCAGGAGCCTTATGGTTGTCTTTAAATTTCATGTTGAGTAGTATTTCAAAGTAGTTGTAATAGTTGCTACATGGAGAACAATCATGAAGACGGCGCCATTGACTTTGACGCTACGCCGACGATGATGGAGATCATGCCCGAAGATGATGGAGATCATGTCCGTGCTTTGGAGATGAAGATCAAAGGCGCAAAGACAAAAGGGCCATATCATATCACATATGAACTGCATGTGATGTAATCCTTTATGCATCTTATTTTGCTTAGATCGCGACGGTAGCATTATAAGATGATCCCTCACATTAATATCAAGATAATAAAGTGTTCTCCCCTCGTATGCACCGTTGTACAGTTCGTCGTTTCGAAGCATCTCGTGATGATCGGATGTGATAGACTCAACGTTCACATACAACGGGTGTAAGCAATGTTGCACACGCGGAATACTTGGGTTTGCTTGACGAGCCTAGCATGTACAGACATGGCCTCGGGACAACGGAAACCGAAAGGTTGAACACGAGTCATATGGATGATATGATCAACATGTTGATGTTCACCATTGAAGCTACATCATCTCACGTGATGATCGGTTTTGGTGTAGTGAATTTGGATCGTGTACCACTTAACAACTATGAGGGATGTTGTATTAAGTGGGAGTTCATTAGTAATTAGATTAAAACATGAACTAATTATCATAAACTTAGTCTGAGTAGTATTTTGAATTAATTTTGTAGTTTTGGCATCCGTTTACTACTATGCGCTAGTCTTGTAATTGAGATAGAAATACTGTTAAAATCTGACAAGAAACTTTACGGATTGGTACCGTATTGTTAAGAATCAAGAATTGATTAAGTCCTATTGCAAACTTTTAGTAAACCTCACATTGTTGATTCAAAGAGCTATGGTTTCAATTAGTACCTAAAGTTATCTTGTCTTCGTTTCAAATCTGTTTGAAAAGTAAGGAGCTGAAAATTTAGTTTTCAGAAATAATCAAGGTATGAGATATATGTGATATCTAAGACCTTATTACAAGATGATAGAATATAATTTGGTGAGACTACATAAACTCATAAGTTTTATGGGAATGTATGAAGGTTGAAGATGCAAGGCGTCCCAATCCTCCAACTATTGAGGCACTAACAATATTCGCATATCCATGAAATTATTATCCTTAGTATGCACCGTTGCTAAGACTCGTCGTTTCGAAGCATCACGTGATGATCGGGTGTGATAGATTCTACGTGTGCATACAACGGGTGCAAGCCAGATTTGCACATGCGAATACTAAGGTTAAACTTTATGAGCCTAGCATGTACAGACATGGTCTCAAAAAGTTGTCATGAATTGATGGATAAAAATATGAGTGAAATTGTTCATCATATTACAAAGTTACTAATAAGTGAAATCTAGAACACTTGTCATATGATGATCAACTTCAAAGTAAGAACCTCAAGGTTATTGGTATTTGACCAACAAACCTAGAAGTTAATAATGTTAAAGTGTTTTTCTGAATAATGAGGAAAGCTAAAAGAGAAACTGCAAAAGATATTTTGGCAAAAAGAAAGAAAAGACTAGAAAGTCTAGCTCAGGTGTATATAAATGATATACATGTTATGGTTGTATTCCTAGTTAGGTCACAATGAAATTCTTGGGTATTTGTACCATATTGGTTGGTATGAAGTGTCATACAAAATAACGCAATACAAGAATACAATGGCCTAAGTGACTGACAAGGAATATGATAAGAATTCACGTCTGGAACAAAAATAAAGTGTTATTATGTTCGTCGTTGGCATTCTATCTAGCCCTTAGAATTTATAATAAAGAACTTAATAATTGTTATTTTGCTCTGGTCAAATGAAAACAATGAGTTGTTCAAATTATGACATTACTCCATGTACGATGGATAAGTTATTATAAATCTTAATGGTGAAACACACATACATAACACTGACGCTAAAATGCCATAAGGCAAATGATTTGAATTCCACTTATTTGTGGAACCGCCATTTAGGTCATGTTAGAAAGGAACGCATGAAGGAACTCCATGCAAATGGATTTTTGGAGTCATTTGATTTTTGAATCGTTTGGCGCTTGCAAATCTTTTCTAAAGGGAATGATTTAAATACCGTTCATAGGCCAAAAGTTGAACGGGCAACTAACTTAGTGGAAAAATACATAAGGATGTATGTGGTTCACTGGACATAATTGTGTGCGGGAGATTCTTCTACTTCATGAAAACTTTCAACAATGAATTGAGTATATATATGTGGATATATTCAATAAGGAAGAAGTTTGAAACATTTGAATGGATTCAAATAAATTTCAGCATGAAGTGGAAATCATCGTAATAGAAAAATCAAATATCTATGATTGGACCATGGTGAAAATATTTGAATTACGAGTTTTAGCGAACATCTAAGAGAGTCGTGAAATTGTTCTACAACTCACATTTCTTGGAGCATCATAATGATGATATAGTATCCGAGAGATGTATCCAAATCTTGTTGGATTAATGATGAGATAAAATATTATGACGCCATTATATTTTTGTGTGGATTATGCTTTAGTGACTACCGCTTTTACACTAAATAGAGCATCATCATGATCCGTTGAAATGACACCATACGAGTTATGGCATAGGTAAGAAACCTGATAGTCTTTTCTTAAATTTTGGTATGCATAGCATAAGTAAATAAGTTTACAACCAAAATCGGATGAATGTCTTTGTTGGTTATCCCAGAGATTTGATTGGGAATTCTTCCCACGAGACAAAGACAAAAGTGTTTGTCAATGTTTCTTATTTCCGAGAAATTGTTTCTAATAAAGTATTTGAGTGGGAGGACAATATAATTTGATAAGGTTTATGAACCTGAGCATAATGATCAGTGTAGCGCAGCATCGGAATTAGTTTCGGAAGCGGCCACAACGATCATGGCTCCCATGACTACAAAGTGTTTTAGTCATGGAGATCGAAGTACATATTGAACCTTGTAGGTATGGTTTACTTTGTGATCAAATAAATGATTTGTGGACAAAGAATTGTTTTTGAACAATGATAAACCAACTACAAACAAAGAAGTTATGATGGGCCCTGACTCCGTTAAAATGGCCATGCGCCATGAAATCCATAATAGATGAATACTTTTTGAAAGTAAATGGATCTATAGACTTGGATGAAATATCCTTGAAGAAGCTCGACTTGTCGAAAAATTGTTTACGACAAAGTTCAAAGAGTTGACTACGATAAGATTAGATCTTCCGTAGAAATGCTTATAGTCTATATGGATTATTCTAGTAGGATGGCAAAATACATTACTTAACAGTATGTATTAAAGGTGTATACAAGATACAACCAAGAGTTTTGCTGGTCCGTGGAATATTAGATAGGTATACAAACTTCAATTTGATGAAGTGACTATCACGGAGTTTGAATCTTCACCAGATGAAATAGTCAAAGAGTTTATGATTTCATCAGAGACGATGAAGAGGCTTGCATTTGCAAGAAATTAAGTGGGAGCGCTAAGACACATTTATTACACTTTATGTAGGTGACATATAGTTGGTTATAAATGATGTAATTATATACTTGATTAAAAAGGTTTCATTGAGAAATTAATTTCAATGAAAGGATATGGACTGAAACATATCTAGTGTCAAGATCTATGAAGATAGATTGAAACACAAAATAAGTTTAAGTCAAACTACATAGAATGGATATTGAAATAGTTCAGTATAGAAATATTAAGAAAATGTTCTTGTCATGTGAAGTTTTAACAAGACTTGAGTGTATCTGATACTCAATGAGTAAAAACACATGAGTGATTATGGATCACGAATAATATGTACACAATCAGATGTCCTGTGCGCTAAAATTTTATGAGCATATACCAGAATGATTCATGAGATGATCATTAAACGACAGTAAGAGTATCCTTGAGTACTTTAGAAGAACCAAGGATATATATATATATAGTTTTGTATGGAGAAATGACAAACAAATCGATGTAATGTGATTACACCGATATTTGTTTTGTCACATATAAAAATAGAATCTCAAATCTCAAATTAGACTAAGTGTTGTTTAAAAGGTAGCACAATGAGCTAGAAGTTGTCTATGCTAGATTTAGAAGAGTTCTAAATATTGTGACGGATTCTACAAAAGAAGGCAGAGTATGTCATTGTTTTGACAATGACAAAGGATGTTAAGTCAAGAAGTTCTTTGAGAACTTGGTGTAGTTCCGATAGTGTCAGAACTTTGAAGCTATATTGTGTGTGACAATATTAGTGACATATTTCAGACCGCGGAATTAAGGTTCCACCAGAAGATCAAACATATTTAATGCCGACTCATTTGGAAATGAGTGATGCGTTGAAACGCAAATGAATTACAAAATACATACGTTTCTGAACATGTCAGATCCGTTGACTAAAACCTCTCCCGTGAGCAAAACATGATAAAGCACCGGAAGGCCAAGGTGTTATATCTTTACAAATGTAAACTAGATTATTGACTCTAGTGCAAGTGGGAGACTGAAGGAGATATGCCCTAGAGGCAATAATAAAGTGGTTATTATTTATATCTTTATGTTTATGATAAATGTTTATATATCATGCTATAATTGTATTAACCGAAACATTAGTACATGTGTGATATGTAGACAACAAGAAGTCCCTAGTATGCCTCTTAAACTAGCTTGTTGATTAATGGATGATTAGTTTCATAATCATGAACATTGGATGTTATTAATAACAAGGTTATATCATTATATGAATGATGTAATGGACACACCCAATTAAGCGTAGCATAAGATCTCGTCATTAAGTTATTTGCTATAAGCTTTTGATACATAGTTACCTAGTCCTTATGACCATGAGATCATGTAAATCACTTATACCGGAAAGGTACTTTGATTACATCAAACGCCACTGCGTAAATGGGTGGTTATAAAGGTGGGATTAAGTATCCGGAAAGTATGAGTTGAGGCATATGGATCAACAGTGGGATTTGTCCATCCCGATGACGGATAGATATACTCTGGGCCCTCTCGGTGGAATGTCGTCTAATGTCTTGCAAGCATATGAATAAGTTCATAAGAGACCACATACCACGGTACGAGTAAAGAGTACTTGTCAGGAGACGAGGTTGAACAAGGTATAGAGTGATACCGAAGATCAAACCTCGGACAAGTAAAATATCGCGTGACAAAGGGAATTGGTATCGTATGTGAATGGTTCATTCGATCACTAAAGTCATCGTTGAATATGTGGGAGCCATTATGGATCTCCAGATCCCGCTATTGGTTATTGGTCGGAGTGAGTACTCAACCATGTCCGCATAGTTCGCGAACCGTAGGGTGACACACTTAAAGTTGGATGTTGAAATGGTAGAACTTGAATATGGAATGGAGTTCGAATATTTGTTCGGAGTCCCGGATGAGATCCCGGACATCACGAGGAGTTAGGAAGGGTCCGGAGAATAAGATTCATATATAGGATGTCATTTTATGTGAATAAAATTGACGCGGAAGGTTCTATGGAAGGTTCTAGAAGGTTCTAGAAAAGTCCGGAAGAAACCACCAAGGAAGGTGGAGTCCACATGGGACTCCACCTCCATGGCCGGCCAGCCCTAGTGGGGGAGGAGTCCCAAGTGGACTCCCCAGAGGCAGCCACCCCCATATGGGAGGTGGAACTCCCACCTCTAGTGGGAGTCCTAGCTTGGCTAGGTTTCCCCACCATATGGAAGGTTTTTGGTTCGGGTCTTATTCGAAGACTTGGAGACCAACTCTTGGGGATCCACCTATATAATGAGGGGCCAAGGGGAGGGGGCCGGCCACCCCAAGACCACAGCCTGGCCGATCCCCTTAGAGTGGCCGGCCACCCCCTCCCAAACCTTAGCCGCCCCGCTCCTCTACTTCCCGCACGCTTAGCGAAGCTCCGCCGGATTTCTCCACCACCACCAACACCACGCCGTCGTGCTGTCGGATTCAAGAGGAGCTACTACTTCCGCTGCCCGCTGGAACGGGGAGGTGGACGTCGTCTTCATCAACAACCGAACGTGTGACCGAGTACGGAGGTGCTGCCCGTTCGTGGCGCCGGAAGCGATCGTGATCAAGATCTTCTACGCGCTTTTGCAAGCGGCAAGTGAACGTCTACCGCAGCAACAAGAGCCTACTCTTGTAGGCTTTGGAATCTCTTCAAGGGTGAGACTCGATAAACCCCTCGTTGCTACCGTCTTCTAGATTGCATCTTGGCTTGGATTGCGTGTTCGCGGTAGGAAATTTTTTGTTTTCTATGCAACGTTATCCTACACGTGGACCCAGGGTCGGGGCATGCAACAAAGGGTGGGTGTTCGAGGTAGCGGAGGAACATGATTGGCTAGACCTTATACCGGGCCTCACACCAAAGGAAGTGTGGACGAGAACTAGACTCGGTTGGCACCAAGGTTAAGATCTCTTATGGGTAAAGCAACACACCTCTGCAGAGTGTAAAGAACCGTGACCTGTCACTCCCTGTTTCGGGATATGGAACTGCGAACAGCGGAAAGGAACTCCATGAAGTTCTAGTAAACCGGTGAAGGCTGACGGACATAGTTCTTCTGAATAAAAGCAACCTTTTGAAGAAATGGTTATGAAAACTTGCATTGGTATTAGACTTTCTGGTCTAATGCCGTAGCTAGTGCATTAAACACATCTTTCCTATAATGAACTTGTTGAGTACGCTCGTACTCATCCCACTCTTAAATCCCCTGCTTAGATATGGAGGCATCGAAGGAGGATCTACAGTACAACTCGAAGACCGAGGAGTCAACAACTACTTCAAGGAACAGGAACCTGTCAGAAGAGTGAACACCACATCCAAAGGGGATAAAACCTAGCTTAGCAATAGAAATGAACTAGTTTCCTAAACCTAGCTCCTATTTAGGTAGAATCTATTCATAGCCTCTTTAGCTAGTTAAATACTCTACAAAGAGAGTTCGTGATAGGATTAGACTACGAGTCGTTCTTCTGGAGTTATCTGCAGTTTTACCTCATTGTAAAGTAGGAGGTTGTGATGATCTTATGTAACAGAGTCATTGTTGTAATTCTATAGACATACCTTGGACCCGCATATGTTTCTGTTGTACCACTCTGAGCGATATAATGCTAGTGGAACGGTGTTTCATTGGTGTTATATCAGACTTGCATACTACACCATGTAGTGGTATGCCGGGTCACCACATACTTTTTTGAATTAATGGACAGGTTTGTACAAAGAAGATGATGCTCTGCAGATCAAGATGTGGGCGAGGCAGCTGATGGGCAGGACGTCTGACTTGGCAAAAGAGTTTTGTGGAAGAGATGACGACATACAAGTTTCACCCTAGTGTCGTCTGCTGTCGTGATGATTCAAGCTCCATGATCTTAGTTGTTACAGCCTGTTATGTTACTAAAACTGTCTCTGTTTTTGTTGCTTGAACGTGCCAAACTTCTTGTTAGAGTTTGCGTTAGTGTCATTAGTTTTTCCTGTAGTGGATATTCATATCGATTATCTATCATCGGGTTTTCTGGTGGTGCGAGGCGGCCTCTTTCCAGTGGCGGAGCCACGTACAAGCTGTGTAGTCAGCTGACTACACCATTTTTAAGGTATAGAAGCATAAATAGAACAGAAAATAATGAAAATTTTATAGAAATACATGTATGTGACTACACAACATTAAACTGACTACACAGTTTTGAAGTTCTGGCTCCGCTACTGCCTCTTTCCCGTTCCCTTCTTTGTAGGTGTGTTTTGCGAGTTGCAAAAAGACTTAGTGTTTCCACTATTCGCAGTAATGGAAAGGGTAGCCCATGTGGATTTTTTTTTACAGTTATCGGCCATGAAATTAAAGTATGTCGGGCCTGCCTATCGAGCAACAAATTCAATTTTCAATTTAATGCAGTAGCAGAGTGTACGAATCACACACACGTGGACGTGTTATAGCTCTGTCGGAGTGAATAACGAGTAGTCCCGGTGCGCCGCCCACCTCCGTGTTCGGTCGGATGCACGCGGCGAGCTGTGAGCCACTAAAGAGTTCCAAAAGCCACCAACAACCGAGCAATTTCAGCCACTGGCTCTTCCACGCTAATTTGATCCCAAGCCCGACGACTCCTACTCGACAGCCACCCATGGCAACCCCGACGGTCGTGCTGTTGCCCGTCTGGGGCGCCGGCCACCTGATGTCCATGCTCGACGCCGGCAAGCGGCTGCTTGCACGCAGCGACGGCGCCCTGTCGCTCACGGTGCTCGTGATGCAGGCTCCGACGGAGGATAACAGGACCGAGGTCGCCGGCCACATACGCCGGGAGGAGGCTTCCGGCCTGGCCATTCGCTTCCACCACCTCCCCGCCGTCGTGCCCCCGACGGACTTCGTGGGCATCGAGGAGTTCGTTTCCCGATATGTGCAGCTCCACGCGGACCATGTGAAGGCGGCCATCTCCTCCTTGACGTGCCCGGTGGCCGCGCTCGTCGTCGACTTCTTCTGCACGACGCTGGTCGACGTGTGCCGCGAGCTCGCCGTGCGGGCCTACATGTACTGCACCGCTGGCGCCGCCTTCTACGCGCTCCTCTTGCGCTTGCCGGCGCTCCACGAGGAGGTCACCGTCGAGTTCGAGGAGATGGAAGGCATGGTGGACGTGCCTGGGCTGCCGCCGGTGCCGCCGTCGTCCCTCCCGAATCCGGTGATGGACAAGAAGAATCCGAACTACACATGGTTCGTGTACCACGGCAGGCGTTTCATGGACTTCGACGGCGTCATCATCAACACGGCAACCGAGCTGGAGGACAGCCTTCTTGCCGCCATCGCCGACGGGCGGTGCACGGGTGGAGTCGCTGCACCGGCGGTCTACCCAATAGGCCCCGTGCTCTCCTTGAGCCCGCCAGCGGAGCAGCCCCATGAGAGCGTGAGGTGGCTCGACGCGCAGCCGCCGGCGTCCGTCGTGCTCCTCTGTTTCGGCAGTGGCGGCTTCTTCACGGCGGCGCAGGCGCACGAGGTAGCCCACGGGCTGGAGCGCAGCGGGCACCGGTTCCTGTGGGTGCTGCGTGGCCCGCCGGCAGCCGGCACGCGACAGCCCTCGGACGCGAACCTCGGGGAGCTGCTGCCGGAGGGGTTCTTGGAGAGGACGAAGGAGAAGGGCCTGGTGTGGCCAACCAAGGCGCCGCAGAAGGAGATACTCGCCCACGCCGCCGTGGGGGGCTTCGTGACGCACTGCGGCTGGAACTCCACCCTGGAGAGCCTGTGGTTCGGGGTGCCGATGGTGCCGTGGCCGCTCTACGCCGAGCAGCACCTCAACGCGTTCACGCTGGTCGCCTACATGGGCGCGGCCGTGCCCATGAAGGTGGACAGGAAGAGGAACAACTTCGTTGAGGCGTCCGAGCTGGAACGAGCCGTGAAGGTGCTCATGGACGGCGACTCCGACGACGGGAGGAAGGCGAGGGAGACTGCCACGGAATTGAAGGCCGTGTGCAGGAAGGCCGTCGAGAAGGGAGGGTCCTCCTACTGTGCGCTTGGCAGACTCTTCGAGGATATTCGGAACCACGGAGAGCGCCCAAATAAGTAAATGTAATCACCAGATATGTAGAGCATGCTAGTATAATAAACAGCCGTGTAGTGGCGGCGGTTCCATTCCCATGTACGTGGAACCGGAAGACTGGAGTGTTTCTTGCGACCGGGAAAGTTTAGGCACCTATGGTATGGTGCTTTAAAAAAATTATGGGTGTGACTATTTTTCAGTTGACTGAAAACTAATTTCGTTCTCAGTCAGGTGATATTATTAAAATTTAGTTGCAACTTATTTTACAACTCATGACCGGCACGAATCAAGATGTAAAGAGAACTAGCAATTATGATTATATAAAATGCATTAGAGTTTAATTAACCATATTGAGTTGATGGTAACGAATTTTGGATTCCCTTTATAAAGGTAGGCATACATGGATAAAATGTACTCCCTCGGATCCGGAAAAAGCGTCGGAGAGGTGTTTTTGCAAACACGTCCTTAAGCTTTTCATTTCGTCAACCCGCACTTTCCCCACACAATGAACCAGACGAAGAACTCCACCTCCCCTGACTCGTCGCATGTGCCGCGGACCCCAATGCTCTCGACCCCCTCTCAGATCTTGAAGTCACCGGTGGTCGCACACTGCGATGTCGGGCAGTGGAGTCCTACGGGCGGTTGAGCGCCATGGATCAGGGCTCTCCTCCCCATAGTGTGGCTTGGGCCGGGGATGTGGAGAGCGAGCGATATGTCTGGGCGAGTGTACGGTGGCGAGGCGGGAAGGGGGGAGGGGGCGAGGCGGAGGTCAGTGCGGTGGGTGGTGAGCTCGGGCGGAGGCGAGCCAGGGGCGCAGGGCGGCACGAGCGTTGACCGGTGATGGGGACCCCACGGTAGCTCTGCTTGGGAGAGCCGGTAGTACCGGCAACCAAATTGAGCACAGAATGCTCTTCTTCGTGAAGAACACAATGGAAAAGGAGGACCGAATTATCTTCTTTTATAAGAGGTTTATTGCAAAATGTAATTACACTACGACAGTTTTTCCGGATTGGAGGGAGTATACCCGTTTAAGTGATCCTGCACCTTTGAACGATCCTTAAACATACTCTTATTTTCACAAGAATCTCCAATTGTCGCAATGATTAGTTAAATCTTAGCCATATTTTACATATCCAACTGTCACAATGATTTGGATAATATGGATCAATGTGGCGTCTTCGGGAAACCTTCATATTTTGCTTTTAGTGATTTTGAAAATATGTTTTCATATATTATAAATTGGTTATTCATATGTCCAAATGTAAACAAGTATGACAACACATATAGTCTAAAAAACTCAGGCACGCAAATGCGCGGGGCACTCTGCTAATCCTGAGTATGGCTAGATCACACATATAAAAGGTACGATATTAGGTCATGGTGAGAGGAGAAAACTGGTATGTACAGTAAAGTCAGCTTACTGGCTTTGGTTGGCAGATGCTCCGCTGTATATTCTGCCGGGCTTTAAGCAAAATAGACGCTTTATTTCAAATGAGAGTATTTTATGTCTCGATGGACGGTGGTTATACTATAGTGCTATTGTAAAATCGTTGTGGCTAGGAAAAATCTCAGTTGAACCTAGGTGCACGTGAACCCAGGTGGGAAATGCATTTTCCAAATGTTAAAAAATTCTGAAATAAAAATGACGGGTACGTATGCATGTTCCATGTGTGTAGAAAGTTTTCGCGGAGAAATCACTTTTTTATTTCAGAATCTAAAAAAGACAAAATATGTCACATATATACTGCTATATAGCCCTGCAAAATTTCACTTTTTTGCCGAGGCAAAATAAAAGGTTTTTTCGTCACGAAACTCATGTCCAGGGCACATGTTTGAGATCACCCTTGCATTCATTTCGTGTTTCGATTTTTAAAACATGTTTTTACATCACAAACGCACTTTTGAAAAAGTGGGTTCACATGCACCCAGGTTCTGAAAAGCCAGTCTCTGGCTTTTTCTTTTTGAACAGGGAGCGGGTCTTGAAGAACCCAGGACATACAAATTCCAGTCAAGCCCATAAAAGAAAGGAAAATTCAAGTCAAACTTGACATTTTACAGCAAGGACCTTGTAGAGAAATATGGAAAAGCAATTGGGTCCCTAGAGCTATTCTCCACCGCAGCACTAGCACAAGCTCCATAGCGAGAGCAACGATGATCCCACCAGGGACAAACCACTTGGGAGATCGACTCTGGACAGCCTCCCACCGGAGCCGAAGACACTCCACAACGGCCCGAGGCCAGGAGGAAGCACATCTAACCGAATTACCAAGGAGGGTCGCCTTTCGACCAGAGCAGAGGCAGCTTGGACCTCATCGGCGCAGGTTCTCTACTGGTGAGCTCCTGAGAAAAGCAGCAACAACCCCGCCACATAGCCAGAGGCCGAGCACCACTCCATCAACCTCCTTTCCCGTCACTTCGATAGCCAGCGGAGGAAGAAAGAGCAGCATCTACCAACCACCCACCACCAGATCTGGAGGTGAGCAAACGAGCTTATTTAGAGGGGAAGGAGTGGCAACACCGGCGGCCGCGCTCGGCTCCATCCTCTGGAGCACCACAACCAACAGAATCACCACCAACCAGCACCTGACACCGCTCGCGAGGTCTGACGATGGGCTTCCCGGCGGCATAACGCCAGACTCCACTAGGGAAAAATAAAACTAGGCCTACTTCTACTCTGTACATCCCAAGTTGCGCATCCTCGTCCACGCCGGCCGGCAACGCCACTGGAGAGGAGAGGGGGGCGAGTTAGGTCTTCTTTTCTGTCTCTCAAGGGGATTGGTGGAGAGGAGAGACCGAGATGAGAGAAAGAGTGTGTCCCATGCTCCATTGTGGCTAGTTCAAGGTTAGCCGAGAAGTACCTTAGTCCTCGACGGTTGATCACTAGCCCCATTTTTTTAATGACTAGAATCCATTGGCTATTAGACCTTTTGTTTTCTTTGATCTTTTTGGGTTTTGCTGCTGATTTTGTGCTCTGGCTATTAGATATTTTACTATTTTTGCGTTTTGGTTGGGCCCTTTTACACCTAGGGTCTTTTTGTTTGTCTTTTTGGTTTTTTTGTAACGTCCTATTTTTGATTCCTTTGTAATTGCTGCGGTTATATTTTTTTTTCTTAAATGCAATTGCATATAGTTGTGTAATTGCATATATGTGTATTGGTAACCTATATTGTTTACGTGCAATTGCATGTATATGCGCAATTACACATATGTATGTCTTTTTAAGTGTATTTGCACATATACATGTAATTTCACATATGTGCGCAAGTGCATATACATGTGCGGTTTTAAGGTATCTCCACATGTACGTGTAATTTTATGTCAAAAAATGTATGCATTTTTTTTGCTAGTAGACGCACAATTGCACATGGATCAGTAATTGCATATGTATATATGCAAAAAAAAATTGTGTACTTGAAATTTTTGCATCCCTTTGAAAAAAAATGTCTAATTAAAAAAATCTCATAAGAAATTAAGGAGGGGACCAAGTGGATAAGATCCAAAGAAAATGTCACTAATATACATCAAGTAGGCTATTTCTCGGTCTATTGATCGAGTGCTAGCCTATTTCTCGGTTGATCGAGCGCTAGCGACATTTTAATAAAACAAGAAGTCAAATTATGTTCTCGTCCTATTACTAAACCAAAATTGCTTGACATTTTCCAACCATTTTGTTCACGGTCTAAAAGTTTAGATAGTTATACTTACACTAGAACTAGTGCTAAGATATTTGACTATACACTTTATCTCTATCGTGATCTTTAGGATACATATATATGAATACACGAGTACACATACAATCACATAAATACATATGCATACTCTATATAGTTTATGTAATTATGAAATTAGTTGAAGGATAACTCTTACTACAACATACAATTTAAGTTTTGTATAAGAAAACTTTGAAGTGATATATATATTATAAATGTATAAATAACAAAATATATTATAATTAATGCTATGTAACATTGTTATAGTTAATTATGGCATCTGAATGATAAAAATGTACCCATAAGGCTATATATAATAAAAATAAGTTAAAGAGTATAAAAGTTTTGCATAATTATATTGTTTTAATTTCCTTGGCCGGCTCTAATATTTATTTCGACCGGATTTGCATTCGTCGTGGCAGGGATGGCAGGCATGCATCTTTAGTATCGGCGTGATCTAATATTTAGTTAAGATAAATTATCATTAGCTTCAGTGTCGCCACGTGTAGTATAAAAATGAAATAGTACCTCGTTTTGAACAGGTTCATTATCTGAAGGAGTATGTCTACCCACGGTTAGTAACAAGCATAGGAAAGCAAAACAAGTGCAACTTCAAAATTTTCAGCATACAGAGAGGTGTTTTAGTAACATAAAAACTTTTACAACCATATTTTCCTCTCTCATAATAACTTTCAGTGGCATCATGAATAAACTCAACAATATAACTATAACATAAAAAATTCTTATTATGAGCCACATGCATAAAATTATTACTCCCCACATAAGCATTGTCATTCTTATTAATTGTAGTGGGAGCAAATTCAACAAAATAGATATCATTATTACCACCATATATAATCATCAAATATAGGAGGCATATTATAATCATAATTAGTTTTCTCCTCAACTGTAGGTGGACTAAAAATAACATAATCATCATTGTAATCATCATATATTAGAGCCATAGTATTATCAAAGTAGATTTCCTCCTCCGTGCTTAGGGGACTAAAAATATCATGCTCATCAAAACGAGCTTCCCCACGCTTAGACTTTTTCAGAGCATTACCAATAATGGTGTTCAAAGAATTCATACTAATAACATTGCTACTAGCATGCAAGTAAAATTCTATAGGTTTTTAAATTTTCTCTTCAAACACCTCATGTCCTAACTCAAGATAAATACTATAAAGTTCTCTAATTTTGTTGTTGTTTTCCATTAAGCCTAACTAGTAAAAATAAAAACAAGAAACAAAAATATATAATTACAGAATCTAAAGGAAATAACTTCGAGCACTCACCAGCAACTAGAAAACTTAGTAGCCAGAGGATGTGAGTACCTTTTACCTTACCTCCCGACAACGGCGCTAGAAAGAGTTTGATGTCTACGCACGCTTCTATTCTTGTAAACATTGTTGGGCCTCAAAGTGCAGAGGTTTGTAGAATAGTAGCAAGTTTCTCTTAAGTGGATCACCCAAGGTTTATCGAACTCAGGGAGGTAGAGGTCAAAGATATCCCTCTCAAGCAACCCTGCAATTACGATACAAGAAGTCTCTTTTGTCCCCAATACATCCAATACACTTGTCAGATATATAGGTGCACTAGTTCGGCGAAGAGATAGTGAAATACAAGTAATATGGATGATTATGAGTGGTAATTGCAATCTGAAATAAAAATGGCAGCAAGCAAATATGTAGCAGAACTGGTTGTAAACGATGTTTCGATGTTTAGGCCTAGGGCTTCTTACTTTCACTAGTGGACACTCTCAACAATGATATCATAATTGAATACATAGATATTATCACTTCACTATGCTACTCAGAACCATTCTCCGATTTGATAATAAACACAAATTCATTGCGTATGTCTGCATAAGCATTCCTTAAAGTTCGCATTCCCAATATCTAGACACCCCACGCTATCACTTTGAGCATACAAAGATGATACTAACTAGTAACTGATAACCCACAAGTATAGGGGATCGCGATAGTCTTCGAGGGTAGTATAACCCAAATTTATTGATTCGACACAAGGGGAGGTAAAGAATACTTATAAGCCTTAACAACTGAGTTGTCAATTCAGCTGCACCTGGAAAAGCACTAGCAACAGGGGTGATGTGAAAGTAGCAGTAATATGAGAGCAATAGTAATGATAACAGAAGCAGTAATAGCAATATGAGAGCGATGGCACCAGAAGATAGTTGATACTACTTCCAATGACATGTAGAACAAGTATATTATGATGAGAGATGGACCGGGGTTCCCAGCGATCTACACTAGTGGTAACTCTCCAATAAATGACAAGTGTTGGGTGAACAAATTACAGTTGGGCAATTGATAGGAATCAAAGCATTAAGACAGAACATCCAGATTATTAATTATGTAGGCATGTTTTCCAATTATAGTCGTACGCGCTCGCAATGAGAAACTTGCACAACATCTTTTGTCCTACCAGCCGGTGGCAGCCGGGCCTCAAGGAAAACTACTGGATATTAAGGTACTCCTTTTAATAGAGTACCGGAGCAAAGCATTAACACACCGTGAAAACATGTGATCCTCACATCACTACCATCCCCTCCGGTTGTCCCGATTTCTGTCACTTCGGGGCCATTGGTTCCGGACAGTGACATGTGCATACAACTTGTAGATACAATCTAAGCAATAAGTATAGAGCTCAAATCTAAGATCATGCCACTCGGGCCCTAGTGACAAGCATTAAGCATAACAAGATTGCAGCAACAATAACTTCACAAACTTTATAGATAGACTAATCATAATGTATCATCCATCGGATCCCAACAAACACAACACCGATTACATCAGATGAATCTCAATCATGTAAGGCAGCTCATGAGATCATTGTATTGAAGTACATGGAGGAGAGAATACCAACTAGCTACTGCTAGAACCCGTAGTCCATGGGGGAACTACTCACAGAGCATGGCGGAGGCGGTGGCGTTGATGGAGATGGCTTCCGGGGGCACTTCCCCGTCCCGGCAGGGTGCCGGGACAGAGACTTCTGTCCCCCGAATTGGAGTTTCGCGATGGCGGCGGCGCCCCTGGAGTCTTTCTGGAGTTTCGTCAATTGGTACGGTGTTTTTAGGTCGAAAGGGATTTTATAGGCGAAGAGGCGGCGCAGGGGGGCACCTGGGGGCGCCTCACCCTAGGCTGGCGCGGGCCCAGGCTTGGCCGCGCCGCCTTAGGGTGTGGTGGCCCTCTGGCCCCTCTCCGACTCTTCTTCGGTGTTCTGGATGCTTCCGGGAAAAATAGGAGGTTTGGCGTTGATTTCGTCCAATTCCGAGAATATTGCCCGAACAGCCTTTACGGAACCAAAACAGCAGAAAACAGGAACTGGCACTGTGGCATCTCGTTAATAGGTTAGTTCCGGAAAATGCATGAAATCATCATAAAGTGCAAGCAAAACATGTAAGTATTGTCATAAAACAAGCATGGAACGACAGAAATTATGGATACGTCGGGGACGTATCAGCATCCCCAAGCTTAGTTCCTGCTCGTCCCGAACAGGTAAACGATAAAAAGAATAATTTCTGTAGTGACATGCTACTTACATAACCTTGATCATACTATTACAAAGCATATGAAATGAATGAAGTGACTCAAGGCAATGATCTATAGTTGCTAACAAGTAGATAACATATAGCAAAACTTTTCATGAATAATACTTTCAAGACAAGCATCAAAAGTCTTGCACAAGAGTTAACTCATAAAGCAATAAATTCAAAGTAAAGGCATCGAAGCAACACAAAGGAAGATATAAGTTTCAGCGGTTGCTTTCAACTTTCAACATGCATATCTCATGGATAATTGTCAACACAAAGTAATATGATGAATGCAAATATGCAAGTATGTAAGAATCAATGCACAGTTGACACAAGTGTTTGCTTCTAAGGTGGGAGGAATTAGGTAACTAACTCAACATAAAAGTAAAAGAATGGCCCTTCTACGAGGGAAGTATTGATTGCTGTATTTGTGCTAGAGCTTTGGTTTTGAAAACATATAGAGAGCATAAAAGTAAAGTTTTGAGAGGTGTTTGTTGTTGTCAATGAATGGTAGTGGGCACTCTAACCCCCTTGCCAGACAAACCTTCAAAGAGCGGCTCCCATTTTATTTTTATTTTTGGGTGGCACTCCTTCCAACCTTTCTTTCACAAACCATGGCTAACCGAATCCTCGGGTGCCTGCCAACAATCTCATACCATGAAGGAGTGCCTTTTTATTTTAGTTTTATTATGATGACACTCCTCCCAACCTTTGCTTACACAAGCCATGGCTAACCGAATCCTTCGGGTGCCGTCCAACAATCACATACCATGGAGGAGTGTCTATTTAGTTTGATTAATTTGGGACTGGGAATCCCATTGCCAGCTCTTTTTTGCAAAATTATTGGATAAGCGGATGAAGACACTAGTCCATTGGTGAAAGTTGCCCAACAAGATTGAAAGATAAACACCACATACTTCCTCATGAGCTATAAAACATTGATACAAATCAGAGGTAATAAATTTTGAATTGTTTAAAGGTAGCACTCAAGCAATTTACTTTGGAATGGCAGGAAATACCACATAGTAGGTAGGTATGGTGGACACAAATGGCATAGTTTTTGGCTCAAGGTTTTGGATGCACGAGAAGCATTCCCTCTCAGTACAAGGCTTAGGCTAGCAAGGTTGTTTGAAGCAAACACAAGTATGAACCGGTACAGCAAAACTTACATAAGAACATATTGCAAGCATTATAATACTCTACACTGTCTTCCTTGTTGCTCAAACACTTTTACCAGAAAATATCTAGACCTTAAGAGAGATCAATTATGCAACCAATTTCAACAAGCTTTACGGTAGTTCTCCACTAATAGGTTTAAACTACATGAAAAAAAAAACTTAAACATGATCTACTTGAAAGCTCAAAACAATTGCCAAGTGTCAAATTATCCAAGACATTATGAGGCATTTTCTGTTTCCAACCAAATAAGAATAAGTGCTGTAGCTTCCAACTTTTATCATTGAACATTAAAAGTAAAATGAAGAACAAGTGTTCATATGAAAAAGCGGAGCGTGTCTCTCTCCCAATCAAGGATTGCTAGGATCCGATCTTATTCAAACAAAAACAAAAATAAAAGCACACAGACGCTCCAAGTAAAACACATATGATGTGACCGAATAAAAATATAGTTTCAGGGGAGGAAACCTGATAAGTTGATGAAGAAGGGGATGCCTTGGGCATCCCCAAGCTTAGACGCTTGAGTCTTCTTGAAATATGTAGGGATGAACCACGGGGGCATCCCCAAGCTTATACTTTTCACTCTTCTTGATCATATATCATCCTCCTCTCTTGACCCTTGAAAACTTCCTTCACAACAAACTTCTCATAAACTTCATTAGAGGGGTTAGTACTCAAAAAATTTGAATCCACCTTGGTCCTGTAGTGGCACATTGCAAGAACTCAATAAAACATTAGCTACAGCCCTCTACGTCTAGAAAACCTCGCTTAAAGTCCACAAGAGACAATGCAAAAAACAGAGACAGAATCTGCCAAAACAGAACAGCCAGTAAAGACGAATTTTAAATAAATACTTCCGTTGCTCAAATCAGAAAACTCAAAACTAATGAAAGTTGCGTACATATCTGAGGAACACGCACGTAAATTGGCATAATTTTCTGATTTTTCTACAGAGAAAACAGCCCAGATTCGTGACAGATAGAAATCTGTTTCTGCGCAGAAATCCAAATCTAGTATCAACCTTCGATTAGAGGCTTCACTTGGCACAACAAAACACAAAACTAAGATAAGGAGAGGTTGCTACAGTAGTAAACAACTTCCAAGACACAAATATAAAACAAAGTACTGTAGCAAATTAACACATGGGTTATCTCCCAAGAAGTTGCTTTCTTTATAGCCATTAAGATGGGCTCAGCAGTTTTGATGATGCACTCGCAAGAAATAGTATTGGAAGCAAAAGAGAGCATCAAGAAGCAAATTCAAAACACATTTAAGTCTAACATGCTTCCTATGCATAGGAATCTTGTAAATAAACAAGTTCATGAAAAGCAAAGTAACAAGCATAGGAAGATAGAACAAGTGTAACTTCAAAATTTTAAGCACATAGAGAGGTGTTTTAGTACCATGCAAATTTCTACAACCATATTTTCCTCTCTCATAATAATTTTCAGTAGCTTCATGAACAAACTCAACAATATAACTATCACATGCAGCATACTTTTCATGATTTCCAAACACATAATTTTTATCAAGTTCAAGAATAGTGGAATTAAAACTTTCAAACTTACTTTTATTAATAATATAACAAGGTAGTTGATCAATCTCAAGAGATATGGGACTCATAGAATAAGTCAAGAACTCTTCAATCCCATTTTCATTAGTAGTACAATTAACATTATCAAGTAACATAGGACCATCATCTAGAGCTTTATCATAGACATTTGCTAAGCAAAATTCTTTAGTACCATGCATTTCGACATCAGGCACAAACAAAGCTTTATCATAAGATTTATCAAAGTAGCATGGATTATCATATATAACAGTAGCATAATTATTCTCACAAGTTTTACTCATAGGTACTATTTCAAGAGAATCCACAGGAACATAACATTCAACCTCTTTCGGTAAGCATGGAGGACAATCAAATAGTGTAAGAGATAAAGAGTTACTCTCATTAGAAGGTTGGCATGGGTAGCTAATCCATTCTTCCTCCTTTTGTTCGTCGCTCTCCTCTTCTTTTTCATCCAATGAGCTTTCAGGTTCATCAATTTCCTCCTCTTTTTTATCCAATGAGCTTTCAGGTTCATCAGTTTCTTCTTCCACAGGTTCCTGCAAATTGTGAGTGCATTCTTGTGCATTAATGTGTCTCTCTTTATAATCAAGGATATAAGGATTCCTACTATAGCATTCTATGCAAGAATTAAGGATAGTAGAGACATAATCTTTAAGGTCCTTACAAATAGCACAAGTTTCATAATTCTCAACCATGAAGGATTCTATCTCGGAGGCTCCCATAAATAAGACAAATTGTTCTACCTCTTCGAACCCATAATGAATATAGCAATTCCGATTATAGTTCTTAATTAAAAATTCCTCACTAAAGCCACATTGAAATTTAAGATGTTTAGTATCCTATTGAGAGCAACAGTTTATATCATGGCGTCTAAGCAAGATTCTAGCCATTGTATTCAATTTTTCTATCATAGCACTCATTATTTTACCAGTTCTTGATTCTCTATAATTATTATAACATTCTATAAGCTCCAAATAGGTTGTAGGTTCTCCCATAACAGCAGTTTTTAATTTTTCGGTTTTTCAAATTTTTATGGATTTTTGGGTATATGAGGAAAATCAAACAAAACTGAAATAAACTAGACAAAAGTAAACTAAGCAAACTAATACTAGACAGAAATAAACTAGGCAAAAGTAAACTAAGCAAAACAAAATAAAACAAAATAAAAACATAGAGAGAGGTAGAGTGTACTCCCCAGGTGAACTTATGAGTAGAGCTATGCCTCCCCGGCAACGGCACCAGAAAACAGTCTTGATAACCCACAAGTATAGGGGATCGCGATAGTCTTCGAGGGTAGTATAACCCAAATTTATTGATTCGACACAAGGGGAGGTAAAGAATACTTATAAGCCTTAACAACTAAGTTGTCAATTCAGCTGCACCTGGAAAAGCACTAGCAACAGGGGTGATGTGAAAGTAGCAGTAATATGAGAGCAATAGTAACAGTAACACAGCAGCAGTAATAGCAATATGAGAGCGATGGCACCAGAAGATAGTTGATACTACTTCCAATGACATGTAGAACAAGTATATTATGATGAGAGATGGACCGGGGTTCCCAGCGATCTACACTAGTGGTAACTCTCCAATAAGTGACAAGTGTTGGGTGAACAAATTACAGTTGGGCAATTGATAGGAATCAAAGCATTAAGACAGAACATCCAGATTATTAATTATGTAGGCATGTTTTCCAATTATAGTCGTACGCGCTCACAATGAGAAACTTGCACAACATCTTTTGTCCTACCAGCCGGTGGCAGCCGGGCCTCAAAGGAAACTACTGGATATTAAGGTACTCCTTTTAATAGAGTACCGGAGCAAAGCATTAACACACCGTGAAAACATGTGATCCTCACATCACTACCATCCCCTCCGGTTGTCCCGATTTCTGTCACTTCGGGGCCATTGGTTCTGGACAGTGACATGTGCATACAACTTGTAGATACAATCTAAGCAATAAGTATAGAGATCAAATCTAAGATCATGCCACTTGGGCCCTAGTGACAAGCATTAAGCATAACAAGATTGCAGCAACAATAACTTCACAAACTTTATAGATAGACTAATCATAATGTATCATCCATCGGATCCCAACAAACACAACACCGATTACATCAGATGAATCTCAATCATGTAAGGCAGCTCATGAGATCATTGTATTGAAGTACATGGAGGAGAGAATACCAACTAGCTACTGCTAGAACCCGTAGTCCATGGGGGAACTACTCACGGAGCATGGCGGAGGCGGTGGCGTTGATGGAGATGGCTTCCGGGGGCACTTCCCCGTCTCGGCAGGGTGCCGGGACAGAGACTTCTGTCCCCCGAATTGGAGTTTCGCGATGGCGGCGGCGCCCCTGGAGTCTTTCTGGAGTTTCGTCAATTGGTACGGTGTTTTTAGGTCGAAAGGGATTTTATAGGCGAAGAGGCGGCGCAGGGGGGCACCTGGGGGCGCCTCACCCTAGGCTGGCGCGGGCCCAGGCTTGGCCGCGCCGCCTTAGGGTGTGGTGGCCCTCTGGCCCCTCTCCGACTCTTCTTCGGTGTTCTGGATGCTTCCGGGAAAAATAGGAGGTTTGGCGTTGATTTCGGCCAATTCCGAGTATATTGCCCGAACAGCCTTTCTGGAACCAAAAACAGCAGAAAACAGGAACTGGCACTGTGGCATCTCGTTAATAGGTTAGTTCCGGAAAATGCATGAAATCATCATAAAGTGCAAGCAAAACATGTAAGTATTGTCATAAAACAAGCATGGAACGACAGAAATTATGGATACGTCGGGGACGTATCAGTAACCACAATTCATAAGTATTTCTATAAATTAAGCATAAGAAACAAACACGGTGTGCACACTGTTGATGGCGTGTAACTCACACGTTCGTTGGGAACCCCAAGAGGAAGGTATGATGCGCACAGCAGCAAGTTTTCCCTCAGAAAGAAACCAAGGTTTATCGAACCAGGAGGAGCCAAGAAGCACGTTGAAGATTGATGGCGGCGGGATGTAGTGCGGCGCAACACCAGGGATTCCGGCGCCAACGTGGAACCTGCACAACACAACCAAAGTACTTTGCCCCAACGAAACAGTGAGGTTGTCAATCTCACCGGCTTGCTATAACAAAGGATTAACCGTATTGTGTGGAAGATGATTGTTTGCAGAAAACAGTAGAACAAGATTACAAGAGATTGTATTTCAGTATAGAGAATTGGACAGGGGTCCACAGTTCACTAGAGGTGTCTCTCCCATAAGATAAACAGCATGTTGGGTGAACAAATTACAGTTGGGCAATTGACAAATAAAGAGGGCATGACCATGCACATACATATTATGATGAGTATAGTGAGATTTAATTGGGCATTACGACAAAGTACATAGACCGCCATCCAGCATGCATCTATGCCTAAAAAGTCCACCTTCAGGTTATCATCCGAACCCCCTCCAGTATTAAGTTGCTAACAACAGACAATTGCATTAAGTATTGCGCGTAATGTAATCAGTAACTACATCCTTGAACATAGCACCAATGTTTTATCTCTAGTGGCAACAGCACATCCACAACCTTAGAACTTTCTGTCACTATCCCAGATATCAATGGAGGCATGAACCCACTATCGAGCATAAATACTCCCTCTTGGAGTTACAAGCATCTACTTGGCCAGAGCATCTACTAGTAACGGAGAGCATGCAAGATCATAAACAACACATAGACATAACTTTGATAATCAACATAACAAGTATTCTCTATTCATCGGATCCCAACAAACGCAACATATAGAATTACAGATAGATGATCTTGATCATGTTAGGCAGCTCACAAGATCTGACAATGATAGCACAATGGGGAGAAGACAACCATCTAGCTACTGCTATGGACCCATAGTCCAGGGGTAGACTACTCACTCATCACTCCGGAGGCGACCATGGCGGCGTAGAGTCCTCCGGGAGATGATTCCCCTCTCCGACAGGGTGCCGGAGGCGATCTCCTGGATCCCCCGAGATGGGATCGGCGGCGGCGGCGTCTCTGGAAGGTTTTCCGTATCGTGGCTCTCGGTACTGGGGGTTTCGCAACGGAGGCTTTAAGTAGGCGGAAGGGCAGGTCAAGAGGCGGCACGAGGGGCCCACACCACAGGGCCACGCGGCCAAGGGGGGGGCCGCGCCGCCCTAGGGTGTGGCCACCTCGTGGCCCCACTTCGTCTCCACTTCGGTCTTCTGGAAGCTTCGTGGCAAAATAGGACCCTGGGCGTTGATTTCGTCCAATTCCGAGAATATTTCGTTACTAGGATTTCTGAAACCAAAAACAGCAGAAACAAAGAATCGGCACTTCGGCATCTTGTTAATAGGTTAGTTCCAGAAAATGCACGAATATGACATAAAGTGTGCATAAAACATGTAGATAACATCAATAATGCGGCATGGAACACAAGAAATTATCGATACGTTGGAGACGTATCAGCATCCCCAAGCTTAGTTCTGCTCGTCCCGAGCAGGTAAAACGATAACACAGATAATTTCTGGAGTGACATGCCATCATAACCTTGATCATACTATTTGTAAAGCATATGTAGTGAATGCAGCGATCAAAATAATGTATATGACATGAGTAAACAAGTGAATCATAAAGCAAAGACTTTTCATGAATAACACTTCAAGACAAGCATCAATAAGTCTTGCATAAGAGTTAACTCATAAAGCAATAATTCATAGTAAAAGCATTGAAGCAACACAAAGGAAGATTAAGTTTCAGCGGTTGCTTTCAACTTGTAACATGTATATCTCATGGATAATTGTCAACATAGAGTAATATAATAAGTGCAATATGCAAGTATGTAGGAATCAATGCACAGTTCACACAAGTGTTTGCTTCTTGAGGTGGAGAGAAATAGGTGAACTGACTCAACATTGAAAGTAAAAGAATGGTCCTCCATAGAGGAAAAGCATCGATTGCTATATTTGTGTTAGAGCTTTGATTTTGAAAACATGAAACAATTTTGTCAACGGTAGTAATAAAGCATATGTATCATGTAAATTATATCTTACAAGTTGCAAGCCTCATGCATAGTATACTAATAGTGCCCGCACCTTGTCCTAATTAGCTTGGACTACCGGATCATCACAATGCACATGTTTTAACCAAGTGTCACAAAGGGGTACCTCTATGCCGCCTGTACAAAGGTCTAAGGAGAAAGCTCGCATTGGATTTCTCGCTATTGATTATTCTCAACTTAGACATCCATACCGGGACAACATAGACAACAGATAATGGACTCCTCTTTTATGCATAAGCATGTAACAACAATTAATAATTTTCTCATATGAGATTGAGGATGTATGTCCAAAACTGAAACTTCCACCATGGATCATGGCTTTAGTTAGCGGCCCAATGTTCTTCTCTAACAATATGCATGCTTAATCATAAGGTGGTAGATCTCTCTTACTTCAGACAAGACGAACATGCATAGCAACTCACATGAAATTCAACAAAGAGTAGTTGATGGCGTCCCCAGTGAACATGGTTATCGCACAACAAGCAACTTAATAAGAGATAAAGTGCATAAGTACATATTCAATACCACAATAGTTTTTAAGCTATTTGTCCCATGAGCTATATATTGCAAAGGTGAAGAATGGAAATTTAAAGGTAGCACTCAAGCAATTTACTTTGGAATGGCGGAAAATACCATGTAGTAGGTAGGTATGGTGGACACAAGTGGCATAGTGGTTGGCTCAAGTATTTTGGATGCATGAGAAGTATTCCCTCTCGATACAAGGTTTAGGCTAGCAAGGCTTATTTGAAACAAACACAAGGATGAACCGGTGCTGCAAAACTCACATAAAAGACAATTGTAAACATTATAAGACTCTACACCGTCTTCCTTGTTGTTCAAACTCAATACTAGAAATTATCTAGACCTTAGAGAAACCAAATATGCAAACCAAATTTTAGCATGCTCTATGTATTTCTTCATTAATGGGTGCAAAGCATATGATGCAAGAGCTTAAACATGAGCACAACAATTGCCAAGTATCACATTACCCAAGACATTATAGCAAATTACTACATGTATCATTTTCCAATTCCAACCATATAACAATTTAACGAAGAAGAAACTTCGCCATGAATACTATGAGTAGAGCCTAAGGACATACTTGTCCATATGCTACAGCGGAGCGTGTCTCTCTCCCATAAAGTGAATGCTAGGATCCATTTTATTCAAACAAAACAAAAACAAAAACAAACCGACGCTCCAAGCAAAGCACATAAGATGTGATGGAATAAAAATATAGTTTCAGGGGAGGAACCTGATAATGTTGTCGATGAAGAAGGGGATGCCTTGGGCATCCCCAAGCTTAAACGCTTGAGTCTTCTTGATATATGCAGGGGTGAACCACCGGGGCATCCCCAAGCTTAGAGCTTTCACTCTCCTTGATCATGTTGCATCATACTCCTCTCTTGATCCTTGAAAACTTCCTCCACACCAAACTTAGAACAACTCATTAGAGGGTTAGCGACAATAAAAATTAACATGTTCAGAGGTGACACAATCATTCTTAACACTTATGGACATTGCATAAAGCTACTGGACATTAATGGATCAAAGAAATTCATCCAACATAGCAAAAGAGGCAATGCGAAATAAAAGGCAGAATCTGTCAAAACAGAACAGTTCGTATTGACGAATTTTATCGAGGCACCAGACTTGCTCAAATGAAAATTCTTAAATTGAATGAAAGTTGCGTACATATCTGAGGATCACTCACGTAAATTGGCATAATTTTCTGAGTTACCTACAGAGAAAACAGCCCAGATTCGTGACAGCAAAGAAATCTGTTTCTGCGCAGTAATCCAAATCTAGTATGAACTTTTCTATCAACGACTTTACTTGGCACAACAAAACACTAAACTAAGATAAGGAGAGGTTGCTACAGTAGTAAACAACTTCCAAGACACAAAATAAAAACAAGTACTGTAGGTAAAACATGGGTTGTCTCCCATAAGCGCTTTTCTTTAACGCCTTTCAGCTAGGCGCAGAAAGTGTGTATCAAGTATTATCAAGAGACGAAGTGTCAACATCATAATTTGTTCTAATAATAGAATCAAAAGGTAACTTCATTCTCTTTCTAGGGAAGTGTTCCATACCTTTCTTGAGAGGAAATTGATATTTTATATTACCTTCCTTCATATCAATGATAGCACCAACAGTTCGAAGAAAAGGTCTTCCCAATATAATGGGACAAGATGCATTGCATTCAATATCCAAGACAACAAAATCAACGGGGACAAGGTTATTGTTAACGGTAATGCGAACATTATCAACTTTCCCCAAAGGTTTCTTTGTAGAATGATCAGCAAGATTAACATCCAAATAACAATTTTTCAGCGGTGGCAAGTCAAGCATATTATAAATTTTCTTAGGCATAACAGAAATACTTGCACCAAGATCACATAAAGCATTACAATCAAAATCTTTAACCTTCATCTTAATGATGGGCTCCCAACCATCCTCTAGCTTTTTAGGAATAGAGGCTTCGCGCTCTAGTTTCTCTTCTCTAGCTTTTATGAGAGCATTTGTAATATGTTGCGTGAAAGCCAAATTTATAGCACTAGCATTAGGACTTTTAGCAAGTTTTTGCAAGAACTTTATAACTTCAGAGATGTGGCAATCATCAAAATTCAAACCATTATAATCTAAAGCAATGGGATCATCATCCCCAATGTTGGAAAAAATTTCAGCAGTTTTATCACAGGCAGTTTCAGCAGTTTTAGCAGTTTCAGGCAGTTTTGTACGCTTTGCACTAGGAGTAGAAACATTGCCAACACCAATTATTTTACCATTAATAGTAGGAGGTGCAGCAACATGTGTAGCATTAGAATTGCTTGTGGTGGTAATAGTCCAAACTTTAGCTACATTCTTCTCTTTAGCTAGTTTTTCATTTTCTTCTCTATCCCACCTAGCACGCAGTTCAGCCATTAATCTTATATTCTCATTAATTCTAACTTGAATGGCATTTGCTGTAGTAACAATTTTATTATGATGATTTTCATTAGGCATAACTTTTGATTTCAAAAGATCAACATCAGCAGCAAGACTATCGACTTTAGAAGCAAGTATATCAATTTTCCCAAGCTTTTCTTCAACAGATTTGTTAAAAGCAGTTTGTGTACTAATAAATTCTTTAAGCATGGCTTCAAGTCCAGGGGGTGAACTCCTATTATTGTTGTAAGAATACCCATAAGAATTAGCATAACCGTTGCCATTATTAAAAGGATATGGCCTATAGTTGTTACTAGAATTGTTCCGGTAAGCATTGTTGCTGAAATTATTATTTTTAATGAAGTTCACATCAACATGTTCTTCTTGTGCAACCAATGAAGCTAACGGAACATTATTAGGATCAACATTAGTCCTATCATTCACAAGCATATACATAATAGCATCAATCTTATCACCCAAGGAAGAGGTTTCTTCGACAGAATTTACCTTCTTACCTTGTGGAGTTCTTTCCGTGTGCCATTCAGAGTAGTTGATCATCATATTATCAAGAAGCTTTGTTGCTTCACCAAGAGTGATGGACATAAAGGTACCTCCAGCAGCTGAATCCAATAGGTTCCGTGAAGAAAAATTCAGTCCTGCATAAAAGGTTTGGATGATCATCCAAGTAGTCAGTCCATGGGTTGGGCAATTTTTAACCAGAGATTTCATTCTTTCCCAAGCTTGAGCAACATGTTCAGTATCTAATTGTTTAAAATTCATTATGCTACTCCTCAAAGATATAATTTTAGCAGGGGGATAATATCTACCAATAAAAGCATCCTTGCATTTAGTCCATGAATCAATACTATTCTTAGGCAGAGATAGCAACCAATCTTTAACTCTTCCTCTTAATGAGAAAGGGAACAATTTTAGTTTAATAATGTCACCATCTACATCTTTATATTTTTGCATTTCACATAGTACAACAAAATTATTAAGATGGGCAGCAGCATCATCAGAACTAACACCAGAAAATTGCTCTCGCATAACAAGATTTAGTAAAGCAGGTTTAATTTCAAAGAATTCTGCTGTAGTAGGAGGTGGAGCAATAGGTGTGCATAAGAAATCATTATTATTTGTGGTTGTGAAGTCACACAACTTAGTATTTTCAGGGGTAGCCATTTTAGCAACAGTAAGTAAAGCAAACTAGATAAAGTAAATCCAAGTAACTAATTTTTTTGTGTTTTTGATATAGCAAACAAGATAGCAAATAAAGTAAAACTAGCAACTAATTTTTTTGTATTTTGATTTAGTGCAGCAAACAAAGTAGTAAATAAAAATAAGCAAGACAAAAACAAAGTAAAGAGATTGAGAAGTGGAGACTCCCCTTGCAGCGTGTCTTGATCTCCCCGGCAACGGCGCCAGAAAAAGAGCTTGATGGCGTGTAACTCACACGTTCGTTGGGAACCCCAAGAGGAAGGTATGATGCGCACAGCAGCAAGTTTTCCCTCAGAAAGAAACCAAGGTTTATCGAACCAGGAGGAGCCAAGAAGCACGTTGAAGATTGATGGCGGCGGGATATAGTGCGGCGCAACACCAGGGATTCCGGCGCCAACGTGGAACCTGCACAACACAACCAAAGTACTTTGCCCCAACGAAACAGTGAGGTTGTCAATCTCACCGGCTTGCTATAACAAAGGATTAACCGTATTGTGTGGAAGATGATTGTTTGCAGAAAACAAGAGAACAGATGTGCAGTAGATTGTATTTCAGTATAGAGAATTGGACAGGGGTCCACAGTTCACTAGAGGTGTCTCTCCCATAAGATAAACAGCATGTTGGGTGAACAAATTACAGTTGGGCAATTGACAAATAAAGAGGGCATGACCATGCACATACATATTATGATGAGTATAGTGAGATTTAATTGGGCATTACGACAAAGTACATAGACCGCCATCCAGCATGCATCTATGCCTAAAAAGTCCACCTTCAGGTTATCATCCGAACCCCCTCCAGTATTAAGTTGCTAACAACAGACAATTGCATTAAGTATTGCGCGTAATGTAATCAGTAACTACATCCTTGAACATAGCACCAATGTTTTATCCCTACTGGCAACAGCACATCCACAACCTTAGAACTTTCTGTCACTGTCCCAGATATCAATGGAGGCATGAACCCACTATCGAGCATAAATACTCCCTCTTGGAGTTACAAGCATCTACTTAGCCAGAGCATCTACTAGTAACGGAGAGCATGCAAGATCATAAACAACACATAGACATAACTTTGATAATCAACATAACAAGTATTCTCTATTCATCGGATCCCAACAAACGCAACATATAGAATTACAGATAGATGATCTTGATCATGTTAGGCAGCTCACAAGATCCGACAATGATAGCACAATGGGGAGAAGACAACCATCTAGCTACTGCTATGGACCCATAGTCCAGGGGTAGACTACTCACTCATCACTCCAGAGGCGACCATGGCGGCGTAGAGTCCTCCGGGAGATGATTCCCCTCTCCGGCAGGGTGCCGGAGGCGATCTCCTGGATCCCCCGAGATGGGATCGGCGGCGGCGGCGTCTCTGGAAGGTTTTCCGTATCGTGGCTCTCGGTACTGGGGGTTTCGCAACGGAGGCTTTAAGTAGGCGGAAGGGCAGGTCAAGAGGCGGCACGAGGGGCCCACACCACAGGGCCGCGCGGCCAAGGGGGGGGCCGCGCCGCCCTATGGTGTGGCCACCTCGTGGCCCCACTTCATCTCCTCTTCGGTCTTCTGGAAGCTTCGTGGCAAAATAGGACCCTGGGCGTTGATTTCGTCCAATTCCGAGAATATTTCGTTACTAGGATTTCTGAAACCAAAAACAGCAGAAAACAGCAACTGGCACTTCGGCATCTTGTTAATAGGTTAGTTCCAGAAAATGCACGAATATGACATAAAGTGTGCATAAAACATGTAGATAACATCAATAATGCGGCATGGAACACAAGAAATTATCGATACGTTGGAGACGTATCAACTGTCACATTCACACTGTTGGACAAGGTGTCCCCGGGGATCTCATAATAAAACCACTTGAGTAGCACAATAGTTGGAGAATAACATCTACATATTCAACTAGATACAAAGCTCACGATCACATAAAGATCATATCATGGGGGAACGAGATAGACCACATAGGTACCGGTAAAGCCCTCAGCCCTGAGGGGAACTACTCCCTCCTCATCATGGGAGTCAGCAACGGCGATGGAAATGGCGGTGGAGTCGATGGAGATGAATCCGGGGCAATTCCCCATCCCGGCAGGGTGCTGGAACAGAGATTTCTGTCCCCCTGGATCTTGTCTTCGACGGCGGCGGAGTTACGGAACTTTTCTGGATGGAGGCTGATTTATTTAGGGTTTACGCGTCGGGAGGCTTCTTATGGGCGGAAGGGCGAGGTCGGTGGAGGTCAAGGGGCCCCACACCATGCCTAGGAGTGGCCAGGGGTGGGCCCGCGCCTAGGGGTGGTGTGGCCACCCTGGTGCCCCTCTCTGACTCTTTGATACGTCTCCGACGTATCGATAATTTCTTATGTTCCATGCCACTTTATTGATGATACCTACATGTTTTATGCATACTTTATGTCATATTTATGCGTTTTCCGGAACTAACCTATTGACGAGATGCCGAAGTGCCAGTTCCTGTTTTCTGCTGTTTTTGGTTTCAGAAATCTTAGTAAGGAAATATTCTCGGAATTGGACGAAATCAACGCCCAGAGTCTTAGAATTGGACGAAGCTTCCAGAACACCCGAGAGTCGCCAGAGAGGGGCCACAGGGCCACCAGACGTCAGGGCGGCGTGGCCCAGGGAGGGGGGCACGCCCCCCTAGTGTGTCGTCGCCCTGTCAGCCCTCCGACTCCGCCTCTTCGCCTATTTAAGCCTCCTCGACCTAAAACCTCGAGACGAAAAAGCCACGGTACGAGAAACCATCCAGAGCCGCCGCCATCGCGAAGCCAAGATCTGGGGGGCAGGAGTCTCTGTTCCGGCACGCCGTCGGGACGGGGAAGTGCCCCCGGAAGGCTCCTCCATCGACACCACCGCCATCTTCATCAACGCTGCTGTCTCCCATGAGGAGGGAGTAGTTCTCCATCGAGGCTCGGGGCTGTACCGGTAGCTATGTGGTTCATCTCTCTCCCTATGTACTTCAATACAATAATCTCATGAGCTGCCTTACATGATTGAGATTCATATGATGGTGCTTGTAATCTAGATGTCATTATGCTAGTCAAGTGGATTTTACTTATGTGATCTCCGGAGACTCCTTGTCCCACGTGTGTAAAGGTGACAGTGTGTGCACCGTGTGGGTCTCTTAGGCTATATTTCACAGAATACTTATTCACTGTTATGAATGGCATAGTGAAGTGCTTATTTATATATCTTTATGATTGCAATGTGTTTTGTATCACTATTCATCTATGTGCTACTCTAGTGATGTTATTAAAGTAGTTTATTCCTCCTGCACGGTGTAATGGTGACAGTGTGTGCATCATGTAGTACTTGGCATAGGCTATGATTGTGATCTCTTGTAGATTATGAAGTTAACTATTGCTATGATGGTATTGATGTGATCTATGCCTCCTTTCGTAGCGTGAAGGTGACAGTGTGCATGCTATGTTAGTACTTGGTTTGGTTGTGTTGATCTGTCGTGCACTCTAAGGTTATTTAAATATGAACATCGAATATTGTGGAGCTTGTTAACTCCGGCATTGAGGGTTCGTGTAATCCTACACAGTTAGTGGTGTTCATCATCCAACAAGAGGGTGTAGAGTCTAGCATCTATCTATTTATTCTGTTATGTGATCAATGTTGAGAGTGTCCACTAGTGAAAGTATGATCCCTAGGCCTTGTTCCTAAATACTGCTATCGCTGCTTGTTTACTGTTCTACTGCATTTGTACTGTCCGCAATATTACCACCATCCATCACACGCCAGTCCTGGGCAAAGCACTTTTCTGGCGCCGTTACTACTGCTCATATACATTCAAACCACCTGTATTTCACTATCTCTTCGCCGAACTAGTGCACCTATTAGGTGTGTTGGGGACACAAGAGACTTCTTGCTTTGTGGTTGCAGGGTTGCATGAGAGGGATATCTTTGACCTCTTCCTCCCTGAGTTCGATAAACCTTGGGTGATCCACTTAAGGGAAACTTGCTGCTGTTCTACAAACCTCTGCTCTTGGAGGCCCAACACTGTCTACAAGAATAGAAGCTCCCGTAGACATCAAGCACTTTTCTGGCGCTGTTGCCGGGGAGGAAAGGTAAAAGGCACTCATACTCCGGTTCCAGGTAACAGTACTTTTATGGCGCCATTGTGTTTGTGCTCGAAGCTATTTCCTTTAGATCCTGCAATTGCATCTTTTTGTTTCTTGTTTACACGAGTAAGGCATAATGGACAACAATGAGCTTCTTATTCTATTTCCTGATTTAAGACATGGATGGTTTGATCCGAAAATTAAAAAACCCATGGAACATATTAGTATAAACACTTTGAACACCGTTGTTGCTAATGATATGGAAAATTCTAAGCTTGGGGAAGCTGGTTTTGATGAGCATGATCTTTTTAGTCCCGCAAGCATTGAGGAGAAAATTTACTTTGATGATACTTTACCTCCTATTTATGATGATTATAATGATAGTAGTATTTTGGTACCGCCTGTTATGGAGGATAAATTTGATTATGATTACAATATGCCTCCTATATTTGATGATGAGAATAATAATGATAGCTACTTTGTTGAATTTGCTCCCACTACAACTAATAAAAATGACTATGCTTATGTGGAGAGTAATAATTTTATGCATGAGACTCATGATAAGAATGCTTTATGTGATAGTTATATTGTTGAGTTTGCTCATGATGCTACTGAAAGTTATTATGAGCGAGGAAAATATGGTTGTAGAAATTTTCATGTTACTAAAACACCTCTCTATGTGCTGAAATTTTTGAAGCTACACTTGTTTTATCCTTATATGCTTATTGCATTATGCCTACATAACTTGTTTATTTACAAGATTCCTATGCATAGGAAGCATGTTAGGCTTAAAGTTGTTTTGAATTTGCCTCTTGATGCTCTCTTTTGCTTCAAATACTATTTCTTGCGAGTGCATCATTAAAACTGTTGAGCCCATCTTAATGGCTATAAAGAAAGAACTTCTTGGGAGATAACCCATGTGTTTATTTTGCTACAGTATTTTGTTTTATATTTGTGTCTTGGAATTGTTACTACTGTAGCAACCTCTCCTTATCTTAGTTTTGTTGCATTGTTGTGCCAAGTAAAGTCTTTGATAGTAAGGTTCATACTAGATTTGCATTACTGCGCAGAAACAGATTTCTTGCTGTCACGAATCTGGGCCTAATTCTCTGTAGGTAACTCAGAAAATTATGCCAATTTACATGAGTGATCCTCAGATATGTACGCAACTTTCATTCAATTTGAGAATTTTCATTTGAGCAAGTCTGGTGCCTCAATAAAATTCGTCTTTACGGACTGTTCTGTTTTGACAAATTCTGCCTTTTATTTCGCATTGCTTCTTTTGCTATGTTGGATGGATTTCTTTGTTCCATTAACTTTCAGAAGCTTTGAGCAATGTCCAGAAGTGTTAAGAATGATTGTGTCACCTCTGAACATGTGAGTTTTTGATTATGCACTAACCCTCTAATGAGTTTGTTTCGAGTTTGGTGTGGAGGAAGTTTTCAAGGGTCAAGAGAGGAGGATGATATACTATGATCAAGAAGAGTGAAAGCTCTAAGCTTGGGGATGCCCCGGTGGTTCACCCCTGCATATTTCAAGAAGACTCAAGCGTCTAAGCTTGGGGATGCCCAAGGCATCCCCTTCTTCATCGACAAATTATCAGGTTCCTTCTCTTGAAACTATATTTTTATTCGGTCACATCTTATGTGCTTTACTTGGAGCGTCTGTTTGTTTTTGTTTTTGTTTTTATTTGAATAAATGCTTGTGTGGGAGAGAGACACGCTCCGCTGGTTCATATGAACACATGTGTTCTTAGCTTTTAATTTTCATGGCGAAGGTTGAAACTGCTTCGTTAATTGTTATATGGTTGGAAACGGGAAATGCTACATGTAGTAATTGCTAAAATGTCTTGGATAATGTGATACTTGGCAATTGTTGTGCTCATGTTTAAGCTCTTGCATCATATACTTTGCACCTATTAATGAAGAAATACATAGAGCATGCTAAAATTTGGTTTGCATAATTGGCCTCTCTAAGGTCTAGATAATTTCTAGTATTGAGTTTAAACAACAAGGAAGACGGTGTAGAGTCTTATAATGTTTACAATATGTCTTTTATGTGATTTTTGCTGCACCGCTTCATTCTTGTGTTTGTTTCAAATAACCTTGCTAGCCTAAACCTTGTATCGAGAGGGAATACTTCTCATGCATCCAAAATCCTTGAGCCAACCGCTATGCCATTTGTGTCCACCATACCTACCTACTACATGGTATTTCTCCGCCATTCTAAAGTAAATTGCTTGAGTGCTACCTTTAAAATTTCCATTCTTCACCTTTACAATATATAGCTCATGGGACAAATAGCTTAAAAACTATTGTGGTATTGAATATGTACTTATGCACTTTATCTCTTATTAAGTTGCTTGTTGTGCGATAACCATGTTCCTGGGGACGCCATCAACTACTCTTTGTTGAATATCATGTGAGTTGCTATGCATGTTCGTCTTGTCTGAAGTAAGGGAGATTTACCACTAAAATGGTTAGAGCATGCATAATGTTAGAGAAGAACATTGGGCCGCTAACTAAAGTCATGATCCATGGTGGAAGTTTCAGTTTTGGACAAATATCCTCAATCTCATATGAGAAAATTAATTGTTGCGACATGCTTATGCATAAAAGAGGAGTCCATTATCTGTTGTCTATGTTGTCCCGGTATGGATGTCTAAGTTGAGAATAATCAATAGCGAGAAATCCGATGCGAGCTTTCTCCTTAGACCTTTGTACAGGTGGCATAGAGGTACCCCTTTGTGACACTTGGTTAAAACATGTGCATTGCGATGATAATCCAGGTAATCCGAGCTAATTAGGACAAGGTGCGGGCACTATTAGTATACTATGCATGAGGCTTGCAACTTGTAGGATATAATTTACATAACACATATGCTTTATTACTACCGTTGACAAAATTGTTTCCTGTTTTCAAAATAAAAGCTCTAGCACAAATATAGCAATCGATGCTTTCCTCTTTGAAGGACCTTTCTTTTACTTTTATGTTGAGTCAGTTCACCTATCTCTCTCCATCTCAAGAAGCAAACACTTGTGTGAACTGTGCATTGATTCCTACATACTTGCATATTGCACTTGTTATATTACTTTGCATTGACAACTATCCATGAGATATACATGTTACAAGTTGAAAGCAACCGCTGAAACTTCATCTTCCTTTGTGTTGCTTCAATACCTTTACTTTGAATTATTTCTTTATGAGTTAACTCTTATGCAAGACTTATTGATGCTTGTCTTGAAGTACTATTCATGAAAAGTCTTTGCTTTATGATTCATTTGTTTACTCATGTCATTTACATTGTTTGGATCGCTGCATTCATTACATGTGCTTACAAGAGTATGATCAAGGTCATGATGGCATGTCACTCCAGAAATTATCTTTGTTATCGTTTACCTGCTCGGGACGAGCAGGAACTAAGCTTGGGGATGCTGATACGTCTCCGACGTATCGATAATTTCTTATGTTCCATGCCACTTTATTGATGATACCTACATGTTTTATGCATACTTTATGTCATATTTATGCGTTTTCCGGAACTAACCTATTGACGAGATGCCGAAGTGCCAGTTCCTGTTTTCTGCTGTTTTTGGTTTCAGAAATCTTAGTAAGGAAATATTCTCGGAATTGGACGAAATCAACGCCCAGAGTCTTAGAATTGGACGAAGCTTCCAGAACACCCGAGAGTCGCCAGAGAGGGGCCACAGGGCCACCAGACGATAGGGCGGCGCGGCCCAGGGGGGGCGCGCCCCCCTAGTGTGTCGTCGCCCCGTCAGCCCTCCGACTCCGCCTCTTCGCCTATTTAAGCCTCCTCGACCTAAAACCTCGAGACGAAAAAGCCACGGTACGAGAAACCATCCAAAGCCGCCGCCATCGCGAAGCCAAGATCTGGGGGGCAGGAGTCTTTGTTCCGGCACGCCGCCGGGACGGGGAAGTGCCCCCGGAAGGCTCCTCCATCGACACCATGATGTCTACGGGAGCTTCTATTCTTGTAGACAGTCTTGGGCCTCCAAGAGCAGAGGTTTGTAGAACAGCAGCAAGTTTTCCTTAAGTGGATCACCCAAGGTTTATCGAACTCAGGGAGGAAGAGGTCAAAGATATCCCTCTCATGCAACCCTGCAACCACAAAGCAAGAAGTCTCTTGTGTCCCCAACACACCTAATAGGTGCACTAGTTCGGCGAAGAGATAGTGAAATACAGGTTGTATGAATAAATATGAGTAGTAGCAACAACACCAGAAAAGTGCTTTGTTGCCCAGGACTGGCGTGTGGTTGATGGTGGTAATATTGCGGACATTACAGATGCAGTAGAACAATAAACAAGCAGCGATAGCAGTATTTAGGAACAAGGCCTAGGGATCATACTTTCACTAGTGGACACTCTCAACATTGATCACATAACAGAATAAATAAATAGATGCTAGACTCTACACTCTCTTGTTGGATGATGAACACCACTAACTGTGTAGGATTACACGAACCCTCAATGCCGGAGTTAACAAGCTCCACAATATTCGATATTCATGTTTAAATAACCTTAGAGTGCACGACAGATCAACACAACTAAACCAAGTACTAACATAGCATGCACACTGTCACCTTCACGCTACGAAAGGAGGAATAAGTCACATCAATACTATCATAGCAATAGTTAACTTCATAATCTACAAGAGATCACAATCATAACCTACGCCAAGTACTACACGATGCACACACTGTCACCATTACACCGTGCAGGAGGAATAGACTACTTTAATAACATCACTAGAGTAGCACATAGAATAGTAGTGATACAAAACTCATATGAATCTCAATCATGTAAGGCAGCTCATGAGATCATTGTATTGAAGTACATAGGAGAGAGATTAACCACATAGCTACCGGTACAGCCCTTAGCCTCGATGGAGAACTACTCCCTCCTCATGGGAGACAACAGTGTTGATGAAGATGGCGGTGGAGTCGATGGAGAAGCCTTCCGGGGGCACTTCCCCGTCCCGGCGGCGTGCCGGAACAGAGACTCCTGTCCCCCAGATCTTGGCTTCGCGATGGCGGCGGCTCTGGAAGGTTTTTGCGGGTTTCGTCGATCCTGATAGGGTTTTCGCGACGGAGACCTTAAGTAGGCGGAAGGGCAGCCTCGGAGGGGCTCTGGTGGGGCCACACCATAGGGTGGCGCGCCCACCCCCCTGGCCGCGCCGCCTTGTGGGGTGGGATCCCCCTGGCCCCCCTCTGTCCCTCCTTCGGTGCTCTGGATGCTTCCGTGAAAAATAGGGATCTGGGCGTTGATTTCGTCCAATTCCGAGAATATTTCCTTACTAGGATTTCTGAAACCAAAAACAGCAGAAAACAGGAACTGGCACTACGGCATCTCGTCAATAGGTTAGTTCCAGAAAATGCATAAAAACGATATAAAGTGTGTATAAAACATGTAGGTATTGTCATAAAACAAGCATGGAACATAAGAAATTATCGATACGTCGGAGACGTATCAGCATCCCCAAGCTTAGTTCCTACTCATCCCGAGTAGGTAAATGATAACAAAGATAATTTCTGAAGTGACATGCTACCAACACAATCTTGATCCAATAATGATGTAAAGCATATGAACTGAGATCAAATCACTCAAAGCAAATGTCTATAGTTGATATAAGAGATGATAATGCAAGAGTTAAACAAGCTAGAAGTTTTCATGAACTATTGCTTCAAAGACATGAAACCGTACAAAGTTTATTAAAGATGTGTTAAGTATTCAGCGTAGAGGTTCTATCCTTCATTCCAAGCATCAAGTAAATTTTCACAACACAAGAAGGATTCAGTCAAGTAAACATAAACATGAACGTCATGAATAACCTGTTTCGAAGTCTACTCAACCGGTGAGCGCAAGCATTTGGTATTGGCACCAGGATGTTATGGCATGAAGAACGTTAATGGGGGTTTGGAAGGCCAAATAGAAGAAAGTCTTACAAAGCTATAAGTGATCATTAGACAAGAGGAAGTCTTATGATCGAAGCTATGCAAGGAGTAGTGATTGCCATGCAACGGATGCACATAGAGCTATATGTGTATGAAAGCTCTCCAATGGAACTAGTGGGGGTGCATCCAACTTGGTTGCTCATGAAGACCTAGAGCACTTTTGAGGAGGCTCATCATTGGAATATACAACCCAAGTTCTATAGTGTAAATTCCCCACATAGTTATACTAGTAAAACATGAAAACTCTCTCATATGGAGTATAGGTGCTGAACATGAGCACAAATGATGACTATGAATAATGCAGGTGCTAAAACATGAGCACAAGTGTGGATAAAAGATAGTAATGCTGCCCCCTTTTTTTCTTTCTCTTTTTTTTTCTTTTCTCTTTCTTTTTTCTTTCTTCTCTTTTTTTTTCTTTTTCGATGGCCTCCATGGCTCTTTTCACTTTTAGGGGCAACATCCTAATATGTCAACACACTTTTTGGTACAAATAACTCATAATGAATGAAACATGATGTATAAAACTGTATGCCTCTGCCAGTGTAGCAGGATGTGCAATGATCTAGTGTAACATGGGTAAACTACACATCAGCTGTATAGAATCATGCAAAGCAATATATAAATGATAAATGACAACAAGTCATGTAATGTAAAATGGAAGTTTGATACGTCTCCGACGTATCGATAATTTCTTATGTTCCATGCCACATTATTGATGTTATCTACATGTTTTATGCACACTTTATGTCATATTCGTGCATTTTCTGGAACTAACCTATTAACAAGATGCCGAAGTGCCGATTCTGTTTTCTGCTGTTTTTGGTTTCAGAAATCCTAGTAACGAAATATTCTCGGAATTGGACGAAATCAACGCCCAGGGTCCTATTTTGCCACGAAGCTTCCAGAAGACCGAAGAGGAGACGAAGTGGGGCCACGAGGTGGCCACACCCTAGGGCGGCGCGGCCCCCCCCCCTTGGCCGCGCGGCCCTGTGGTGTGGGGCCCTCGTGCCGCCTCCTGACCTGCCCTTCCGCCTACTTAAAGCCTCCGTCGCGAAACCCCCAGTACCGAGAGCCACGATACGGAAAACCTTCCAGAGACGCCGCCGCCGCCGATCCCATCTCGGGGGATCCAGGAGATCGCCTCCGGCACCCTGCCGGAGAGGGGAATCATCTCCCGGAGGACTCTACGCCGCCATGGTCGCCTCCGGAGTGATGTGTGAGTAGTCTACCCCTGGACTATGGGTCCATAGCAGTAGCTAGATGGTTGTCTTCTCCCCATTGTGCTATCATTGTCGGATCTTGTGAGCTGCCTAACATGATCAAGATCATCTATCTGTAATTCTATATGTTGCGTTTGTTGGGATCCGATGAATAGAGAATACTTGTTATGTTGATTATCAAAGTTATGTCTATGTGTTGTTTATGATCTTGCATGCTCTCCGTTACTAGTAGATGCTCTGGCCAAGTAGATGCTTGTGACTCCAAGAGGGAGTATTTATGCTCGATAGTGGGTTCATGCCTCCATTGATAGCTGGGACAGTGACAGAAAGTTCTAAGGTTGTGGATGTGCTGTTGCCACTAGGGATAAAATATTAGTGCTATGTTCAAGGATGTAGTTCTGATTACATTACGCGCAATACTTAATGCAATTGTCTGTTGTTAGCAACTTAATACTGGAGGGGGTTCGGATGATAACCTGAAGGTGGACTTTTTAGGCATAGATGCATGCTGGATGGCGGTCTATGTACTTTGTCGTAATGCCCAATTAAATCTCACTATACTCATCATGATATGTATGTGCATGGTCATGCCCTCTTTATTTGTCAATTGCCCAACTGTAATTTGTTCACCCAACATGCTGTTTATCTTATGGGAGAGACACCTCTAGTGAACTGTGGACCCCGGTCCAATTCTCTATACTGAAATACAATCTCTTGCAATCTTTGTTCTACTGTTTTCTGCAAACAATCATCTTCCACACAATACGGTTAATCCTTTGTTACAGCAAGCCGGTGAGATTGACAACCTCACTGTTTCGTTGGGGCAAAGTACTTTGGTTGTGTTGTGCAGGTTCCACGTTGGCGCCGGAATCCCTGGTGTTGTGCCGCACTACATCCCACCGCCATCAACCTTCAACGTGCTTCTTGGCTCCTCCTGGTTCGATAAACCTTGGTTTCTTTCTGAGGGAAAACTTGCTGCTGTGCGCATCATACCTTCCTCTTGGGGTTCCCAACGAACGTGTGAGTTACACGCCATCAAGCTCTTTTTCTGGCGCCGTTGCCGGGGAGATCAAGACACGCTGCAAGGGGAATCTCCACTTCTCAACCTCTTTACTTTGTTTTTGTCTTGCTTAGTTTTACTTACTACTTTGTTTGCTGCACTAAATCAAAATACAAAAAAATTAGTTGCTAGTTTTACTTTATTTGTTATCTTGTTTGCTATATCAAAAACACAAACAAATTAGTTACTTGCATTTACTTTACTTGATTCATCATGTTTCCTTTTAATTTTACCACGAAAAACATATCGGTAGGACGTGGGTCTAGAATTGGGAGAAATAATATAGAAGAATTTTTCAATCATGTCAGCACCGTTGAGGATTTTGAAGATAGACACTTAGTGGAACTCGCTCCCACTTATGAAATTGCTGTTGCTTCTTTAGTACACGCGTTAGAAGCTAGATTTGTTAATCTTAATCCTGTGATTCAACATATGTTTCTTACACTCAGTGATATGGAAGAAGGAGAAAAGAAAGATTTTGTATTAGAAACCCTTCTTAAAGAATTTGGGGGAATAGCGAGAGAAGCTAGAAAAGTTTTCACTAAATATAATATGCTAGGCTCTTATACCAACTTTGCCAGTACCCTTGAGAAGATGGAAAAGGATAGACAAAAGTACACTAATGAAGTTAATTATGAGGGGGATATTAAAACATCAATACCTTGCAAGCTCTTGGGAATGTGTGAGGCACTAGAAAAGAATTTTGATTGGATTGTTCCTGAAGATTTGTTTGATGAGAGTAGCAAGCCCAAGACTAATGAAAAGGGAGCCTCTGAAACTCACATAGAAAAGATAATATGCCTGGTTGAGAAAACTCCACATCCCGCTGTAGGAGTACCACCCTTCGATAATACTTGATACACACTTTCTGCGCCTAGCTGAAAGGCGTTAAAGAAAAGCGCTTATGGGAGACAACCCATGTTTTTACCTACAGTACTTTGTTTTTATTTTGTGTCTTGGAAGTTGTTTACTACTGTAGCAACCTCTCCTTATCTTAGTTTAGTGTTTTGTTGTGCCAAGTAAAGTCGTTGATAGAAAAGTTCATACTAGATTTGGATTACTGCACAGAAACAGATTTCTTTGCTGTCACGAATCTGGGCTGTTTTTTCTGTAGGTAACTCAGAAAATTATGCCAATTTACGTGAGTGATCCTCAGATATGTACGCAACTTTCATTCAATTTGAGCATTTTCATTTGAGCAAGTCTGGTGCCTCGATAAAATTCGTCAATACGAACTGTTCTGTTTTGACAGATTCTGCCTTTTATTTCGCATTGCCTCTTTTGCTATGTTGGATGAATTTCTTTGATCCATTAATGTCCAGTAGCTTTATGCAATGTCCAGAAGTGTTAAGAATGATTGTGTCACCTCTGAACATGTTAAATTTTATTGTCGCTAACCCTCTAATGAGTTGTTCTAAGTTTGGTGTGGAGGAAGTTTTCAAGGATCGAGAGAGGAGTATGATGCAACATGATCAAGGAGAGTGAAAGCTCTAAGCTTGGGGATGCCCCGGTGGTTCACCCCTGCATATTCTAAGAAGACTCAAGCGTCTAAGCTTGGGGATGCCCAAGGCATCCCCTTCTTCATCGACAACATTATCAGGTTCCTCCCCTGAAACTATATTTTTATTCCATCACATCTTATGTGCTTTTCTTGGAGCGTCGGTTTGTTTTGGTTTTTGTTTTGTTTGAATAAAATGGATCCTAGCATTCACTTTATGGGAGAGAGACACGCTCCGCTGTAGCATATGGACAAGTATGTCCTTAGTTTCTACTCATAGTATTCATGGCGAAGTTTCTTCTTCGTTAAATTGTTATATGGTTGGAATTGGAAAATGATACATGTAGTAATTGCTATAAATGTCTTGGGTAATGTGATACTTGGCAATTGTTGTGCTCATGTTTAAGCTCTTGCATCATATGCTTTGCACCCATTAATGAAGAAATACATAGAGCATGCTAAAATTTGGTTTGCATATTTGGTTTCTCTAAGGTCTAGATAATTTCTAGTATTGAGTTTGAACAACAAGGAAGACGGTGTAGAGTCTTATAATGTTTTCAATATGTCTTTTATGTGAGTTTCGCTGCACCGGTTCATCCTTGTGTTTGTTTCAAAATAAGCCTTGCTAGCCTAAACCTTGTATCGAGAGGGAATACTTCTCATGCATCCAAAATACTTGAGCCAACCACTATGCCATTTGTGTCCACCATACCTACCTACTACATGGTATTTTCCGCCATTCCAAAGTAAATTGCTTGAGTGCTACCTTTAAAATTCCATCATTCACCTTTGCAATATATAGCTCATGGGACAAATAGCTTAAAAACTATTGTGGTATTGAATATGTACTTATGCACTTTATCTCTTATTAAGTTGCTTGTTGTGCGATAACCATGTTCACTGGGGACGCCATCAACTACTCTTTGTTGAATTTCATGTGAGTTGCTATGCATGTTCGTCTTGTCTGAAGTAAGAGCGATCTACCACCTTAAGGTTAAGCATGCATATTGTTAGAGAAGAACAATGGGCCGCTAACTAAAGCCATGATCCATGGTGGAAGTTTCAGTTTTGGACATACATCCTCAATCTCATATGAGAAAATTATTAATTGTTGTTACATGCTTATGCATAAAAGAGGAGTCCATTATCTGTTGTCTATGTTGTCCCGGTATGGATGTCTAAGTTGAGAATAATCAATAGCGAGAAATCCAATGCGAGCTTTCTCCTTAGACCTTTGTACAAAGTGCATAGAGGTACCCCTTTGTGACACTTGGTTAAAACATGTGCATTGTGATGATCCGGTAGTCCAAGCTAATTAGGACAAGGTGCGGGCACTATTAGTACACTATGCATGAGGCCTGCAACTTATAAGATATAATTTACATGATACATATGCTTTATTACTACCGTTGACAAAATTGTTTCATGTTTTCAAAATCAAAGCTCTAGCACAAATATAGCAATCGATGCTTTTCCTCTATGGAGGACAATTCTTTTACTTTCAATGTTGAGTCAGTTCACCTATTTCTCTCCACCTCAAGAAGCAAACACTTGTGTGAACTGTGCATTGATTCCTACATACTTGCTTATTGCACTTGTTATATTACTCTATGTTGACAATATCCATGAGATATACATGTTACAAGTTGAAAGCAACCGCTGAAACTTAATCTTCCTTTGTGTTGCTTCAATGCTTTTACTATGAATTATTGCTTTATGAGTTAACTCTTATGCAAGACTTATTGATGCTTGTCTTGAAGTGCTATTCATGAAAAGTCTTTGCTTTATGATTCACTTGTTGACTCATGTCATATACATTGTTTTGATTGCTGCATTCACTACATATGCTTTACAAATAGTATGATCAAGGTTATGATGGCATGTCACTCCAGAAATTATCTGTGTTATCGTTTTACCTGCTCGGGACGAGCAGAACTAAGCTTGGGGATGCTGATACGTCTCCGACGTATCGATAATTTCTTATGTTCCATGCCACATTATTGATGTTATCTACATGTTTTATGCACACTTTATGTCATATTCGTGCATTTTCTGGAACTAACCTATTAACAAGATGCCGAAGTGCCGATTCTTTGTTTCTGCTGTTTTTGGTTTCAGAAATCCTAGTAACGAAATATTCTCGGAATTGGACGAAATCAACGCCCAGGGTCCTATTTTGCCACGAAGCTTCCAGAAGACCGAAGAGGAGACGAAGTGGGGCCACGAGGTGGCCACACCCTAGGGCGGCGCGGCCCCCCCCTTGGCCGCGCGGCCCTGTGGTGTGGGGCCCTCGTGCCGCCTCCTGACCTGCCCTTCCGCCTACTTAAAGCCTCCGTCGCGAAACCCCAGTACCGAGAGCCACGATACGGAAAACCTTCCAGAGACGCCGCCGCCGCTGATCCCATCTCGAGGGATCCAGGAGATCGCCTCCGGCACCCTGCCGGAGAGGGGAATCATCTCCCGGAGGACTCTACGCCGCCATGGTCGCCTCCGGAGTGATGTGTGAGTAGTCTACCCCTGGACTATGGGTCCATAGCAGTAGCTAGATGGTTGTCTTCTCCCCATTGTGTTATCATTGTCGGATCTTGTGAGCTGCCTAACATGATCAAGATCATCTATCTGTAATTCTATATGTTGCGTTTGTTGGGATCCGATGAATAGAGAATACTTGTTATGTTGATTATCAAAGTTATGTCTATGTGTTGTTTATGATCTTGCATGCTCTCCGTTACTAGTAGATGCTCTGGCCAAGTAGATGCTTGTGACTCCAAGAGGGAGTATTTATGCTCGATAGTGGGTTCATGCCTCCATTGATATCTGGGACAGTGACAGAAAGTTCTAAGGTTGTGGATGTGCTGTTGCCACTAGGGATAAAACATTAGTGCTATGTTCAAGGATGTAGTTACTGATTACATTACGCGCAATACTTAATGCAATTGTCTGTTGTTAGCAACTTAATACCGGAGGGGTTCAGATGATAACTTTGAAGGTGGACTTTTTAGGCATAGATGCATGCTGGATGGCGGTCTATGTACTTTGTCGTAATGCCCAATTAAATCTCACTATACTCATCATGATATGTATGTGCATGGTCATGCCCTCTTTATTTGTCAATTGCCCAACTGTAATTTGTTCACCCAACATGCTGTTTATCTTATGGGAGAGACACCTCTAGTGAACTGTGGACCCCGGTCCAATTCTCTATACTGAAATACAATCTACTGCAATCTGTTCTCTTGTTTTCTGCAAACAATCATCTTCCACACAATACGGTTAATCCTTTGTTACAGCAAGCCGGTGAGATTGACAACCTCACTGTTTCGTTGGGGCAAAGTACTTTGGTTGTGTTGTGCAGGTTCCACGTTGGCGCCGGAATCCCTGGTGTTGCGCCGCACTACATCCCGCCGCCATCAATCTTCAACGTGCTTCTTGGCTCCTCCTGGTTCGATAAACCTTGGTTTCTTTCTGAGGGAAAACTTGCTGCTGTGCGCATCATACCTTCCTCTTGGGGTTCCCAATGAACGTGTGAGTTACACGCCATCAAAGTTGCATGGCAATATATCTCGGAACATCTATGGAAATGCTGTGGTAGGTAGGTATGGTGGCTGTTTTGAGGAGATGTATGGGCTTATGTGTAGGAGAACAAGAGAAAGTCCTCCCACGGGTTTGGATGTACTTGCGAAGTATGCACAATTCTCAATGTGAGCAAAAGGCAATGCACGATCAGAAGAGGCTAGCAAATTTGGATGGTGGAAGTGCCAAAAACCGTAGCTTAACATTAGTCAAAAAGAACTCACAAGCTTATTGCAAACAACTAGCAGGTTCAACATTAAGAGCATGATTAAAATTTACTCCAAGGAGGGCCGTTCACGGTGGTACAAGTACCCTGCTAGCTCCCTCGACCTTCAGCGCAACTTAGTTATTACGATGAACTCTTTGACATGGAAAGCTATCAAGTCCAACTACACCTTCCAACTATTTAAGTAGAGTTTGTAGTACGGCACAAGCTTAAAGACAACAATCCATTACTAATTTTAACTTATTTATCCAGCAAGCTTTACCATCTAAATACCTCAAAACGTTTGCAAAGAATCAAGTTATCAAAGCTCAATGATCTACAAGATTATGCAAGTGTTTCATTATACCACTACCACATGCAACATTTCCTGTACCAACCGAATAACAATGAACGAAGCAGTTTCAACCTTCGCCATGAACATTAAAAGCTAAGAACACATGTGTTCATATGAACCAGCGGAGCGTGTCTCTCTCCCACACAAGCATTTATTCAAACAAAAGCAAAAACAAAAACAAACAGACGCTCCAAGTAAAGTACATAAGATGTGACCGAATAAAAATATAGTTTCAAGAGAAGGAACCTGATAATTTGTCGATGAAGAAGGGGATGCCTTGGGCATCCCCAAGCTTAGATGCTTGAGTCTTCTTAAAATATGCAGGGATGAACCACCGGGGCATCCCCAAGCTTAGACTTTTCACTCTTCTTGATCGTAGTATATCATCCTCCTCTCTTGACCCTTGAAAACTTCCTCCACACCAAACTCGAAACAAACTCATTAGAGGGTTAGTGCATAATCAAAAATTCACATGTTCAAAGGTGACACAATCATTCTTAACACTTCTGGACATTGCCCAAAGCTACTGGAAGGTAATGGAACAAATAAATCCACCCAACACAGCGAAAGAAGCAATGCGAAATAAAAGGCAGAATCTGTCAAAACAGAACAGTCCGTAAATACGAATTTTAAAATGGCGCCAGACTTGCTCAGATGAAAATGCTCAAATTGAATGAAAGTTGCGTACATATCTGAGGATCACTCACGTAAATTGGCATAATTTTCTGAGTTACCTACAGAGAATTAGGCCCAGATTCGTGACAGCAAGAAATCTGTTTCTGTGCAGTAATCCAAATCTAGTATGAACCTTACTATCAAAGACTTTACTTGGCACAAAAATGCAACAAAATTAAGATAAGGAGAGGTTGCTACAGTAGTAACAACTTCCAAGACACAAATATAAAACAAAATTACTGTAGCAAAATAAACACATGGGTTATCTCCCAAGAAGTTCTTTCTTTATAGCCATTAAGATGGGCTCAGCAGTTTTAATGATGCACTCGCAAGAAATAGTATTTGAAGCAAAAGAGAGCATCAAGAGGCAAATTCAAAACACATTTAAGTCTAACATGCTTCCTATGCATAGGAATCTTGTAAATAAACAAGTTCATGAAGAGCAAAGTGACAAGCATAGGAAGATAAAACAAGTGTAGCTTCAAAATTTTAAGCATATAGAGAGGTGTTTTAGTAACATGAAAATTTCTACAACCATATTTTCCTCTCTCATAATAATATTCAGTAGCATCATGAGCAAACTCAACAATATAACTATCACATAAACCATTCTTATCATGAGTCTCATGCATAAAATTATTACTCTCCACATAAGCATAGTCAATTTTATTAGTTGTAGTGGGAGCAAATTCAACAAAGTAGCTATCATTATTATTCTCATCATCAAATATAGGAGGCATATTGTAATCATAATCAAATTTATCCTCCATAACAGGTGGCACCAAAAGACCAATATCATTATAATCATCATAAATAGGAGGTAAAGTATCATCAAAGAAAATTTTCTCCTCAATGCCCGGGGGACTAAAAAGATCATGCTCATCAAAACCAGCTTCCCCAAGCTTAGAATTTTCCATATCATTAGCAACAACGGTGTTCAAAGTATTCATACTAATATGTTCCATGGGTTTTTTAATTTTCGGATCAAACCATCCATGTCTTAAATCAGGAAATAGAATAAGAAGCTCATTGTTGTCCATTATGCCTTACTAGTGTAAACAAGAAACAAAAAGATGCAATTGCAGGATCTAAAGGAAATAGCTTCGAGCACAAACACAATGGCGCCAGAAAAGTACTGTTACCTAGAACCGGAGTATGAGTGCCTTTTACCTTTCCTCCCCGGCAACGGCGCCAGAAAAGTGCTTGATGTCTACGGGAGCTTCTATTCTTGTAGACAGTGTTGGGCCTCCAAGAGCAGAGGTTTGTAGAACAGCAGCAAGTTTCCCTTAAGTGGATCACCCAAGGTTTATCGAACTCAGGGAGGAAGAGATCAAAGATATCCCTCTCATGCAACCCTGCAACCACAAAGCAAAAAGTCTCTTGTGTCCCCAACACACCTAATAGGTGCACTAGTTCGGCGAAGAGATAGTGAAATACAGGTTGTATGAATAAATATGAGTAGTAGCAACAACACCAGAAAAGTGCTTTGCTGCCCAGGACTGGCGTGTGGTTGATGGTGGTAATATTGCGGACAGTACAGATGCAGTAGAACAATAAACAAGCAGCGATAGCAGTATTTAGGAACAAGGCCTAGGGATCATACTTTCACTAGTGGACACTCTCAACATTGATCACATAACAGAATAAATAAATAGATGCTAGACTCTACACTCTCTTGTTGGATGATGAACACCACTAACTGTGTAGGATTACACGAACCCTCAATGCCGGAGTTAACAAGCTCCACAATATTCGATATTCATGTTTAAATAACCTTAGAGTGCACGACAGATCAACACAACTAAACCAAGTACTAACATAGCATGCACACTGTCACCTTCACGCTACGAAAGGAGGAATAAGTCACATCAATACTATCATAGCAATAGTTAACTTCATAATCTACAAGAGATCACAATCATAACCTACGCCAAGTACTACACGATGCACACACTGTCACCATTACACCGTGCAGGAGGAATAGACTACTTTAATAACATCACTAGAGTAGCACATAGAATAGTAGTGATACAAAACTCATATGAATCTCAATCATGTAAGGCAGCTCATGAGATCATTGTATTGAAGTACATAGGAGAGAGATTAACCACATAGCTACCGGTACAGCCCTTAGCCTCGATGGAGAACTACTCCCTCCTCATGGGAGACAACAGTGTTGATGAAGATGGCGGTGGAGTCGATGGAGAAGCCTTCCGGGGGCACTTCCCCGTCCCGGCGGCGTGCCGGAACAGAGACTCCTGTCCCCCAGATCTTGGCTTCGCGATGGCGGCGGCTCTGGAAGGTTTTTGCGGGTTTCGTCGATCCTGATAGGGTTTTCGCGACGGAGACCTTAAGTAGGCGGAAGGGCAGCCTCGGAGGGGCTCTGGTGGGGCCACACCATAGGGTGGCGCGCCCACCCCCTGGCCGCGCCGCCTTGTGGGGTGGGGCCCCCTGGCCCCCCTCTGTCCCTCCTTCGGTGCTCTGGAAGCTTCCGGGAAAAATAGGGATCTGGGCGTTGATTTCGTCCAATTCCGAGAATATTTCCTTACTAGGATTTCTGAAACCAAAAACAGCAGAAAACAGAGGCTGCACGGCGGCATCTCGTCAATAGGTTAGTTCCAGAAAATGCATAAAAACGATATAAAGTGTGTATAAAACATGTACGTATTGTCATAAAACAAGCATGGAACATAAGAAATTATCGATACGTCGGAGACGTATCACACCACCGCCATCTTCATCAACGCTGCTGTCTCCCATGAGGAGGGAGTAGTTCTCCATCGAGGCTCGAGGCTGTACCGGTAGCTATGTGGTTCATCTCTCTCCCTATGTACTTCAATACAATAATCTCATGAGCTGCCTTACATGATTGAGATTCATATGATGATGCTTGTAATCTAGATGTCATTATGCTAGTCAAGTGGATTTTACTTATGTGATCTCCGGAGACTCCTTGTCCCACGTGTGTAAAGGTGACAGTGTGTGCACCGTGTGGGTCTCTTAGGCTATATTTCACAGAATACTTATTCACTGTTATGAATGGCATAGTGAAGTGCTTATTTATATATCTTTATGATTGCAATGTGTTTTGTATCACTATTCATCTATGTGCTACTCTAGTGATGTTATTAAAGTAGTTTATTCCTCCTGCACGGTGTAATGGTGACAGTGTGTGCATCGTGTATTACTTGGCGTAGGCTATGATTGTGATCTCTTATAGATTATGAAGTTAACTATTGCTATGATGGTATTGATGTGATCTATGCCTCCTTTCGTAGCGTGAAGGTGACAGTGTGCATGCTATGTTAGTACTTGGTTTGGTTGTGTTGATCTGTCGTGCACTCTAAGGTTATTTAAATATGAACATCGAATATTGTGGAGCTTGTTAACTCCGGCATTGAGGGTTCGTGTAATCCTACACAGTTAGTGGTGTTCATCATCCAACAAGAGGGTGTAGAGTCTAGCATCTATCTATTTATTCTGTTATGTGATCAATGTTGAGAGTGTCCACTAGTGAAAGTATGATCCCTAGGCCTTGTTCCTAAATACTGCTATCGCTGCTTGTTTACTGTTCTACTGCATTTGTACTGTCCGCAATATTACCACCATCCATCACACGCCGATCTGGGCAAAGCACTTTTTCAAGGCGCCATTACTCTGCTCATATACATTCATACCACCTGTATTTCACTATCTCTTCGCCGAACTAGTGCACCTATTAGGTGTGTTGGGGACACAAGAGACTTCTTGCTTTGTGGTTGCAGGGTTGCATGAGAGGGATATCTTTGACCTCTTCCTCCCTGAGTTCGATAAACCTTGGGTGATCCACTTAAGGGAAACTTGCTGCTGTTCTACAAACCTCTGCTCTTGGAGGCCCAACACTGTCTACAAGAATAGAAGCTCCCGTAGACATCACTCCTCTGGACTCCGGCTTCGTTACGGTAAAATATTGACTTCGGCTTTTGTTTCGTCCAATTCCGAGAATATTTCCTGTACAAATTTTCTGAAACCAAAAACAACAGAAAACATGGAACTGGCACTATGGCATGTTGTCAATAGGTTACTGCCAGAAAATATATAAAAGTGCAACAAAGTGTAAGCAAAACATAGTGGAATTGGTGTAAAACAAGCGTGGAGCATCAAAAATTGTAGATATGTTTACAACGTATCAAGCATCCCCCTCCACGACTTCTACGGACGCCGCTAGCGCCACCTCCTCCCACGAATCGGACATTGTGGTATTTTTTAGGGTTTATATTTTTGCACCAATGAGGCGGAGGAGGAGGGATAATATAGACCGGCGGCGAGGCAGGAAACCTCCTGCGCGGCATCGTGGCGGGAGAGTTTCCCGCGCGGTGTCATGGCGGTAAAATCTTCCGCGCGGCGCCCTGGCATCACTGACAGGCGGCTCCCACGCCCAGAATTTTTGGCCTCGCGAGGCGCTGGCGCACCTGATTCGCGTCCTTCGCCAAGGGGCTGGCACGGGGTTGCCGATGCTTCTATTGGGCTCGAAAAAGCACCGATTCTATTTGGGACGCGCCGGTGTGAGCCCATTTTCACTGCCGGACCCCAAAATGCTATCGGGGGCGCTATGGGCCGTGCTGATGGATATGCTCTAAGAGGAGGCTAGAGATTAATTCGTCCAATGTCGTGTTGCACAGGGAAAGCCTCGAAACCAGAAAAGAAGCGGTCTAGAATGTTCTTAGCTATGAATGCACTTGGCTGAACTTTTTCTGAAATAAAAAATATCAAAAACTCTGCACCTTTAGGAGAGGAAGTTGTGTGTGTGTTTTTCTGGTTTTGGAAGGACTACATCGGAGCGATTGATGAGGACATCCCTGCCACACTACTACCTCCATCATTGCAAGATGAAGATGCTGCTGCTGTGAAGCTCAAGTCCAATGAAATTAGGATTGGACCAATGACACGAGCTCGTGTGAAGCTACTTAAACAACAGGTGAACTTGTTCCTAAGTGATACTTTGATCGATGAGAACTTTATACTGCCTAAGTCGTATTACTTATGTATGATCAGGTATGAGGAGGAACCAAGCATCGCATGAGGAGGAGAGGAGCAGCTAGACAAGAAGTTGGACATGGAGCTGGACATGAAGATATCCCATGGACGCGCGAGGGAGGAGCGGGAGGCATGCGCGAGAGGAGGAGCTGTCCAGGCCGGCGCCCAGCCCGGTCAACCGGCCGTGCCACCGGGCCATCCGGCCCCAGGCCTGGTCCGACCGGCTGCCACGCCGGGTCTGCCCGGTTTCAGCCAGGCGCCACGCTTGTGCCAACCGGACCAAGTCCAGTAAGCCTGGACGCGTCGTCCGGTCGTCAACCAGTCCCTGGTCCGGTCCAAACCGGACCGGCCGGTCCCAGGCCCGGTCGACCGGCCCCCAGGCCGGCCGAGTCCGAGTCTGTCTCGACCAGATCTATTCTGGGTCGGTTATTTTCGTACTTTTTCGACCTGAGGTCATCCCGGACGCCTATATAAGTGCCCAGGACGCCCCCAAAGTTGCTTTAGACCATGTTTAAGATAAACCCTAGTTCATAGTTTATTGCTTTGCAACTCTATTGAATCCATACACCATATTGCTTTGATTTGGTGTAAACTCTGAAAGTCTTGTGTAATCTGCTGTTCCATTGGGAATTAGAAGGTTGCAACTTACCGCTTCGTGGTCGGCGGCTACGTGCGCAAGTGTGTGGAGTTGCGAATATCTTACAGGGTTGAGAGCTGTTGCATTGGCGACAAGGACCAATCGAGAGATCTCGTTGCGTCATACAAGTTATCATCCACTTCATCAAGTTATCTCCGCTGTGTTCACCCCGTGATTATCATCACCACCATTGCTTACTGAGAAGATCGGGCCACCCCTTATCAGCGATACTTTTGCGAAATGAAAGATCTAAAAGCAAAGCCGAGATGGAACAGAGACTAACCTTCAGTTGCCTGCAGCGCTTGAAATTGTCGCTGGGGTCCCCACCAGATGTTGATGGAGTGATATCCTTCAGGGTTGTGGCTTCTGGCGGAGCTGTTGTGGCAGGTGGCAGGCTGATCATTGCCGAACCAGGAGCATGATTGATGTGGTCGAAGACAAGAGTGAAGAGCTTGGCTTTGATGGATCGCTGCTTGAGGATTAGCCGCATGGAGTCGACAGATGGTACAAAGAACCGAAAGCAGAAAGAGGAGATTTTTTGCACTCGGAAGAGGTTTGCATATCCTCCGAGGCAAGCTTGGAGGAGAACTGCTAGAAGCAGCTCGTCGAATTGGATCTCTTCCATGTGGATGGAGGCAGCCATGGGAATGGCTAACGCGTCAGCAAGAATGGGCGAGGTGAGGAGACCAAGGTTGGTCCAGGCGTCATGTTCGAACTGGAGCCTCATCGCATTGTCGATGCCAAGGAGAGTTCACAGTGCGCGGGTTGAAGGGCCGTCATCGTCAATGGAGTATGATGGTGGAGGAAGGGGTTGCGGAAGCGGACCAGGGAGGAGGGTGTTAGCTAGAGAAGGGGAGGGTGGCTGGCTGACGACCGCCGCCGGGTGTGGAAGAGTGGGAGGTGGGGAGGGAGCAATCCTTGTGTCCGTCAGTCTCTGATTGATCCGACACACTTGTTGTAGTTTCCGATGAACATATTAACAATTCTATCCATCTACAACAATGCAACCAAAAACGCATGAAAATGACAACGAAAACATGCCAAAATTGCAACATATCCTAACCGTAAAACAGGCAACTATACCTACTAAATCAATAACTCTACCATACAAATACTAAACAAAGGCTAACAAATACAAGACCTAATATCCAATGAAATTGGAAAAATAGGATGAACGAGGGTTTCCCCAAAGTGTTACAATATGGATATTTCAGCCAATAAAAGTAAGTGGAACGGAGGACAATACCTGGAGAGTTTGAAGAGGAAGAAAATTAACTAATTTGGAACTTAGAATCGAGAGATTTAGGAATTAATTTGGGACCAGGAGAGAGGGACGTAGTGGGGAGTCCAACATGGCTAGTCAATTTTGGTGCCATGGCGTCTTTGACCGGGACCTTCGGGCGTCTCTAGGGGCAAACGCAAACAGACGCAAAGTGACCGTTTGCGTCCGCGCGGTAAATGCGTCTGTACTTCAGCTCAGCGGCCCGATGCAAATGTGTATTAAATGTGCGCCGCAAATGTGTCTGGGCAAACGCTGCGCAGACGCTGCGCAGACGCAACGCGTGACAGCTCCTTCTCGCCCCAAGCCCCTCCCGCTTCGTCTTCTGCGTGGCGCCGCAGTACTGGTGTCCTCTCTTCCGTGTTTTGCACACCAAATTAATGGCGGCATGGGTGCCCGACATAATGCGCGCTATCACCCCCTTGGCCGCCCCCATCGTATAAAATGGGGTGTGAGGCACATCCATTCCCTCACACAGCCCTAGCCGCCTCCCCAGTCCCCAACCCTAGCGCCGCCACCCACCTTCTCTCCATCCACCTTCTCCCCACAAGCTACATGGCGGGTCCTAGGGGTTGAGGGCGCCGTGACAGGGGCAGGGTGACCGTGCCGGATCTGCCGCGTCTGCATGCTCACCGCCCGCCGTCGCGCTCTCCCTCTCTTGCGGACTGGGAGTGCACGCATGCCATGTACTTCGAGTTCGTCGTCCACATCACGGAGGACCCTCACAGTAAGAAGAGGGTATCAGACAAGTTCGCGGAGTTTCTCGCTGGCCGGGAGCCGGCCGAGGTGCACCTCCGGGAAGCCAGTTGCGGCTTTTGTCACTGGCCAGTTGAGGTCCTTTTCGAAGGGCAAGGATCCATGTACCTCAACCGTGGCTTCGACAAGTTTTCTCGCGAGCATAACTTGGAGGTCGAGTGCCTGCTGCACTTGTTCTATGAAGCTGACGCCGAGATGAACATCAAGGTGTTTGATGAGTCATCTTGCCGCAGGCACTACCACGACGACGACTCCGGTGACGATAGCGGCAACAACGACGGTCGGTTGTAGGTTATATGGTGTTCTTTCTTTTCAGCGAAGATGTCAAGTGCCAGTTGAAGCCACTACTGTAGGTTCTAGATGTTTTTTTTCCATCGGAACTAGTGTAGCGTGAACGGACAAACACCTCTAGTTTGGGTGATTGGGTGTTCTTTCTTCGCATCGAAGAAGGCGACGGCAAGCAAAAACCCTAGTTAGGTTTCCTCATTTTGCAATGTTTTATATTTATCTTAAAATATATGTAGTATGTTATTTATCAATGAAAAAATAGTTCAAAAACAATGAAATGTATCCTGCCGCTAACGGTCAAGCGCTGACCCAGGTTATTTTCGCGTCCGTGTCTCGACGCAACTGGGCGCGTGGTAATTTTTGACGTTCAAAATGCGTTTAGCCGTCGGATGCCCTTATCCAATCTAGTGGTTTCCGGAGCCCGGGACGTTACGAAAAGAGGCTATTTTGTAAAATATTTTCAAACACGGTCCGTGTAAATCATTTTTGCCTATTTTCACCTCAACCTCAAGGAGAGTCTCCTACCTCCGTCCCTGCATTTCAGGGCAAGCAGCGATCCACCAGCACCGACGCAACGAACAACGGAGAGAAGAGACACACGTACGTACGGGCATGCACACACGCGCGGTCAACACGAAACCACGGATCAGGCTAGCCGAATCAATCGAGAAATCGACCTAGCACAAGGCCACGCGCAGAGAATCGATCGATCGATCGATCGGCAATGTCGCCGGACGACGAGGACGGCAGGACGGAGTTGCCGTCGGAGGCGTCGCTGCGGGCGGTGCTGCTGCACGGCAGCCTGGACATCTGGATCCACGAGGCGCGCAACCTGCCCAACAAGGACATCCTCTCCAACACCATGGGCGGCCTCCTCAAGAGCTGCACGTCCGCGCCCGAGGGCGCGGCCTCCACCAGCGACCCCTACGTGACCGTGCTCGTCGCGTCCGCCACCGTCGCGCGCACCAGCGTCATCCAGGACGACGAGAACCCGCGCTGGGCGCAGCACTTCCTGGTGCCCGTCGCGCACGAGGCCGCCGCCGTCAACTTCGTCGTCAAGGACAGCGACGTCTTCGGCGCCGAGCTCATCGGCGCCGTGGCCATCCCGTCCGAGACCCTCCAGGCCGGCGACCGCGTCGAGGGCGTGTACCCGGTGCTCGAGCCCAAGGGCAAGCCGTGCGCGCCGGGCGCCGTGCTGCGGCTGTCGGTGCAGTACGTGCCGGTCGCCCGGCTCACCATGTACCACCACGGCGTCACGCCGGGGCCGGACTTTCCCGGCGTGCCCAACACCTACTTCCCGCTGCGGCGCGGCGGGCGGGTCACGCTGTACCAGGACGCGCACGTGCCCGCCGACGGGTGCCTGCCGGAGATCAGGCTCGGGAACGGGACCAGCTACCGGCACGGGCAGTGCTGGCACGACGTGTACGACGCCATGTCGCAGGCCAGGAGCCTCATCTACATCACCGGCTGGTCCGTGTTCCACACGATCCACCTGGTCCGCGATGGCGACAAGGGCAAGTCGCTGGGTGATCTGCTCAAGAAGAAGTCCAAGGAGGGAGTCAGGGTGCTGCTCCTCGTCTGGGACGACCCGACGTCCAGGAGCGTACTTGGAATCCAGATGGTAACCTACGCCTTGCATTGTTCATGTCTAATAACTGGATCAAAATGTTGAATTACCAAATTTCAACACTTATGTGAATTCTGCTAGTACCATTCCTTCACTCGCTTTATATATTTTTTGCAAAAAAATTCCGAAGACAAAAGACTGTTTGCCATGTAAATTATGACATGTCATCATGTGTAGGAAGGTTACATGGGCACAAGAGACGAGGAGACCCGCAGGTTTTTCAAGCATTCTTCAGTTCAGATACTGCTCTGCGCACGTTCTGCTGGGAAAAGGCACAGCTGGGTGAAGCAAAAGGTTGTATCTACCTTGACACATAAACTCCTCTGATTGCAATACACACACCCCTCCATAGAATTTTCTCCATGTTCTGACGATGGTCACTACTGAAACCAGGAGACAGGAACTATTTTCACTCACCATCAGAAAACAGTGATCGTCGATGCGGACGCTGGCAACGGTAAACGGAAAGTAGTTGCTTTCGTCGGAGGCCTCGATCTCTGTGGTGGGAGATATGACACTCCAAGTCACCCTTTGTTTCGCACTCTTCAGACATTGCACAAGGACGATTACTATAACCCAAACTACGCGGTGAGAACTCCTCGTTCTCTTGTTGTGGAACAATATCTGAACTTCATTAGAGATTCCCATGTGTTGGTTCTGCACCTGGTCTATCAATGTGCCACTTCTATGCAGGTGACTGATGACCGTGGCCCGAGAGAACCGTGGCACGATTTGCATTCCAAGATCGACGGTCCGGCAGCTTTTGATGTCATGAAAAACTTCGAGGAGCGTTGGTTAAAGGCATCCAAACGCACCGGGGCTAAAAAGCTCACAAAATCGTGTAACGACTCGTTGCTCTGGATTGAAAAGATACCTGAGATTGCAGCTATTGACGATGAAATCTATTCAAGTGACAGTGACTCGGAGAGATGGGATGTTCAGGTAAGGTTGTTCGTTGTAATCCACTGTTGAAAGTTTGCGGGCACATGACCTGTCACAATATTGATCAGTTTTACCCTGAAAAGTAGATTTTCCGATCAATCGACTCAAATTCGGTCAAGGGTTTTCCAAAAGATCCGCGAGAAGCGACCAGTAAGGTAACTGAAATACATACAGTTTCCAAAATATCATACTGTGTTCAGTACTTCATTCTTAACCTGATACAATTATTATGCTTTCAATGACAGAATCTTGTTTGCGGAAAAAATGTACTCATTGACATGAGCATACAGACAGCTTACGTTACTGCCATCCGAGCAGCTCAGCACTTTATCTATATTGAAAACCAATATTTCATTGGTTCTTCATTTCATTGGGATTCACACAGAGATGTCGGTAAGCATGGGCTACTACAATCAACTGATTTCTCAGATATCTGAATTTTTTTCCTGCCTTTGCATGTTATAATTTTGTGTTGTTTACTATTATTAACTTTTGTTATATTTCTTCTTGATGAACTGGCGGTCCTAACTTTTCTGATCCCTGCATTTCCCATGGCGTGCTAGCATAAGGCCAAATACTACTGAATGCATTTCCCATCGAGTAAAATTCTTGCTGAATGCACAACTCTGAACTACGATATCTTGCAGGTGCTAATAATTTAATACCGATAGAGATAGCACTCAAAATTGCCAACAAGATTTACGCAAACGAGAGATTTTCGGCCTACATAGTAATTCCAATGTGGCCTGAAGGCAACCCCACTGGTACACCTACACAGAGAATTCTTTACTGGCAGGTTAGGCTCTTCATCTCTTTCAGTCTCCCTAGTAGTTGTTTCTATTGGTGAATAATGCAATTCATTCATTTTTCCTTGCAGAAAAAAACGATGCAAATGATGTACGAGATAATTTACAGGGCACTGCAGGAAATGGGATTGGATGGTAAATATGAGCCCCAGGATTACCTGAATTTCTTCTGCCTCGGCAACCGCGAAGCCGAAGAAACTCCTAGCACCTCCAGCGGATCATTTTCAGCAAGTAATCCTCAGGTGAGCGAGACTGCAAGCAGTAATCATGTTCCATGTTGCAACATTGTTTTCTTTCTGAAGGAGCATGCTCATCTCAAACATGAAACATATGTGAGTTTCTTGCCCCAAAAAAAATGTGCATTTTCAGGATCAATCTAGGAAGAACAGGAGGTTCATGGTGTACGTGCACTCCAAGGGCATGATCGTGGACGACGAGTACGTGATCATCGGGTCGGCCAACATCAACCAGAGGTCGATGGCAGGGACGAGGGACACGGAGATCGCCATGGGCGCGTACCAGCCCCACTACACCTGGGCCAACATGCTCTCTGCTCCCCGCGGACAGGCAACCAACTAAATCCATCCCTGAATCACGACTTGACAAACCGTAAATCTAACGAAGTTAAGCGGCTTGTGCGCGCAGATCTACGGGTACCGGATGTCGCTGTGGGCGGAGCACATAGGCGGGCTGGAGGAGAGCTTCGAGCGGCCGGAGAGCCTGGAGTGCGTGCAGCGGGTGCGCGGCATCGGGGAGAAGAACTGGCGGCGGTTCGTGTCGGACGAGGTGAGCGAGATGAGCGGCCACCTCATCAAGTACCCGGTCAGCGTCGACTGGAACGGCAGGGTGGCACCGCTGCCGGGGTGCGCCGCCTTCCCGGACGTCGGCGGCAACATCTGCGGCTCCTTCTCGCACATCCAGGAGAACCTCACCATATGATTGAAGCAACAAGCCATCAAGATTTTGCTGCGACGATGAATCGCCTGAAACTGCGGGCTACTCTGCTCCGTATGAGAACAAACCAAGAGCATGCATGTCGGATAGATATACCGATTCAATGATGTGTAGTTGTCAACAACCAGTGAAAAGAACAACAGTTAGTTATCATCCTCGGTTGACAAAGGTACTCGTAAGTCGTAACCATTTTTTTCTAAAAACAACGAGACCAACTATTGTCACAAGGAGCTGAACAATAACCCAAAGGATGGGGAAGACGAATTGTTGTGCGAGGACGGTGCGCTGGAGTTGCCCAGAGAGCGCCCAGGCGCTAGCTAGACACGTCCTTTTTATTTATAACTAGACCATTAAAAGCGCGCTTTGCCGCGCCCTTCATATCTTTACTATTATATTCGAGTTGGTCGTACGTCATACAACACGTTTGGTGAAGGAGATTCGGAACATCCGGACCGTTCGATTTTTGTCTTCATCTCCCCTCGTTATCCAACCATCCATCTCCCGTGTGCCTATCCGCTTTTGACTACAGTGATTAACGCTCAATCAAATCAAATGAAAGCGGGTTATCTTGTTTCCTAAAACTACCAAATCATATCATTCATTTCCTTTTTCGCAAAAAAAAAAATCATTTATTTCCTTGTTATCAATTTTAGAAAAGGCAGGACATAACGTGAAGGCCTCAAATCGTGACGCTGACGCCGCAATACCAAATGTCACATTCCCACCCGGCCTGCTCCCTCTCGCGCGCCGCCGCCGGCCTGCTACCTCTCGCGCAAGGTCTGCGCGCGCCGACCTGCTCCCTCTTGCGCCGACAGCCTGGTCCGCGCGCCGTCTGCCTGCTCCGTCTCGCGCCGCCGTCCTACTCCCTCTCGCGTCGTCGGCCAGGTCCACGCGCCGTCGGCCTGCCTGCTTCCTCTCGCGCCGCCGGCCAGGTCAGCGCGCGCCAGCCTGCTCCGTCTCGCGCCGCCGTCCTACTCCCTCTCGCGTCGTCGGCCAGGTCCATGCGCCGTCGGCCTGCCTGCTCCCTCTCGCGTCACCGGCCAGGTTCGCGCGCGCCGCCGGCCAAGGTCTCCGCGGTCGCCAGCCAAGTTGGCCACCCTCGGCGCACGCCCCCATCCAAGTTCTCCGCCGGCCAAGATGGAGCAGGGACGGGCCGCGCGCGCTGGAGCACAACAGCGAGGCCGCGCGCCATGGTTCAGCGAGTACCTTTCAAATTAGATCAGCTCGCTGCTATTCGGATGAGTAAAATGAATCCTCCGAGGTAATTAGATGTTTCTTACATGTGAACGATGCAAACATATGGTTTCAGGTCTGTGCAAATCTAACATGGAACTCTGGTTATGGTTGAAACATTGTTAATGTTCATGTTGGTGCCACAGTCCAGCACTGTTATTAGTGCATATACGGGTTAGTATTATGAACCACATGCAAATTTTTTTTGTCTTGGATTCAATTAGGGACCTGCAGTTTTTATAGCTTGAGTTGTGTAGATCAGATAAGAAATGCATTGGTCGATGAACCACAATGTTTGTGAAGTGAGGTCTGAGGAGATGATTCAAGTGAGGAAGTACAAAGTTCAAACCATGCTATAAAACTTTGTGCATCTGTTATGACCAACCTGGTCTACCGCCGGAGGGGGCCCATTGGCCCAACCGGCCAAGCTTAGTTAGGGGCTTAGCCCAGTTAGCATATTAGGGTTTCGCAAGTTCTCTTATATATACAAGTTGTAATAGACTAAATCAATCAAGCAATAATCAGATATCATTATTGCCGACTCCCTGAGGAGTCGGCCTTCTTCCGTCCGCGCCGCCCAACCCTAGCCGCCGCCTTCCGCGTGCTCGCGACGGCGCCCTGCCGCCGGCGCCGCCTTCCTCCCTCTCGCTCTCAGCACTTCCACCCCTACAATCTACGCCCTCGCCCCGGTAGAACCCTAGTTTCTACCAATTTGGTATCAGAGACCTCTACGATCATGTCTTCGAGCCAGCCCACCGCCACCACCGCCGCCGCCTCGAGACGCCGCGGCCTCCTCCTCCGCCGCGCAAGAATCGCTGCCGCCCTCGCGGGCGCCGCGGCTGCAGATGTCGCGGCGCGCCCCCCTCCTCTCGCAGAAGAGCGTCGACGGCCATCCGCGACCTCGCCACCGCCGTCCGGGGCATCCGCACGTACCTCATCGGTACGCGAGGGATGACTACGCCGGTCTGTCGCCACCCCCTCGCCGCATACCCGGCCGCGCCGATAGCCCCTTCCCGGCCGGGAGCGCCGCTCCGCCCCCGGCCTCACCGCCGCCGCCACCGTGGGCGTCCTGGCCGCCGACCCCAAGCCCGGGCCCCGCCTCGCTGCCCTAGGGGGTGCCCATCCAGCGGGTCCAGTTTCCACCATCGCCCTCCCGACTCCCAGCGTGGGTGACCGCGACGGAGCCTCCGCCGACCCACTCGGCCGCACCGGCACCATCCCCGTCTACACCACCGCCGGGGACCCCCGCGCCCGTCCTTCCGGACCGCCGCCGCCGCCCGCTTCGCCGAGCCATCCGCTGGTCGCGCGGAGTACCCCGCCCGGGCGCCACCGGCCGCTCCCCACGCTACGCCAAGCTGGAATTCGCCACATATGACGGCGTCGAGGACCCCTCAGCGGCTCAACCGGTGCGAGCAGTTCTTCGGGAGACGGCGTACCACGGCCCGGACCGGGCGTGGCTCGCCTCGTACCACCTCCGCGGCGCCGCCCCGGACGTGGTACTACTCCCTAGAGCGGGACGAGGGTGGCATGCCTCCATGGGACCGGTTCCGTGAGCTCTGCCTTCTCCGCTTCGGCCCTCCCGGTCCGCGGCGGCCGCTTGGCGGAACTTGGGCGTTGGCGTTCGCCACCACGGTGCAGGACCGCCGACCGCTTCCGAGGCCCTCGCATGCCATGCGCCCGGCGTGACGGGCCAACAGCGCGCCGAGCTCTTCATTGGCGGCCTCCCGGACCATATCCGAGTGGATGTCGAGCTACGGGCCCCGCGGGACCTCCGAGACGGCGATGCACTACGCGCGCGCTTATGAGCGTCGCGCCCGGGCGGTTCAGCGACGGCCACGGCCCGCGGCACCCGCGCCGCCCGACCTCCTCCTCCGGCTGCGGCCGCCACCCGCCCGCCCCACCTGGACCGGCGGCCCTGCCCCGCAGCCGACACGCACGTTCCGCCGCCTCACCCCGGCGGAGCGGCTCGAACGCTGCCGCACGGGACTCTGCTTCAAGCTGCGACGACCCATACACGCCCGGTCACGTGTGCCCTCGCCTCTTCTACACGGAGACCGTCGACGTAGAGGAGGGCGACCCGATGACCGGGCCGGTTGCCGCGGCATCCGAGATGACCGGGCCGACCGACGCAGCCTGCCACGGCCTTCGCCGTGTCCCTCCACGCGCTCGGCGGCATCCGCCACGAGCGGACGATCTTGCTTCCGGTCACTATCCGGGGAGAGCCTCTGGTGGCGCGCTGCGGACACGGGGTCTACGCATAATTTCCTCCCCGCCGCCACTATGCGCCGCCTCGCGCTACAGCCGACCGGTGGGGATACCCTCCGCGTGACCGTGGCCAACGGTGACCGCCTCCACTGCCATGGGGTGGTCCAGCACGTCCCCCTTACCATCGGCGACGAGCACTTCGTCATCACGTGCGCCGGCATCGACTTGGGCTGCTTCGACTTCATCCTCGGCGTCGACTTTCTGCGGACGCTCGGACCCATCCTGCAGGACTTCGACGCCACGACGATGACCTTCGGCGCCGGGGACGCCACATTCGGCTGGGAGGGTCTCGGGGGCACATCTCCCGCGCCACGGCTCTAGCTAGTCTACGGGGCCGACGACGCCGACCACCCCCTCCGACGCACCTCCTGCGGTAGCACGGCGACATCTTCGAGGAGGCTGCGGGGGCTCTGCCGCCTCCACGAGCATGTGACCATCGCATACACTTGCTCCCGGGGTCGGCGCCGGATGGCGGTGCGCCCATACCGCTACCCCCAGCTGCAGAAGGACGAGCTGGAGCGCCAGTGCGCGCTCATGTTGGCGGCGGGCATCATCAGGATCTCCACGTCCCCGTTCTCCGCGCCGGTGCTCTTGGTGCGCAAGTCGGATGGCACGTGGCGCTTCTGCATCGACTACCGCGCCCTCAACGCCCTCACGCTCAAGGACAAGTTCCCGATCCCGGTGGTTGACGAGCTGTTTGATGAGCTCCACGGCGCGAGGTTCTTCACCAAGCTCGACCTCCGCTCAGGCTATCATCAGGTGCGCATGCACCCAGAGGACATCGCCAAGACGGCGTTCCGGACACACCATGGCCACTTCGAGTTCGTGGTGATGCCTTTCGGCCTCACCAACGCGCCCGCGAACTTCCGTGCCACGATGAATGATGTCCTTCGCCCATACTTACGTCGTTTTGTGCTGGTTTTTCGATGATATCTTGATCTACAGCGCATCATGGGCGGAACACTGCAAAGATGTCGCCATCGTCTTCAACGAGCTTCGAGCGCATCGACTTCACCTCAAGCGCTCGAAGTACTCGTTTGCGACGACCTCGGTGGCCTATCTCGGTCACGTCATCTCCGCCGACGGGGTGGCGATGGATGCGGACAAGGTGGCGGCGGTCGCCGCCTGGCCGACGCCGCGTTCACCACGCGCCCTCCGCGGGTTCCTGGGCCTCGCCGGCTACTACCGGAAGTTCATCCGGGATTTTGGCCTCATCGCCTCACCGCTCACGCGCCTGCTGCGGCACGAGGCCTTCGCTTGGGACGACGAGGCTACCGCTGCCTTCGAGGCCCTCAAGGGGGCCCTGACGACGGGCCCCGTTCTCCAGATGCCGGACTTCGACAAGCCGTTCATCGTCGACTGCGACGCCTCCGGGGCGGGGTTCGGTGCCGTCCTTCACCAGGGTGACGGGCCGCTCGCCTACTTCAGCCGGCCGTTTGCTGCACGCCACCTCAAGCTTGCGGCGTACGAGCAGGAACTCATTGGCTTGGTCCAGGCCGTCCGCCACTAGCGCCCCTACCTATGGGGGCGCTCGTTCCGCGTACGTACGGACCACTGCAGCCTTAAGTTCCTCTTGGACCAGCGGCTGTCGACGGTGCCCCAGCACCAGTGGATCAGCAAGCTGTTTGGCTTCGACTTCACGGTGGAGTATCGTCCGGGGCGCCTCAACACGGTGGCCGACGCCTTGTCCCGCCGCGACGCCGATCCCGACGCCACTGAGGGAGACTCGGACGGACGCCTGCTCTGCATCCGCTCGGGGCCCTCCTTCGTCCTCTTCGACCGCATCCGCCAGGCGACGGTGTCCGCGCCGGATGCCCAGCTTCTGCGGCGGCGGCTCGGCGCGGGTGAGCTGGGCGACCCTTGGCGCGTCACCGACGGCCTTCTCCTCCACGGGCGCCGCGTGTTCGTCCCCGACCATGATGACCTCCGCCATCGGTGCTGCTCTTGGCGCACTCCGCCGGTCATGAGGGTGTCCGAAGACCCTCCACCGTCTTCGCGCGGACTTCTACATCCACGGCGATCGGGCCATGGTCCAGGATTGGGTGCGTTCGTGTGAGACGTGCCGGCGCAACAAGACGGAGACTTTGCGCCCGGTGGTGTCTTGCAGCCGCTTGACGTTCCTTCGCAGGTGTGGGCCGACATCTCCATGGACTTCATCGAGGGCCTTCCGAGGGTGGGCGGCAAGTCTGTCATCCTCACGGTGGTTGACCGCTTCTCCAAGTACGCCCACTTCATCGCGCTTGGCCATCCCTACACGGCGGCGTCTGTGGCCCGCGCCTTCTTCGACGGTATCGTCCGCCTACACGGGTTTCCCTCGTCCATCGTCTGTGATCGAGATCCGGTGTTCACGGGGCACGTGTGGCGGGACCTCTTCCGCATGGCTGGGGTCCAACTTCGGTTCAGCACGGCGTTCCATCCTCAGACGGACGGCCAGTCCGAGGTGGTCAATAAGGTGATCGCCATGTATTTGCGCTATGTTACAGGTGATCGTCCTCGCGCTTGGGTGGATTGGCTTGCATGGGCGGAGTACTGCTACAACACCTCCTACCACTCCGCCCTGCGTGCTACGCCATTCGAGGTGGTCTACGGTCGGCCACCACCACCTATCCTACCGGTGGATCTGCGACAATGACGGACGGAGGCAGCTGGCGAGCTCATCCGCGCCCGCGACGAGATGCTGGCCGAGGTACGGCAGCGTCTTGTCCAAGCTCAACAGGTCGCCAAGCACTACTATGACGGGCGACATCGTGAGGTTGAGTACGCGGTGGGTGACTGGGTGTGGCTTCGCCTGTTGCACCGCTCTCATCAGTCCCTCGACCCGCGTGCCAAGCGTAAACTTGGTCCGCGCTATGCGGGGCCCTTCATCATCGTCGAGCGGATTGGGACCATGGCGTACAGGCTGCAGTTGCCGGAGGGGGCCCGCATTCACGACGTATTTCATGTGGGTCTGCTGAAGCCCTATCGCGGTGCCCCGCCGGTGGCCACTCCACCACTTCCGCCGAGGGTCGGCTGCTGCCCAGTCCGGCCAAGGTGCTCCGCGCTCAACTACATCGTGATGTTTGGCACTTGTTGGTGCAGTGGGAGGGCCTTTCCGAGGAGGAGGCGACTTGGGAGCCCCGTGAGGAGTTCCAGCAGCATTACCCAGACTACCAGCTCGAGGACGAGCTGTTTGCGCAGGCGGGGAGAGATGTTATGACCGGCCTGGTCTACCGCCGGAGGGGGCCCATTGGCCCAACCGGCCAAGCTTAGTTAGGGGCTTAGCCCAGTTAGCATATTAGGGTTTCGCAAGTTCTCTTATATATACAAGTTGTAATATACTAAATCAATCAAGCAATAATCAGATATGGTTCTTTTATATGCTTGCATGCTCTCATTTGTATGGTTTTGCAATCTTTGTTGAAACACTACTGGAAAATGAATTTCTACTTTACCTTTTGCCAACCAATTATTTTATGTGATTGGTCATGTGAACTCTCAATATGTGTATCATCTCATATGTTTTTTCACTTGTAAATTGCAGTCGTAAGCAAGGCTTGTCAAATTGGACTGTAAGATTGATGGACACATGAATAAAACCTGTGCAAGTTTGATCCATTTTTGTGCTCACTTGTACTAAATCTGACCATGTGGATGCTCTGACATGGATCCCGGGGAACATTATCTCAGGTAAGGAAATGCACCTTCTAATGCGAAGACGGAGTAGATGATCAATAGCTTAGACAAAAGAGGTAGCCACGAAATCTTTTTTGGGGAGGTTGGCTACAAAAAATAAATTGAGTTGTTTGCAATGCTTAGTCTCTCAAAATTAAACATAAATCCAGGTTTACTGTAGTTGGTTTGGTCAAAGAGTATTTGCTCAGTTAGAATGGGGACAATAATCAAAAACAATAATTGGATATTTTTGGGTTTTTACGCTGTCTATTTACCATCGGGAAGAATTACTTTGGCAGACCAAAATGAACGTTGGTACATTCAGATCATGATTTATATAGGTACCATGTCTGACTAGACCACATTTTGATTTATATTTACTGGGTATTAGTGTATAGATACATTACATACTGAATGCGTTTGGTTTGTATTGGAGGTAAATAAATCAAGTTGACACGGTGAGAGACAGTTTCATTCAAGACTGAAATTAAAAGTGAATGCTTGATGTTCCGTGTATAAAAGTTGTATTTAGAATTTTTTAGGTTAAGGTTTCAAAACTAAAATAGTAGTATTAATTTACTTTGTAGGTATGCATATTTTGAAAGAACCATGTATGGCAAAGTGCTCTCGATCGTGTAAGTGGTCTGGAAAAGTCCGTAAGAGAACTAACATGATTGCATGGAAATAATTGCTACCTTTTGTTGAAGAAGTGATCATTCCTGCAATTATCTGCTATTGAATGGATTAAAAAATAAAGATATGTTTTGTGTATACCTTTTCTAAAGTTTGTATGAAACTTCTGGCATGGGATTTTAGCATCCGAACTCTTAGAGTTGCGGTGTATTATGACATTTATTGGTATGGTCAATTGTTGCGGTGTATTATGCTTTATTTGACCTATTGAAACATCTAAATCCGAATGCTTGTGAATTTTCTTGTTCACTATGTTTACTCATGCGACTAAATACATATATATATATATATATATATATATATATATATATATATATATATATATATATATATATATATATAGAAACTCTATTAGACACCTAGGGAGCAGAATTACTTATTCTACACCCGGGTCTATTGCATCAAACCTAGCCACATGGTTCAGCGCACCGGCTCGTCCGCGAACGGTCCCACCACAAGCAATGTAATTTTCATTTTTCTTTTTACATTGCCGGTTTATTTTTCCACCGCTATTGTTAGCCCACGGTCAGATCAAGGTAATCGTGCGCGGCCGGCGGTTTTGGAAATTGGGCGAGCGAACGCAGTGGCGATTGCGGCTGCCGGCGAGCTGCGGGCTGCGAGTGGCTATAGCTGGGAATAGAGGCCGGCGGTTCGTGGCAAGCGGGTGACCTCGCTGGCGCGCGTCGCTGCGGGCGGCCTGTGCGCCGTGCGGCTCAGCGCGGGTGGCCTCGTCTCGGCCGCAGCGGGCGCCGCCGGGATTTGCAGGGGCGAGTGGCGTGGTTTGGGCAGGGCGGCGGGTGGACTCGGCGGTGTACGGCGTGAGTGGATTCGTGCGAGAAGAGCGATTCTTTTTTTTTTTTCCTCTGCCGGTGTGCTTCTACTGCTACCACGGTATGAGGAATCCTCTAGCAAAATCACTCCTCTTTGCACGATTTGTTTTTCAATTTTGTCGGACAATTTCCTGGAGCAGGATTCTATCGGAAGGAGTCCACACCAAGCCGGGAACCAACGCGGGCGGCTGGAGAACCAACGCCTCGTATGTCTCTGGGGCCTCATCGCCGGCTGGAATCGAGTATGGACACCTCACCTCGATCTCAATCTTCATGAGCACCCACTGTTCCTGACCTCCACTAGTCGCTGAAATCAACCATCGCCTGTGTACACGAGTTTCCCCAAACCTGCAGTTCCCGTCTAAATTCCATCACCTCTAGATGTCCCCCCAAATCTCTGCGCACTCACATTGCAGCTCAGCACGTAATTTATTGGTTTAGTTTTTATTAGCCAAATATTTATGGAGGTGCGAATTCGAGTTTGATTTATTTCAATTGCATAGAGCTGGACTACTACTGATCCTCACACCGAGCCTGTCAGACTTTGCTGCATTTTTTTGTTTAGCCTGCACTCAAACCTGGAGTAATCTTTTATGGATTTTTTTTGATTGCTGATTCAGGTTACTGGTTTTTATTTTTCTGAAACATAAACGAGATAATAATGTGCTATTTTGATGCGTACTCATGGAATTGTAGCTTCGTAGATGCGAATGTGCTATTTTTTTGCAGACTATGCAACAGACTTGGAGACGAAGAGTAAGAATCTAGAGGTAATTTTGCGCTGACAAAAAAATGTCAGTGTTTGTGTTCATGTTATAGCTAGGCTGTTGTCGCCTAAGGTGAGCTCAAGTCTAAATCATGTGATTTTTTTAGTTCAGGAATTTTTGCGATATTTAATTTAGGTTTCGGTGTTCTAATATTGATAATTGATAGGGTGGATTAGAACTCTGCAAGTTATAATGATTCAGGGACTGCCATAACTACAATTGTGAGTGATCATGTGTAGGTAGATTCAGTTGCAAGACTTCATGTTCATATCCTCCCTGGCCACCGGAGTAATGACCTAGAGCCCTGCTCCAGCGCTCCTCGCCACTAGCATTGCTCCGGCCACCCCCACTATTTTCTTCGTCGCTGGCGTCCGATGAGCCCCGCATCCCTCCATCGTCGACACAAATAAATCCCTCCATCAGCTACTTGGTCGGCTTAGACGGCGAGGTTTGCCGCTGTTGTTATTCACTTATATCATCAGAATTTTTGGTTGAAACCATACTCAGTTCAGGTAGATTTGTGTAGCTATTATTAGTCTACAGCCTCTGGTACTCACTTCATAAGGTAAATTAGCTGATTTAGAATTTTTTTTTACAACTACCTCAAAAGCTCGTTTTTACATGATGCCGGTCAACAGTATCTCACAGCGTCGAAGTTTCAAACAGGTTTAATAAAAAAAAACTGAAATTTATGGCAAATTGCGTTGTGAATCATGTTATTGCTGCTCAAACTAATGTTCATACTTGATTTGAGTTGACCATCTTTTGGTTAAAACCACAATCCTTTTATGTTCCATATTTTTGCAATTGGTACCATCAATTAGGGCTCCTTAATTACTAATGGTTGTGCTTTCAGCCACATTTTTCTGGATATTTTGTTATTTGTGGCATCAGAGCTGTGCCGTAATAATTGTTTGTGATTTAAATCATCCCAACTGTGGTGAGAGGCTGTTTCGGAGATGTAATTTCCATTGTTTCATCATGTAGCTGCGCCGGTGTGCTTCTTTACTGATTTCAGTGGTATGCAACCCTTGATTGGTGCTGGCTGCTCCTTAATTTCCCCCCGGTATTCTTCAGCACCGCCCTATTTCTACCAATTTGGATGAGTAAGTGCCAGTCTTTTCTTTCCCATTGTTCATCATTTCTGGTTTGCAATTGTTCAGTTTTACTCGCCATAATATTATTGTAAAAAATGAAGCTTGTGATAGTTTTCTCTTTTGCATTCTTTCTTAGTTGTTGGCTGCAATGGCATCTCCAATCTAGTGCTAGTGGGCGTGCTAGGTTCTATGCAAAAATACGTAATTAAAATATGAATTGTTATTATGAAATGCGTACTGGTTTTGAATTCAAATCCAGCGTGGTTATTTAAATGAATGTAGTCATATGACGTAGGAGCTCTGATGTAGGATTTGTAATTATTTCTTTGCGTCACTTTACTTGTATAATTTACAGCTCCCCTATTTACATTCTCGCGTTTGACGAGGCGCCAAATCACCATAGACATGGCACTGAAATGTTGGCACATTAGCAGGAGAGCCTCCAGCTGTTGTTTGATGGAGTCGAGGTACTTGTGCTCCTTTTCCATACCTCACCTTCAACATTTTTTCACACTCATAGACTTGAGGGCATTGATTTCTTCTTACCCTTGTTGAACATGTTGACAACATAGCTGAAAACTTTTCTTTTAAGTTCGTCCCTGCCTTGCATAGCTTTCTCATATAAACTAAAAAATACATTTTTTGTCATACCGTGTAAGTATGTTAGGTATATTTACCAGCAAAGCTGGATATTTTTTTAGTACCTAGAACTATCAGAAATGCTTAACTGGCAGTTCATGTGTAATGCCAATTTATCACCGACATAACTAGCTAATTGTGCAATGCTTCTGTTTGCGAATAACATTAGGCGACCCGGCTACATATATTTAAACAACAAATATAAATATATTAATATCATCCTTGTTTTCAGTAACCCATAGCCATTCGCTTTTTTTGCACGCAGTGTGATGTTTGTGTCAAGAAGACCACCACCAAGATTAGTAGGCGAAAGGAGAACCAGTACAGAGCTGAAGATCTCTCCTACCTCATCCTCCATGATTTGAACGATATAAGGCCTTCACCTGAAGTTCAGGCCCATGTTAACCCATCTGTAAAAATTGCTTTGAAGTTCCACTTGTGCATCCTCTCCCAAAAAAGAAAGTTGCACTTCTGTATATAGCCAAATATTTCTATTCTAGTGCCCACGTACATGTAATGTTTTTGCTTATGAATGTGTCTTTTTATTGGTGTCGTCCAACCAAACATATCCTGAAATGTCTGTGGTGCTTGAATGATGCATGGCTTGTATGCTACCTTCTGTAATTCAACATGTTATGTCCACTGTGTACCATTTTTTTATGTGGTCTGTCCTTTATGTGTAACAACATATTATCTTTGAAAGTTCTGTGTTTCGTGTCAGATATCATATTTCATATGTTGGTCATTTTTAGCACACTTATCTCTACCTAGCAGATTAAAAATATTCTAGACACCGAAAATTTATTTGAAACTGAAGGCTACTACTGGCAGAAGTGGTAACGGATGGAGACTGCTGCTTCCAAGAAATTTCGTTTTCTGAAAACAATTTAGGGTGTGGTGATGAAGGGCCATTGGTTTTCCTTGCATGAGAAGAGGACTTCTGAATGCACCAAAGTAAAATTTTCAGGTGAAGTCCGAGGAGAGGAAGCTCCCAGTAAATCTTTAGTGTGGGTATGGAACTGACTTTTGAGCCCCTGTCCCTGTATTTTCGTGACCTGTACAAACTCTGGCCAAGCAATAATAACTAGCTTAGTGGTAACCAGAAGTATATGCGTCAATGCATACGTTTGATCGGCATATATGTCCTGAAACTTTGAGCTTTATTCAAAAGATATGTCAATTTGTAAAATAGTCCCTGTTTTCTTCACTTGGTAGACGTCACATGGACAAACCTATATATCATGTTTTCTCTAATTGCTTGTTTTCCTCACATGTTACTGGCCTCTTGGAATCACACAAACACCCCATCATGACTCATGAGCATCTGCGATTTTCTTCTCATGAATCTTAGAGAGAACTCTTGAAATAAACTCGCATAACCTAAGCATACTGGTTAGGTTCTTAGGATCATTTAAGAGTCAGAAAATTTCACAATAATTATGCTGAATGTGCAAGAACTACAAAACTTTACGGCCACACTTCCCACAAGATCTGGTGCACAACTTTTCCCCATCACGCCGATTATTGGTGCCACTCCATCTTCAGTTCTAGAATCCTATGTGCTGGTCTTTGCTTGGGCATTAAAAATTATTGCTGAATGGTCATCTTGATCACCATCGGCTGGCTAATGACGCACCGGCATCTCATCAGCAGGAGTTTCTTCTAGCTGCAGTTTAAGTTCCTTGAAGACGGTTATTGTTCTTTCATAGGCTACGGTCGATCTGTCTCCCGCTCGAATAGCTGCATATGACTGGGCCTCACAGGCTAGTAAACGAGGTGTCCAAAGTAGTAAACGAGGTTGCAGCGCAGGGGATGGGGCCGGCGTCGCGGTGGGGAGGCGATGGGAGGTAGCGCGCCGGAGCTACGGCAGGCGCGGCCGCGCGGTGGCAAAGCTCGATTGTGATGCCCAGATGCAATTTTCAGTTTGTTACCGTAAGGAGATGATACTCTTTTCTTTACCTCACGTGCAAAAGCTCCAAGCGTCATAAAAAAAGAGGCTGGAAGCCTATGCGGTTGCGGGGCTGATCGCTTGTAACTTACGATCGTACGCCGTACGCGCTATTTTTTTTACGTCGCCTGGTGCGCGCGTGGGAGCGAGCCGGTGCAGCGCTCCGCGGGATGGATGGAGCGGCTCGTCGTAGATCGGCCCGGGTGCAGAATAATATTCTGCTCCCTGGGTGTTAAATAGCGCGTCCCTATATATATATATATATATATATATATATATATATATAGGATAAATACTTCCTACCCCTGGGTGTAGTTACACCCATATCTAATATACTACCATACGGAAGTATGTACGATAAGGTTTAAGTATATTCTTACACTATATCTAAGATATTCTAAACCAAGTTTCGTGAAAAAAATGCAAGTGAGCATGTAGTTTGCATTATATAGCCGAAATACATGCATATGTATACGTAAAAAATGAGTCTACGTAAAAAAATGTACATGCTGACTACAAAGTAGTATATATACTTCCAAAATAATCTTATATACTTCATACTACATGTACATACTCTCCGGTATGATAGATACTCTCTACATTATGAGAAACATGCGTGGGTGTAACTACACCCAGGTGTAGTATGAATATGTCCTATATATATATATATATATATATATAGAGCCCAACTATTCTCGAACCCCCCTTAAGAGGGGTTCTAGAATAGCTATTCTCGAACCCCCTGTGGTAGCCGAACCCACCGAGACCCCGAACCAAACCGGCCGAAAAAACCCACCTAACCCCCACCCATACGTCTCTATTTCTGAACTTCCCCACCTTCTTCCATATCAGCTCAAAAAGCATGGCACCTCGCTGCACGACCCCCACTCCCGTCCAACCTTCTTCCCCGGCGGCAACCGCGCCGAATCCCCGCCCAGCCTCCTTCCCCGCGGCGGCGGCGGCGGCGAATCCCCGCCCAGCCTTCTTCCCCGCGGCGGCGGCGGCGAATCCCCGCCCAGCCTTCTTCCCCGGCGGCAACCGCGCCGAATCCCCGCCAGCCTCCTTCCCCGCGGCGGCGGCGGCGAATCCCCGCCCAGCCTCTACGCGCCGCCCCGGAGAGCCTCTACGCGCCGCCCCGGAGAAACTCTACGCGCCGCCCCGGAGAGCCCCTGCACGCCGCCACCATCCCCTGTAAATCGGTCGGCCGCCGGCGCCGTCCCCATCCCCTGCAACCCGTGCGCCCACGCCTCTGAAACTCCCAAGCCATGGCTCCGAATCCTTGGTCCACCGGCGCTGCCCCTGTACACAGATGCAACTGCCAACCGGACTTCTGCCTCTTGTGCCGCGGCATATCCCCAGTGATCTGATGTGCTGCCGCCGCCAGGTATGGCCTCGAGTTCTGGAGCCCCCGTTCCTCTACTTTGATTCCGTATGAAACCTTCTCTCGTTGTATTTGATGCCATATGACGTTCAGAACTTATTTGGAATTTCAGTCTGTACATATGCGTAATCCACTTTGTCAACAAAAAAGTTCATTTTCTTGTGAATTATCTAGGAGTGTACTTTGGAAGCTCACAAATTCTTGCTAGGAGGTTCAGTGTGGTATTGTGCAGCATGCATTTGTTCTTCCCTTGCACTGTGTACTGCAGCGATACCAAGTAGTGGAGGCCAACATACAGTGACGAGGACGGTACATCCTCTAAACTGTATATCTGGCTAGCTAGCGAGTAGTTCGGAATTCAGAAAAGTTCAAAATCTTTTGGACTCTGCTGCCCCTCTTCACATCTCAATGTGTGGAGAAGTTATGCGTGGGCTGAGTCCTGACAAGCATCAGGATCTTGCTCAGTGCTCACAAGCGGTAGCACAACGAGCTGGGAGATATTTTGGCTGCAGGTCCTCCCGTGGTTGCAAGTGCGGCTCTAATTCATGCTCTTCTTTTTGTTTGGATGAAGTAGCTCAGTTCCTGATGGAGATTGGTCAGTATCTATATTTCTTCTGCGAATAACAGTAATCGTACTCACTGTAAAATCAAAACACAAGAACCTTAGCAGTTCGGGAAGGTTTTTATCCTTCTGTTTATTTTTTGGAGAGTGAAAATGTTGGATGGGTTGGAAGTGCTATTTGATTGGGTCGAATTTACTTTGATTTGGCTAGGATTTCACCATTGAAAGTTCGCTTAAACATGTCACAAAATCATAATTTTAGTTAGGGAGTTCACTTCGAACAGGCCCGAAGTTCCCTCTATATGGCGTTGAAATTCGTTCAGTTTTATTTGAAAAATGGCTAGTCAAAAATTCTCTTAGCGTGCGGGTTTTATTTACAGCATTTACCTACTAAGAAGGAGAAACTATTTTTTCTGGTTTATCGATGAAGTTCAGTTCAAATCAAAGATATGCCTTTGTCTACGTGCAGATTTGAGCTGCTAGCAAATTATTCCGTCTGAATTATGACTCCATCGGTCTAAACTACTACTTTGTTGGCAAAGCGTATGCTGCAGGTGTGTTTGCTACTAGTGTACTGCTTCAGAACTTGTGCCAGTTGTGTGAATTTCTTACCGGCCCAGCCACCGGAGTAAACATTCCCGACCACCCGAGCCCACCGCTGTGTCCATGGAGTCGATCGGCCGCCCGGCGGCGCCCCAAATCCATTCCCTGCATTCCTCGTCTCGTACGCCGCCGGGATTTCACCTCACGACGGTCGTCGATCCAAAGACACATTGCCGGGGAGTTCACCTCCGTCTCCAAAGCTCTGTCGTGCCGCCACCCAAATACCGCTTTGCATCTGGCCTTGGCCTCGCTGCTGGCTCGCTTGCTGATGCGAATGTATGCTGATATGAGCTGAAGTGCACTGCTGCAACCGATGTGAACTGGTGCGTTCAACTAAATTCCACTTCTCTACTCTACTTTGATTCCTATTTCTTGCTGATAATTGAAGTACCCGAATGTGTTGTTGCTCTATTTCTGATAGAAAATTTGGAAGTTCAGTTTGGTACAGTTATGTTGATGTAGGCTATTTTGTTAGTATACTTTGTGAAAAAAGAAGTTCACTAGATGTACATACAGAACATCATTTCTGAGTTAATTTATGTTATAGTCCATCCACACCATGGTGTTTCATACTTTCCCGAGAAAAAGTTCATTTCATTTTTATTTGAAGTAGCACTGAATGATTGTCATAAGTAACTTGGTGTAGCATGAAGTTCTCCTTTTGTTGTTGCTGAAATAAAATACATCAGGGAAGTGCACTCCATACATCCGGGCAGTTCACTCTGTGTGCTACGATTTTAGAATGTTAAACTAAATCACTTCACTTGCACATCCCTGCAGTATGCACACAGATAGGTATAGTTGTGACAAAGTTTCTAAGAAGTTGCTGCCGAGTTTGTGTGCTAGAACCTTAAGGCAATCAAATGTTAGTTTCTTGATTATTACTAGTCTTTTGTTGGTCTCGTCCTAGTATTAGGCTACTGGCCATTAAGGAAGGCCTCGAAGACCCCTTGGCGACCATCACGTACACCAGCAGCAATGTCATGTCAATCCAACCGTTATGGCGTTAATAGCTGGTATAGGTTAAGATGTCCACCTTGATAGATATCAAATTCCGGCAATGAAACTTAGTTTGTTAACTGTTATATGAGTGAGTGTGCATTGATTGAATCTGCAGTTAGCTAGTGACTTTATTGCAAATTTAGATAATGACTGTTCTGCCTATTTAGAAAGCATGCGCGATCGATTCGAGAGAGTTAGTGCAAGAAATTCAGATATTAAAACTAATGTTGGTGTTTCACTATATTTCTTAATTGTTGCCTTGTGTGATTTTTCACATAAAGATTATTTGCTAGCTTTGTATTTGAGGAAATGTTAGACGATTGAAGCTTACTCATTTTTGTTTGGAAATTTATTGTTTCATAGACTATGAAGTTCGCTTTTATTTAAAATGCAAGTCCACTTGTACAACCTAAGTATGGACTAGTATAGTTCACATTATTTAGAAAGGGAAGTTCGTCTTTATTATCAGGAAGTCTATTATGTCTACAGTTTTAGTTAAAACCACAAACATGAAAGAAATAAAAAGTATAGCTCGGGGAGTGCAGATGGATCAATTTGATATTTCTGTTCAATATTCGTGATAATTTATCTTCATTTCTGGAAGTTCACACTTCATTCCGTAGTAGATCAGTGTATGTCTTCTTGGGGCTGACCGAGCACCTGGCTGCCGCATTGGGGTTCAAATATAATCGAACCATCTTCACTTTTTTTGGACAGTTCACTTCGGACATAATGGGAAGCTCAGTTTGCACACCGTGATAATTCATTTCATTTTTCTATGAAACAAACTAAATGGTAATGGTGAGTTCACTTTTGTAAAAGTGAAGTTCACTCTGCAAAATAAAATGAAGTTCATTTGAACACAAATGCATATTGTTGAGGAGCTCAATCTTGTTTTGATGTATAAAAACATTATCTAGTATTTCATTTGCTCTTGACCATCTACCACTGTCTACTAGTATCCTTATGCTACCTTTTTTGTTATATGTAAGGTACACCACTTGATCAAGCCTACTATGCTATATCCGGTAATACTCCATGGGGAAGTTTGTCTATTTTCTCACGGGAGTTGCCTCATCAACTATTTTGTCGGCCAAACCACAATGAAAGTTCACTTTCTCTCGGTGTGAAAGTTCAGCTTTATATAGTCGGTGAGTGTTGTCCGTCCGTGTTTAATTTCAAGGTTTATTTTGATCTTTCACTGAATGGTCTGAACTTTAAATATCTTAACTCATCTATACGCTATCTTTCCTATTTCGTCCACATTGGTATGCTGATGCTACTTGAACTAATAATGAGGTCCTGAAGTGCACCTTGTCTGTTGCTGAAGTTCATTTTTCTTTCTCAATAAATTATTATATGCTGTCAAAGATTTCACTATGCCAGAGCTAGAAGCTCATTAAAAAAATTATAAGTCCAGTTAAAAAAATCATAGATTGCAGTTAAAAAGAAGTCCAACACAAGCTAGAGTTAATTACAATTCATGGTAGCCTACAGTCGTCCAACTCATGTTTGTCATTTCCTTTTTATTTCTTAGTTTGTCTCCCAACAAGCATTTGCATGCCATTGTTTCATACAACCCTTTCATCCATGTATGTATAAACTAGTCTGTTAGTAAAACCAAGTGCATATACGAATGTATATAATGGTATGAAACGATGATGGACACTGAATGTGAGAAATAGAGCAGTGTACACCCACTTTGTTTTGACCTGGAATAGAAGTTCTATTTACTGTAAAAAAAAGTGGAAAAATAGGAAGTTCACTAGCTAAGCTACAGCGGTTCTTTATTTGAGAAGTTTGTGAAGCTCAATTCTATTAATTTGCGAAGTTCACATCTACTGCTATTTTCATTTTTTTCTCAATTCTGTTTGTATAGTGGAAGTTCGTCTTATATAAATAATGAAGTTTGTTCATAATACTGGAAGATACTGCTTGTTTTACATTTGCGTGAGTTCACTAGATGATTCGGAGTAGGATGCACGTGTGCTATTGGATTCCTTGTGTTTTTCCTTATAATGTTTGATGGCACAATGTTATCTCTTACTATCATCCTATTTCGCATGATATAATAATGTTGCGTTAACTTTGGATTGATTTCTATAGGCAACATTTGTGTTTACTCTGTTGATTTCCTGATGTTCACTCTACTATCTTGTGTAGTTCAGTTTGGTATCGTGTGTCTCCGCCACATGGTGAAGTGAATACAGATTGGAAGTTCATTGAAACATTTTCCGGAAGCTCACTAATTATTTGCGCAAGTAGTTCAGTTTTACCAACAAATATGAGTTACCTTTTTTTAATCTACAGCCGGGTTTATATTTTCTTGTCGAAAATAACATACCTTCATTGCTACTGGTCAATGTGCAGAAAAGAGAAAATTTCACGGAAAAAATTAAGAGATGCACCATCTACTCCAAAACATATGTCCAGAGCATGGCAGTCCACTACACTTCTCCTGAGTCCACTGCTTACAGCCGTGCGTACATCGGTAGTCCAGTGCGTGAGGCTGGAGAGTCCACCAGTGCGTTATGCCGGGAGTCCAATGGACCAGTGTCCGGAGTCCAACTCATGCGCGCACGTTTGGATGCTCAGGAATGAGGCTGTGCTTTTGTGTCCCGTTGCTGATGATTATTTCATTTCTATAGCTTGTGATGTTCACTTTTTTTCTGAGAAAAGATCACTTTGTAATCACAGAAAGTTAACTGTAACAAATTATGCAGTATAATTGGCATGAATATTGGTTTCCCTGCCCTTTTTAGCATGTTGATATGGATGTTATGTTCGTCTTCCAAGGGCACTCACTTTTTTGTTGTCTAAAAAATGTTCAATTTATCCTCGCAAACATTATTCACTTATTTAATCCCAGAAATTTATCCTTGATATGCATGTTATGTACGATACTAACCCATTCAAACAGTGAGTTCTTATGGGTTTCAATTCTGGGATGTTCTGGCGCTCTTGAAGTCTTTTTACTTTTTTTTACATGTCAAAGTTCACTAAGAATATGGTGGAATTCAAAAGACGGAAGTTCACCATGCTCAAAAAATTATTTTCTATTGAAATGCACTTCGGTAAGAACAAAAGTTCACCTTGTACTGCATGGAAGCTCATCTTTGGCATACTGAAAAGTTACTCTTTGTCGAAATTCGCTTTGATTAGAGGAAAGTTTACTTTGTACCGCGTAGAAGTAATTTTTTTTTTGTCAAAATTAACTTTGGTCAAGACGAAAAATATTTTTTGTTAGAACGGAAGTTCACCTTGTACCGCGTGGAAGTTAACCTTTGACATTACCAAAATATAATCTTTGTCAAAATTCACTTTGGTTTGTACCATGCGACAATTCACTTTAAACAAGCTGAAAATTTATTTTGTGTCAATATTAACTTTGAACATGCAGGAAGTTTGAAATTTATTTTTTGTAAATATTAAATTTGAACGCGGAGGATATTCACCACAAACATGCCGAAAATTTACTTTTGTTGACCTTCATTTTGTACCGGGCGCGAAAGTTCACTTAAACCATGTAGGAAGTTCATTTTAAACATGCTTGTAATTTCTATAATGCGATCGGAAGTTCACAAACAAGATATCGGGAAGTTCACTTCCATAATCGAGCACCTCATGCACTCTATTTTTCTGGGCGGAAATCATACACATAGAAATCCTTCTTACGACCTCTCATTGTGCAAATCGACTGGAGCTACGTACAATTAGCACTAATATAACTCTACTAATACTCCAACACACCACAATGCCACATCTAATCAATCTGGATGAGCCTATTTCAAAATGTTCTTGTGTCGGCATTATGTCCGCTTGTGTGTATTTCTAAAATTAAACTTAACTCGTTTAAAATTTTGAAACAAGTTCAACATGAAAAAGTTGCGCCTAACAAATATCTTTCAGCATAATATCATTTGGAACATTCCGACAAGTGGTTCAAAAATAAGGTCCAAAAAACGATCTGAAAACAGAGAAAAGCGGAAATCGGAATCACGTATTTTCGAATCTGCTCCTAAACCATAAATAATTTGGAAAAACTTCCTACATGAACAATTTGCGCCTAGTCAACAGCTTTCCAACGCCATATCATAAGCATAAATCCGATAAACCGTTTGAAAATTAAACCCCCAAAACTGCACGAAAAAAGGGAAATCCGCGAAAACGTTGTTTTGTATATTTAAAATTAGTTTTAAACAATATAGAATTTGGGAAAACAATGAACACGAAAAAGTTGCGAAATTTTCATATGAATCCAACGGTATATTATATGTATCATTCCGTTAAGCGGTTTGAAAATCAGCCTCAAAACATTGTCCGCAAAAAACATGAAATTATAGTGTTCCGTCAAGAAGTTCACGTCCAAATAAGTGGGAAGTTCAGAAAGGGTTCGAGAATAACTATTCTCGAACCGGTTGAGAATAGCAGACCTATATATATATATATATATATATAGGTCTGCTATTCTCGAACCGGTTCGAGAATAACTATTCTCGAACCACTTCTGAACTTCCTGGTTTTTCCTAGTGAACTTCTCGACGGAATACCAGAATTTCTTGTTTGTGCGGACAGTATCTTCATGTTAATTCTCGAACCACTTATCGGATTGATGCGTATAATATACCGTTAGATTCGTACGGAAATTTCGCAACTTTTTAGTGTTCATTGTTTTCCCAAATTCTGTATTGTTTAAAACTAATTTTAAATATACAAAACAACATTTTCGCGGATTTCCCTCTTTTCGTGCAGTTTTGGGGGTCTAATTTTCAAACGTTTTATCAGATTTATGCTTATGATATGGCGTTGGAAAGCTATTGACTAGGCGCAAATTGTTCATGTAGGATGTTTTTCCAAATTCTTTATGGTTTAGGAGCAGATTTGAAAATACGTGATTCCGCTTTCCGATTTTCTCTGTTTTTCGTACTGTTTTTTGGAGCTTATTTTTGAACCACTTGTCGGAATGTTCCAAATGATATTGTGCTGAAAAGATATTGATTAGGCGCAACCTTTTCATGTTAAACTTTTTTTGAAATTCTAAACGGTTTAAGTTTAATTTCAGAAATACACACAAGCGGACATAACGCCGACACAAGAACATTTTGAAATAGGCTCATCCAGATTGATTAGATGTGGCATTGCGGTGTGTTGGAGTATTAGTAGAGTTATATTAGTGCTAATTGTACGCATTCCGGTCGATTTGCTCAATAAGAGGTCGTACGAAGGATTTCTATGTGTATGATTTCCGCCCAGAAAAAAGAGTACATGAGCTGCTCGATTATGGAAGTGAACTTCCCGATATGTGTTCGTGAACTTCCGACCACGTTATAGAAGTTACAAGCATGTTCAAAATGAACTTCCTACATGGTCAAAGTGAACTTTCTCCTCGGAACAAAGTGAAGTTTGAGAAAATCAAATTTCCGGCATGTTCATGGTGAGCTTTCTCCGCTTACAAAGTTAAGATTGACAAAAATATATTTCCAACTTATTTAAAGTGAACTATCGTTTGGTACAAAATAAACTTCGCCCGACCAAAGTGAATTTCGACAATGTATAAATTTTCATCATGTTAAAGGTGCACTTCCACGTGGTAAAATGTGAACTTCCATTATGACAAAAGTTATTTTTGTCTTAACCAAAGTTAATTTTGTCCAAAAAAAATCCAGCTTGTTCCAAAGTGAACTTCCACACAGTACAAAGTAAATTTTTGTCTTGACCAAAGTTAATTTTGATAAAGAGCAAGTTTTCGGCATGTCAAAGGTGAACTTCCATGCAGTACAAGGTGTACTATCCAAAAAGAAAGTGAACTCCACGTGGACTGATTTTGTCAAATTCTTGTTGCATGAACAAGTAAACTTCCTCTTCTAGACGAATTGAAAATACGGAATAAAATAGTGGACCACTGTAGTCTACTGAATGAACTCCAGGTAATAAAAGAAAAGGTGAGTTTTCAAACAATTAAAGTGAAGAGCGGAGTGAATTCACACATAAATGTTCCACCGCACCAATCAAGTGTACTTTGCAAGCTCAATGAGTGAACTCCTCAAAGTTAATAAACATAAAGAAAAGCACCAGCCAAAACAAAAGCTTTGCAACAAAAGAATATGAAATCCCCAAGTTGGACAAGCGGACTTGCATTTTAAATGTAATGGAACTTTACACTTCTCTGTGTACGTGCTTCAACTGAAATCAGTAGATGAACGAACTTCCAAACAAATGTAAGTAAGCTTAATGAACTAGCGAGGTGAACTTCTATATATTTTTGCATGCACTGCAACCATCCAAACTTTGCTAAAATACAATGCTAAAAGACAAACTTTATGAGAAAAATAATAACTTTCTGAACTGGTGGTGCTCTTTTTCTTAAGTGCAGGTAATTCAACACTGGCAAGGCAAGGACACTGGTGTTCCTCCAATCTATTGTGTGCTTTGCTGCATCTGCAAGGGCAAGCGGCTGCTCGTAGAACCTGAGAAAAAGATCAGATAAACCATCAGTGAGCCATCTTTGGGTTATGAAACAAAGCACGTGGCCAACTTAGTAACAACCTATACGCCAATAATGAACTTCTCAAGGATACAGAGTAAACCTCCAAATATAAATTTTAGCATATCATTGAGAGTTTATGTTTACCGATCATATCATTGGAGTGCAACATCTACTCAAATTCACAAGCATAAGAGACAAATTGAACTTCTCAGGAAAATAAAGGTTAACTTCCACGCATTCTTCGTTTGTTTAAACCTCAAAGCAGACAAAAGAACTCGTTGAACTAAACTTCAGACAAGAAAATATTGAACTACTTGCTGCATGAAACAATCAGGAAGATGAAACTGCATAAAACCACATCAACTTCTTCTCGACTGCAGTTACCAATCTCTTCCAGTATGCTACTTTTGAGCCCAGTACGGATAAAACTTTCTTGTGCACCACTGCGGAAGCATCAAATTCATTACATACGGAGAAAGCTTCCACTTATCTTTCTCCACATAATACATGAAGGAAGCATCATAGCACGGGCAGTTCATAATATCATTTCATAACAACATAAATAGGAGGTAAGAAGTGAGCTACCCGCACCCAAGTGTATTCCCCAGCAAAGAAAAGTTAACTTCCAACAGATGCAAATTCCTTGTGGGCAACTTGTTTGACATAATAAATTGAGTGCACACAGTACCATAATAAATGGGTTCACGTTTTGTACAGAGAGAACATACAAAACTAATCTTCCAATGTTTATATAAGGCATAAATTGATGTTCGTACAGAGAGCAGCAGAATAATCGAGTGCACACAGCAGCAGTACAAATTTCCCACGCACGCACAACCATAGAAATCAGAGAACAACACGAAGAAGAGAGAGAGACAGAGCATTATTCCAGAAATAGAAATCAACAGTTCACAAACCTGAAGATGGAGCTGCACATGCTCCCTGCATAGAGCAGTATGAACTTTCGTGGCGGTGCATGTGAACTCCTGCGAAAGCGTCTGTCCCATGGACGGCGGTGGCTATGCGGAGAGCTCGAGTTCAGAGTGGCACCGCCAAGAGTCTAGGCATGACTAGCAGGAACTCTTTTGCATAGATAGAAAAAAGAAAGATTAGTTCAGAACTTTATATCAATGCAGTTTACAAATAAATCCAATGTAATATACTGGATTGTTTTTAGAAAATGAGTAAAGTCCTGTTTGTTTAATCGGTTGAACTTCCTAGCAAATAAAATTGAACTTCATAACCACATCCGCATTTTTTATCTTACAAAAATGAATTTCGTGCAAGAACCAAGTGAGGTTCCGAAAGAAGTTGAGGTGAACTTCCAGGACTATTTTTGCCACAAAAAATGGACCTCACATATGTACAAATAGAACTTCTTGGAATCACAGTTTAAGTACTCTCCAAAAAACACAAATGTAATGGCCGAAAAATACAAGTTCACTGCCCGAATGTACAGCTTTGCATCCTGTTGACCAATACAGAAGAAGTGTAATGTATGTAATAGAGAATGTGAAGTTTCTAATTTTGATTTTACATGACTTTGAACTGAATTTCAGAAGAAATACTAAACAGAACTTCGTAAGAATACAAAACTGAACCTCGGGAATTTTGAAGCTAATAAGCTATACTCTGTTGAGCTTCTATTTTTTTAAGCTAACAAGCTACTGTTGTTTAATAAGTGGACTTCCTTTTTATGGTAAACTAAATTTATTTGTGCAGGTTCAATCAAATTCTTTCAACCAAAAGATAATTTATTTAGTCAAAAAAGGGGAACATCCTAGTAATTTAAACCCGAACTTTTCAGAGAGACAAAGGTGAACTTCAAAGCAATGTAGCTTCTCTGTTTCGCTTTTGAACTAAAGCGTCGATCGAGAAAATGAACTCCTAGAAAATATCAAGTGAACTCACACTGGTGAACAATGTGAACTACCTTTCTTCCGTAGAAGGATCAACCTCTGTCTCTATATCAAATACATACAGGGGAAGAAAGGAACCGTCCCAAGAGGTGATTTAACTAAGCAGTGAACTTCGATGGCGTCCATCTGGAACTGCTCCTTTTTCATTTTTATGGGTGAGGTTGTTGCCGGTTAGATTTGTGTCCCAAATAACAGAACTTTTGAACCAAACACTGCAAGTGTGATGTTTAAAATTTTTGTTAGTGAATGACCAAATGTTCATCAAGTGAACTTCAGATGTTCATCATCTAAACTTCACTATGTATCGATGTTTTCCACAATATATGTAACACCGTGTGATTCTGATATTGGAACAATATTGGAACAGTGTTCTGCCTATTTATACACACACTGCACTTCCAACAAGGGGTAGGACTGCGGCGTACGCGAGGGCAACGCGCGAGCTACGAGCACGGTGGACTTCCAATGGGGGCACGGTGAACTTCCCGGATGAAATCACGACATAAAACAGGAAGAATTTGAGTGCTCATGCCTGTGAAGGTGATTTTTTCATACATAAGTAATAATATATGAATTGGCACACACACATGACATCTTATAGCTTGTGAATACTGAATATCAGGACAACTAGTAAAATTAAGATAGTTAAGCCATGCACACTACCGAGATGACAAATTGCAGAGACAAACACAAGATGAACTTCTAGCATGAGACGAAGCTGGACTTCACTTTCTAAAAAGTTCAGAACTTCTGAATTATCTTGATGCTTACTACGATTTTATTTTACCAACAACTATCACAAAGGCATAGTGTGCATGACCTGGTCCATGGGGGCAGCAGATTTAAAAGAAGTTCCCAATTTACGACATATTAGACAATCTACTACATGGAAGTTTAAAAGAAAACGGTAACATAGCTGAATAATGTTATATCAATCACAGAGATCAATATCATGAACTCCTAGCACTCAAATTCATAAGAATATTAGACAAACTGAACTTCTCAGGCAAAATGCTAAGCATTTTTTCAAATCAAACAGTGACAGAGAAACATAGCAGGAGACAAAACAACCTAATACATGCTTCCAGATTGCATAATAGAGAAGCACACTTACATAAAACAAGCAGGTATCGATTGTTAACGTGTAACTTTGTGTATATTATGTTGAACAAATATCGTATCTCTCTTTACACAGAAAATAGTGATGGGTATGTGCTTATTTGCATTGCGATCAGAAACAAATCAAATGAGTAGGTTCAACAAGCAGCAACATATATTATGCAAGTAAGGCAAGTACCATGCTACGAAGCATTAAAAATTGGCAATTGATAGAGAGAACTGTGACAGGAGAGAGGAGCTAACTTCTTACCAGTAGCACAACAAGAATGGAACCTCATCTACACACGGATCCAAAGTAGGAAAGAAGTGTCTTTTTTATTTTGATTTTACTTACACGGTAGCATACCTTCTTGGGCCTAACGAGTGCATAACTCTAACTTGATAGAAGTGTACTGCCAGTGATGACTTTTTGACAACTTCTACAGAAAGTGGAGTCTACATGGAGCTATGAAACAAAATATAAGGAGAATAGCTGGTTCACATGTAGTTGTGTTTTGTAATTAACTGAACCGTGCTGTTGCTAGCTGTTAACCATGTTCTTGCTTGCTGTGCACTCCGCCGCTGGCAGAACCTGCTTCCCACTCTACCGGAGAGGCAAGCTATGGGTGCACACCCTACTGCCTAACCTATGCCATGTTTAACCTCCAGTTAGCTGGCATCGGCGCAGGAACTTGGAGCATGCAGAGAACGAAAATGGATAAGGCTAACTCCCAGGAAAAAAGGAGGTGAACTTCAATCATGATTATAAAACAAACATCAACAGATTCCTATATTTTTTTACCTCCAGAGATGAAAGTTCACAGCATACGTAACAAAAAAAAATAAGACGGCAGCCGCAATACACTCATAGCAGTTTACTATTTCAATAAGCGAGTTCGAGAGCAACTTAGCCTGGGAGTGAACTAAACTGAGAGCGAACTTGATAATTTATGTAAGGTGAACTTCCACTGTACAAACAGAGATATTTTTGTTTTTCTGTTTATATAAAATGGATACTTTTATAGTAAACAAAACACCAAACTTCAGCATGCAGATCAACTGCATTTCACGATTAAAAACATATACTTTTTCAAAGAGCTGGTGTTTGCTTTTAAGGTTGAGGAAACAACACTACGTGTGCACTTCTCAAATGCAAATAATGAACTTATAAATATCAAAGAATGAACTTTTGAAATTTCTTTTAATGCTAACGTCCAAAATTTTCCCAAACGAAACAAGCACACACAATCTATAAAATTATCTCACGCATGCATAACCAACAGAAATTGAAGAAATACTCTACGAAGTACGAAGTTAAAATATTCGGTAGTTTCTCGCGATTTAAGTGGTTGTGCCTGTACTGCGGTGCATCGGCAGCAGCAGGGGATGCAACAATGAGGTTTAGAAATATAAACGAAGAAATTCAGAAGGGTGGGGCAATACGAACTTCAAAACAAAACTAAGTAGACTTCATATGTGCATATGGTGAACTTATATTTTCAAAGCAATCGTAATGTTCTATAATCAGTACATGAAAATGGTAAGTTGTCCTCTAAACTGTTTGCATAAGCATACATATGTAGAGTAATACAAGGAAATAAACAAGTGAGCTTCCCCTCATAGAAGAACTGAACTTTTAGCAAACTCTTGAATGGATAAGTATTGAGAGGAGGAGCAGCTATGGTGTAGCAGCAGTACCTGTGCTTTAGATGATACGCTCGAATACAGAGCGTCGGCGCACCTCCCCGCACAACAACACCGGCGGCCCCTATCCGACCTCCCATCCACCACCGCCTGATGCAACTCGAAATCTGCCTCGTGCAGCTCACCGTGCAGTAGTTCAGAGGCAACGCAGGAAGCCAGACTCTCTGCCCTGCAATGTTGACTTTTACATGAGCTTAATTTTTGTTTTACATATTTGAAAAGAACTGAAACCGAACTTCGTACATAAAAAATGTGAACTTTCTGAATTCGTACGTAAATTATAAATTGCAGGAGATAACCAGGATCTATGAATATTAAATGAAATGATTCAACAATGATTTACCTAGCAAGCATTTACAATGTTTTTAAGGAATTTCAGCAGAAGTTGAGACTGGGACACCACAGGAATTTGTAGTGGCAACACACTTGAGTCCCCATGAAAAAAGAAACAAGGTGATACATCTCTGAGTTTGGATACCAGCAATAACCTTTAAAAATTCATAACAGGAGACAAAATAAAACGAACTGAATTTCCGTGATAAAATAAGTGAACTTCATGAGAAGGAAATGCAAACTTTATGAGAGAGAACTTCACAACTGCAGTCTATGATTTTTAACTAGACCCAACGCATATGATGAATTTCCAACTTTGCTATAGTGAAATTCTCTAAATTTGGAAGGTGGTAGTATTATTACTGTAGGCTCCCACATCTGAACTTATCATGGACTCCACTAGCCGAGCAACAAATCGAGAATGACCGTGTGCTCCCCTAACTCATGGGAATATAAAAGTGAACTTTGTCAATACAAAAAGTGAACTTGAGTTATTTTCCTATTAGACACACATCGATAGCAAAGGCATATATTTCATGTTCTATTTTTCCAAAAAGACATCGTCATAGAAACAAGTAATGAACTTTTCTCATATCGAAAAGTGAACTTCTGAAATTATTTTGTGTGATGTAATTATCCAAACTTAGCCTATATAAATTTCAGACACACCTAAGGTAGTTCAGAAGCAATACAACCTCAACAGCAATTTTAAAATCAACCAGCACCAAATCAATCAAAAAATGAAGTGAAATTCTAGGCCGGAATCTGTACCAACAACTTGATTAAACTCTCAAACGATTCTCCACACAACCTACAGAATTACAAGAAAAAAGGACGCCGATTCAACGAGCCATCATGAACCAGGGCCCTGCCACCATGGACACAGATCAAGAGAGATGGAGGCCAGGCTAGCATTTTATGGAGGCACTGTTTAAGAAGAAATAAAAGAGAAACAAGGGAACTAGCATTGTGTCTCATAACGAGCAAACTAGCATTGTGTCTCATAACTAATCAGTTTTAAATCCTTTTCATATCTCACAACGTATCAAATTGATACAGATATAGTACTAGAACAATTCCAAGACTAGTAATAGTTCAGTTGCAGGCTCACACGAGTTCATATCATAGCACTGCCAAAAATGGAACTGAATTTTAGAGCAGAAATCATCAACCTTCAAGACAAGTGGACCTCTAGCCTGGAGCATGGCATCCTGCAGCAGAAGGTCGTGAAAGTCTGAGAAGTTGGGCGATGACTCGTCCAGTGACGAGGTGAACTAAACAGCACTAGCGACTGAACTACACTTCCCGAATAAACACTGCAATCAGAAAAGCAATGAACCGAACCTGGATGAGGGCGTCAGTGACCTGGAGAACGCCATCGTAGCAGAGAGCAAGCCAGCATCGCAGCAGGAGTAGAAGACCTTGCCGCTGCAGGGGCACCAGGGCCCATCGAGGCAGTTCACATCGGGGGAAACAGAGACCGATCGTGGCGCGTGTCGAGGCAGGGACGACGAACTCTAGGGAGGAGTGGCGCCTGTGGGGTGACTCCTAGCCGGCGGCGGCCGAGAGCACAAGGGCGGCGCGGATTCCGACGCGTGGTCTACAGGGGACAGGCCGGACGATCCCCTGGTCATCATCGGTGCATGGTCTCCACGGAAGGGCGTCCGAGGAGTCCGTGTTCTCTGCCGGCGCCTGTGCATGTTCTCTGCCGGCGCGTGGTCTGCAGGGGAAGGGCTCCGCGCGAGCTGCAGGGAAGGGGAGGGCGGCGCGCCAGGTCAGGGTTTGGGAGCGGCGGCGTGCATACTGCAGGGGATGGGATGGGAGGCTCAAGATCTGTAGGGAAGGAGATGGGTGGCGCGCGAGCTGGGAGGAGGGGCGCCACCGGGCTTCTACGTTCGCGGGAGGCGGCGCCTATGTGGTGGCGAGCTCCCGGCGCCGGCGAAGTTGGGGGCTTTACGGGTGGGTGCCTCTTTTTTTTCCCGCGCGTGTGGTCGGGAGCTAGGGTCGGGGATGGTGGCGGGCGGTGGGCGGTGGGATGAGGGCTGCCGCCGGGGAAGAAGGTTGGGCGGGAGTTAGGGCCGGCCACCGGGGAAGAAGGTTAGGCGGGAGTTGGGGCCGGCCGCCGGGAAGAAGGCGGGCGGGAGTTGGTCCGGGCGGCGCGGTTCCTCTCGATAAGGAATAAACTGGGGGAGGTTCACGTTCGCGTCGGTAGGTTTCTTCAGGCCGAACGGAAGCTTGTGGGTGGTTAGGTTGGGCTAGGAACTAGGGGTTCGAGAATAGATATTCTAGAACCCCTCTTAAGGGGGGTTCGAGAATAGTTGGGCTCTATATATATATATATATATATATATATATATATATATATATGTATGTAGAGGATAGCCTTGTCTTCTCCTGTAAATAATGAAACTCTCCAGGGGGAGCTCTTCCGTAGAATATCGTTCTAAAATTACTTCCATAAAATTGGCTCTCTAAGTAAAAAAAAAAACTCATGATGCAGCAGTGTTCCAGGCTTCCATGACATTTTTTTGCTTCACGAAAAAATGGGATATTTGTTGTGCCTTTTTTGTATCACCATCTAGCAAATAGCTACCGGATCCCTCATTCACCAGCATCGTCCTCAGATAGTCTACCAAAGAAACTTTGCAACATAATAAACCAAGTGACAAGCACAAAAGAGCATCTGAGTGTCAACATGATATAAAATCTAAGAGTCGAGTTGAAATATTTCTGTCTAGCAAATTCAAGATTTGTTCCAACAATAAGAAAGGAACATGTAGCCTCTTACATAAATTACATGGTCGGGAGAAGAACTTGTACTCTCATATGGGACTTGAATATTCATCCATATTACAAAAGCCACACCCTCACCTAAACTCTTAAATTGCATAACATATTTTCATTATTCAAATTAAGGAAGTGAAAACAAGTTATGCATCACTGTGGGAACATAAGGTATTATCTGCAGTTTAGAGATTCCTTAATAGTTTCTCGATGGTATGATTATGTCATATGGACGCAAAGTTGTAGGGAAAACAATGACGGGAATACGAAATCCTCGAACTATGACTCACATACTACCACGGTTCTGTATCCTGAGAGAATAAAGTGGAGAGTTAATATATGTGTGGCACATTATGCTTAAGATTTGTACCTGTTCAGAACAAGAAAAAAGAAATTATCGTTATTCAAGTTCAAACAGGGGTGTAAACAAATTATGTTTCACTGTCTGAAGAAAAGGTATTCTCTGCAGTTTAAAGAGGTACCTTAATAGTTTCTTGATGGTATGATTATGTGATATGGAACAAAAGTGATAGAGAAAATAAAATGATCGGAATAAGAATTCCTATAGCTTTGTCTCACATACCGAACTTCTTAGCTTGACGAAGAAAATGTGCAGTGTGCAGAGTCAAGTACTTCTGTGCTTCTGTTCTTTGTATGGCAAACAATGAAGGCAATAAAAAATCCTAAAATTTTGATTTGCATACAGCACTTCTGTGCTTGAGAGAATAAAGTGGAGAGTCAATATGTGTAGCAATGTGTGCTTACGGTTTGCACCTGTTCCGAAGAAAGAAAAGGAAATTCTCGTTATTTAAATTCAGAAAGAGATATGAGGTATGAATAAGTCATATGGAATATTCTCAGCAGTTTCTCGATTATGTGATTATGTCATATGGAATAAAAGTGATGGAGCAAATAGTGACATGAGTAAGTAATGCAACAACTTTGAATCTCATACTGAACTTTATAGCTGCAGAGTGCAGAGTCAATATGCGTGCCACTCTGTGCTTGAGATGTGTACCTTCTCAGAACCAGAAAGCAAAGGAAATCTTTTTGCCTTGTTCTTACTGTATTATAAGATGAATATAAATTTTCACCGGCTGCTCTTAGGCACCTGCTAGGAGAACACTTTCCGTAACAGGTGACAAGATATAAGAATGGTAGAAATAGAATTTGCATTGAGTAATTGTATTAGCCCTCCAGAAAATAATATCGTCACCAAATTCCATCTAAAGCATTAAGCATGCCCCAATTTTAAATAATATAGCTCACGGATGATAGTTGTATAACTCCTCACTGCAATAAACTCAACTAAGTCGATCAGTGTAGCTAAATTTCATCAAAATTATTTCCACATGTTTTGCAAAATTTCAAATGTTATTTAGATTTTATTGTATATTGGTGTAACTTCAGAATAAATACATAGGTACCATAAAATCCTTTTCAATGCAGTTGGTTGTCACAATTATTTTAAATCCTTGAATATGTTCTTCATTCACCAACTCCGACTGATTCAATAAATAGGTGGGCAAAGAAAATAGCCAACGTAGACAAAGAAACATTATTTAGAGAGAAAAATATATTGTAATTGAGATAGATATATTACTTTCCAAAGTAGTCAAATTGTCAGATCTAATGCCATGAAAGCATCCATCACTTAGTGAAGAAATAAACATCTACTGGATAGTACTCGCATGATAGTTTCTTCTTTTTGTGCATGCAAAAGCATCGTTAGAAAATTAAAATTCACAACTTTGACCACAATATTACCAGGAACGATTTGCTCTGTGATATCAGCTTTCACATGCAGGTCACTATAGATGATCCATAAAATGACTGTACATGTCAAACAACGATCACTTCCATCAAGCAGCAGTCAACGACATGTGATTTTCATGAATAAGTAAATCATGGAACCATCAGAAATTCAAATGTTCAAGTGAGAGAAACTAAATCATGTTAGAAGGCGAATGATAATTGGTACAATAGCTGCAAGATGTTTCGAGCATATAATTAAAGACTGCAATATCCTTTGTTTTCTACTCTATGAAACTTGATGTATGTTGGACGAAGAGCAGAGCATGTCATCTTCGTCCTTGCATCATCGCCTTGACCCTCCTACCCGGCGCTCAGGCGCTGAATAAGATGAACACGAGAGCGCCAAATTACAGGGAGCCCCACTGCTTAATTATAAAGGAAGGCAAATAGAGCTAGGGTTAGGATTTACCTGATCGATGTTGAACATCACTGGTACGCCATCGAGGATGCTAGCCCAGAAATCATCCCTGCCTCCTGCTTCTCTTGCACCATCCGCCTCCTCTCCTCCTCAAATACTCATCGCTTAACGCTGCAGTTATTAGGGAAGTAGTGCGAGGAAGTCGATTGACCTTCAGCACCGTCATTACGGCGCTGTCGCGGGGCTCACGAATTGCATCGGGCGTGTGTTAAACTATAGCAAGAAGTGAGGCCAGATCAGAACTATCTCTGCAAGGATACCTGGGCCGCGGTCAAAACTCAGCCCAATTCACGAGAAAGCGTGTAACTGCATTTGCGGAGTAGCGGCCCGGTAATGTTCAGCTGGCCCGTTTGGCGCGAATGAATGAACCGAACTGGCACAAGTGACGTCTTGACGACTTGGGAGGATCTGGACCATCGACGAACATGATCAGACGGTGCAGGGGGCCAAATCGCTGTGGAGAGGTTCTACTGGTTCCATTATACTGTTAACTAATTAGCACCAAAACATAAGAAGTTCTCTACCGAAACTTAGCACCGGTTCATTTGTTTAACTATTTTTCATTTTTTGGTGGAATTCCTGAATCCGTGTCCGTACGTATGTTCCAAACCAACAATATATATTGCACAAATGTTGAATAAGAATCAAACTAGTTAACATACCAGCTCGGTAGGAAACTGAGATAGGTTACATTATGTGTTACAGTAAAAAGCAAAAGGTGGACACATCTGCGCATCGCGATCTCTTACTAGGACACATGACAGCATTCTAATTACATTTTCTGAACGGTCGCAAATGCAACATGACGACAGAGATGGTCTGACCGTTTGGCTTGACGCCATGTGGTTCCTTCCAGGTAGGGCTGCGATAACGAGCTACTCGACTTGTTAAGGCTCAGCTCATTAAGACTCGTGATCGTTAAGACTCGGGTCATTAAGCTCGCTATCTTTAACGAGCTAAAAGCGAAGTTTGGCTCGGCTTGTTATGCGCTAACGAGTGCTCACGAGCGCTCGCTAAGAATCACTGAGCATACACACTCAACATGTAAGAAAAATGCTAAGCTAGTAGGTTGAAAAAATATGTCGACTTCCTCAGGAGTTGGGAGGACAACAAGGAGTGCACGGGGATGAAGTCTGCAGATACCTAGGAACATGTCTCCGGTGGTTCGACAAGATGAGAACACGAGATAATCAAGGTACAAGTAAAATTAGTGATCATTATAAGAAATACACGCATACATTTTGCTAGCGAGCTTAACGAGTACTACCTCCGTCCCAAGGAATAAGGCGCACACGTATTCCAAGACGAACTTTGACTATAAAAATTGAGCAACAAAATCTTGGTTATGCTATATGTAATTACTATCGTTGGATTCGTATTGAAAAACACTTTCTAATGATGTTAATTTCATACAAACAATCTTTATATATTTGAAGTAATTCTTAGTCAAACGAAAAGCACGTAAAACGAGGGCGCCTTATTCCTTGAATCGGAGGTAGTAGCTCACAAAACTCGTTAACTCGATTGTGTAGCTCGTTACCGTTAACAAGAAAAAGATGATGTTTGGCTATGTTCGTTAAGAAAACGAGCCGACTCAAACGAGTCAAGATAACGAGTGCTCATTTAGCTCGCCGAGTTTCGAGCTTTATATCTAGCCCTACTTCCTGGTATAATACATACTCCTGCATATGAAAAAGCGGCGGTGCTCTAGATTTTTAAAACATAAAAATAATATTTGTAGATTCCAAAAATACTGAAATTATATACGTGCTTACATATGCTCATTTGGAAGGTATAGTAGAAATTTGTGGTAAAATATACCGTATTTTGAGCTATACAAAAAGGATAAATTTGTGGCAAAAAACTAAGATTTCCTATCCCTATATACATCCACAAATTTGTCTTTTTCGCAGTTCAAAATATAGTGCAATCTCTAACTTTCTTCGGATGCGTATGAATTCATGAAATAAAATTTGTAATTTTTAAAACACAAAATATACAATTTTCAAAAACTAGAAGCACTGGTGTTGAGGTGCACTTAATCTCCTCGACCGACAGCTGCCGGTGTTCTCATCAATAGTTATCGAATCACAACAGCCTGCAGGGTCTTGCGGTGCGGCGTCGTAAGCTTCGACGTCTCTGTCTGTGACACCGGACGCGACGGACCAGGCCCAGGCTTCATCGGAGTGTGCGACGCCGGCGCCGGAGGAGAAGGTGGCTTATTGTTTCCGCGCGGATCACCTGCGTGCAGATATGCATGTGTCATAAACACTATCTCTTCAAATCGAGTCATCGGTCAGATCATCATCCCTAACCCTAACATACTCGATTTTGTTCGATGAAACGTATCTACTGCATGTTAACGCAAAATAAATTGCCATCCATATAGGTGCCGAACATTATTTACCTCTGGCCACCTCCAAGATTGCCGTGGAACAGAATACGAGAGCCAGCAGGAGGGCACCGCTGCGTGCGAGTGAGGAAGACGACGAAAGGCGCCGCATGGTCGATAAACTCTCCGGATTCTCAATTGATCTCTTCGTGCGTGTTATTACACCGTTTTATAGCTAGAAAGATCAGCAACGCTGACCACTCGGTGTTACAGTGTAAACCAGCAAGCACCTATGGTCAAAATCGTCCTTGGTCAAACAGACCCATCGGGTCCAGTCACTCCTTGCGGCTAATGCATTTACATGGAGATGGAGGCATGAAGCTAAGAGAATCCCAGCCGGGCTCCCAGGCCGAAATCTGACGGTATTTAGCGCTGGATGGATGTATTTTCTTTGGTCTGGGGAGGCCCATTTTCCCAGCGGCGAGCCCATGATCGCCTTCTGACGCGCACCCACCACGTGCATAGCGACGGTGCAGTCGCCGGGAAGGGCAACCGTCGGAGTGCCCTCAACGCATTGAACCGCCGTAAGTGGTCCGCGAAGTGGTCTGGCAAGCCCAAACGCCTCGTCGTGAACGGTCGAAGTGGCCTCGACGCGAGAACCGCCGTGATGGAGCACGAACTCCGTGGAAGAGCAACCGCCGCTCTCTTCGTCGAGAGACCTACATATACGGTTTCCGACAGCCGATGCCATTCATCTATTCTCTGCTCACCATCCTCTGTCAACCATGAGCGATCTCTCTTGGCCATCGGACACCGACAACGAGGGGAAGCCGCCTGGATGGCGCCATTGGTGGGATCAAGCTGCATCGTCCAGCAGCGACGATCCCCCCCCCCCCCCCCCCGCCGGCCAGCGAGGACGAATGGGATGACGGCGAGGAGGAGGACGAAGAGGCCGAGGTGCAGGCCGAGGAAGAGGCCGAGGTGCAGGCCGAGGAAGAGGCCGAGGAGGAGGAGGAGGAGGAGGAGGAGGAGGAGGAGGAGGAGGAGGAGGAGGAGGAGGAGGAAGAGGCTGAGGACGCTGACGACGAGGAGGACTCAACTTCCTCTGACGAGGAGGTGACGAGCCGGAAGCGACGCCGCCACGACGATGAGGCGGGGCCATCTAGGAAGAAGAAGTAGTTTAAGTTTGTTTTAAAGTTTCTATATGTAACTTTTATGTTTATTCGAATTATATATAATTTGTCTATGTTGCAGCACTTGAGAGTTCAAAGCTTTCGTTCGACGAGGGTATTGCCGTAGATCGGGAAGACGAGGGTATTGCCCTAGATCGGGAAGACGAGGGTATTGCCGTAGATATCCAGGCCATTATCGCCAACAGGTCGGGGCCACCAGACGGTTTCCGTGCTTTTCTCTCGTCCGGAGTTCCCGAGCGCTCCCGGGGGGTGGGGCGGGGATGGCATGGGCTCTCCGGACGGATGAAAGGCCTAATCCGGACGAAATCGAGGAGCCGTGGGACGCGGCTGGACCGTTTTCAGATGAAAAATAGGCACCATGGGGGTCTCATCGGGGAGACGGCTGGAGATGCTCTAATATTCCGTGTAGGTGCAGATCGATATGCATGTGTATATATTTCATCATATTTACTTGATCAATTTCTACAGATTTCTTTAGCGTGTGGATATGCATGTGTGCGGCCTAGTTTGTACAGTTACGCTGGAATTTTGACTTGGAATTTCAGTCAAAATTCAACTATATTATGTGGCCACGATTTGAATTTTCAGTCCAAACCCGGTCCGGTCCATGTGGCGCCATTAATGGTGTAGTCGTCACGTCGCCTCGCAAGTGGATACGATCTGTCAGTTTTCTGAAAAGGAAAGTGGCAGCTCTTCGTCTTGTGACAATCATTTGCACACAGCTTTGGTTTTACGAGGCGTACGTACCCTTTCGCTCTTGACCTCAGGCGATTAAGCTTATCTGCCTCCCGTCGCTGGCTGCCTCCGATCTGGCCGTCTCTGTGGCCTTCGGGCCATGGAGGTGGGACAGATCGCGCCTCTCGTCGGCGGAAAGGCTCCGTTTCTCAGTTTTGGAAGCTTCGTTTCCCGTCTTTAGGGATTTTGTTTGTAGGGGCGGCGTTCAGGTGGTGGTGGCGGCGCCTCGTGCAATAATATTTTCCCGGCTTCAACCCCATCTCGACGGCTACGTCGAGAAGCTTGTGGGTATGGTGTGGTCTTCGAGGATTTCGTCTGGCTGTGGGGATCTTCGGATCGTCAAGGAGCTTCATCGACAGTTCATCCTACTTCTTCGTCTCCGGGACGGATGTGATCTTTTCGACCCGTTCGGCGACTTCCCGTCCGCAATCAATAACGTCAGGCTGGCTCAGGGAGGAGCGGCAGCGACGGCGCGCCGTCGACACGGTCTGGAGGTTGAAGATGAAGGGCTTCTCAAGGATCTCGTTGTAATTTTCGTTTTTCTTGACCTGCTTTGTACCGTTCGGTGTTTCTTTTAATGCCAGTGTCCTATTCGCAAAAAAAAAAAAAGCTTTGGTTTTACGAGAAAAGACTCAAAATTGTAGGCATTTTTAACATAGGTTCTCACTTCTCAGGTGCTGGGGTTCAATGAAATTCACTGCTTCTGACCATTTGTAAAATGTCCAAGTCGCATTTGTGCACGCTGAGTAGAGTTTGCATGCGGATGGGATGTCCGAACATGTGTGCTCTTTTATTGGTATGCAAGTAGAGGTTGAAACGGATCGATTGGATGGGGATCAAATAGTGTCATTTACATATATGTTTCCATATTTTTAGAACGAGTACATATGCAAATATATATGTTATCAAATACGAATTTGGAGTGGATGCTACTCAAGTACAGACATGGATCAAATGTTTTCTCAATTTGAAACGGATACGAATATACCAAAATAATAAGCTCGCGTATTATAATTAGTCAACTATTAATCTATTATAGAACTTATGAGAGACAATATAGTGATATGATGCACAATAGCTTCAAGTTCAATCATATAAAAAGTTCCTTTGACCACTTTGTTAGTTTCTTAGGTTAGGTAACTGGCATATCAGGATAGAATATCTAAAATTGTCAAACATAATCTTATTCAAATACAAATATATCTATTTTATTATCCATTTTTCAAATTTTAGTACCATATTTGTTTTTTGTATTTTTTAAATCAGATCCAGAATATTTACCACATCCATTTTCATGGACGTTTGCATCCGCATATTGCCACATCCATTTTCAATTTCTCAAATACAAATGTTGAATATTTTTTTATCCACTATGAGTTTCTATGCCTATATGCCAGTAGTGTCGGTGCTTATTGGAATTAACCAATTAATTTAGGATTTAGCTAGTGTGGAAAATCACCAATTCGTGGAACATCTTCGATAGATTTCGAGAAAGTTGTATATGTCTGATGATTGGTTTTTAGACCGTATTGATTGCTAATCTCATAATGCACGGTTACCTTGGGATATACACTAGGTAACTAGTACATTCACATAATTTTTCTCCTATAAGATATTAATCCCTAAGTATTCATCAAGATAACAAAAGATTCCAAGGAGCTTTGCTAGATTCTCTAGTTTATGAACTCATTAACACCATATTCACATGTAGAATGTACATATGGTTTGGAGCATAAATCCACCAAAGGGAATAGACCTATCCACAAATATAGCGGATTGTCAAACCTACTCGAACTATACTAACCGTTCAAACAAACGGCTTTTGTTGATCTTTATGGCATACTAGAAAAACCACATCACAAAGGGAAAAAAATCAGACCCATACTAAAAATGTAAAGACACAAGCAACAGAAGCAGCCACATAAGCTCTTCATTTGAGATTTGATAACGTTATTTTGAAAAGTTAAAAATATCTGGAAAAATAACTCATGTTAGGGCATGGTGATCGCTCCAACAAGCAATTGCCACCTTAGACTTTCCATAGTATCATTGATTTAACGCATGCAATTTTTTTTTGATGTGTCAGTATATTATCTAGACCAGGCCGGTTTCGGTTATCTATTCGGGCTGCAAATCCGACAAATCCCCGAAAAGGCCAAGCTAGCTAGCCAATTTCGGGCCGTTTTTGACATCTGCTAGTGACTTGCCTCCAATTTACACGAAAGCACAAAATGGACACACGACCTTGTCAACAACTTCTGGTTCTGAAATCCTTCTTGATGGTGTGGAGCGGAGGTGGCTTCGTGGCAGGGCGCAGTAGCAAACACGCACATAACTCTTTAGACCCCAAAAATGATATACATCTGATTATTGGTGTTCATGTTTTGTTTGTCGCTAATCTCATAACACACGGTTGCCTTGGGATATACACTAGGCAACTAGTAGGCTTAACATAATTTGTCTCTTATAACATACTAATTGCTAAATATTCATCGCAAAAGCAAAAGATTCCAACAAATGGCTGCCACCTTAAACTTTCCATAGTGAGAATGTTATAGGTAGTTTGATGCATTTCATACATGCAAAAACTAATATGTTACTATAATGAATGATGATGTTACTGCGGTACTATCATAGATAGATACCATAGCACATAGAACTAAAATAATAATGTCAAATAGATCTTATACATAATTTTATATTGAGATTTTAAAACCAATAAATAATAAAACTAGTACTACATAACAATATGTAATATAGAGATGATACCATACATTGATATTATACACTAATATCATACTTTTTTTGGCGAATAGAACCTTGGCATTAAGAGAAGCACCAAACAGTACAAAACACCCCAACACAAAAAAAATCAATAAAAATCTTCAAATGTCCTTCATCTTCAGCCTCTAGACCGTGTCGACGGTGTGCCGCCGCTGCCGCTCCTCTCTGAATCGGCCTAACGTTGTTGGTTGCGAACGGGAAGTCGTCGAACAGGTCAAAAAGACCACGTCCATCCCAGGGGTGAAATAGAAGAAATAACCGCCGATGAAGCTCCATGGAGATCCGGAGATCCCCCTAGCCATAAGTTCTCGAGAACCACACTACTCCCACAAACTTCTCAACGTCGCCGCCGAGATGGGGCTGAAGCCGGAGATACTTTATTGAAGAAGACGCCGCCGCCGCCATCTGAGCGCCGCCACACCAAACCTTGACACTAAAACCGAAAAAACGGAGCCATCCCGCTGACGGAGACTGGCATCCATGACCCGAAGGCCACAGAATAGGGGCCGATCGGCGGCGCCGACGGGAGGCGGCCGGGAACAGAAGCCGCCTTCTTGATCGCCTGTGAGAGGAGACGTACCTAAGTCTGTCCCGTGAGTCTGACTTGTATTGTTTGATATGTTCAATAATATCATACTTATAATACCATCACAGGTGCCACTATCACCAGACTAATTATCCGTTTTTTTTGAAACCATATTATATTAGCAAGCATGCCGCCTCATTAAAAACCTTTCACTCCCCTCAGGTACCCTGGTAAGAAAAAGAGTGCGTAAGAAACCTCCTGCTCAAACATCCGATAAAACTATTACATCATTTGCAAGTTTGTTAAGGATAAACCTAGGGGGTTCATCGACCCAAATACAAGAATTACTAAACCTACATGCATCCTTAGCAAGCTCATGAGCTACCTAATTTGCTTCCCTATTACAATGTTCAAAAATCACCGAGTTAAAACCACTACAAAGAATCATACAATCATCATAAATAGCAGCAGAGGATATCGCCCAAAACCTGGTCTCAACTACTTGCATACAATCCGTTTGCACAATGAAATTATTGCATCCAATATGTTGCGCCAAACTCAACCCTTCTGTGAGAGCATAAGCTTCAGCCATTGGCGCATCCACAATATGAGCAATAAATCTTTGGGATCCCGCTACAAACTGACCATTGCAATCTCTGATAATCACTCATGTAGTTCCTTTTCCATTGTTCTCATCAAATGACGCATCAACATTAATTTTCAGTTTACCTTCTTCTGGCTTTTTCCATCATTCTCTCTGTTTTGCCTTTGGCTTTCTCGCTCCTATCATATAATTCCTGGATAGAACAATTATAGATAGTGCAGATTTATCACAGTTTCATCATGCACTTTTTTCCTCCTTTCCCACCAAATAAACCAACCTGCAGTTAAGACCATTTCTGCAAAACCAACATTATCAAGGTGAGTTAGTCTTCCCCCTTGTTAAATTATTTCTTCAACAATCACCGACCCCGGCCTGTCCATCTGCCTTACTTCATCAATCTTGTCCCAAACACCTATTCCCTTCCAGACCTCTATAGCTCTCTCACAAGAAAAAAGAACATGTTTGATATCTTCACAACACGAAAAGCATATAGGACAGCCCCTATCACTACAAGAAAAGTTCAAATGGACAACGTGCCAAAATCGTCAACTAAGGGCCATTTTTCGTCGCCTATGGGCCTAACACGACGATATGGGTTCTGTGGTCGAAACTGCGTCAGGAAAAATCCTACCACGTTTTTGTCGGTCCGTCGCGTTCGGGCGACCTTCCGCCACGGAAAATTGGACCGTTGCAGATGTGTTTTCGGGAGCCCGTTGACGACTGCTGACGTCATGCAAACTGATAGCAGACGCCGTTAACTGGCAGTTAACGGCGTTAACCGGCAGAAACCCTGTGGTAGATGGTAGGCCCACACGAGGGCTGCCACGCCTTAAGCGGGCCGGCCCATTTAGTTTGCGGGTCGGGCCACTGACTTAGTTTGACCGGTCAACTATATAGCTGGGCTGGTCCATTAGTTACGTGGGCCGGGCCTAACCTCTAAGGTTGACTGGCCAAAATTTATATGGGCCGGCCCACTAAGCATGTGGGCCGGGCCGAATGCACTCGTTTGATCGGTCAACAGGAAAAAGGGCCGGCCCACTAGACATGTGGGGCCCACATCCCTATTACCGGGCCGGCCCATTTAGCATGTGGGGTCCACCATAAAGCAAGTGGGCTAGCCCAAGAAGTTAGTGGGCCGGCCCAATTAGCACGTGGGTCCCGCTTTCCTGTTCTCGGGCCGACCCATTTACTAAGTGGGGTCCACCATAGATCAAATGGGCTGGCCCAACAAGCTAGTGGGCCGGCCCAAAAACATAGGTGGGTCCCACTTTCCTGTTAAAGGGCCGGCCCAGGTAGTATGTGGGGTCCGCCATATAGCAAGTGGGCTGGCCCAACAAGATAGTGGGCCGGCCCAATAAGCAGGTGGGGCTCACTTTCATGTAACCGGGCCGACCCAGTTAGTAAGTGGGGTCCACCATAAAGCAAGTGGGCTGGCCCAACAGGTTAGCGGGTCGGCCCAATAAACATGTGGGGCCCAATTTCCTGCTGACGGGCCGGCCCAGTTAGTAAGTGGGGTCCACCACAAAAGCAATTGGGCTGGCCCAACAAATTAGTGGGCCGGCCCAATAAGCTTGTGGGGGCCACTATCGTGATAACGGGCCGGCCCAGTTAGTATGTGGGGTCCACCGTAAAGCAGGTGGGCTGGCCCAACGAGTTAGCGGACCAGCCCAATAAGCTTGTGGGGCCAACTTCTTGCTAACGGGCTGGCCCAGTTACCAAATGGGCTGGCCCAATAAGCACGTGGGCCCACTTTTCTGTTACAGGGCCGGCCCAGTTAGTTGGTGGGGTCCACCTTAAAGCAAGTGGGCTGGCCCAATAAGTAAGTGGGCCAGCCCGTTTAGTTGCTGTTTACATACGTGATTTCGCTTAATTGGGCCGTTTAAGGGATGGGAATTTGGGATTTAGATTGCGCAGAACATAGAAAGATACTGAGAATATTTACGCAGCACATGATTTCTGTCGGATAGCCTCACTTACCACAAGCACCATAGAAAAATTGCGCGAAAGAACTATAAAAACTAACTAAATATTACATCAGCTGCAAGGCTTTGAAAAAATATTAGAGAACCGAGAGAAATTGAATGGTAATTAAACCTAGCAATACAATGAAGCGATTCGGCAATCTTTTAAGTTGTCCATGCACCACCTATATCTGAAACAAAGACATTATAAGTTAAGACAACAACAATGGAAAGTCAAAGGCACTACAATATTGTTTGCCAAAGAATTTGGAACTCATCATTTCGTCGTTATAATAAGATCATTGTAATGCGCACAATACCAATAGCCAATATAACAGAGCACGTTAGAATGAAACAGCAGACTTACTACTGTCGAGTCCCATGCAAACCAACATGTTCAGGGAGTACAAAATTGGCATGAACAACATAGTAGCAGGCTATAAATTTTGTAACAACAACTGAGCAAGATGAAGTTATGATGGCTACATCTACAGAGCAGGGAATGTAAACCAAAAATAGAAGTTACGATGGCAAAAGCTAAAGAGGAGGGAATGTGAACCAACATGTGCCAAGTGCAGTTACTTCAAATTGGCCGTGAACTAAATAATACTCCTGAACTTATAGTGAAGGGGATGCAAATCAAGATGTTTCGGGATATAAACTTGTAATGAGCAACACATAGAGGATAATTAATGCTGGAGCTTAGGATGGACCAGATACAGAATATAGTGGGATCACCTGTGAACTTGTATAAGAGGGAATGCAAACCAATATGTTCAGCATTCCATATGTGAGCGTCATGCCAAGTCAGAGAAACAAGTCAATAATGCAGCTTTTGAAGAACAAGATGGCACACAATAAACCTTTCCTTTCTTGGAGTTATTTTGACCTCTAATTTCTGGCTATTTTGCCTTTTTTTTAATCCGCCGCCTTGGAAACGTTGAGGATGATGCTGCCCCATGGATCCCGCATGTCATCCTCTCAGAACCATAAATGTTTATTTTCTTGGATTTTTTACCAACAGATTTTTGGCTTATTTTTTCTTTCTATCTCCTGCCGCCTTTAAAACGTTGACGACGCTGCTGGCTCATGGGATCAAAAGAAAAAGGAAGTAGCCAGAAATAAGGGGTTCAAAAAAATCCAATAAAAGAAAGATTTCAATTAGGCTGCATCTAGCCATCTGGGCCTTCGAACTATTGTGCTGGCGCCTTTTGACTCGTACAATTTCAGCCCACTCCGAAACATGAAAGTCTTTTTTTAAACATGAAAGTCCTATGTTTCGCAAAAATAAAAAACAAGGAGATTCAACATATAAATTTGTTATGTAAAAACAAAGATTTAATTTATCCGTTTGCAAAGCTCAGAGCGAAATACACTGTTTATTGTCTGCAAAATAATTAAGATATCACATATTTCTTGTACGCGGAGGCTGACATCAGGGACCCATGAGCCAGCAGTGTTGTAAACGTTTTAAAGGCGGCAGGAGATAGAAAGGAAAAAATAAGCCAAAAATCAGTTGGTAAAAAATCTAAGAAAATAAACATTTATGGTTCTGAGAGGATGACATGCGGGACCCATGGGGCAGCATCATCCTCAACGTTTCCAAGGCGGCACAGGATTAAAAAAAGGCAAAATAGCTAGAAATTAGAGGTCAAAATAACTCCAAGAAAGGAAAGGTTTATTGTTCATAGAGGCTGACATGTGGGACCCATGAGCCAACGGAATCCTCAACGTTTCAGAGGTGGCAGGGGATCAAAAGAAAAAGGAAGTATCTAGAAATTAGGGGTAAAAAATAACTCCAAGAAAGGAAACTTTTATTGTTCGTAGAGGATGACATGCGGGACCCATGAGCCAGCAGCTTAATCAACGTTTCAAAGGCGGCATGAGATCGAAAGAAAAATGCAAGTGACAAAATATCACGAGCCAAAGATAATCCAAGAAAAGAAACTTTATTGAACATAGAGGATGACATGTGGGACCGACCTGCCAGCTGCGTCGTCATCGTTTCAAAGGGGGCAGGGGATCAAAAGAAAAAGGCAAATAGCCAGAAATTAGGGGTAAAAATAAATCCAACAAAGGAAACTTTTATTGTTCATAGAGGATGACATGCGGGACCCATGAGCCAGCAGCTTCCTCAACGTTTCAAAGTCGGCATGAGATCGAAAGAAAAAGGCAAGTGACCAAATATCAGGAGCCAAAAATAATCCAAGAAAAGAAACTTTATTGTACATCGAGGATGACATGCGGGTCTTATTTTGCAGCAGCGGTCTCAACGTTTCCAAGGCGGCACAGGACAAAAGAAAAATGAAGTAGCCAGAAATCAGGGGTGAAAAAAATCCAAGAAAAGAAAGATTTCAATTGGGTTGCATCAAGACATCTGGGCCTTCGAACTATCCTGCTGGGCCTTTTGACTCGTACAATTTCAGCCCACTCCAAAATAGTAAAGTTCGGATTTTTCTAAAAAAAAACAGGAAAGTCCTATGCTTCGCAAAAACAAAAAACAAGGAGATTCAACATATAAGTTTATTTATGAAAAATAAAGATTTAATTTATCCGTTTGCAATAGCTCAGAGCGAAGTACACTGGTTATTGTCTCCAAAATAATCAAGGTATCACATGTTTCTTGTACGGGGAGGCTGACATCGGGGACCCGTGAGCCAGCAGCGTCGTCAACGTTTTAAAGGCGGCATGAGATCGAAAGAAAAAAATAAGCCAAAAATCATTTGGTAAACAAAATCCAAGAAAAGAAACATTTACCATTCTGAGAGGATGACATGCGAGACCCATGAGGCAGCAGCATCCTCAGCGTTTATTGTTCATAGAGGCTAACATGTGGGACCCGTGAGCCAGCAGCGTCCTCAACGTTTTAAAGGCGGCAGGAGATCGAAAGAAAAAATAAGCCAAAAATCATTTGGTAAACAAAATCCAAGAAAAGAAACATTTACCGTTCTGAGAGGATGACATGCGGGACCCATGAGGCAGCAGCATCCTCAACGATTCCAAGGCGGCAGGGGATCAAAAGAAAAAAAGGAAATATCCAGAAATTAATTAGGGGTTCAAAATAAATCTATCAAAGAAAACTTTTATTGTTCATAGAGGATGACATGTGGGACCGAGCTTCCAACAGCGTCCTCATCGTTTCAAAGGGGGCAGGAGATGAAAAGAAAAAGGCAAATAGCCAGAAATTAGGGGTCAAAATAACTCCAAGAAAGGAAACTTTTATCGTTCGTAGAGGATGACATGCGGGACCCATGAGCCAGCAGCTTACTCAACATTTCAAAGGCGGCATGAGATCGAAAGAAAAAGGCAAGTGACAAAATATCAGGAGCCAAAGATAATCCAAGAAAAGAAACTTTATTGTCCATAGAGGATGACATGCGGGTCCCATTTAGCAGCAGCGGTCTCAACGTTTCAAATGCGGCTTGAGATCAAAAGAAAAAAAGAAAGTTGATTGTACATAGAGGATGACATGCGGGTCCCATGAGTCAGCAGCTTACTCAACGTTTACAAGGCGGCAGGGGATCAAAAGAAAAAGGAAATAGCCAAAAATGAAAGGGTGAAAAAAAATCCAAGAAAATAAACTTTTATAGCACATAGAGGATGAAATGCGGGTCCCATGAGCCAGCAGGTTCCTCAACGTTTCAAACGTGGCATGAGATCGAAAGAAAAAGGCAAGTGACCAAATATCAGGAGCCAAAAATAATTCAAAAAAAGAAACTTAATTGTACATAGAGGATGACATGCGGGTCCCATGAGCCAGCAGGTTCCTCAATGTTTTAAACGTGGCATGATATCAAAAGAAAAAGGCAAGTGACCAAATATCAGGAGCCAAAAATAATTCAAGAAAAGAAACTTGATTGTACATAGAGGATGACATGCGGGTCCCATTTTGCAGCAGCGGTATCACCGTTTGAGAGGCGGCACGGGATCGAAAGAAAAAGGAAAGTGACCAAATATCAGGTGCCAAAAAGAATCCAAGAAAATAAAGTTTTATAGTACATAGAGGATGACATGCGGGTCCCATTTAGCAGCAGCGGTATCACCGTTTGAGAGGCGGCACGAGATCGAAAGAAAAAGGCAAGTGACCAAATATGAGGTGCCAAAAAATCCAAGAAAAGAAAATTTTATAGTACATAGAGGATGACATGCGGGTCCCATTTAGCAGCAGCGGTATCACCGTTTGAGAGGCGGCACGGGACCGAAATAAAGAGGCAAGTGACCAAATATGAGGTGCCAAAAAAAACTCCAAGAAAAAAGGTTGATTGCACATAGAGGATGACATGCGGGTCCCATTTAGCAGCAGCGGTCTCAACGTTTCCAAGGCGGCATGATACGTCTCAAACGTATCTTTAATTTCTTATGTTCCATGCTACTTTTATGATGATACTCACATGTTTTATACACACTTTATGTCATTATTATGCATTTTCCGGCACTAACCTATTGACGAGATGCCGAAGAGCCGATTCTTTGTTTACGCTTTTTGGTTTCAGAAATCCTACAAAGGAAATATTCTCGGAATTGGACGAAATCAACGCCGAGGGTCTTATTTTTCCACGGAGCTTCCAGAAGACCGAAGAGCTTACGAAGTGGGGCCACGAGGTGGCCAGACCATAGGCCGGCGCGGCCAGGGAGGGGCCTGCGCCGCCCTATGGTGTGGGCCCCTCGTCAGCCCCCCGACGCTGCCCTTCCGCCTATTTATTCCCTCCATCGCGAAAACCCTATTACCGAGAGCCACGATACGGAAAACCTTCCAGAGACGCCGCCACCGCGAATCCCATCTCGGGGGATTCAGGAGATCGCCTCCGGCACCCTGCCGGAGAGGGGAATCATCTCCCGGAGGACTCTTCATCGCCATGATCGCCTCCGGATCGATGTGTGAGTAGTTCACCCCTGGACTATGGGTCCATAGCAGTAGCTAGATGGTTGTCTTCTCCTCATTGTGCTATCATTGTAGATCTTGTGAGCTGCCTATCATGATCAAGATCATCTATTTGTAATACTACATGTTTTGTTTGTTGGGATCCGATGAATATGGAATACTATGTCAAGTTGATTATCAATCTATCATATATGTGTTATTTATGATCTTGCATGCTCTCCGTTGCTAGTAGAGGCTCTGGCCAAGTTGATACTTGTAACTCCAAGAGGGAGTATTTATGCTCGATAGTGGGTTCATGCTTCCATTAAATCTGGGACAGTGACAGAAAGTTCTAAGGTTGTGGATGTGCTGTTGCCACTAGGGATAAAACATCGATGCTTTGTCTAAGGATATTTGTGTTGATTACATTACGCACCATACTTAATGCAATTGTCTGTTGTTTGCAACTTAATACTGGAAGGGGTGCGGATGCTAACCCGAAGGTGGACTTTTTAGGCATAGATGCATGCTGGATAGCGGTCTATGTACTTTGTCGTAATGCCCGATTGAATCTCACTTTACTCATCATGATATGTATGTGCATTGTTATGCCCTCTCTATTTGTCAATTGCCCAACTGTAATTTGTTCATCCAACATGCTATTGGAGAGACACCACTAGTGAACTGTGGACCCCGGTCCAGTTCTTTTACATCTGAATACAATCTACTGCAAACATTGTTCTTTACTGTTCTTCGCATACAAACATCATTTTCCACACCATACATTTAATCCTTTGTTTACAGCAAGCTGGTGAGATTGACAACCTCACTGTTAATTTGGGGAAAAGTATTTGGATTATGTTGTGCAGGTTCCACGTTGGCGCCGGAATCCCTGGTGTTGCGCCGCACTACACTCCGTCACCAACAACCTTCACGTGCTCCTTGACTCCTACTGGTTCGATAACCTTGGTTTCTTACTGAGGGAAAACTTGCTGCTGTACGCATCACACCTTCCTCTTGGGGTTCCCAATGGGCGTGTGCTTGACGCGTCATCAAGACTGTTTTCTGGCGTCATTGCCAGGGAGATCAAGACACGCTGCAAGGGGAGTTTCCCACTTCCAATCTCTTTACTTTGTTTTTGTCTTGCTTTACTTTATTTTATTTACTACTTTGTTTGCTTTCTTATATCAAAATACAAAAAAATTAGTTACTTGCTTTACTTTATTTACTGTCTTGTTTGTGTTCTCTATATCAAAAACACAAAAAAATTAGTTACTTGCATTTACTTTATTTAGTTTTCTTTATTTACTATTACTAAAAATGAGTAATCCTGAAGTTGAAGTTCGTTCGTTTAAGCAACAAGGGGGAGAATGTTTAAAAGATGCTTGGTATAGAATTAGTGATGCTCATCATAGGTGCACTAAGAAACACTCCACTATTATCTTTCTTAGGAACTTCTATGTTGGTATCTCTAGCTGGAATAGGTATGTTCTTGATACTCTTGCGGGAGGTAATTTCCTAGGGACTCCTGCCTTAGAAGCTAGTTGCATTATTGAGAGTCTAGTTGGAATACCACCTGTTAATGAAGCTAAAATTGAAATCTCTCTTGAGGATGTTATGAAAAAGCTGGAGGCCATTGAGAAAAATCTTCCAAGTGTTGAAACTAAATTGGGGATATTACTTGATAACACTGATAAACTTGATAAAACTCTAAGTGGAATTAATGAGAGAATTGCCGTTTTAGAAACTTGTGCTACTCATGATAATCAAACCCATAGGATTAATGAACTTGAAGAAGCTATGGGAACCTTGGGTTCAACTTTTTCTTCTCTTAAGTTTAAGGAGAAAGCTTATGTGGGTAAGGAGCAAAAGTTCATGTATGTCTCTAAGGTGCCTAAGCCAAAAAAAACTATTATAGGCCTAAAATTGACAAAGCCCTTAGTACCACTATGAATGAGGGAGCATCTAAGATACCTATTGATGTTGATGCTTCATCTCTTGATAATACTTGATTCACACTTTCTGCGCCTAGCTGAAAGGCGTTAAAGAAAAGCGCTTATGGGAGACAACCCATTATTTTACTTATGCACTTTTGTTTTATATTTGAGTCTTGGAAGTTGTTACTATTGTAGCAACCTCTCCTTATCTTTATTTTATTGCATTGTTGTGCCAAGTAGAGTCTTTGATAGTAAAGATGATACTAGATTTGGATTACTGCGCTGATACGTCTCAAACGTATCTATAATTTCTTATGTTCCATGCTACTTTTATGATGATACTCACATGTTTTATACACATTATATGTCATTATTATGCATTTTCCGGCACTAACCTATTAACGAGATGCCGAAGAGCCGATTCTTTGTTTTGCTTTTTTTGGTTTCAGAAATCCTAGTAAGGAAATATTCTCGGAATTGGACGAAATCAACGCCCAGGGGCCTATTTTGCCACGAAGCTTCCAGAAGACCGGAGGGAAGACGAAGTGGGGCCACGGGGCGCCGCCACGCTAGGGCGGCGCGGCCCAAGGGGGGCCCGCGCGGCCCTAGTGTGTGGGGCCCCCGTGTGGCCCCCTGACCTGCCCTTCCGCCTACATATAGTCTTCGTCGCGAAACCCCCAGTACCGAGAGCCACGATACGGAAAGCCTTCCAGAGACGCCGCCGCCGCCAATCCCATCTCGGGGGATTCAGGAGATCGCCTCCGGCACTCTGCCGGAGAGGGGAATCATCTCCCGGAGGACTCTACACCGCCATGGTCGCCTCCGGATTGATGTGTGAGTAGTTCACCCCTGGACTATGGGTCCATAGCAGTAGCTAGATGGTCATCTTCTCCCCATTGTGCTATCATTGTCTGATCTTGTGAGCTGCCTAACATGATCAAGATCATCTATCTGTAAAGCTACATGTGCGTTTGTTGGGATCCGATGGATAGAGAATACTATGTTATGTTGATTATCAATCTATTACCTATGTGTTGTTTATGATCTTGCATGCTCTCCGTTATTAGTAGAGGCTCTGGCCAAGTTTTTACTCTTAACTCCAAGAGGGAGTATTTATGCTCGATAGTGGGTTCATGCCTCCATTAAATCTGGGACAGTGACAGAAAGTTCTAAGGTTGTGGATGTGCTGTTGGCACTAGGTATAAAACATTGATGCTATGTCGGAGGATGTAGTTATTGATTACATTACGCACCATACTTAATGCAATTGTCTGTTGTTTGCAACTTAATACTGGAAGGGGTTCGGATGATAACCTGAAAGTGGACTTTTTAGGCATAGATGCATGCTGGATAGCGGTCTATGTACTTTGTCGTAATGCCCAATTAAATCTCACAATACTCATCATGTCATGTATGTGCATTGTCATGCCCTCTCTATTTGTCAATTGCCCAACTGTAATTTGTTTACCCAATATGCTATTTCTTATGGGAGAGACACCTCTAGTGAACTGTGGACCCGGTCCATTCTTTTAATCGAATACAATCTACTGCAAGACTTGTTCTACTATTCTCTGCAAACAATCATCATCCACACTATACATCTAATCCTTTGTTACAGCAAGCCGGTGAGATTGACAACCTCACTGTTTCGTTGGGGCAAAGTACTTTGGTTGTGTTGTGCAGGTTCCACGTTGGCGCCGGAATCCCTGGTGTTGCGCCGCACTACATCTCGCCTCCATCAACCTTCAACGTGCTTCTTGGCTCCTACTGGTTCGATAAACCTTGGTTTCTTACAGAGGGAAAACTTGCTGCTGTACAACATCATACCTTCCTCTTGGGGTTCCCAACGGATGAGTGCTTTACCGTCACAAGGAAGCTACTACGCTCACGTCAACTGTGCGCAAGCAGCTCTTTTTCTGGCGCCGTTGCCGGGGATCTAAAGAAAAGTTACACCACAGAGATCTCTAACTCCCATGTCAACTACACGCCAGCATCTTTTTCTGGCGCCGTTGCCGGGGAGATCAAGACACGCTGCAAGGGGAGTCTTCACAATCCAATCTCTTTACTTTGTTTTTGTCTTGCTTTATTTTATTTACTACTTAGTTTGCTGCACTAAAACAAAACATAAAAAAATTTAGTCGCTAGTTTTACTTTATTTACTATCTTGTTTGCTATATTAAAAACACAAAAAAATTAGTTACTTGCATTTACTTTACTTAGTTCATCATGTTTCCTCCTAATTTTATTCTTAAAGATGTACCGGTAGGCCGAGGATCTATCCTTGGGAAAGATAATATAGAAGATTTTTTCACTCATATTAGTACGGTTGAAGATTTTGAAGATAGACACTTGGTAGAACTTGCTCCTACTTATGAAATTGCTGTTGCTTCTTTAGTACACGCATTAGAAGCTAGATTTGTTAATCTTAATCCCATGATTCAACATATGTTTCTTACACTAAATGATATGGAAGAAGGAGAAAAGAAAGATTTTGTATTAGAAACCCTTCTCAAAGAATTTGGGGGTATTGCAAGAGAAGCTAGAAAGGTTTTTATTAAATATAATATGCTTGGCTCTTATACCAACTTTGCTAGTATCCTTGAAAAGATGGAAAAAGATTGACAAAAGTACACTAATCAAGTTAATTATGAGGGGGATATTAAAACATCAATACCTTGTAAGCTCTTAGGGATGTGTGAGGCACTAGAAAATAACTATGCTTGGCTTGTTCCTGAAAATTTGTTTGATGAAAATAGCAAGCCCAAGACTAATGAAAAGGGAGCCTCTGAAATTTACATAGATAATATACAATGCATAGTTGAGAAAACCCCAAACACCGTTGTTGATGCTTCACCACTTGATAATACTTGATACACACTTTCTGCGCCTAGGTGAAAGGCGTTAAAGAAAAGCGCTTATGGGAGACAACCCATGTTTTTACTACAGTACTTTTGTTTTATATTTGAGTCTTGGAAGTTGTTACTACTGTAGCAACCTCTCCTTATCTTAGTTTTATTGCATTGTTGTGCCAAGTAAAGTCTCTAATAGAAGGATGATACTAGATTTGGATTACTGCGCAGAAACAGATTTCTTTGCTGTCACGAATCTGGGTCTAATTCTCTGTAGGTAACTCAGAAAATTATGCCAATTTACGTGAGTGATCCTTAGATATGTACGCAACTTTCATTAGTTTTAAGTTTTCTCATCTGAGCAAGTCTGGTGCCTCTTAAAAATACGTCTTTACAAACTGTTCTGTTTTGATAGATTCTGCCTTTTATTTCGCATTGCCTGTTTTGCCATGCTTGATGGATTTTTCGATTCCATTGACTTTCAGTAGCTTTGTGCAATGTCCAGAAGTGTAAAGAATGATTGTGTCACCTCTGAATATGTGAATTTTAATTGTGCACTAACCCTCTAATGAGTTTGTTTCGAGTTTGGTGTGGAGGAAGTTTTCAAGGATCAAGAGAGGAGGATGATACAACATGATCAAGGAGAGTGAAAGCTCTAAGCTTGGGGATGCCCCGGTGGTTCACCCCTGCATATATCAAGAAGACTCAAGCGTCTAAGCTTGGGGATGCCCAAGGCATCCCCTTCTTCATCGACAACATTATCAGGTTCCTCCCCTGAAACTATATTTTTATTCCGTCACATCTTATGTACTTTGCTTGGAGCGTCTGTTTGTTTTTGTTTTTGTTTTGTTTGAATAAAATGGATCCTAGCATTCATTGTGTGGGAGAGATACATGCTCCGCTGTTTCATATGGACAAATATGTCCTTAGGCTTTACTCATAGTATTCATGGCGAAAGTTTCTTCTTCGTTAAATTGTTATATGGTTGGAATTGGAAAATGATATATGTGGTAATTGGTATAATATCTTGAATAATGTGATACTTGGCAATTGTTGTGCTCATGTTTAAGCTCTTGCATCATATACCTTGCACCTATTAATGAAGAAATACATAGAGCATGCTAAAATTTGGTTTGCATAATTGATCTCTCTAAGGTCTAGATAATTTCTAGTATTGAGTTTGAACAACAAGGAAGACGGTGTAGAGTCTTATAATGTTTAAAATATGTCTTTTATGTGAGTTTTGCTGCACCGCTTCATCCTTGTGTTTGTTTCAAATAAACCTTGCTAGCCTAAGCCTTGTATCGAGAGGGAATACTTCTCATGCATCCAAAATCCTTGAGCCAACCACTATGCCATTTGTGTCCACCATACCTACCTACTACATGGTATTTCTCCGCCATTCCAAAGTAAATTGCTTGAGTGCTACCTTTAAAATTTCTATCCTCTACCTTTACAATATATAGCTCATGGGACAAATAGCTTAAAAACTATTGTGGTATTGAAAATGTACTTATGCACTTTATCTCTTATTAAGTTGTTTGTTGAGCGATAACCATGTTCCTGGGAACGCCATCAACTATTCCTTTGTTGAATATCATGTGAGTTGCTATGCATGTTCGTCTTGTCTGAAGTAAGAGTGATTTATCATGATCAAATGGTTTGAGTATGCATATTGTTAGAGAAGAACATTGGGCCGCTAACTAAAGCCATGATCCATGGTGGAAGTTTCAGTTTGGACAACAAACCTCAATCTATTATGAGAATATTATCTGTTGTTGAATGCTTATGCATTAAAGAGGAGTCCATTATCTGTTGTCTATGTTGTCCCGGTATGGATGTCTAAGTTGAGAATAATCAAAAGCGAGAAATCCAATGCGAGCTTTCTCCTTAGACCTTTGTACAGGCGGCATAGAGGTACCCCTTTGTGACACTTGGTTGAAACATGTGCTATGCAATGATAATCCATGTAAATCCAAGCTAATTAGGACGAGGTGCGGGCACTATTGGTATACTATGCATGAGGCTTGCAACTTGTAGGATATAATTTACATAACTCATATGCTTTATTACTACCGTTGACAAAATTGTTTCTTGTTTTCAAAACCAAAGCTCTAGCACAAATATAGCAATCGATGCTTTCCTCTTTGAAGGACCTTTCTTTTACTTTTATGTTGAGTCAGTTCACCTATCTCTCTCCACCTCAAGAAGCAAACACTTGTGTGAACTGTGCATTGATTCCTACATACTTGCATATTGCACTTGTTATATTACTTTACATTGACAATATCCATAAGATATACATGTTACAAGTTGAAAGCAACCGCTGAAACTTCATCTTCATTTGTGTTGCTTCAATACCTTTACTTTGAATTATTGCTTTATGAGTTAACTTTTATGCAAGACTTATTGATGCTTGTCTTGAAGTACTATTCATGAAAAGTCTTTGCTTTATGATTCAATTGTTTACTCATGTCATTTACCATTGTTTCAAATCGCTGCATTCATTACATGTGCTTACAATAGTATTGATCAAGATTATGTTGGTAGCATTGTCACTAAGAAATTATCTTTGTTATTGTTTACCTACTCGGGACGAGTAGGAACTAAGCTTGGGGATGCTTGATACGTCTCAAACGTATCTATAATTTCTTATGTTCCATGCTACTTTTATGATGATACTCACATGTTTTATACACATTATATGTCATTATTATGCATTTTCCGGCACTAACCTATTAACGAGATGCCGAAGAGCCAGTTGTTGTTTTCTCCTGTTTTTGGTTTCAGAAATCCTAGTAAAGAAATATTCTCGGAATTGGACGAAATCAACGCCCAGGGGCCTATTTTGCCACGAAGCTTCCAGAAGACCAGAGGGAAGACGAAGTGGGGCCACGGGGCGCCGCCACGCTAGGGCGGCGCGGCCCAAGGGGGGCCCGCGCGGCCCTAGTGTGTGGGGCCCCCGTGTGGCCCCCTGACCTGCCCTTCCGCCTACATATAGTCTTCGTCGCAAAACCCCCAGCACCGAGAGCCACGATACGGAAAACCTTCCAGAGACGCCGCCGCCGCCAATCCCATCTCGGGGGATTCAGGAGATCGCCTCCGGCACCCTGCCGGAGAGGGGAATCATCTCCCGGAGGACTCTACACCGCCATGGTCGCCTCCGGATTGATGTGTGAGTAGTTCACCCCTGGACTATGGTTCCATAGCAGTAGCTAGATGGTCATCTTCTCCCCATTGTGCTATCATTGTCTGATCTTGTGAGCTGCCTAATGATGTCTACGCCCCCTCCTTTTCCTGTAGACAGTGTTGGGCCTCCAAGAGCAGAGGTTTGTAGAACAGCAGCAAGTTTCCCTTGAGTGGATCACCCAAGGTTTATCGAACTCAGGGAGGAAGAGGTCAAAGATATCCCTCTCATGCAACCCTGCAACCACAAAGCAAGAAGTCTCTTGTGTCCCCAACACACCTAAGAGGTGCACTAGTTCGGCGAAGAGATAGTGAAATACAGGTGGTGTAAATAAGCAGTAGCAACGACACCAGAAAAGTGCTTTGCCCAGGACAGTAAACAAGCAGTAGTAACGCAGCAGTAGTAACGCAGTAAAACAGTAAACAAGCAGCGATAGCAGTATTTAGGAACAAGGCCTAGGGATTAGACTTTCACTAGTGGACACTCTCAACATTGATCACATAACAGAATAGATAAATGCATACTCTACACTCTTGTTGGATGATGAACACATTGCGTAGGATTACACGAATCCTCAATGCCGGAGTTAACAAGCTCCACAATTCAATGTTCATATTTAAATAACCTTAGAGTGCATGAAAGATCAATAAGACTAAACCAAGTACTAACATAGCATGCACACTGTCACCTTCATGCTAAGAAAGGAGGAATAGATCATATCAATACTATCATAGCAATAGTTAACTTCATAATCTACAAGAGATCATAATCATAGCATACGCCAAGTACTAACACGGATGCACACACTGTCACCATTACACCGTGCAGGAGGAATAAAACTACTTTAATAACATTGCTAGAGTAGCACATAGATAAATTGTGATACAAACACATTGCAATCATAAAGAGATATAAATAAGCACTTCACTATGCCATTCATAATAGTGAATAAGTATTCTGTGAAATATAGCCTAAGAGACCCACACGGTGCACACACTGTCACCTTTACACACGTGGGACAAGGAGTCTCCGGAGATCACATAAGTAAAATTCACTTGACTAGCATAACGACATCTAGATTACAATCATCATCATATGGATCTCAATCATGTAAGGCAGCTCATGAGATCATTGTATTGAAGTACATAGAGAGAGAGATGAACCACATAGCTACAGGTACAGCCCCGAGCCTCGATGGAGAACTACTCCCTCCTCATGGGAGACAGCAGCGTTGATGAAGATGGCGGTGATGTCGATGGAGGAGCCTTCCGGGGGCACTTCCCTGCTCCGGCAGCGTGCCGGAACAGACTCTGTCCCCGGATCTTGGCTTCGCGATGGCGGCGGCTACAGAAGGTTTCTGCGGGTTTCGTCGAACGTATCAGGGTTTTCGTGACGGAGGCTTTAAATAGGCGGAAGGGAGGCGTCAGAGGGCTTGTGGGGCCACCACACCATAGGGTGGCGCGGGCAGGGCTTGGGCCGCGCCACCTGCATGTGTGGGGCCCACAAGGCCCTCCTCTGGCGGCTCTCGGGTGTTCTGGATGCTCCCGGGGATTCTAAGATGCTGGGCGTTGATTTCGTCCAATTCCGAGAATATTTCCTTACTAGGATTTCTGAAACCAAAAACAGCAGAAAACAGGAACTGGCACTGCGGCATCTCGTCAATAGGTTAGTTCCAGAAAATGCATAAATATGACATAAAGTATGCATAAAACATGTAGATATCATCAATAAAGTAGCATGGAACATAAGAAATTATGGATACGTCAGAGACGTATCAGCATCCCCAAGCTTAGTTCCTGCTCGTCCCGAGCAGGTAAACGATAACAAAGATAATTTCTTAAGTGACAATGCTACCAACATAATCTTGATCAATACTATTGTAAGCACATGTAATGAATGCAGCGATCAAAACAATGGTAATGACATGAGTAAACAACTGAATCATAAAGCAAAGACTTTTCATGAATAGTACTTCAAGACAAGCATCAATAAGTCTTGCATAAGAGTTAACTCATAAAGAAATAATTCAAAGTAAAGGTATTGAAGCAACACAAAGGAAGATTAAGTTTCAGCGGTTGCTTTCAACTTGTAACATGTATATCTTCATGGATAGTTGTCAATGCAAAGTAATATAACAAGTGCAATATGCAAGTATGTAGAAATCAATGCACAGTTCACACAAGTGTTTGCTTCTTGAGATGGAGAGAGATAGGTGAACTGACTCAACAATAAAAGTAAAAGAATGGCCCTTCGCAGAGGGAAGCAGGGATAAATCATGTGCTAGAGCTTTTCAAGTCTTGAAATCATATAGAGAGCATAAAAATAAAATTTTGAGAGGTGTTTGTTGTTGTCAACGAATGGTAATGGGTACTCTAACTACCTTATCAACCAGACTTTCAAGAGCGGCTCCCATGAAGGACGTTATCTCTACCAGCAAGGTAGATCATCCCTCTTCTCTTTTGTTTACACATGTATTTTAGTTTCATTATTGATGACACTCCTCCCAACCTTTTGCTTACACAAGCCATGGCTAACCGAATCCTCGGGTGCCTTCCAACATTCACATACCATGAAGGAGTGTCTATTTGCAAAATTAAGTAGCTTACTGATGAATCAGAGCAAAACATGTGAAGAGAATTATTAATGCAAGTTGTAATTAATTGGAGCTGGGAACCCCATTGCCAGCTCTTTTTGCAAAATTATTGGATAAGCGGATGAAGCCACTAGTCCATTGTGAAAGTCTGTCAAAAGTAAATGACAAGATCGAAAGATAAAACACCACATACTTCCTCATGAGCTATAAAACATTAACACAAATTGAGAAGCATTTTGAAGGTTTAAAGGTAGCACATGAAGTATTTACTTGGAATGGCATAAAATACCATGTAGTAGGTAGGTATGGTGGACACAAATGGCATAGTGGTTGGCTCAAGGATTTTGGATGCATGAGAAGTATTCCCTCTCGATACAAGGCTTAGGATAGCAAGGTTATTTGAAACAAACACAAGGATGAACCGGTACAGCAAAACTCACATAAAAGACATATTGTAAACATTATAAGACTTTACACCGTCTTCCTTGTTGTTCAAACTCAATACTAGAAAATATCTAGACCTTAGAGAGACCAATCATGCAAAACAAATTTTAGCAAGCTCTATGTATTTCTTCATTAATAGGTGCAAAGTATATGATGCAAGAGTTTAAACATGAGCACAACAATTGCCAAGTATCACATTATCCAAGACATTTTACCAATTACTACATGTAGCATTTTCCGATTCCAACCATATAATGATGAACGAAGCAATCAACCTTCGCCATGAACACTAAAAGTAAAGCTAAGAACACATGTGTTCATATGCAACAGCGGAGCGTGTCTCTCTCCCACACAAGCATGATGTAATCCAATTTATTCAAACACAAACAAAAATAAAAGCACACAGACGCTCCAAGTAAAGCACATAAGATGTGACCGAATAAAAATATAGTTTCAAGAGAAGGAACCTGATAATGTTGTCGATGAAGAAGGGGATGCCTTGGGCATCCCCAAGCTTAGATGCTTGAGTCTTCTTGAAATATGCAGGGATGAACCACCGGGGCATCCCCAAGATTAGACTTTTCACCCTTCTTGATCGTAGTGTATATCATCCTCCTCTCTTGATCCTTGAAAACTTCCTCCACACCAAACTTAAAGCAACTCATTAGAGGGTTAGTGCACAATTAAAATTCACATATTCAGAGGTGACACAATCATTCTTTATACTTCTGGACATTGCACAAAGCTACTGAAAGTCAATGGAATAAAGAAATCCATCTAACATAGCAAAACAGGCAATGCAAAATAAAAGGCAGAATCTGTCAAAACAGAACAGTTCGTAAAGACGAATTTCTAACAGGCACCAGACTTGCTCAAATGAAAAAACTTAAAACTAATGAAAGTTGCGTACATATCTGAGGATCACTCACGTAAATTGGCATAATTTTCTGAGTTACCTACAGAGAATTAGACCCAGATTCGTGACAGCAAAGAAAACTGTTTCTGCGCAGTAATCCAAATCTAGTATCATACTTTTATTAGAGACTTTATTTGGCACAACAATGCAATAAAACTAAGATAAGAAGAGGTTGCTACAGTAGTAAACAACTTCCAAGACACAAATATAAAACAAAGTACTGTAGCAAAATAACACATGGGTTATCTCCCAAGAAGTTCTTTTCTTTATAGCCATTAAGATGGGCTCAGCAGTTTTAATGATGCACTCGCAAGAAATAGTATTTGAAGCAAAAGAGAGCATCAAGAGGCAAATTCAAAACAACTTTAAGCCTAACATGCTTCCTATGAAAAGGGATCTTGTAAATAAACAAGTTATGTAGGCATAATGCAACAAGCGTAGAAAGATAAAACAAGTATAGTTTCAAAAATTTCAGCACATAGAGAGATGTTTTAGTAACATGAAAATTTCTACAACCATATTTTCCTCTCTCATAACAACTTTCAGTAGCATCATGAGCAAATTCAACAATATAACTATCACATAAAGCATTCTTATCATGAGTCTCATGCATAAAATTATTACTACTCCCAACATAAGCATAGTCAATTTTATTAGTAATAGTGGGAGCAAATTCAACAAAGTAGCTATCATCATTATTCTCATCATCAAATATAGGAGGCATATTATAATCATAATTAAATTTATCCTCCATAACAGGTGGAACCAAAAGACCAATATCATTATAATCATTATAAATAGGAGGTAAAGTATCATCAAAGTAAATTTTCTCCTCAATGCTTGCGGGACTAAAAAGATCATGCTCATCAAAACCAGCTTCCCCAAGCTTAGAATTTTCCATATCATTAGCAACAACGGTGTTCAAAGTATTCATACTAACATGTTCCATGGGTTTTTTTAATTTTCGGATCAAACCATCCATGTTTTAAATCAGGAAATAGAATAAGAATCTCATTGTTGTCCATTATGCCAAACTAGTGTAAACAAGAAACAAAAAGTTGTAATTGCAGGATCTAAAGGAAATAGTTTCGAGCACAAACACAATGGCGCCAGAAAAGTACTGTTACCTGGAACTGAAGTGTGAGTGCCTTTTACCTTTCCTCCCCGGCAACGGCGCCAGAAAATAGCTTGATGTCTACGCCCCCTCCTTTTCCTGTAGACAGTGTTGGGCCTCCAAGAGCAGAGGTTTGTAGAACAGCAACAAGTTTCCCTTAAGTGGATCACCCAAGGTTTATCGAACTCAGGGAGGAAGAGGTCAAAGATATCCCTCTCATGCAACCCTGCAACCACAAAGCAAGAAGTCTCTTGTGTCCCCAACACACCTAAGAGGTGCACTAGTTCGGCGAAGAGATAGTGAAATACAGGTGGTGTAAATAAGCAGTAGCAACGGCACCAGAAAAGTGCTTCGCCCAGGACAGTAAACAAGCAGTAGTAATGCAGCAGTAGTAACGCAGTAAAACAGTAAACAAGCAGCGATAGCAGTATTTAGGAACAAGGCCTAGGGATTAGACTTTCACTAGTGGACACTCTCAACATTGATCACATAACAGAATAGATAAATGCATACTCTACACTCTTGTTGGATGATGAACACATTGCGTAGGATTACACGAATCCTCAATGCCGGAGTTAACAAGCTCCACAATTCAATGTTCATATTTAAATAACCTTAGAGTGCATGAAAGATCAATAAGACTAAACCAAGTACTAACATAGCATGCACACTGTCACCTTCATGCTAAGAAAGGAGGAATAGATCATATCAATACTATCATAGCAATAGTTAACTTCATAATCTACAAGAGATCATAATCATAGCATACGCCAAGTACTAACACGGATGCACACACTGTCACCATTACACCGTGCAGGAGGAATAAAACTACTTTAATAACATTGCTAGAGTAGCACATAGATAAATTGTGATACAAACACATTGCAATCATAAAGAGATATAAATAAGCACTTCACTATGCCATTCATAACAGTGAATAAGTATTCTGTGAAATATAGCCTAAGAGACCCACACGGTGCACACACTGTCACCTTTACACACGTGGGACAAGGAGTCTCCGGAGATCACATAAGTAAAATTCACTTGACTAGCATAACGACATCTAGATTACAATCATCATCATATGGATCTCAATCATGTAAGGCAGCTCATGAGATCATTGTATTGAAGTACATAGAGAGAGAGATGAACCACATAGCTACCGGTACAGCCCCGAGCCTCGATGGAGAACTACTCCCTCCTCATGGGAGACAGCAGCGTTGATGAAGATGGAGGTGATGTCGATGGAGGAGCCTTCCGGGGGCACTTCCCTGCTCCGGCAGCGTGCCGGAACAGAGACTCCTTTCCCCCAGATCTTGGCTTCGCGATGGCGGCGGCTACAGAAGGTTTCTGCGGGTTTCGTCGAACGTATCAGGGTTTTTGCGACGGAGGCTTTAAATAGGCGGAAGGGAGGCGTCAGAGGGCTTGTGGGGCCACCACACCATAGGGTGGCGCGGGCAGGGCCTGGGCCGCGCCACCTGCATGTGTGGGGCCCACAAGGCCCTCCTCTGGCGGCTCTCGGGTGTTCTGGATGCTCCCGGGGATTCTAAGATGCTGGGCGTTGATTTCGTCCAATTCCGAGAATATTTCCTTACTAGGATTTCTGAAACCAAAAACAGCAGAAAACGAGGCGGCAGCTGCGGCATCTCGTCAATAGGTTAGTTCCAGAAAATGCATAAATATGACATAAAGTATGCATAAAACATGTAGATATCATCAATAAAGTAGCATGGAACATAAGAAATTATCGATACGTCGGAGACGTATCACCTAACATGATCAAGATCATCTATCTGTAAAGCTACATGTGCGTTTGTTGGGATCCGATGGATAGAGAATACTATGTTATGTTGATTATCAATCTATTACCTATGTGTTGTTTATGATCTTGCATGCTCTCCGTTATCAGTAGAGGCTCTGGCCAAGTTTTTACTCTTAACTCCAAGAGGGAGTATTTATGCTCGATAGTGGGTTCATGCCTCCATTAAATGCAGGACGGTGACGAGAAAGGTCTAAGGTTGTGGATGTGTTGTTGCCACTAGGGATAAAACATTGATGCTATGTCCGAGGATGTAGTTATTGATTACATTACGCACCATACTTAATGCAATTGTCTGTTGTTTGCAACTTAATACTGGAAGGGGTTCGGATGATAACCTGAAAGTGGACTTTTTAGGCATAGATGCATGCTGGATAGCGGTCTATGTACTTTGTCGTAATGCCCAATTAAATCTCACAATACTCATCATGTAATGTATGTGCATTGTCATGCCCTCTCTATTTGTCAATTGCCCAATTGTAATTTGTTTACCCAATATGCTATTTCTTATGGGAGAGACACCTCTAGTGAACTGTGGACCCCGGTCCATTCTTTTAATCGAATACAATCTACTGCAATACTTGTTCTACTGTTCTCTGTAAACAATCATCATCCACACTATACATCTAATCCTTTGTTACAGCAAGCCGGTGATATTGACAACCTCACTGTTTCGTTGGGGCAAAGTACTTTGGTTGTGTTGTGCAGGTTCCACGTTGGCGCCGGAATCCCTGGTGTTGCGTCGCACTACATCTCGCCGCCATCAACCTTCAACGTGCTTCTTGGCTCCTACTGGTTCGATAAACCTTGGTTTCTTACTGAGGGAAAACTTGCTGCTGTACAACATCATACCTAACTCTTGGGGTTCCCAACGGACGAGTGCTTTACCGTCACAAGGAAGCTACTACGCTCACGTCAACTGTGCGCAAGCATGCGCAGAAACAGAATTCTTTCTGTCACGAAATTGAGTAGCCCCGTCTGTAGGTAACTCAGAAAAATCTGCCAATTTACGTGCGTGATCCTCAGATATGTTCATTCAATTTTAGCATTTTCATCTGAGCAAGTTTAGTGCCCCAGAAAAATTCATCTTTACGTACTGTTCTGTTTTGACAGATTCTGCCTTTTATTTCGCATTGCCTGTTTTGCTATGTTTGATGGATTTCTTTGTTCCATTAAGTTTCAGTAGCTTTGTGCAATGTCCAGAAGTGTTAAGAATGATTATGTCACATCTGAACATGTGAATTTTTGATTATGCACTAACCCTCTAATGAGTTTGTTTTGAGTTTGGTGTGGAGGAAGTTTTCAAGGATCAAGAGAGGAGGATGATACAATATGATCAAGGAGAGTGAAAACTCTAAGCTTGGGGATGCCCCCATGGTTCATCCCTGCATATTTCAAGAAGACTCAAGCATCTAAGCTTGGGGATTCCCAAGGCGTCCCCTTCTTCATCGACAACTTATCAGGTCACCTCTAGTGAAACTATACTTTTATTCTGTCACATCTTATGTGCTTTACTTGGAGCGTCTTTATGTTTTTATTTTCGTTTTGTTTGAATAAAATCGGATCCTAGCATTCTTTATGTGGGAGAGAGACATGCTCCGCTGTTGCATATGAACACATGTGTTCTTAGCTTTACTCTTAATGTTCATGGCGAAGGTTGAAACTGCTTCGTTCATTGTTATATGGTTGGAAACTATTAAAATGCTTCATGTGGTAATTGGTATAACGTCTTGAATAATTTGATACTTGGCAATTGTTGTGCTCAAATAGATCATGTTTAAGCTCTTGCATCATGTACTTTGCACTTACTAATGAAGAAACACGATAGAGCTTGTTGAAATTTGGTTTGCATGATTGGTCTCTCTAAGTCTAGATATTTTCTGGTGAGGGTTTGAACAACAAGGAAGACAGTGTAGAGTCTTATAATGCTTGCAATATGTTCTTATGTAAGTTTTGCTGTACCGGTTCATACTTGAGTTTGCTTCAAACAACCTTGCTAGCCTAAGCCTTGTATTGAGAGGGAATACTTCTCGTGCATCCAAAATCCTTGAGCCAAAAACTATGCCATTTGTGTCCACCATACCTACATACCTACTACATGGTATTTTTCTGCCATTCCAAAGTAAATTGCTTGAAGTGCTACCTTCAAAATTCCATTCTTTGTCTTTGCAATATATAGCTCATGGAAAAAAATAGCTTAAAAAACTATTGTGGTATTGAATATGTACTTATGTGTCTTATTTCTTATAAGTTGCTTGTTGAGCGATAACCATGTTTCTGGGACGCCATCAACTATTTCACCTTTGTTGAATATCGTGTGAGTTGCTATGCATGTTCGTCTTGTCTGAAGTAAGGGCGATTTATCATGATCAAATGGTTTGAGTATGCATATTGTTAGAGAAGAACATTGGGCCGCTAACTAAAGCCATGATCCATGGTGGAAGTTTCAGTTTGGACAACAATCCTCAATCTCTTATGAGAATATTATCTGTTGTTGAACGCTTATGCATTAAAGAGGAGTCCATTATATGTTGTATATGTTGTCCCGGTATGGATGTCTAAGTTGAGAATAATCAAAAGCCAGAAATCCAATGCGAACTTTCTCATTGTCTTTACCATTGCTTTGAATCGTTGCATTCAGTTCATATGCTTTACAATAGTATTGATCAAGATTATGATAGCATGTCACTTCAGAAATTATCCTTGTTATCGTTTACCTACTCGAGGGCGAGTAGGAACTAAGCTTGGGGATGCTTGATACGTCTCAAACGTATCTATAATTTCTTATGTTCCATGATACTTTTATGATGATACTCACATGTTTTATACACACTTTATGTCATTATTATGCATTTTCCGGCACTAACCTATTGACGAGATGCCGAAGAGCCAGTTGCTGTTTTCTGCTGTTTTTGGTTTCAGAAATCCTACAAAGGAAATATTCTCGGAATTGGATGAAATCAACGCCCAGGGTCTTATTATTCCACGGAGCTTCCAGAAGACCACAGAGCTTACGAAGTGGGGCCAGGAGGTGGCCAGACCATAGGCCGGCGCGGCCAGGGAGGGGCCCGCGCCGCCCTATGGTGTGGGCCCCTCGTCAGCCCCCCGACGCTGCCCTTCCGCCTATTTATTCCCTCCGTCGCGAAAACCCTATTACCGAGAGCCACGATACGGAAAACCTTCCAGAGCCGCCACCACCGCGAATCCCATCTCGGGGGATTCAGGAGATTGCCTCCGGCACCCTGCCGGAGAGGGGAATCATCTCCCGGAGGACTCTTCATCGCCATGATCGCCTCCGGGTCGATGTGTGAGTAGTTCACCCCTGGACTATGGGTCCATAGCAGTAGCTAGATGGTTGTCTTCTCCTCATTGTGTTATCATTGTAGATCTTGTGAGCTGCCTATCATGATCAAGATCATCTATTTGTAATACTACATGTTGTGTTTGTTGGGATCCGATGAATATGGAATACTATGTCAAGTTGATTATCAATCTATCATATATGTGTTGTTTATGATCTTGCATGCTCTCCGTTGCTAGTAGAGGCTCTGGCCAAGTTGATACTTGTAACTCCAAGAGGGAGTATTTATGCTCGATAGTGGGTTCATGCCTCCATTAAATGCAGGACGTGTGACAGAAAGTTCTAAGGTTGTGGATGTGCTGTTGCCACTAGGGATAAAACATCGATGCTTTGTCTAAGGATATTTGTGTTGATTACATTACGCACCATACTTAATGCAATTGTCTGTTGTTTGCAACTTAATACTGGAAGGGGTGCAGATGCTAACCCGAAGGTGGATTTTTTAGGCAAAGATGCATGCTGGATAGCGGTCTATGTACTTTGTCATAATGCCCGATTGAATCTCACTTTACTCATCATGATATGTATGTGCATTGTTATGCCCTCTCTATTTGTCAATTGCCCAACTGTAATTTGTTCACCCAACATGCTATTGGAGAGACACCACTAGTGAACTATGGACCCCGGTCCAATTCTTTTACATCTGAATACAATCTACTGCAAACATTGCTCTTTACTGTTCTTCGCATACAAACATCATTTTCCACACCATACATTTAATCCTTTGTTTACAGCAAGCCGGTGAGATTGACAACCTCACTGTTAAGTTGGGGCAAAGTATTTGGATTGTGTTGTGCAGGTTCCACGTTGGCGCCGGAATCCCTGGTGTTGCGCCGCACTACACTCCGTCACCAACAACCTTCACGTGCTCCTTGACTCCTACTGGTTCGATAACCTTGGTTTCTTACTGAGGGAAAACTTGCTGCTGTACGCATCACACCTTCCTCTTGGGGTTCCCAACGGGCGTGTGCTTGACGCGTCATCACGGCACGGGATCAAAAGAAAAAGGAAGTAGCCAGAAATCAGGGGGTCAAAAAAATCCAAGAATAGAAAGAATTTTGGTTCATAGAGAATGACATGCGGGACCCATGATCCTGCATCGTAAACGGCTCGATCGAAGAGCATTGAACGAGATGGCGCGATCGAGAAAAAAAACAAAACTAGAGAGGCTGCCATCTGGGCCCTACATCCCTGGGCGGTGCGGATTTGCGTTGATTCGGCCGGTGAACCCGAGAATTCGCGATGCACCACGTCCCGGGGGCCACCATACGAGACATTTTGGGTGCTTTCGTCGGGCTAGGTGGCCTCAAAACCGAGAAAATTTTTTTTTGACATGCACCACGGAGAGACCCAAAATCGTCGGCCATGGTACACCAGCAACCACGGCGCGACTTCAACTTCGTCGGCCATGGCAACTTTTCTTGTAGTGTATATTTCCAATATGCCGATTGGAAAGAACTCCACAACGTGGAATCATACTATGTAACACCCTCCATCCGAAGATTTTAATCTTACTCGGAATTTCCATCTTCCATAATTTGTCCCATACTTGATTCTCAGCCGTCTCAGCCAAACCTGAACTTTGATTGTGTCTAAAGAATTTGTGCTCCCATTGACAGTGATATCCTGATCTGACCGTATAGAGGCCCGTTTTTGTACAATTCCAGGCTACAACATCTTCTCTATCCGGGGTCAAGGGAATTTGCAAAATCCTATGCGCATCAATAGGCCAGAAAATATCATTGATCAAATCCACACCCCATTGGCCATCTATGGGACTTATCAAGTCGCTCACCTTATTCAGTAAAAACGCCCCTTTAGGAGTCATCACCTTCATGTTGTGACTTGATGGAATCCAGTTATCACTCCAAATATTTATTTGCGTTCCATGTCCTACTCTCCAAATGCATCCTTTTTTGAAACACGCCAAACCTGCCAGGATGCTCTGCCAAGTATAAGAAGAACCACTCTTCATCTTTGCTTCCAATAACTTTCCATCTGGATAATATTTTGCTCTAAGAACCCTTGCACATAATGAATCTGGTTCACTTAACAATCTCCAAACCTGCTTAGCTAGTGATAAGGGGTGGCCCGATCTTCTCAGTAAGCAACGGTGGTGATGATGATCACGGGATGATAGCATCGGAGGAACACGACGATGTAGTGGATGATAACTTGTATGACGCAACGAGATCTCTCGATTGGTCCCTGTCGCCAATGCAACAGCTCTCAACCCTGCAAGATATTTGCAACTCCACACACTTGCGCACGTAGCCGCCGACCACGAAGCGGTAAGTTGCAATCTACTAATTCCCAATGGAACAACAGATCACACAAGACTTTCAGATCTACACAATATCAAGCAATATAGTGTAGGGAATTCAATAGTTTTGCAGAGAAAACAACTAAGAACTAGGTTTATCTTAAACGTTGTCTAAAGCAGCTAGGGGGCATCCTAGGCACTTATATAGGTGTTCGGGACGACCTCAGGTCGAAAAAGTACAAAAATAACCGACCCAGAATTGATCTGGTCGAGACAGACTCGGACACGGCCGGTTTGGGGGCCGGTCGACCGGGCCTGGGACCGGGCTGGCCAGTTAAAACCGGGCCAGGGATCGGGTGGCAACCAGGCTCTAGAATTGTCGCACAGTAACCCGTCCGGTTGCAGTCAGCGTGGCGCCCGGTTGGTGCTGGGGTGGATCCGGCTACCACCCGGTCGGACCGGGCCAGGGACCGGCCGCGCCGGCGTGGCGGCCGGTCTGACCGGGTGCTGGGCCGGCCTGGACTTCTTCTTCCCCTCTCGCGCATGCCTCCCGCTCCTCCCTCGCGCGTCCATGAGATATCTTCATGTCCAGCTCCTTTTCCAGCTCCACATCCATCTTCACGTCCAGCTGCTCCTCTCCTCCTCGTGCGATGCTTATCTCCTCTTCATACCTGATGATACACAAGTAATAGGATTTAGGTAGTATAAAGTTCTGATCAATCAAAGTATCATTTAGGAACAAGTTCACCTGTTGTTTAAGTAGCTTCGCACGAGCTCTTGTAATCGGTCCAATCCTAACTTCATTGGACTTGAGCTTCATAGCAGGTTCATCTTCAGTAGGTAATGACGGAGGTGGTATTGAGGTAGGGATGTCCTCATCATCTCCCCCCCCTTCAAAAGGCGTCGACCCCGACGCTCCAAGGTCTTCTCCGTCATATGGTGTCAAATCAGCAACATTGAAAGAATTACTGACACCAAACTCATCAACTGGAAGATCTATCGAGTATGCATTATCATTGATCTTGGCAAGCACTTTGTAAGGACCAGCACCACGAGGCTTCAACTTAGACTTCCGCAGCTTCGGGAACCTATCCTTGCGAAAATGTACCCATACCATATCACCAGGCTTGAACAACATCTCCTTGCGCTTCTTGTTCATCCTTGCAGCATTTCTCTTGCCTTTCTTTTCTATCAACTCTTTAGTCTTCACATGAATCTTTCGCACAAAATCTGCCCTCTTGGATGCCTCCATATTAACTCTCTCATGTATGGGTAAAGGCAACAATTCAAGTGGAGTAATGGGTTTGAAACCATACACCACCTCAAAAAGACACAGCTCCGTGGTAGAATGTACCGCTCTGTTGTAAGCAAACTCCACATGCGGCAAACAATCTTCTCACTCCTTCAGGTTCTTCTTGATCATGGATCTCAATAGTTGTGACAATGTTCTATTCACCACTTCAGTTTGTCCATCAGTTTGGGGATGACAAGTAGTACTGAAAAGTAGCTTCGTCCCCAGCTTTCTCCACAGTTTCTTCCAGAAGTAGCTCATAAACTTCACGTCACGATCAGAAACAATAGTCTTCGGGACTCCATGTAGTCGTACAACCTCCCTGAAAAACAGGTTAGCAATACGCGACGCATCGTCGCTTTTGTGGCAGGCAATAAAATGCGACATTTTAGAAAATTTGTCCACTACCACAAATATAGAATCATGGCCTCTCTTAGTACGTGCTGACGTGGGTGTTGGATTGCAACGGCACCAGAAAGTAGCTTCCTTGTGACGGTAAAGCACTCGTCCGTTGGGAACCCCAAGAGGAAGGTATGATGTGTACAGCAGCAAGTTTCCCTCAGTAAGAAACCAAGGTTATCGAACCAGTAGGAGTCAAGGAGCACGTGAAGGTTGTTGGTGACGGAGTATAGTGCGGCGCAACACCAGGGATTCCGGCGCCAACGTGGAACCTGCACAACACAATCCAAATACTTTGCCCCAACTTAATAGTGAGGTTGTCAATCTCACCGGCTTGCTGTAAACAAAGGATTAAATGTATGGTGTGGAAAATGATGTTTGTATGCGAAGAACAGTAAAGAACAATGTTTGCAGTAGATTGTATTCAGATGTAAAAGAATGGACCGGGGTCCACAGTTCACTAGTGGTGTCTCTCCAATAAGAAATAGCATGTTGGGTGAACAAATTACAGTTGGGCAATTGACAAATAAAGAGGGCATAACAATGCACATACATATCATGATGAGTAGAGTGAGATTCAATTGGGCATTACGACAAAGTACATAGACCGCTATCCAGCATGCATCTATGCCTAAAAAGTCCACCTTCGGGTTAGCATCCGCACCCCTTCTAGTATTAATTTGCAAACAACAAACAATTGCATTAAGTATGGTGCGTAATGTAATCAACACAAATATCCTTAGACAAAGCATTGATGTTTTATCCCTAGTGGCAACAGCACATCCACATCCTTAGAACTTTCTGTCACTGTCCCAGATTTAATGGAGGCATGAACCCACTATCGAGCATAAATACTCCCTCTTGGAGTTACAAGTATCTGATGACCCACAAGTATAGGGGATCGCAACAGTCTTCGCGGGAAGTAAAACCCAATTTATTGATTCGACACAAGGGGAGCCAAAGAATATTTGTAAGCCTTAACAGCGGAGTTGTCAATTCAGCTGCACCTGGAAACAAACTTGCTCGCAAGAGTTTATCGATAATATGAGTTTTATAGCGATGCTTGATAGTGAAATATCAGCAGCAGTGTAACAAAGACAGCAGTAGTGATTATAGTAAACAACAGGATTAAAATACTGTAGGCACAGGGATGGATGAACGGGCGTTGCATGGATGAGAGAAACTCATGTAACAATCAAAGTAGGGCATTTGCAGATAGTGATAAAACAGTATCCAAGTACTCAACAATCCATAGGCATGTGTTCCATATTTAGTCGTACGTGCTCGCAATGAGAAACTTGCACAACATCTTTTGTCCTACCAGCCGGTGGCAGCCGGGCCTCTAGGAAATCTACTGGAAATTAAGGTACTCCTTTTAATAGAGCACCGGAGCAAAGCATTAACACTCCATGAACACATGTGATCCTCACATCACCGCCTTCCCCTCCGGTTGTCCCAATTTCTGTCACTTTGGGGCCTCGGGTTCCGGACAGCGACATGTGTATACAACTTGCAGGTAAGATCATAAAACAATGAATATCATCATAAAACAATAACATGTTCAGATCTGAGATCATGGCACTCGGGCCCTAGTGACAAGCATTAAGCATAACAAGTTGCAACAATATCATCAAAGTACCAATTACGGACACTAGGCACTATGCCCTAACAATCTTATGCTATTACATGACCAATCTCATCCAATCCCTACCATCCCCTTCAGCCTACAGCGGGGGAATTACTCACACATGGATGGGGAAACATGGCTGGTCGATGGAGAGGCGTCGGTGGTGATGATGGCGATGATCTCCTCCAATTCCCCGTCCCGGCGGAGTGCCAGAACGGAGTTTCTGGTCCCTAGACGGAGTTTCGCGATGGCGGCGGTGTTCTGGATGGCTTCTGGCGATTTCGTCTTCCCCCCGTGCGTTTTTAGGTCGAAACCCTTAAGTAGTCCGGAGGGGGCGTCAGAGGCTGGCCGAGGCGGCCTCACCATAGGGCGGCGTGCCCCCTCCTAGGCCGCGCCGGCCCATGGTGTGGGGGCTGTGGGCCCCCCCTGGCCTGCCCTTCTGGCTCCGTGAATCTTCTGGAAAAATAAGCCCTTTGACATTAATTCCGGGGATTTTCCTGAAAGTTGAATTTCTGCACAAAAACGAGACACCAGGGCAATTATGCTGAAAACAGCGTTAGTCCGTGTTAGTTGCATCCAAAATACACAAATTAGAGGTAAAACAATAGCAAAAGTGTTCGGGAAAGTAGATACGTTTTCGACGTATCAACTCCCCCCAAGCTTAGCTTATTGATTGTCCTCAAGCAATTCAGTTAACAACTGAGTGCGATAAAAGAACTTTCACGAACACATTTGTTCATATGATGTAAATATTCTCATGATATGGACAAGTACTTAGGCAATTCATAATAAGATACATGCAAATAAAATCATCTAATAGCTATGTCAATCATGGAAAAGGTACCAACAAATTAATAATAAGCATCATGAATCATGTCTATCAGCAGGATCGCAATGTTCATAAAAGGATATGATAAAGTGGTATCTTGCTTGCCCGTATTTGTACAGCAAAACATAAATGGTCGAGCACCTTTGAGGTTCATGGAAAGATTAGAAGTAGAGATTGTCAAAGATAAAAGCATCAAAGTTATACCACAATTAATCACATTTTGGGACAAGCATATTATACTAAGAATGACAGTTGTGCTCTCAAGAAAGTGCTCAAAGAAAGGATGGTGACTCAATGTAAAAGTAAAAGATTGACCCTTCGCAGAGGGAAGCAGGGATTAACATGCGCTAGAGCTTTTCATTTTTAAAACAGAAGTAAAATTATTTTGAGAGGTGTCTGTTGTTGTCAACGAATGGTAATGGGTACTCCAACTACCTCGTCAACTAGAATTTCAAGAGCGGCTCCCATGAAGGACGTTATCTCTACCAGCAAGGTAAATCATCCCTCTTCTCTTTTGTTTTATTATGGATGACACTCCCCCCAACCCTTGCTTACACAAGCCATGGCTAACCGAATCCTCGGGTGCCTTCCAACATTCTCATACCATGGAGGAGTGTCTATTTGCAAAATTAAGTCGCTTACTGATGAATCAGGGCAAAACATGTGAAGAGAATTATCGATGAAAGTTAATTAATTGGGGCTGGGAACCCCGTTCCCAGCTCTTTTTGCAAAATTATTGGATAAACGGATGTGCCACTAATCCATTATGAAAGTTTGTCAAAAGTAAATGACAAGGTTGAAAGATAAACACCACATACTTCCTCATGAGCTATAAAACATCGACACAAATTGAGAAGTATTTTGAAGGTTTAAAGGTAGCGCATGAGAATTTACTTGAATGGTTTGAAATGCCATGCATAGGTATTTATGGTGGACACTTTGGAATAACTTGGTTTTCAGGGATTTGGAAGCACGAGCAGCGTTCCCGCTCAGTACAAGTGAAGGCTAGCAATAGACTGGGAAGCGACAATCAAGAGAGCAGTAACTGTCATAATCATGCTTGCGGCAAAATAAATTAACGGAGTCATAAAAGTGATACAAGAACTGAGGTAAAGTAAATCATCGAGACTTAATTGACTCTTATTCAGTCATATGCATGCGTGAGCATGTGCCAAGTCGATTCAAGTGAATTATTCAGAGGAGGATACCACAATATCATACCTATTTATGAATAAAACAATGCAAGCAAATATCTATGACATGCTACTCATATTAATAAACTGGAGCTAAACATGAGAGATCATGAACTACTAGACTTTCTTAAATGACATATACCTCACATGAACCAACTAAACATGCTCACATGGATGAGTATATGTACAAAAATGAAAACAAATAGAGTTCATACCAGCTTCTCACCACAGTCGAATTGTCGTAGATCGTCATTATTGCCTTTCACTTGTGTAGCTTGAATAATTTGGAATGAAAACCACGCTCCAGCCACCGAAGACCATTGAACTCCAAAATGAACTTTACAAAACCAAAGAAGAACAGCAAATATTTTTGGTGTTTTCTAATTGGGAACAAGAACAAAAGGAAACAAGCAAACAAAGCAAAATCTTTTTGGATTTTCTTATAGCAAACCAACGATAGCAAATAAAGCAAAATAAAAGCAAGAAACCAAAATAAACAAATGGTGAAGAGAAACAACAGAAATATTTTTGGTATTTTTGTGTTTTAGGAAAGAAACAAAGGAAAAACAAGAAAATGAAAACTAAAAGAGTCACATAAACACAAAGCAGCAGAAATTCGTCAAACTTGACAGCAGTACAGTAATCGATTTTTAAGAAATTCTTCCGCTGCCCAGCTCGAAAAGTGTTCAACTAATGAAAGTTAGATAATAACCTGGGGAGCATGAACAAAAATTGTCTTCGCAAAATAACGTTCTGGCTATTTTTGAGAATTTGTTTGGTACCAGTCCAGAATCTGTTTTCAATCAGCACTTCCCCAAATATCATCTCCCTCTTATTAGAAAACTACTTAAAGAAGCTAAACAAGTATGTACAAGTATCCAGCAACCATAATATGCAATGAATGAGTGATGCCGGTATACCTCCCCCCAAGCTTAGGCTTTTGGCCTAAGTGGAGATCAATCCCATGGTGCCCATGAAGTGGCACCTCCGTAGTACGACGAAGATGGATCCTGTTCTGGGTATGTGCTGGAAGATGCACCAGGATACGTGACCGTGTACCCGTAGGAGGGCTCGGCGTCCTCGGAGTCATGCTGCTGGTGGAAGCCGTGTATCCTCAGCTGCTCATCCACCTCCTCCTTAGAGCGCGACCACGGTTTCCTGTGAATATCAAACAAAACTATTTGCGGCAAAGGGATTTCCCTCTCATCCCCGTCAATAAACAACATTTTATAGACATATTATCTAAACTAGAGTCAGTTGTAACAAATTGATGACTCTTCATAGCAGCAATATCAAACCTTATAGGAGTTAATTTCACATCAGTAGGGTCAAGAGGAAGATCTAGATGTGCTAAAATACGTGAGGCAACAATTCCTCCAAAAATAGGCCCCTTAGTGGACAGACGACGGGCAACAAGAGCACCAAGATGATAAGGTGTCTTTCCAGTAAGTGCAGCAACGAGGAAAGCAAGATGATAACTAGAAATATTGCTAGTGTTCTCCCTACCAAGAATGCTAGTAGCAAGATAGTAAGCGAAATATCTAATAGCAGGGAGTTGAATGTTTCTTATCTTGCCGCGCTGAATGGTGCGGCTGTCATCATTGGTGACTTCTCGATAGAGCTCCATCAAAGCCTTGGGACTCTTCTCGATCTTCTTCGCTGTACCTACAGGGGAAATATCCAATGCAGTACAAAAATCCTTCAACTTCATAGTAATAGGATTATCATAAATCCTGAATGTAACTGTTGGTGAGTAGTGCGAGTTGTTGAATTGAAAGCTCTCAACAAAGATTTTTGTTAGCATGTAGTATTGGTCCCTCTCATCCTCCATATAGGTGGTTAAGCCCACATTATTGATGAGGACCAAGAAATCATCCAGCAGCCCTGCATTGCGCAAAAAGTCATAACATGGAAAAGATGAAGCGTTAGGGACTCCATTATCCTCTTCGACTTCAAAGCTTGGTGCGGTGATGTCCTCATTATAAGATCGTCTAATTCGGGTGGATGCCCTTGAGGGCCTCCCCGTGCTTGCCGTTTCTCTTTCAAACACTTCTCCGAAGTTATAGTTATCCATCTTCCTTTTCTGAAATTTCTCAACAGACATTACAAAATTTGATTTGGTGACATATAATTGAAGGAAACTACTATAGGAACTTGGTAGAGTACTAAACATGCATCACAACTAATTTTTACAACTTAGAACAAGCATGCAAGCTCACTAAACATGTTACCTACAACAACAAAATATTCAAGATATACTCAACCAAACAAAATTCTACTTGGATAATCGAAGGAGTCACATACCGAAGAGCAAATGTGCCAAATTTCAGACAGAAATCTGGGCTGAGCAAAGAGATCGAGAAATCTTGAGCTCTTGAGCAGAAACGCGAGTGAGAGAAAGCTGGTGCGAGTTTTTTCGGGAGAGAGAGTGAGATGGGAGGAAGAGATGAGTTAGTGGGGCAAGGAGGGGCCCACACCACAGGGTGGCGCGCCCCCCTTGCTGGCCGTGCCGGCCCATGGGGTCCAGCCCCATGGTGCCCCACTGGTCAGCCCCTGGCACTCCCAGGTAGCTCTTCGAAAAATAAGACCAACAGTATAATTTTTGTAATTTTTGAAAACTTTGAAAAATGCACATTTCTGGGTGTTAAAATTATTATTACTAGGCAGAAAAAGATTTTCAAATCTCTAAATAACTAAAGAACTTTGCAAATCAAGTGGTGCTACAGCAAATAAAGCAAGTGAGGGAAAGAAAGAAATGTTGTTTAGTTCCTCTATGCATATAAAATTTATTTGTTAACAAGGTTGATCAAGTCTTGCCACCAAATAAATTTTACATGGCATAAGATGAAATAAACCTCAAATCAATCATGTTACCTTGTATTGTATTGATATGGATCCAATCATAATATTTTGATATCCTTCTTTGGGCTCATATATAGGACAATCAATAGCTCCCACTTTGATAGTTCTCACATTAGAAATTGTATTTACTCCACATACTTTATCGATCCTCTTGGGGAAATAAACGGTATGTTCCTTGTCATCAATATTGAAAGTAACTTTTCCTTTATTTCAATCAATAGCAGCCCCTGCGGTGTTAAGAAAAGGTCTCCCAAGAATAATTGACATATTATCATCTTCAGGCATTTCCAACACGACAAAATCAGTTAATATCAAGCAATTATTAGTAACTTGAACAGGAACATCCTCACATATACCAACAGGAATAGCAGTAGATTTATCAGCCATTTGCAAAGATATATCAGTTGGTATCAACTTATCTAAATAAAGTCTCTTGTAAAGAGAAAAAGGCATAATGACATGGGCATACCCTTCGGATACCCATTATTAGTATACCTGGCTCGGCCCAATATGGAGAAGACTCAATATGGATAAGGCCCAACAAGGCAACCCGAAGAAGTAGTCGACTAGGACTCTTGTAAAACCCTAGGCTGGTTGCATATATAAAGCTAGCCAGGGCACCCGAAATAAGGAGGCCAACATAGAGACAACATAGCTCCGCCTATGACGGCACCCTGTAAACATACATATGCTCATATACTGGATTGCTAGCAGCACGTAGGGATCCTCCACCGAGGGGACCCGAAGCTGGGTACGTCGTGTGCCTAATCTCGCTCCCGGAATCTCCATCGTCGCTCTCTCCCGAAACCCTAGTCTACAATATGTAGGCATTGCCGAGGTATTCCCTCGTCAATTGGCGCCGTCTGTGGGGATTGCGACGACTGGATTTTGTTATCCGGGTGGGATCATCAACAACACAGACGAGATCGCATCTGGCTAGTTTCGTCGGCTTCAAACACGCCAGAAAAAGTGGATAGGAGAGAGGGGCACGGCCACAAGAGAGTCGCGCATGTGTTCTCGAAAGAAGTGTGCGCAGGCAGACGTATACCCATCAGTGTGTTCATACCTGACGGACTTAAAAACTAGCAGTATGTTCAGCGACGTCCTATTCGCGGCCTTGATACGTCTCCGACATATCGATAATTTCTTATGTTCCATGCTACATTATTGATGATATCTACATGTTTTGTACACATTATATGTCATATTTATGCATTTTCTGGAACTAACCTATTGACGAGATGCCGCAGTGCCAGTTCCTGTTTTCTGCTGTTTTTGGTTTCAGAAATCCTAGTAAAGAAATATTCTCGGAATTGGACGAAATCAACGCCCAGGTTCCTATTTTGCCCGGAAACATCCAGAACACCCGAGAGTCGTCAGAGGGGGGCCACGGGGCCACCAGACAGGTGCCCGGCGCGGCCAGAGGGGGGCCGCGCCCCCCTATGGTGTGGGCCCCCCAGAAGTCCACCGACCTTGCCCTTCCGCCTATTTAAAGCCTCCGTCGCGAAAACCCTGATACGTTCGACGAAACCCGCAGAAACCTTCTGTAGCCGCCGCCATCGCGAAGCCAAGATCTGGGGGACAGGAGTCTCTGTTCCGGCACGCTGCCGGAGCAGGGAAGTGCCCCCGGAAGGCTCCTCCATCGACATCACCGCCATCTCCATCAACGCTGCTGTCTCCCATGAGGAGGGAGTAGTTCTCCATCGAGGCTAAGGGCTGTACCGGTAGCTATGTGGTTCATCTCTCTCTTTATGTACTTCAATACAATGATCTCATGAGCTGCCTTACATGATTGAGATCCATATGATGATGATTGTAATCTAGATGTCGTTATGCTAGTCAAGTGAATTTTACTTATGTGATCTCCGGAGACTCCTTGTCCCACGTGTGTAAAGGTGACAGTGTGTGCACCGTGTGGGTCTCTTAGTCTATATTTCACAGAATACGTATTCACTGTTATGAATGGCATAGTGAAGTGCTTATTTATATCTCTTTATGATTGCAATGTGTTTGTATCACAATTTATCTATGTGCTACTCTAGTAATGTTATTAAAGTAGTTTTATTCCTCCTACACGGTGTAATGGTGACAGTGTGTGCATCCGTGTTAGTACTTGGCGTATGCTATGATTATGATCTCTTGTAGATTATGAAGTTAACTATTGCTATGATAGTATTGATGTGATCTATTCCTCCTACATAGCATGAAGGTGACAGTGTGCATGCTATGTTAGTACTTGGTTTAGTCTTATTGATCTTTCATGCACTCTAAGGTTATTTAAATATGAACATTGAATTGTGGAGCTTGTTAACTCCGGCATTGAGGATTCGTGTAATCCTACGCAATGTGTTCATCATCCAACAAGAGTGTAGAGTATGCATTTATCTATTCTGTTATGTGATCAATGTTGAGAGTGTCCACTAGTGAAAGTCTAATCCCTAGGCCTTATTCCTAAATACTGCTATCGCTGCTTGTTTACTGTTTTACTGCGTTACTACTGCTGCGTTACTACTGCTTGTTTACCGTTCTGGGCAAAGCACTTTTCTGGTGCCGTTGCTACTGCTTATTCATACCACCTGTATTTCACTATCTCTTCGCCGAACTAGTGCACCTATTAGGTGTGTTGGGGACACAAGAGACTTCTTGCTTTGTGGTTGCAGGGTTGCATGAGAGGGATATCTTTGACCTCTTCCTCCCTGAGTTCGATAAACCTTGGGTGATCCACTTAAGGGAAAACTTGCTGCTGTTCTACAAACCTCTGCTCTTGGAGGCCCAACACTGTCTACAGGAAAATGAGGGGGCGTAGACATCAAGCTATTTTCTGGCGCCGTTGCCGGGGAGGAAAGGTAAAAGGCACTCACACTTCGGTTCCAGGTAAAAGTACTTTTCTGGCGCCATTGTGTTTGTGCTCGAAGCTATTTCCTTTAGATCCTGCAATTGCAACTTTTTGTTTCTTGTTTACACTAGTTTGGCATAATGGAAAACAACAAAAATATGAGAGATCTTTATGAACTTTATCTTGAATTAGGACATGATGTGTTTGAAGAGAGAATTAAGAAACCCATGGAACTTTATATGCATGCTAATGGGAATGTTATTACTATGAATGCTTTGAACACCATTGTTGCTAATGCTATGGAAAATTCTAAGCTTGGGGAAGCTGGTTGTGATGAGCATGATATTTTTAGTCCCCCAAGCATTGAGGAGGAAATTTACGTTGATGATACTTTACCTCCTATTTATGATGATTATAATGATATTGGTCTTTTGGTTCCACCTGTTATGGAGGATAAATTTAATTATGATTATAATATGCCTCCTATATTTGATGATGAGAATAATGATGATAGCTACTTTGTTGAATTTGCTCCCACTATTACTAATAAAATTGATTATGCTTATGTGGAGAGTAATAATTTTATGCATGAAGCTCATGACAAGAATGTTTCATTTGATAGTTATATTGTTGAGTTTGCTCATGATGCTACTGAAAGTTATTATGAGAGAGGAAAATATGGTTGTAGAAATTTTCATGTTACTAAAACACCTCTCTATGTGCTGAAATTTTTGAAGCTACACTTGTTTTATCTTCCTATGCTTGTTGCTTTGCTCTTCATTAACTTGTTTATTTACAAGACTCCTATGCATAGGAAGCATGTTAGACTTAAATGTGTTTTGAATTTGCCTCTTGATGCTCTCTTTTTGCTTCAAATACTATTTCTTGCGAGTGCATCATTAAAACTGCTGAGCCCATCTTAATGGCTATAAAGAAAGAACTTCTTGGGAGATAACCCATGTGTTATTTTGCTACAGTATTTTGTTTTATATTTGTGTCTTGGAAGTTGTTTACTACTGTAGCAACCTCTACTTATCTTAGTTTTGTGATTTTTTGTGCCAAGTGAAGCCTCTAATCGAAGGTTGATACTAGATTTCGATTACTGCGCAGAAACAGATTTCTATCTGTCACGAATCTGGGCCTTTTGCTCTGTAGGTAACTCAGAAAAATATGCCAATTTACGTGCGTGTTCCTCAGATATGTACGCAACTTTAATTAGTTTTGAGTTTTCTGATTTGAGCAACGGAAGTATTTATTTAAAATTCGTCTTTACGGACTGTTCTGTTTTGACAGATTCTGCCTTTTATTTCGCATTGCTTCTTTCGCTGTGTTGGGTGGATTTCTTTGTTCCATTACCTTCCAGTAGCTTTGAGCAATGTCCAGAAGTGTTAAGAATGATTGTGTCACCTCTGAACATGTGAGTTTTTGATTATGTACTAACCCCTCTAATGAAGTTTATGAGAAGTTTGGTGTGAAGGAAGTTTTCAAGGGTCAAGAGAGGAGGATGATATACTATGATCAAGAAGAGTGAAAGCTCTAAGCTTGGGGATGCCCCGGTGGTTCATCCCTGCATATTTCAAGAAGACTCAAGCATCTAAGCTTGGGGATGCCCAAGGCATCCTCTTCTTCATCGACAACATTATCAGGTTCCTCCCCTGAAACTATATTTTTATTCGGTCACATCTTATGTGCTTTACTTGGAGCGTCTGTTTGTTTTTGTTTTTTGTTTTTGTTTGAATAAATGCTTGTGTGGGAGAGAGACACGCTCCGCTGTTGCATATGAACACATGTGTTCTTAGCTTTACTTTTAGTGTTCATGGCGAAGGTTGATTGCTTCGTTCATCATTATATGGTTGGAATCGGAAAATGCTACATGTAGTAATTGGTAAAATGTCTTGAATAATTTGACACTTGGCAATTGTTGTGCTCATGTTTAAGCTCTTGCATCATATACTTTGCACCTATTAATGAAGAAATACATAGAGCATGCTAAAATTTGGTTTGCATAATTGGTCTCTCTAAGGTCTAGATAATTTCTAGTATTGAGTTTGAACAACAAGGAAGACGGTGTAAAGTCTTATAATGTTTACAATATGTCTTTTATGTGAGTCTTACTGTACCGGTTCATCCTTGTGTTTGTTTCAAATAACCTTGCTAGCCTAAACCTTGTATCGAGAGGGAATACTTCTCATGCATCCAAAATCCTTGAGCCAACCACTATGCCATTTGTGTCCACCATACCTACCTACTACATGGTATTTTCTGCCATTCCAAGTAAATACTTCATGTGCTACCTTTAAACCTTCAAAATGCTTCTCAATTTGTGTTAATGTTTTATAGCTCATGAGGAAGTATGTGGTGTTTATCTTTCAACCTTGTCATTTACTCTTGACAGACTTTCATAATGGACTAGTGGCACATCCGCTTATCCAATAATTTTGCAAAAAGAGCTGGCAATGGGGTTCCCAGCTCCAATTAATTACAACTTGCATTAATAATTCTCTTCACATGTTTTGCAAATAGACACTCCTTCATGGTATGTGAATGTTGGAAGGCACCCGAGGATTCGGTTAGCCATGGCTTGTGTGAGCAAAAGGTTGGGAGGAGTGTCATCAATAATGAAACTAAAATACATGTCTAAACAAAAGAGAAGAGGGATGATCTACCTTGCTGGTAGAGATAACGTCCTTCATGGGAGCCGCTCTTGAAAGTCTGGTTGATAAGGTAGTTAGAGTACCCATTACCATTCGTTGACAACAACAAACACCTCTCAAAATTTTATTTTTATGCTCTCTATATGATTTCAAAACTTGAAAAGCTCTAGCACATGATTTATCCCTGCTTCCCTCTGCGAAGGGCCATTCTTTTACTTTTAATGTTGAGTCAGTTCACCTATTTCTCTCCACCTCAAGAAGCAAACACTTGTGTGAACTGTGCATTGATTCCTACATACTTGCATATTGCACTTGTTATATTACTTTGCATTGACAACTATCCATGAGATATACATGTTACAAGTTGAAAGCAACCGCTGAAACTTCATCTTCCTTTATGTTGCTTCAATACCTCTACTTTGAATTATTGCTTTATGAGTTAACTCTTATGCAAGACTTATTGATGCTTGTCTTGAAAGTACTATTCATGAAAAGTCTTTGCTTTATGATTCATTTGTTTACTCATGTCATTACCATTGTTTTGATCGCTGCATTCATTACATATGCTTACAATAGCATGATCAAGGTTATGATGGCATGTCACTTCAGAAATTATCTTTGTTATCGTTTACCTGCTCGGGACGAGCAGGAACTAAGCTTGGGGATGCTGATACGTCTCCGACGTATCGATAATTTCTTATGTTCCATGCTACATTATTGATGATATCTACATGTTTTGTACACATTATATGTCATATTTATGCATTTTCTAGAACTAACCTATTGACGAGATGCCGCAGTGCCAGTTCCTGTTTTCTGCTGTTTTTGGTTTCAGAAATCCTAGTAAAGAAATATTCTCGGAATTGGACGAAATCAACGCCCAGGTTCCTATTTTGCCCGGAAGCATCCAGAACACCCGAGAGTCGTCAGAGGGGGGCCACGGGGCCACCAGACAGGTGCCCGACGCGGCCAGAGGGGGGGCCGCGCCCCCCTATGGTGTGGGCCCCCCAGAAGTCCACCGACCTTGCCCTTCCGCCTATTTAAAGCCTCCGTCGCGAAAACCCTGATACGTTCGACGAAACCCGCAGAAACCTTCTGTAGCCGCCGCCATCGCGAAGCCAAGATCTGGGGGACAGGAGTCTCTGTTCCGGCACGCTGCCGGAGCAGGGAAGTGCACCCGGAAGGCTCCTCCATCGACATCACCGCCATCTCCATCAACGCTGCTGTCTCCCATGAGGAGGGAGTAGTTCTCCATCGAGGCTAAGGGCTGTACCGGTAGCTATGTGGTTCATCTCTCTCTATGTACTTCAATACAATGATCTCATGAGCTGCCTTACATGATTGAGATCCATATGATGATGATTGTAATCTAGATGTCGTTATGCTAGTCAAGTGAATTTTACTTATGTGATCTCCGGAGACTCCTTGTCCCACGTGTGTAAAGGTGACAGTGTGTGCACCGTGTGGGTCTCTTAGGCTATATTTCACAGAATACTTATTCATTGTTATGAATGGCATAGTGAAGTGCTTATTTATATCTCTTTATGATTGCAATGTGTTTGTATCACAATTTATCTATGTGCTACTCTAGTAATGTTATTAAAGTAGTTTTATTCCTCCTACACGGTGTAATGGTGACAGTGTGTGCATCCGTGTTAGTACTTGGCGTATGCTATGATTATGATCTCTTGTAGATTATGAAGTTAACTATTGCTATGATAGTATTGATGTGATCTATTCCTCCTACATAGCATGAAGGTGACAGTGTGCATGCTATGTTAGTACTTGGTTTAGTCTTATTGATCTTTCATGCACTCTAAGGTTATTTAAATATGAACATTGAATTGTGGAGCTTGTTAACTCCGGCATTGAGGATTCGTGTAATCCTACGCAATGTGTTCATCATCCAACAAGAGTGTAGAGTATGCATTTATCTATTCTGTTATGTGATCAATGTTGAGAGTGTCCACTAGTGAAAGTCTAATCCCTAGGCCTTGTTCCTAAATACTGCTATCGCTTTGCTTGTTTCTTGTTTTCTTTGGCGTTACTACTGCTGCGTTACTACTGCTTGTTTACCGTCCTGGGCAAAGCACTTTTCTGGTGCCGTTGCTACTGCTTATTCATACCACCTGTATTTCACTATCTCTTCGCCGAACTAGTGCACCTATTAGGTGTGTTGGGGACACAAGAGACTTCTTGCTTTGTGGTTGCAGGGTTGCATGAGAGGGATATCTTTGACCTCTTCCTCCCTGAGTTCGATAAACCTTGGGTGATCCACTTAAGGGAAAACTTGCTGCTGTTCTACAAACCTCTGCTCTTGGAGGCCCAACACTGTCTACAGGAAAAGGAGGGGGCGTAGACATCAGGCCTCGCGCTAACAAGTTGCGACACGTTCGCGGTTCATCATTGCAAACCAATCCAGGTGCTATCTATCTATTTAACTTCAGTTTATGTGTTTCGTTTCACCGGCAAGTTATACGTCTACTTTTTTCAGATTTGTTCTATTTTCTATTTTTTCGCGCATACACATAAATTGACTTCACGCGAAAGTGGAGTGCAGATCCCATCCAATCAATGGAAGAATAGGCTGTGCAGTTTCCACGGCCTCGTCCAATCCCATCTTTTTTTATATCGTTAGTGATTATTTTATCTGGACTTAACTTTCTACACGCTTGTATTCTTTCTTGGTGTGCTTGCTTGTAAGAAATCATTGGCATAAGATTGTATGAAGGAGAACAGTGACCGGCCCCGATGAAACATTGTACATGTCAGGGACGTGCCAGTCGCGAACTAAATATACTCGGAGGCTCACCCGTCGAGGATCCGCCGCGTCGACTACGTCTCCTTCATCGACTGCTCCATCACATCGCCTACTTCCGGTCAAGCGTCGCGCGCCTACATCAACTGTGCCAGCTGCACGACTTGCTTTAGCGACAACTCCGTTGCATCCGATGAAAAAGCTAATTATTCTTCTTTCGAGATTCAATTATTTAGTTACTTTCCCCACACCCGAATACTCGGGGGCTGCACCATTACATTATTAGAGCAAATTCACCCAACACTCGGGGCTGTGCGATTACTTCGTTACCGCAAATATACTTGGTTGCTTGGTGAATTTTCTTTCTTCGGCTCTGGATATATCTCCTTCGGCTCAGTGGATTTATTTTCGGCTTAGTGAAATTACCTTCTTCGGCTCAGTAGATTTATTTTCGGCTTACTAGATTGATTTTCTTCGAGTTATCATTGGTTTCCTCTAATATAATACTACCCGGCGGATTTCTGGGTCAGTGGATTTATAATCGATGATTATTACTGGATTTATTTCTTCGGGTCAATGAATTTATTCGGATTCATCTATATGGTTATTACTGGTTTATTCTTATACAATATAACCCGATGCGTTTCCGGGTCAATGGATTCATCTTCGATGGTTATTACTGGATTCTTCGGGTCAATGGATTCATCTTATATAATATCAATGGATTCATCTTCGATGGTTATTACTGGATTCTTCGGGTCAATGGATTCATCCTATATAATATCAACAGATTCATCTTCTATGGTTATTACTGGATTCTTCGGGTCAATGGATTCATCCTTTATGATATCGGTGGATTCATATGCTTCATATTTAATGGCGTAATCTCCAATATGGATTCATCTCAAATACCTCATCTTGGCTTCATCTTCATCGACGTCACGCCTAACATTCGGGAGCTCGACAACGATTTCGTCTCGGGTCATGACTGCGACACAACAATCATGACATCACCTCAGCAACGCTCGGGGGCTCGGCTATTTCTTCATCAACAAATTTCGCGGCATCCACTTTTGCTATTTGGTGGTTTCTACTTTGGCTAGAATTCTTATCTACACTCGAAGACTTCATCATGCATCGATTTCGTTGTAAAGCTAAGTGTTCTTTTATTTTGTACAAAGTTGATTATCATTTATTTTCGCCGCACCCGACGCTCGGGGGCTGCGCGACATATATTCACTTTACATATCATCGAATCCGAGCATCTGACACCGCATGCGAAAAAGAGAGTCAAAGAAAAGATAGAAAAAGTTTGTTCATTTGTGCAGGAGAAAGCAAATTTCAAAGTATATAAAAGAGAACCCGACGAAATTGTCTACAGGGAGAACTCGACGAAATTGTCTTCAAGAAAGGACAGGACCCGACGAAATCAAAAAAGCACCCGACGAAATCAAAAAAGCACCCGACGAAATCTTCTTCAGGGAGGGACCCGACGAATTCAAAAAAGCACCCGACGAAATCTTCTTCAGGGAGGGACCCGACGAATTCAAAAGAGCACCCGACGAAATCTTCTTCAGGGAGGAACCCGACGAAATCAAAAGAGTACCCGACGAAATTGTATTCAAGAGGGAACCCGACGAATTCAAAAGAGTACCCGACGAAATCTTGAGAGAACCCGACGAAATTTTATTCAAGGAGAACTCGACAAATTATCTTCATGGAGGTCTCGAAAAATTATCTTCATGGAGGTCTCGACAAATTATCTTCATGGAGGTCCCGAAGAATTATCTCCAAGGAGGTCTCGACAAATTATCTTCATGGAGGTCCCGAAAAATTATCTCCAAGGAGGTCCCGAAAAATTATCTTCAAGGAGGTCCCGAAAAATTGTCCTCAGGAAGGACCCAAAGAATTGTTCTCAGGAAGGACCCGAAGAATTAGGGAGGACCCGAAGAAATTTTCCTGAAGGAGGAATTCGACGAAATTATCATCAAGGAGGATTCAAAAAAAAAAAAGAGGACAGGCAAATCTTCGGGACTATTGACTCGTCATATTGTTCCGAGCAAGAGCATCGGTGATGTACCCGACAATATAGAATAACCAATATGTTCGGTTGTCTCATCAAGCCCGAGAGAAAAATAGAAGAACCCGCAAAATGGGTCATTGCATCAGCCGAACAAGGCACTCGACAATATATTCTCAGAGCGCCAAAGCCGCGAATAATCTCTGAATGCCGCAAAACTTTGCGAAGGTAAGACCCCGGGTCCGTCCTGTGTGGCGTGGCATCGCCAAAGACTGCGCTCTGCTACTTTTTTCCACATCAACAGATGTGAAGAAATATCCCAGCGGACGCGCTGTGGACCCGATAAAACATGACTGGGACTCGACAGAATGGTAAGACCTTAAGCGGCACATGTCGAGTTTACACCAGTATCCCGAGATCATGTCCAGGGACGTGATCTTGAAGTAGGTTTTTGCGGATTGCCACTAGAGCAGTTAACTAGTACCTGATCCATCAGATGAACTAGCCCCAACTACCATTATCCCTGTACAATATAGATATCGATGTCAAATAAAAAGAGCAATGGTTTGGAGTCGATAAAAAGAGGGGCTGCGCCAAGTTCTTTATCGAGTAGTACAACTTGAGCCTATGCCTAGGTGCAAGCACCTGCCCATAGGCTTGGGGGCTACTCTTATCGAGAGCATTGTTCACCCTCCTGATAAGATACAAGAAAGAGGAAACATTGTGGAGTCGATATAAAAGCAAGTTGAGCCTACACCCAAGTGCAAACACTTGGATGTAGCCTCGGGGGCTACTCCCATCGGGAGCGCTGGTCGCGCACCCGATAGAAAATAACTTCGACATCATCTACGACAATCAAGGTTTGTAGACTCAACTTGATTCTACGACTCGAGTGGAGCCTACTCCCATCGGGAGCACATGGATTTCATCAAGTACTTCACAAATATAGTTAAGTTCTTCATCGAGTAGTACAACTTGAGTCTATGCCCAAGTGCAAGCACTTGCCCATAGACTCGGGGGCTACTCCAATCGGGAGCGCTGCCGCGCACCCGATAATTTCAAGAATCGTCGACATCATCTACGCTACACATGATCTACGACATGGACCTCGCCTTGTATTTCTTCGACATCGAAGATGGTTATGCTTGGAGTTTCTACGCAAGTCTTCGACTTCCCTATAAACTCGGGGGCTACTGACATGGGCATACCCTTCGGATACCCATTATTAGTATACCTGGCTCGGCCCAATATGGAGAAGACTCAATATGGATAAGGCCCAACAAGGCAACCCGAATAAGTAGTCGACTAGGACTCTTGTAAAACCCTAGGCTGGTTGCATATATAAAGCTAGCCAGGGCACCCGAAATAAGGAGGCCAACATAGAGACAACATAGCTCCGCCTATGGCGGCACCCTGTAAACATACATATGCTCATATACTGGATTGCTAGCAGCACGTAGGGATCCTCCACCGAGGGGACCCGAAGCTGGGTACGTCGCTCTCTCCCGAAACCCTAGTCTACAATACGTAGGCATTGCCGAGGTATTCCCTCGTCACATAACACTAACACCTGCTCCCAAATCACATAGAGCAGTTCTAACATAATTATTCTTAATAGAACAAGGAATAGTCGGTATACCTGGGTCGCCCAGCTTCTTTGGAACTTTGCCATTGAAAGAGTAATTAGCAAGCATAGTGGAAATCTCCTCATTAGGAATTTTCCTTTGTTAGAGACAATATCTTTCGTATACTTTGAATAAGGAGGCAATTTAATAGCACCAGTCAAAGGGATTTGCAAGAACAAAGGTTTCATCCAATCGCAAAATTTATTATAGTGTTCTTCTTCCTTTGATTTTAGTTTCTTAGCAGGAAAAGGCATTTGCTTTTGAACCCACGGTTCCCTTTCATTACCATGTTTCTTAGCAATAAAATCTTCTTTAGTATACTTTTTATTTTTACCATGCTTTTCAGGTTCATCTTCAACCTCTTCTTTATCAGAAGCATCATTCTTATCATTATCTTTATCATGTTCATTACCACTTTCAGTTTCAGCATCAGAAATAGAAATACTATTAGGATCATTAACAGGCTCAGAGGATTCTACAACATTTTTATGTTTCTTCTTCTTTTTCTTAGAAGGAGCACTAGTTTCAATTCGTTGAGAATCTTGTTCAACTCTTTTGGGATGCCCTTCAGGATATAGAGGATCCTGAGTAGAAACACCGCCTCTAGTTGTTACTTCATAAGCATGTTTTTTCTTTAGAACTATTTTTTAACAAGTCATTTTGCACTTTAGTAAGTTGATCAATTTGAGTTTGAATCATATGAAAATGTTTAACAAGCATCTTAACATCATTGGAGGTTTTCTCCACAATATCATGCAAATTACTAATAGCTTGATAATTTTCCATTAAATGATTCTCTACTCTCATATTAAAATTTTCTTGCTTAACAATATAATTATCAAACTCATCTAAGCATTGAGCAGGAGGTTTTGAATACGGAATATCTTCCCTAGTAAAGCGTTGAAGAGAGTTTACCTCAATCATGGATGAAGGGGGAATTATCTTACATCAATCTTCTATGGGAGGTAAGTTCTTCACATTTTCAGATTTAATACATTTCTCCTTAAGAGATTTCTTGGCTTCCCTCATATCTTCATCATTTAATTTAATCATACCCCTCTTCTTCAATATTGGTGTTGGGGCTGGTTCAGGTGTAGTCCAATCATCATGATTCCGGCCTATTTTAGCCAATAATTCTTCAGCTTCGCTTGGAGTTCTTTTCCTGAAAACACAACCAGCACAACTATCCAAATATGCCCTAGACTCAATGGTTAGTCCACTATAAAATATATCAAGTAAATCATGCTTTTCCAGATCATGTCCAGGTCGAGCTCTGATAAGAGAACAAAATCTTGCCCAAGCTTCAGGCAATTTCTCTCCATCTTCCTGGTCAAAACTATAAATTTCCTGCAAAGCAATATGTTGAGCACTAGCAGGAAAGTATTTTCGAAAGAAAACATCAAACAAACCACTTGGACTATCAATAGAATCAGGAGGCAAACTATTATACCAAGTTTTAGCATCATCCTTTAGTGAGAAAGGAAAAAATTTAGCAACAAAATAAGTACGCTTCTCGATATCATCAGAAAATAAGCTACTCAAAGTAGAAAGTTCATTCATGTGTTCTACAACACTTTCTTTTTCAGTACCACAAAAGGGTGTTTTCTCAACAATAGCTATATGAGATAAATCAAGAGAAAAATCATAATCCTTATCCTTAATGTTTACAGGAGATGTGGCAAATTTAGGATCAGGAGATAGCTTATATCTAACAGTATGTTGTGCAAGAAGCTTTTTAATTTTACTTGCATCAGTAGTAGCATTGCATTTAACAATAAAACCATCATCAAGTTCCACATAATCTTCATCAGTATCATCACTAGAGTATTCAACAGACTCAGGTGAATTAACAGGTGTAACTGTATTTTCATTAGGAGTTTCAGTATTTTCAATTTGTCTAGACCTAGAAATTGTAGCATCTAGAAAAGATCCCAATGAACCACTATCATCAAGCACAGCAGAAGCATCATCAAAATTATAAGAATTTTCAGATTCAGAAGAAGTACCAGCATGTGCGGCTTGTGGTGGTGAAACAAGTTGACTTATCACAGATGGTGAATCAAGAGCAGCAGAGGTACTCAGATTTGTACCTTTTCTTGTAGTGGATGGTAATATGGCGACTTTAGGATCGCGAGGTTTACCCATGATGGAGAATTTGCAACGAACAATATCAATCCAAGTGAACTTCCAAATAAAGCTATGCTCCCCGGCAACGGCGCCAGAAAATAGTCTTGATGACCCACAAGTATAGGGGATCGCAACAGTCTTCGCGGGAAGTAAAACCCAATTTATTGATTCGACACAAGGGGAGCCAAAGAATATTTGTAAGCCTTAACAGCGGAGTTGTCAATTCAGCTGCACCTGGAAACAGACTTGCTCGCTAGAGTTTATCAGTAGTAACAGTTTTATAGCAGTAGCAGTAGTGAAATTATCAGCAGCAGTGTAACAAAGACAGCAGTAGTGATTATAGTAAACAACAGGATTAAAATACTGTAGGCACAGGGATGGATGAACGGGCGTTGCATGGATGAGAGAAACTCATGTAACAATCAAAGTAGGGCATTTGCAGATAGTGATAAAACAGTATCCAAGTACTAAACAATCCATAGGCATGTGTTCCATATTTAGTCGTACGTGCTCGCAATGAGAAACTTGCACAACATCTTTTGTCCTACCAGCCGGTGGCAGCCGGGCCTCTAGGGAATCTACTGGAAATTAAGGTACTCCTTTTAATAGAGCACCGGAGCAAAGCATTAACACTCCGTGAACACATGTGATCCTCACATCACCGCCTTCCCCTCCGGTTGTCCCAATTTCTGTCACTTTGGGGCCTCGGGTTCCGGACAGCGACATGTGTATACAACTTGCAGGTAAGATCATAAAACAATGAATATCATCATAAAACAATAACATGTTCAGATCTGAGATCATGGCACTCGGGCCCTAGTGACAAGCATTAAGCATAACAAGTTGCAACAATATCATCAAAGTACCAATTACGGACACTAGGCACTATGCCCTAACAATCTTATGCTATTACATGACCAATCTCATCCAATCCCTACCATCCCCTTCAGCCTACAGCGGGGGAATTACTCACACATGGATGGGGGAAACATGGCTGGTCGATGGAGAGGCGTCGGTGGTGATGATGGCGATGATCTCCTCCAATTCCCCGTCCCAGCGGAGTGCCAGAACGGAGTTTCGCGATGGCGGCGGTGTTCTGGATGGCTTCTGGCGATTTCGTCTTCCCCCCGTGCGTTTTTAGGTCGAAACCCTTAAGTAGTCCGGAGGGGGGCGTCAGAGGCTGGCCGAGGCGGCCTCACCATAGGGCAGCGCGCCCCCCTCCTAGGCCGCGCCGGCCCATGGTGTGGGGGCCGTGGGCCCCCCCTGGCCTGCCCTTCTGGCTCCGTGAATCTTCTGGAAAAATAAGCCCTTTGACATTAATTCCGGGGATTTTCCTGAAAGTTGAATTTCTGCACAAAACGAGACACCAGGGCAATTCTGCTGAAAACAACGTTAGTCCGTGTTAGTTGCATCCAAAATACACAAATTAGAGGCAAAACAATAGCGAAAGTGTTCGGGAAAGTAGATACGTTTTGGACGTATCAGTATCAACTTGGCCAGAGCCTCTACTAGCAACGGAGAGCATGCAAGATCATAAACAACACATATATGATAGATTGATAATCAACTTGACATAGTATTCCATATTCATCGGATCCCAACAAAGACAACATGTAGCATTACAAATAGATGATCTTGATCATGATAGGCAGCTCACAAGATCTAACAATGATAGCACATGAGGAGAAGACAACCATCTAGCTACTGCTATGGACCCATAGTCCAGGGGTGAACTACTCACACATCAATCCGGAGGCGATCATGGCGATGAAGAGTCCTCCGGGAGATGATTCCCCACTCCGCCAGGGTGCCGGAGGCGATCTCGTGAATTCCCCGAGATGGGATTGGCGGCGGCGGCGTCTCTGGAAGGTTTTCCGTATCGTGGCTCTCGGTACAGGGGTTTTCGCGACGAAGGCTTTAAGTAGGCGGAAGGGCAGGGTTGGAGGCGGCGCGAGGGGCCCACCCCATAGGGCGGCGCGGGCCCCACCCAGGCCGCACGGCCCTGTGGTGTCGGCGCCTCGTCGCCCCACTTCATATCCCCTACGGTCTTCTGGAAGCTTCGTGGAAAAATAATACCCTGGGCGTTGATTTCGTCCAATTCCGAGAATATTTCCTTTGTAGGATTTCTGAAACCAAAAACAGCAGAAAACAACAACAGGCTCTTCGGCATCTTGTCAATAGGTTAGTGCCGGAAAATGCGTAATAATGACATAAAGTGTGTATAAAACATGTGAGTATCATCATAAAAGTAGCATGGAACATAAGAAATTATAGATACGTTTGAGACGTATCAGTACGCGGCAAACCCAACACAAAATCCATACTAATATCCTCCCAAGGTGTAGTAGGTGCCGGTAAAGGAGTATACAAACCGTGAGGTTTCAGCTTGGACTTGGACTTGTTGCAAGTAATGCATCTCTTCACATACATGTCCACATCCCGCCTCATCTTTGGCCAGTAAAAGTGATCAACGAGCATGAGTAGCGTCTTCTCACGCCCAAAGTGACCCATCAAACCTCCAGCATGTGATTCCTGTAATAAGAGCAAACGCACAGACGATTCTGGAACACATAGTTTGTTAGCTCTAAACAAGAACCTATCATGTATGTGATATTTTTCCCATGCTGTACCAAGAACACACAAGCGATATGGTTCAGCAAAATCATGATCAGTTGCATACAAATCACATAGTACTTCTAGTCCAGGAATTTTAACATCAAGTTGAGTTAATAGCATATTCTTCCTAGATAGAGCATCAGCAACAATATTATCTTTTCCCTTCTTATGTTTAATAATGTATGGAAAAGACTCAATGAACTCAACCCACTTAGCAAGACGCTTATGCAAAGTAGACTGAGCTTTCAGGTATTTTAAAGCTTCATGATCAGAATGTATGATAAATTCTTTTGGCCACAGATAATGTTGCCAAACCTCAAGAACTCTAATTAAAGCATACAATTCTTTATCATATATAGGATAGTTCAACTTAGCACCAGACAGTTTCTCAGAAAAATATGCAATTGGGCGACCCTCTTGCATCAACACACCACCAATTCCAATACCACTAGCATCACATTCAATCTCAAATTGCTTATTGAAATCAGGAAGTGCAAGCAACGGTACAGAAGTTAACAATCTCTTAAGTTCATCAAAAGCATGATCATGGGCTGCGCCCCACTCAAAAATTACACCCTTTTTAGTCAAATCATTCAAAGGTGCAGCAATAGTACTAAAATTAGGCACAAATCTTCTATAAAACCCAGCAAGACCATGGAAACTTCTAACTTGACTCACATTCATGGGAGTAGGCCAATTTTGAATAGCTTCAATTTTAGACACATCTACTTCTACTCCATGCTTAGAGACAACATAACCCAGAAATATGACCTTATCTTTGCAAAATGTGCACTTCTCAAGATTACCATAGAGTTTATTATCACGCAACACTTGCAAAACATGTCGAATATGAATAGTATGATCAGATTCATTGCGGCTGTAGATTAATATGTCATCAAAGTACACAACCACAAATTTGCCAATAAATTCACGCAAAACATGGTTCATCAGTCTCATGAAAGTGCTAGGTGCATTAGTCAAACCAAAAGGCATTACTAACCACTCATATAAACCAAATTTTGTTTTAAAGGCTGTTTTCCACTCATCCCCTTCTTTCATCCTAATTTGATGATAACCACTACATAAATCAATTTTAGAGAACACAACAGCACCACTCAATTCATCTAGCATATCCTCTAAACGGGGAATAGGGTGACGATATCGAATAGTAATGTTGTTTATAGCTCTACAATCTACGTACATACGCCATGTACCATCTTTCTTAGGAACTAAAATAACAGGAACATCACAAGGACTAAGGCTTATGCGGATATAACCTTTGTCGAGTAGCGCTTGTACTTGCTTCTCTATCTCCTTCGTTTCTTCGGGGTTCGTTCTATATGGTGCCTGATTGGGTAGCGAAGCTCCGGGAATCAAGTCGATTTGATGCTCAATACCTCGCAATGGTGGAAGTCCTGCGCGTACCTCATCCAGAAACACGTCGCCAAATTCCTGCAAAACATTAGAAACACCAAGAGGAAGAGGGGTCATGTCGTTAGAAAACAAAACCGTACCCCTGTACAATAGCACAAGAGGCATGGCTGTAGGATCCTCACTAAATTATCTCATGTCTTCTTTGGTGGCTAATGAGACTAAGGAATTCACTCTCTCACTTTTCGTTATATCACTCACGACATTACAATTCTCTCGCCTATCTAAAGAAGCATCCTCCAAGTTCACTTCAACTTTCTGACGAGATTCATTGACAATTTGTTGTGGTGACATGGGTTGTAAGTTAATTTTCTTGCCCTTGAACTCCAAGTGATATGTATTGGCACGGCCATTGTGTTGCACAGAACGGTCATAGAGCCAAGGCCGATCCAATAGTAGGTGACACACCGTCATAGGAACCACATCAAAATCAATGGCATCCTTATACGGTCCAATAGCAAATTCAACACGCACCATGTGGTTTACCTTCATCTCACCATTGTCGCTCAACCACTGAATATAGTATGGATGCGGGTGCGGTAGATACTTCAACTTCAGCTTGGTACACAACTCCTTGCTTGCTAAATTGCGGCAACTCCCGCCATCAATAATGACCTTGCAAGCCTTGTCAGGACCAACTAAAGCCTTTGTCTGGAATAGATTGCAGCGCTGAGTAGATGCACTAGGTAACACATTAAGAGCACGCTGCGACACAACAATGGTGCGAGCATCAGACGGATATGCATCTTCACCATCAGTGTCATAGTCATCATCTTCTGGAGCATTAGGATCAACATCATCTCCAGTCTCATACTCATTGTCCTCATTGATAATCCTGACTTTACGGTTAGGACAATCCCTCTTGAAGTGACCTTTACCACCACATGTATGACAAAGCATATCGCGATTGCGCGCAGTAGACATGTTAGAGCCACTCATACTTGCAGCAGATTCGGACTTCTTTGCATTAGACGCATTGGTGGTCGTCTTGCTAGGCGGAGTAGAGTAAGGTGCGGAGCACGTCGAAGGCGCCGACGCCGTAGGTGGAGGCGCGCGGGGCGTGAAGCGCCCAGCTCCTAAAGCTCATCCTTTAATCTTTGCTTCGTCAGCCAACTGTGATTTAGCTTCTCTTGCATGATGTAGCAACTCATTTATAGTGGTGTAACTGTAATGACGAACTATGCCTTTGATGTCATACTTCAAACCATTGAGAAAACGAGTCATTGTCATCTCAAGGGATTCTTTGACACGACCACGCTGCATGAGCATCTCAATCTCCATGTAGTATTCATCAACAATCTTCACACCTTGCCTCAAGAGAGTCAACTTATCAAATATATTGCACAAATAATTTGTGGGCACAAAACGCTCAGTCATTGCCGCCTTCATAGCACGCCATGTGATAATAGGCGGTTCACCATCTTCTTTGCGAGCACTCACATATCGATCCCACCAACGCAAAGCATAACCATCAAATTCAGAAGATGCAAGCTTTATCTTCCTATCTTCAGTATAATGTGGATGTAAACCCCACAACTTCTCAATCTTGAGCTCCCAAGTGAGGTATTCTTCAACATCAGCACCTCCTTCAAACTTGGGTATAGAAAACTTGGGCTTACCCAAGCCATCTTCCTCATCTTGTCCACCACCATTGCGTCCAAGTGGAGCCCAACCTCGAGCACGATCGCCACGACCAGGGGCTTCATCAGCATCTTCATTTTGTTGTCGCTGTTGATTAAGATTCTCAACCGACATTGTCAAAGTTCGAAAAGTGCGCTGAATATCCATCATTTGATCAGCCATTGTGGTGACGGTTGTATTAGTAGCATCCAACTTTTGGTTGATCTCTTCAACCTTCCCATTAAGCATATCGTCCTGAGCGCGGAATTCACGTCGCATCTCATTACGAAGAGCCTCAAACTCCCTCCATGTGATGATATCTGCAGCACTCTTATTTTCCTGGTTAACAAGTTTATGATCACTAGCAGACATCGTTAGTAGATTAGTGCACTAAATCAAAAATATAGGGTGGTACTCTCACAACTCACTCAAAAACTGATAAGAAAAGGAGATCTTACCGTTCCAAAGTAAATTAGTGTTGCTTACCACTTGTAGTAACAACTAGTGCACGGATGTAGCGAAGCGAATATCAAGGGTATAAGACAAATCACACGGCAAAGCATGATATATGTGGGGCTGTAGGTGGGCTACCTATTTGCACCAATAACAAGCTCTAGCGCTGATCGTAGACAACCAATGATACTCACACAAGGCGATAAATGTGGCAATGCAACTATATGTAGGAAAGGTTGCAATGCACTAGAGAGACGCTAGCAAAGCTCAACGAGACAGACACAAGATTGCTCAACTACAGGTGCAGTAAAGTAAACTTAGGCCTACACTTGATTCTTCTAGCACTTCACTTTTCTTTTTGGATTTTCTTTTTGTAGAACACCCAGCTATGTAGCTCTTTTTGCTTCTTTTCTATTTTCTGTTTTTTTGGCTCAAATATCATATCAATGGCTGTCCTAGAGTACCAGGCTCGGATATCCATATCAGCTAGCATTGCCATATTAAAAGAATGAAGATCTCGAGAACCCATACCTCCCCTTTTCTTTGGTATACACATCTTCCACCATGCCTTCCAGTGCATATGTCTTTGCTCTTCCTCATCACCCCACCAGAATTTAGAGATAGCGTTAGATATTCCTTTGCAAATGTTTTTTAGAATCTTGAACACCATCATAGCAAAGACTGGAATGGGTTGAGCAATAGCTTTAATTAAAATCTCTTTTCCTCCCATGCTTAACAGCTTCTCCTTCCAACCATTAATTCTGATCAGAACCCTATCTATTAGGTGATGGAAACAATCACTTTTATCCATACCAATCATAGCCGGCAGACCTAAATATTTATCTGATAAAGACTGTCAAAATATTCAGAACTTGGCAAACATCAGCACCTCCACTCTTGTATTGCTGCTGACAAATATGCTCGATCCTTCACTAATTTTCTGGCCCTGAGTTCAGGCAGTAAGTATCAAGAATCTCCTTCAACTTTATTAGGTAATCATCCGTTTTCCTAAAAGGGTGCTTCCAAAGATGTAAGGTCAGAAGTGATTCTAACAGTTTCAGTACGATGTTCTTGAGCTGTTCGGCACCCAAATCCGTCTGGGGCCGGATCGGGCTGATGAATCGAACAGGGACCCAACCGGCCCGGGTCCAGCCCGGTGGCGTCAACTACCGGATGCCACCAGCGGCGCCGAACCGGAGGAAGCGACCGCCGATGGAACAACCCGTGGCGGCAGGCGACGGCGCTCGCCCGAAGAAATCCTCTGCGGCCAAGAAGGCGAAGAAGGGCGGCGCCACCGGCAACGGCAGCGCCAGCGCCAGCGGCGGGGCATGGCCGGCGATAAAGCCCAAGAAGGATCTCCAGGTCAATCGCCTCAAGGGCACCCAGCTCCTCACCGTAAGCAAATTCCCCTTCTGAGATTGAGTTCTTGACCCAATTAGATAGCAATTTTCTCGCTTGTTTGCATCCAGTAGCTCGATCTGCTACTGCTAGGAGGGGATTACCATCATCTGGGACGGACGCTGCAGTTGAGCATGTAGTCTAGGAGGGAATTAGCCTGTCTATATCAATTAGCCATGCCACTTCTGCAGCAATGATACCTAAGTAGTACATGATCTGATAAGGCTCCTGCCTCCACTAAAAAAATAGAGATAAAACTCCTGCAAGGGAGCCGCTTCTTGGAGGAGTACTTTGATGATAATGAACCAAGTAAAAAGTCTTTGAATTGATATGGTAGTGTGCTGGATTTATATTTACCCTATTATCTTACTTATGGACAACTTGCCACACTTGACATAGGTCCCTGATTTCCTCACATCCGCCGAGGCGAAGTCTTTCATCGACGTCGCTGAAACTATGGGCTTCACGCACCAGGGCAGTCTCGGGCCACTCAAGGGGGAAGCCTTTAGAGATAATGACCGGATATCTGTCACGGATCCCTTGCTCGCTCAAACGCTCTGGGAAACAGGGATAAGCAGAATATTCACGGACATCAATATCGCTGGCAAAGTGGCAACCAGCTTGAATCCAAATATCAGGCTTTACAGGTATAGGCTGCAAAAACTTGAACAGAGATTGGATGTGTTATATCACGCTGTTGCGCAGGTGCAGTTACTGAATTTGTTGCTGCTTGTAGGTACGTTGAAGGTCAGCGCTTTGGTAGGCATATCGATGAGAGTGTCAGCCTTGGGGATGGTTCCAGGACACAGTACACGTTGCTAATATACCTTTCTGGCAAGGGGAGCGCGAAAGATTCACAGGCTCTTGTTGGAGGGGAGACTGTCTTCTATGATCACCGAGGGGGAATTGTTGCTGAGGTACCTTCTGATTCCAAAATCCAGCGCTTGTCCTGTTCTGGAAAACCAGTGCTTGTAGTAACGATATACTAGTACTGTACATTAGGACTTGCTCAGCTTGTGGTTAAGATTGAAACTAAGGTCTGCACATATAAACTCTGATTAGCTCTAGCTATAGGGGTCAGAACCGGAGAATTATATCTGGGAGAATAGAATGTCGGATGCACATATTCATTGCATTGCGGGTCTTGTAAACTCCTAGAAGATTATCAAAATCGGGAAGATCTTGTACATGGTTTAGAGTCATGAGATATTCCATTGTTATATCAAAACAATGAAATGATCCTTTTTGTGGAGTAATTATGACTGTTAACAATGTCCTACCAAGCTGGTATTGATCTCCGGTTGCCTGCATGTAGGTTGCCCCAGTGCAAGGAATGGCTCTACTCCACCTACATGGTGCCAGGTGCATGCTGCATGAAGCTCGCGTTGTGAAAAAGAATGTCAAGTACGTTCTTCGTTCAGATGTTGTATTTGCTTAGCTGAAGAAGCAACTAAAGCTGTTTGAGACCAAGCTTAGATATATGGCACGGTAGGTCTGGGATCTGTGAATCTTTTGGTATGTTTGAGAATAGAAGTCCCAAAGCGGCTTCCGCAAAAAAAAAAAAAAAAAAAAAGTCCCAAAGCGGAACTTGACATTGTTGGAAATGCCTACCCAGCATAAAAAAATGTGTGTATCATTTCAGTTATTTTTCAACCGGATTATTGTTATTTTTTATTTGTAAAGAAGATCTAGAAAATTTCATTATGGTTTCATACCATATCGAAGATATGCCACATTGACATGAAACAAGTCAAATATGACGAGAGAAATAGTGTGAATCACAAGCACCCGCGAACTTTGATTTCTGACCGGTAAGGCTCACAGCTCCGCTAGGAAAAAGGTGTTGGACACATTACCTAACAATTGTTAGGTTTCCAAGAAATTGTCGTCATGACTCAGTTATTATTCATAAAATTGTAAATATTCGTCTAATTAGTAATTATGATGATAAAAGCTAGTGAATAGCAAAAAGTTCAGCACTCGCACAGTTGAATCTGAATCTCATATCAATTCAGAAAGGAATAAGCATAGGCCATATCAATTTAGAAAGGAACAAGCTAGGCCAGACTTGCGAAAACAACAACTTGAACTAACCATTCACCGTAGCGGTGATTAATTAACGAACAATGAAAACTTCCTGACGGATCAAATCACCAGCCTTGTTTCACCTTCAATAGCAACCGTCAAGCCTTATTGTGAACACATGCGAACAGCTTGTTTCCTTACAACCTTCAGGCTTGGCACAGCAGGTGGTTCCTCCAGGCTACCAATGAAAACATCAGTGAGCGCCGTCTTCGAGGTAAGCATGGCTCGCAGGAGGGCAACAGCCTACAAGACAACAATATCAATCAAAACAAGCCTGAACTATTAATATTTGTTATAAGCAAATAAATTTTCCAATCCTCGCTAGATTAGTTACCTCTGGTTTCCGGACGGTGACGTCCATCTCCACCACATTTGCTTTGTCCCTCATGTACCAGTGCTTGGCCACAGACATGGCAGAAGCCTGATGCACGAGCAGATCGTCGCCTACGATGTACTTGCGGTCTTTGACAAGGTCAGGGTAGCAGCTCTTGCATATCTTTGACCTGTTATACGTGTAGGGTGCCAGACTCATGTACTCTTCCGGTGGCAGTTCCACAAGTGATTCTCTCCGAAGAGAGCAACGATTGCTGAACGGGCCAAGGGACGGATTCAACAACATCTCAATGGATATGAAACCGAAGGCCGACCCACGTCCCAATCCAGCTGCATCGAGAGCAGCTGCACTGGTGTACAGATTGCCAAAGCTGCAGCCGAGATGACAAGCGGCAGCTCCGGCGCTCGGCGTACCTGTGTTCTTGACCACACAGCTCAATGGGTAAGTCAAGAAACCAATGAGAAGATCCACGAACTCACGCTTGCATTCAGCATACATGACCTTCTTCTGCTGCCTGTCGTAGAAGAGCTTGACTTTGCATTCTGGTAAAGAACCAGAACCAGATTCTGTACAGGATCGTTGCAGGATTTTCTGACCGGTGCTTGGATTTACAGAGACACCACTACCGCTGGGCAGAAAGACGTCAGTGAATATGGTATCTGACGAAAGAGAAGCCTTCAGAATGGATACAACCTGAAACTCGTGATAAATTCAAATTAGTACTGTAGATAACAAGCTTTGTCTTTTTTATATAGGTAAAGCAAACCACCGGATAAAGAAAGTGAATCCTCTAATAGCAATATTCATGTAGTACTAATCATTCAAAACATCTAACCTCCGGCCAGCCGACGCACACTTCGACCTCCTCAAAACCATAGAAAATGTCATCAGAGCTGAACTCATGAGACAGCGACTGCATTGTGCTTGTGGATGCCGGCCTGATCGTCCAGTCATCGCTGATCACAAACCTTTCCTTACATCTCACAAACGTCCCAGACCCAGAGATCGATGTGTTGTACACATGCACGAGTCTAGCCATGATTAGCCAACACCTGCAGAAGCTGCCGTCTACCTGTAGGTTCGGCTGTTTCTTGACAAACGCGTCGTAGTTTTCGCAGAAATAGTTACTGACGATAGCAGAGTAAGATTTAATTAATTAAAGCAAGAAAGGATCCAGGGTGTAGAAAATGAGCGATCTAGATCATGTATATAGTGGCATACCTAAACTCATGGTAGGGCGGAGGCATGAGAAGCATATCATGGCAGGCCTCAACCCACTACAGGAATGGCGCGCTGCGCCGACGGCCGTGGCGTACGCCGACGGCCAAATGTCGGGGCCGTCGGCGTACTGCCCGGTCAGCCCAGCTGCTCGAAGCGCCCCTCGGCGTATCGCGCCCCTCGGCGTATGACACGCTATGCCGAGGGTGGCCCTCGGCGTATCGGCGGCCCTCGGCATAGGTTGAGGGTGCGACCCCGTCCCGTCGCCCCGCGGCCATGCCCTAACTGGACCTTGACGGCGTGAAGCCTATGCCGAGGGCCACCGTCGGCGTAGCTGAAGCCAATTTCTCCCGCCGAATCCTCCCGCCCCTCCCGCCAAAATGACGTCAGCTGTCTAGCCTATGCCGAGGGGCACCGTCGGCTTAGCATCCATCTTTTTTTTCCTTTTTCCCGCCCATTTCTCCCGCCCAATCTTTCCCGCCAATTTTTCCCGCCATTTTCTCCCTTGACTTTTCTCGCCGTTTCAGCCCCTCGCCTCCCTATATATACCCATGTGTTCTTCTCCAACAAAACACCACCACCAGCATGGTGTGGTGTTGTTTGGCTAATGTTGTACCCCCGGGGTCTTTCGGCTACACGCACATGCGCTGACGGCACTTAGGCATGTCCTGGACGTATAGGGCAGAACTCACCGGTGGGGTGAACCGGAGGAAAACCTTAGATAGCATGGATCCATACTTGCCACCACATGACCTAAAACAAAGGAAAAAAGTCCATTGCTAACCCTAACTCTAACCCTAACCCTAACCCTAGGGGTAGATTTGCGGGGTCCCCGCCCCCTAGGGTTTCCCTAGATACAAACCACCGGAGCGTCCGAATCGCTGGAAACTCCTGCTACAGCTCATCCGGGGCCTATTTCATTCCAAACCTATGGTTTCCATGTGCATATGTCCTAAACAAAGCAAAGAAATTAAAAAAATCCATTGGTGAACCCTCGCACGAAAAAAGCTATAGGGGTAGATCTGCAAGGTCCCCGGCCTAGGGTTTCCCAAGATAAAGATCACCTGAGCTTAGGTATCTCTTGAAAACTTGCATTTGTCCCTAACATATGTGTACAAGTGTGATATAAGGTTTGTCTAACCTTGCATGTACCCCGCGTTGACGATTTCCGCATACATGGGCCGACACTTGGTAAAATCCAGGATTTGTATGTGGAAACTCCTGCTACGGCTCATCCGGGGCCTATTTCATTCCAAACCTATGGTTTCCATGTGCATATGTCCTAAACAAAGCAAAGCAAATAAAAAAATCCATTGGTAAACCCTCGCACGGAGAAAGCTATAGGGGTAGATCTGCAGGGTCCCCGCCCTAGGGTTTCCCAAGATACGAGATCACCGGAGCGTCGGAATCGCTTGAAAACTTGCATTTGTCCCTAACATATGTGTACAAGTGTGATGTAAGGTTTGTCTAACCTTGCATGTACCCCGTTGACGATTTCCGCATACATGGGCCGACACTTGGTAAAATCCAGGATTTGTATGTGGAAACTCCTGCTACGGCTCATCTGTGGCCTATTTTATTCCAAACCTATGGTTTCCATGTGCATATGTCCTAAACAAAGCAAAGAAAATAAAAAAATCCATTGGTAAACCCTCGCACGGAAAAAGCTATAGGGGTAGATCTGCGGGGTCCCCGCCCTAGGGTTTCCCAAGATACAGACTATCGGATCGTCGGAATCGCTGGAAAACTTGCATATGCCCATAACATATGTGTACAAGTGTGATGTAAGGTTTGGCTAACCTTGGATGTACCCGTTGTTGACGATTTCCGCATACATGGGCTAACACTTGGTAAAATCCAGGATCTCGTATGTGGAAACTCTCGCCACGGCTAAAATGGAGCCTATTTTATGGTAAAGTATGCCCAACCTATGGTTTCCATGTACATATGTCCTAAATAAACCAAAACAAGTAAAAAATTACATTGGTAAACTCTCGCACGGAGAAAGCTATAGGGGTAGATCTACGGGGTCCCCGCCCTAGGGTTTCCCAAGATACGTATCACGGAGCGTCAGAATTGTTGGAAAACTTGCATCTGCCCCTAACATATATGTACAAGTGTGACGCGTCATTTTATGTGCTAAATGTTTTCCGTTTCGCGCGTTGGCGGACGGGTGCACGCGCGCGCCCGGTACGGCCATACCGCATGTCCCGTTGGCCCCGTTTTGCGCAGTTGGCAAAGCAAACGGAGCCAAAAAATCGAGCGGAGCCGCGTGGCGTCATTTTATGTGTCCTAGTAACCACCGCAAAAGACGGAATCGGGATACGGCAATTATCTTGGAGAACCCTTCACGAACAGGGCTATCTCGTCCGGAGTTCTATGGCTTTTAGGGGAAATGAGTAGGAAACGGCCCGTTTCACCACATAGTTTGTCGGAACGAGGCCATATTTGGCACGTGCGTGGGCCTTAGGATGGGAAGCAAGGCCCCGGTCGCGGATTTCCAATCCGAACCACGAGCGACGGTTTTTCCATTTTCGGGGTGCCGGAAGGGCTTTTTTTTGTGAAGCAGCCTACATGGTGCGCATTTCAGTATCGCGGGACCTCCGCGCGGCGGTAGGATACCTCCTACGCACCACCTATCACATGCCATATGCGCGCGGAAGCCATCTGGGAATCCCACCCGCTTCCTGCGGTGCCCCGCCGAATCCGCTGGAAACTGTCCGGATTTGAACTGGGGCGACACTTTCCTTCGCTCAATAAATGGAGGGAAAAATGTTTTAGGTCTAGGACGCGTCATTTTATGTGCTAAATGTTTTCCGTTTCGCGCGTTGGCGGACGGGTGCACGCGCGCGCCCGGCACGGCCATACCGCATGTCCCGGCGGCCCCGTTTTGCGATTGGCAAAGCAATCGGAGCCAAAAAATAGAGCGGAGCCGCGTGGCGTCATTTTATGTGTCCTAGTAACCACCGCAAAAGACGGAACTGGGATACGGCAATTATCTTGGAGAACCCTTCACGAACAGGGCTATCTCGTCCGAGTTCTATGGCTTTTAGGGAAATGAGTAGGAAACGGCCCGTTTCACCACATAGTTTGTCGGAACGAGGCCATATTTGGCACGTGCGTGGGCCTTAGGATGGGAAGCAAGGCCCGGTCGCGGATTTCCAATCCGAACCACGGGCGACGGTTTTTCCATTTTCGGGGTGCCGGAAGGGCTTTTTTTGTGAAGCGGCTACATGGTGCGCATTTCAAGATCGCGCGGGACCTCCGCTGGCGGTAGGATACCTCCTATGCACCACCTATCACATGCCATATGCGCGCGGAAGCCATCTGGGAATCCCACCCGCTTCTGCGGTGCCCGCCGAATCATGGAAACTGTCCGGATTTGAATCGGGCGACACTTTCCTTCGCTCAATAAATGGAGGGAAAAATGTTTTTAGGTCTAGGACGCGTCATTTTATGTGCTAAATGTTTTCCGTTTCGCGCGTTGGCGGACGGGTGCACGCGCGCGCCCGGTACGGCCATACCGCATGTCCCGTTGGCCCCGTTTTGCGCAGTTGGCAAAGCAAACGGAGCCAAAAAATCGAGCGGAGCCGCGTGGCGTCATTTTATGTGTCCTAGTGACCACTGCAAAAGACGGAACTGGGATACGGCAATTATCTTGGAGAACCCTTCACGAACAGGGCTATCTCGTCCGGAGTTCTATGGCTTTTAGGGGAAATGAGTAGGAAACGGCCCGTTTCACCACATAGTTTGTCGGAACGAGGCCATATTTGGCACGTGCGTGGGCCTTAGGATGGGAAGCAAGGCCCCGGTCGCGGATTTCCAATCCGAACCACGGGCGACGGTTTTTCCATTTTCGGGGTGCCGGAAGGGCTTTTTTTTGTGAAGCGACTACATGGTGCGCATTTCAAGATCGCGCGGGACCTCCGCGCGGCGGTAGGATACCTCCTACGCACCACCTATCACATGCCATATGCGCGCGGAAGCCATCTCGGGAATCCCACCCGCTTCTGCGGTGCCCCGCCGAATCCGCCGGAAACCGTCCGGATTTGAACCGGCGACACTTTCCTTCGCTCAATAAATGGAGGGAAAAATGTTTTTAGGTCTAGGATGCGTCATTTTATGTGCTAAATGTTTTCCGTTTCGCGCGTTGGCGGACGGGTGCACGCGCGCGCCCGGTACGGCCATACCGCATGTCCCGGCGGCCCCGTTTTTGCGCAGTTGGCAAAGCAAACGGAGCCAAAAATCGAGCGGAGCCGCGTGGCGTCATTTTATGTGTCCTAGTAACCACCGCAAAAGACGGAACTGGATACGGCAATTATCTTGGAGAACCCTTCACGAACAGGGCTATCTCGTCCGGAGTTCTATGGCTTTTAGGGGAAATGAGTAGGAAACGGCCCGTTTCACCACATAGTTTGTCGGAACGAGGCCATATTTGGCACGTGCGTGGGCCTTAGGATGGGAAGCAAGGCCCCGGTCGCGGATTTCCAATCCGAACCACGGGCGACGGTTTTTCCATTTTCGGGGTGCCGGAAGGGCTTTTTTGTGAAGCAGCTACATGGTGCGCATTTCAAGATCGCGCGGGACCTCCGCGCGGCGGTAGGATACCTCCTAGCACCACCTATCACATGCCATATGCGCGCGGAAGCCATCCGGGAATCCCACCCGCTTCTGCGGTGCCGCCGAATCCGCCGGAAACCGTCCGGATTTGAACCGGGCGACACTTTCCTTCGCTCAATAAATGGAGGGAAAAATGTTTTTAGGTCTAGGACGCATCATTTTATGTGCTAAATGTTTTCCGTTTCGCGTTGGCGGACGGGTGCACGCGCGCGCCCGGTGCGGCCATACCGCATGTCCGGCGGCCCCGTTTTGCGCGTTGGCAAAGCAAACGGAGCCAAAAATCGAGCGGAGCCGCGTGGCGTCATTTTATGTGTCCTAGTAACCACTGCAAAAGACGGAACTGGATACGGCAATTATCTTGGAGAACCCTTCACGAACAGGGCTATCTCGTCCGGAGTTCTATGGCTTTTAGGGGAAATGAGTAGGAAACGGCCCGTTTCACCACATAGTTTGTCGGAACGAGGCCATATTTGGCACGTGCGTGGGCCTTAGGATGGGAAGCAAGGCCCCGGTCGCGGATTTCCAATCCGAACCACGGGCGACGGTTTTTCCATTTTCGGGGTGCCTAAGGGCTTTTTTTGTGAAGCAGCTACATGGTGCGCATTTCAGATCGCGCGGGACCTCCGCGGCGGTAGGATACCTCCTACGCACCACCTATCACATGCCATATGCGCGCGGAAGCCATCTGGGAATCCCACCCGCTTCCTGCGGTGCCCCGCCGAATCCGCTGGAAACTGTCCGGATTTGAACTGGGGCGACACTTTCCTTCGCTCAATAAATGGAGGGAAAAATGTTTTTAGGTCTAGGACGCGTCATTTTATGTGCTAAATGTTTTCCGTTTCGCGCGTTGGCGGACGGGTGCACGCGCGCGCCCGTTACGGCCATACCGCATGTCCCGTTGGCCCCGTTTTGCGCAGTTGGCAAAGCAAACGGAGCCCAAAAATCGAGCGGAGCCTCGGGGCGTCATTTTATGTGTCCTAGTAACCACCGCAAAAGACGGAATCGGGATACGGCAATTATCTTGGAGAACCCTTCACGAATGTGGCTATCTCGTCCAGGAGTTCTATGGCTTTTAGGGGAAATGAGTAGGAAACGGCCCGTTTCACCACATAGTTTGTCGGAACGAGGCCATATTTGGCACGTGCGTGGGCCTTAGGATGGGAAGCAAGGCCCCGGTCGCGGATTTCCAATCCGAACCACGGGCGACGGTTTTTCCATTTTCGGGGTGCCGGAAGGGCTTTTTTGTGAAGCGGCTACATGGTGCGCATTTCAGTATCGCGCGGGACCTCCGCGCGGTGGTAGGATACCTCCTACGCACCACCTATCACATGCCATATGCGCGCGGAAGCCATCCGGGAATCCCACCCGCTTCTGCGGTGCCCGCCGAATCCGGCTGAAACTGTCCGGATTTGAACTGGGGCGACACTTTCCTTCGCTCAATAAATGGAGGGAAAAATGTTTTTAGGTCTAGGACGCGTCATTTTATGTGCTAAATGTTTTCCGTTTCGCGCGTTGGCGGACGGGTGCACGCGCGCGCCCGGTACGGCCATACCGCATGTCCCGTTGGCCCCGTTTTGCGCAGTTGGCAAAGCAAACGGAGCCAAAAAATCGAGCGGAGCCGCGTGGCGTCATTTTATGTGTCCTAGTAACCACTGCAAAAGACGGTACCATGGGTCAGCTGTCATTGGATGCCGTTCAAAGGGGTAGATCTGGTCCTCGGCATAGCCCCACGCGCTTTAGATAGATCTATGATAATTATATATATTATGATTATTATATGGACCTATTCTTAATATATATATATATTAGTATATTATATTCAGAAAAATAAATGAAATGAAAAACAAAAAAAAAAAAAATTGGGCTATGCCGAGGGCCACCGTCGGCGTATCTCCGGCCCTCGGCATAGAACCCCTAACCCTAAAACAACTTACCCGCACGCACGCAACCCGCCCGCCACCCGCAGTCCCCAACCCGAGCCCGCCACCCGCGCCCCTGCTCTCTCCTCCCGAGCCGCCACCCGCCGCCGCCTTCCCGAGCCGCCGCCAGCCTTCCCCCGCTCCTCCCGAGCCGCCGCCCGCCGCAACCCGCCCGCCGCCGCCTTCCCGAGCCGCCGCCAGCCTTCCCCGCTCCTCCCGAGCCGCCGCCCGCCGCATCCTGCCGCCGCAGCCGCGCGCCCCGCAGCCCCAGCCGTCGCCCGCCGATCCCCGCGCCTCCACCGCACTCGACGCCGGCCTCCTCGTCGCGCCGCCCTCCTCCTCCTCAACACCCCCGGCCAGTAGCCGGCCGGCCTGCAGATGGTAAGTATTTTAGCCTTTTTTCAGTTTTGTGTTGCTTTAATTGTTGTAATAGAAATTGATGTTGGAAGTAGTAATAGAAATAGTGGGAATAGAAATAGAATAGTGTAAATAGTCGAAACAAATAGAAATGTAATACTGTAAATAGTAATAGAACTAGAATAGTGGACATTTGGAAAAAATAGAAATGTGTAGTGTGAATGGAAATAGAAATGCAAATGTGAATTTCTTCTAATAATATGTATTTGTAATAGGCCATGCCGTGACCGCCTCGTCTTGAGCACCCCGGCGTGACGATCCCGGATCTTGACGCGCTTCTCGACGGTCGCCGACATCGACAGTCGGTTGTTCGACTACTTCCTCTACAGCCGAGGGTGAGCAAAATTTCCAACTTCTTCTCCGCATTTTATTTATGTCACTAGATTCATTTTCCAAGTCAAGTTGCGTCACCTAGGTGTCACTTCCCGTCCTCAAGCGTTACGCGGATAAATATGCATTAGTGGTCGGCATATTTTCAACCGTAACGCTTGCGGCATTTACGGGACAGTCGGCGGATCCGTAGTTGGGTACGTTCTCCATGCTCTGCTCCGGTCCGAGTCAGGATTTCGGCAGCGCCTCACCGTTGTTCTCCGGATGCACATCCTCTTGTCTTTTTGGCGAGACGTGTATCGGGAGAGCAGCGGGGAGGTGCTGCCGAAATCCTGACTCGGACCGGGGTAGAGCATGGAGAACGTACTCAATCTACGGATCCGGCGGCTGCTAGGAGCCCACCTAGTAGAGATGTAGGTTGATGCATTCGTTTTGCCTGTTAAAAAAATTAAAATATGATGCATTTTCCTATTTGATATAAATGCTATGCTTGTCGTTTGGCTTCCAATAGAGCGAGAGGATGGCTGATAATGGATGGATGTACACCGGCCGTGTTAGTGCGACTAATAAAACAGATGAGTGGATAAGGAAGACTTGGCATTTAGTGAAGGAGTTGGCGCGTGGTACAAAACAGAAGGTTCAGCCACTTTGCCCGTGCAATCGTTGCTTGAAGCATCACCGTCGTGGAAAGGATGACATGTTTAAACACCTTCGCAATATGGGTATATGCCTCGTTACGTCACGCAGATCGACTTTGATGAGCACGAACGTGACAGAGGTGAGGTGATGCGGCAGCGGCTCAATGGCAATGAGTACGATGGGGTTAGAGACTTTCTAGATGATCTTGTCGATGCCCACATGCCAGAGTCGCCACCTTCACGGGAGGAACCGCGAACCGGAGGAACCTCCAGAACCGGAGGAACCAGAGCCACCGCGAAGGCCTTCTATGATATGATAGCCGCTGCTAAGACGCCTGCTGTACGATGGCGCCGAGATTTCTCAGCTCGATGCCATCTCCCAATGTCTAGCCGACAAGACCCGGTACAACACCACCCGTGACGGCTTCGAAGCAAGTCTGAAAACAACTGGTAACATGTTGCCCAAAGGGCATTGTCTGCCTAAAAGCACGCACGAGACGAGGCAACTCATGTCGGCGCTCAACATGGATTATCAAAGGATAGACTGTTGTGAAAATGGCTGTGTTCTCTTACGAAACAGTTTGCGGAGGACAAGTACTGTCCCATTTGTAAGGCCTCTAGGTATGAAGAGGTAACGGGAAAGGATGGTCAGGTGAGGCAGTCAAAGATCGCAAAGTCGATTCTTCGGTATCTCCCATTCATAAAAAGAATCCAGCGGCTTTACTTGACTGAGGAGACCGCCAAACAGATGACGTGGCACAAGATGGGGACTCGAATAAAGGACAATCAGGGCGGACGAAGATGGGACATCCATCCGATGGCAATGCATGGAAGAACTTTGATAGAAAATACCCCCATATGGCAGCGGATGCTCGGAATGTCGAATTGCGATAGCTACAGATGGCTTCAATCCATATGGTATGTCGAATTCCAATTACAGTTGTTGGCCCGTGTTTGTAATTCCGCTCAATCTCCCTCCCGGAGTCCTAATGACGAGGAAGTCCATGTTTATGTCGCTGAACATTCCAGGGCCCCATTACCCGGGTTAGAACATGAGTGTCTACATGCTGCCGATTGTGGAAGATTTGAACCACTCTTGGCACCACGGGACGTTGACGTACGACCGAGCATCGAAGACAAACTTCGCATGAAAGTTTGGTTGCAGTATACCATGCATGACATGCCCGGGTACGCCCTAACATGCGGATGGTGTACAGCTGGTAAATGGCCATGCCCAGTGTGCAGGCATCGACTTGAGTTCCTTTGGCTAAATAAGGGTCGCAAGTATGTTGCGTTTGACACGAATCGGCAGTACCTCAAACGGAGGCATCCGTTCAGAGAAGACAAAAAGAACTTCAAGAAAGGCAAAGTTGTGCATGAAGTAACAGAGGTGCCAAAGTTCGATGGTATAGCTGTTGATGCCGAGCTACGTGCTCTCGTGCCGCCGGCATCGGAAGCTGGCCATCAATTTGAGGGATATGGTGTAACGCACAACTGGACTCACGAGGCAGCCTTAACGAAGCTCGAGTATTACAAGGACCTCGAACTTCCCCATAACATCGATGTGATGCACACCGTAAAGAATGTCGCGGAGTCCTTATTTCACACGTGCCTAAACATTCCCGGGAAGTCAAAGGATAATGTCAAGGCTAGAGTCGATGTTGAGAAGCTCTGTGATAGGAAGAAATTACACATGCAACGTCCTACTGGCCGTCGAAAGAATTGGTTCAAGCCGCACGCCGACTTCTGCCTTGATTCCATCCAAAAGAAGGAGGCATTCAAGTGGCTAAAATACGTTGTGATGTTCCCTGATGGTTATTGTTCGAATATGAGCAAGGGAGTCAATCTTTCGACGGGAAAAGTCACCGGGCTCAAGAGTCACGACTATCATATATGGATTGAGCGGCTGATGCCGGTGATGCTTCGAGGGTATCTCCCCGAGAAAATATGGCGAGTGCTCGCGGAGTTGAGCCATTTCTTCCGCACGCTCTGTGCTAGCGGATATGTCCTAAGGTTATTGAGAAGCTGCAAGTTCAAGTGCCGGAGTTGCTATGCAATTTGGAGATGATCTTTCCGCCAGCTTCTTTACTCCGATGGCACATCTCATTGTGCACCTCGCAAACGAGGCACTCTTGGGTGGCCCAAAGTGCAGTTTCGGTGGCAGTTTTGTATTGAGAGAGAGTTCAAGTATATTCGGAAGATAACTGAAACAAAGCCAAGATTGAAGCATGCATAGCTGAGGCAACGTGCCTTCGGGAGATGGCAGATGCCGCAACAACGTACTATCCTGATGAAGTTCCCACTCTGCATAACCCGGTCTCTCGTTACAATGTCGACGTGCCCATGAATGACCCCAAGCTTCAACTATTCCAATGTCCCGGTGGCAAGGCTGGTAAAGGACAAAAATATAGATTGGAGAGGGAAGAGAAGGATTGCATAATGCTCTATGTGCTTATGAACATGAAGGAAGTGGTGGGGGGGACGACGACGATGGCGGTCACGATTTCATTAGGTAACATGGTGTAATGCTTATTGTATCTAGTTTCGATCACCTACACTCAACTCGGTCTAATGCTTATTGTATCCTTTCAGCGAATTCACGGATGAACAGTGGTGGCTTCCGCGCGATCCCACGGGCGCGGAGTTGGAGACTCTACTGAAAGAGGGTGCTCCCGAAGTAAAAATAAACTTTGTGTCTTGGTTCATGAAAAAAGTAATGTCTAAGCTGTCCCTCTTATTCCAATATGTGACTTGTCCCTGTTATTCCACGTAACTAATGCACACAACAAATTTGAACCGTGCTTGTAGGGAGCTGATGCAAACGTTGAGATGACAGATGAGTTGAGATGTGTTTCCCAAGGTTGTAACCGTGACGTCATGAAGTATGAGAAGTATGACGTGAATGGGTTTCGATTCCATACAGAGACACACCAGAAGGGCCGGGCGAATCCAAAAACGATAAATACTGGTGTCTTCACTAAAGGATCCGATACCTTTGATTACTACGGGAGGTTAGAGAATGTATACGAGCTGACCTTCAACCGTACAAACAAACAACTCAATCTCGTTGTGTTCAAGTGTCATTGGTTCGACCCAAGAGGTGGACAGAGAATTACCAAGTCCATTGGGTTAGTTGAAGTTAAGCCTTCCACCACCTATACCGGAGCCGATGTCTATATTGTTGCTCACCAAGCCAAGCAAGTTTATTATTTGCCGTACCCATGCCAGAAAGCGGCCCTCAACGGCTGGGAAGTCGTGTTCCAGGTATCGCCACATGGTAACCTACCGATTCCCTCCGAGGACGATTACAACAACATTGACCCTGTAACATACGAGGGAATTTTCTATCAAGAGGAAGAGGACTTCGGGCACTTTGAGTTAGAATGTGTTCTTGAAGAGGACCTCAGGAACGATGCAGAAACTCGTGGTGAGTCAGTGGTGGATCTAAAGGACATAGATATGCTCGAGAAGTTACAAGTGGAAGATGATAGCGATGATGAGCCTCCACCCGTCTATCAAAATCCAACTTACTACTCAAAAGATAGTGATAGTGATAGTGGCAAGGAGAAACAAAATGAGATTGACGATGAGATTGATGACGGCTGGTGAGGGTCTTTTATGAGTTTATATTTCAACATGCTTCTTATTTGTTTAGTATCTTTATGCTTAGTATTTATATTTTTTTCAACATGCTTCTTTATTGTTTAGTATCTTTATGCTTAGTATTTATATATTCTTGAACATGCTTCTTAATTGTTTAGTGTCTTTATGCTTAGTATTTATATTTTTTTTTCAACATGCTTCTTTATTGTTTAGTATCTTTATGCTTAGTATTTATATATTCTTGAACATGCTTCTTAATTGTTTAGTGTCTTTATGCTTACTATTTATATATTTTTCAACATGCTTCTTAATTGTTTTCTCTTTCTCAATGCAGGTGATTGAACAATATGAGCGGCGGCAAGGAGGACTCGTCGAGCTTGCTTAAGAAGATGCAACAACGCAAGAACAATGTTAGAAGGAGTGAGAGGGAACCGCGTCGCAATCCGCGTTACGAGGACTTTGCGGTAGGAGGAGGAGGACGAGGACGAGGACGAGGACGAGGACGGGGACGAGGTGGTGGAGCTGGTGGTGGCTTGGGAGGAGGTGGAGGTGGTGGTGGAGGTGGAGGTGGCTGGGGAGGACCGGACTTTGAGCCACCACCCTCGGCTTGTGCGACGTTGCTTCCGGGTTCTTTTTGGAGGGGACGTCTAGAGAGGAGGCGGAGACGGAGTCTAGAGCCGAGGAGGACTCTAGCCGCGGGTTTGAGACTCCGGAGGAGGATGGGCGGCCGAAGGCACTGAAGATTCGTGGGGAAGCGAGAGTCCCCGACGAGAGGAAGGAGCCTAAGACCCATGAGGCGAAGACCCTTATTATTCCTGTTGGCCCTGAGTAAGTGTACTAATTTGGCAATTTCGATTTTCAAGTACTAATGTTTGATTTTCATGTGCTAATGTTTGATTTTCATGTGCAGCAATTGGATATTTCCTCCGGGGGTCAAGGGGCGCCTGCCTAGTAGCATGATTGGAGCTTTGCTTAGGAAGTTCTGGCCGGGCAAGTACTATCCCCTCGGCACTGTCCCAGCTGGCGAGAAGAAGCTAGCCACTACTTGGACGGACTACGAGAGTGCCCCTGGCGTAGGCTTCCCGACGGCTGCTGAGGCCGTGATGAGAAAGTTTTGGGTAAGACATATTTTCTCGAGCTTCGTTCATATTTGATGACCCCAATGTTCTAACTCATGAATCTCACAATTGTTTTTTGCATGATTGAAGTGTTTTTATCGTGTGGCGCCCGAGGTTGAGGAGACGGCCGCGAACAGGACTTTGCGGGCGACTTGTGAGAGGTTGACACCGCAGGTGTGGTACAACCAAAGGATCACGTCCGCCAGTCACTTCTGGGCAGAGAGAGGCGAGAGGGTCCATAAGCCGGACATTGTCGGTAAGAATGCTAAGGCCGAGTACGAGATGACGGTGGATGACTACATGTCGGTGAGTAAAATGTCAATGAGATTCTACATTGCTACTAAGTTGCGATTGCATTAGATTGAGTTGAGTATTGCATTTTCAGGTTATCCCCGATTGGGCCGAGCCGCATGCCGAGGCATGGGAGGAGATGGTTAGGACGAGGTGGCTCAAGATGGACGAGGACTTTGCAGCCGTGGCGAGGCGGAACGCGGAGAACCGAGGCGACGGTGGCACACACTGTGGGGGAAACCTCAGCTACGAGCGCTACAAGGGGAAGACGGTATGTATACATTTTATTTTCCTTCAGGTTCAAAGTTGGTACTCACAACATTTCCTTTCGCGATGCAGAGGGCCGCGTTAGGACCCGAGGAGGAGATGTCTGACCTCGAGATATACAACAAGATGCGGCTTAAGAAGCCCGATCTCTCGCAGCCTCAGCCCTCGCTCCCTGAGTACTTCGGCACCTACGCCGAGGACGTCGAGAACTACTGCGAGATGGTGAGGCATCGTCACCCGGAGGTGGATGACCCCATGAGCGCGGAGGTCGACGAGGAGTCGTTGGTCCTGTCGTCCGGAGGGTTGCCGCATGGCCGTCTCGCCATGCTGAACAAGGCCGTCAAGCATACCCTCACCACGACCTTCACGCGTCTCAAGGCGGGACTCACCAAGGACAGCCCCCCTCTCCCGCCTCGTCGCCGGGCTCGGCAACAACCCGCATACGACGTAAGTTTCCCTCATTTCCATCCTCTTTCCGACTTTCGTTCATACATTGCTAAGTGCTAACGAGACATGAATTTGTGAAATTGTAGCCTGACTTCGAGGCGGCCTACGTGGCCGCTCATCAAGAATATCAGGTGGCCTTCAACCAGCACCAGCAGCAGTTCATGGAGTACATGGCATATATACATGTAAGTTCCAACCTTTGTTTTCGCAAATGATGACAAGTCCCACTTTCCCCTAGTTTGATGCTTCATTTCTGCAAAGACTGACATGTAAACTATCTTGCAGGCGTCGTTTGTGGCCAATCAAACTGGACAGACAGTGGATTTAGGGCCGATGCCTCCCTTTCCGGGGCCGGCGCCAAACATGCCATCGAAGGAAAATTTCGCTGCGGAGTACTATGGGAGAACAACGGTAAGTTCTTCGCCAAACCGAATACTACGGCTTTCCTTTGCCTCGCAAATTGCTAACATCTCGGGAACATGTGTGTAGGGAACGGGATGTTCCGGAAACCAGGGTGGTGGGAGGGACATGACACCGGTTCATCATGGTGGTCCTTCTCCCGGTGCTACACCCGGTACTTCTCCCGGTACTTCTCCCGGTCCTTCTCCCGGTGGTTCTTCCGCAGCTTCTACCGGAAGGAATCGGCCCGGGCCGGTGTCTAGCGGCGACGAGCTCCTCTAGTTGTCCCATGCATGTATCTTATCGACACGATACTATGTATCCGGAGCTATGTTATGAGACCATGATTTGTAGCTATTTGAACATCATGTGATGTCTATGTGCAAAGTCCTGTGAATTATGCAATATATGTGCTGTGAAAAACTGTGAAATCTGTCAATTTGGCGAAATCTGTGAAAAACTGTGAAATCTGTCAATTTGGCAATTTGGCGAAATCTGGGTCGACGCTACGCCGACGGCCTCCCCCTCGGCATAGCCTCGACATGGACCAAATGGTCAGGGCTATGCCGAGGGCCTCCCCCTCGGCGTATGAACGGGGAGCTCCCAGCGGTTGCCACGTCGCCCGATGTGCCGAGGGCCTCCCCCTCGGCATAGACCTCGATACGCCGACGGGGCCACGCTCGGCGTAGTCTCTGCGTAGACGCGGCCAGGAGGCGCCACGTGCCTCCGTACGCCGACGGGGCGACGCTCGGCGTAGCGTCTGCGTAGAAGCGGCCAGGAGGCGCCACGTGCCTCCATACGCCGACGGGGCGACGCTCGGCGTAGCCCAAACGGACGTTAGCCGGACGGCGCCGGCCACCGTACTACGCCGAGGGTTGCGACGCCGACGAGCGGTTCCAGCCGTCGGCCCTCTGCGGCTACGCCGACGGCGGCCTCTACGCCGAGGGCCGCGTGTGCTCTGCCGAGGCCTATCTTCCCCGAGGAGCTACGCCGAGGGGGCCCGTCGGCGTATCGTACGCCGAGGGCAAGCGCGTGCTACGCCGAGGGTCGAAGGCCGTCGGCATCTACCGCGATTCCTGTAGTGACCTTCAGCAGCTTACTGCCCCTGAGTCGGCCGACGCTGTCGGTGAGGTTGGAGAGGCAGCCTGGCGATGATGTAGCGCAGAACTGGAGGGCGGAGAGCGGCAGCGTGAGGAAGCTGAGGAGGACGTCGACGAAGTCGGAGCCGGCGTCCACGAACAGCACGCGGTTGCGCGACCTGTCCACGGCGAGGGTGATCTTCATAGAACCCATAGATGCAGTGAACGGCCTGTGCTGGGTCAGATGGAAGTCTGGGAGACGATGGAGTGCCCGCTACTAGTAATGGAGTGTGTAAGTAACGGAAGCAATCGTGCATCGGGAATGTGCATTGTGAAGACGCCTCGGGAAATTGGAGAAGTAAATGGTGGTCGCAGAATCCGAAGAGGGCCAAGGTCCCCCGACGGCTCAACTCCTTTCAAATCCGCCGTTGCCTAATCAAAAAAGAAGCAGAAGTGCAAAGATAAAAGGAAAAAAAACGGAGTCTCTTTTAATCCGAGAATCGGAGATTTCTGAAGGCCACAGCCACAGTTAGGCAATTTCGGTTTCTCTGTGATAGAGATGAGCGCTATCTATTCAATTTATAAGATTAGAGTATATTTTGTAATATATATCATCTTGAGAACTCTAATCTTATAACTTGAAATACTTTTTCAACATATTCAAAAAGTAATTGTTTTCAAAACAATGTTCTGAGCATGTAAAAAATGGTGGAATGCTATATTAAAAAATTTACGTAGAAATCCAAAAATATTCACAGGTTCAAAAAATAGTCATGGCTCGGAAACAAATGTGCATGTGTTCAAAAAACAATCACAAGTTCAAAGGAATGTTCATGGGTTTATAAATAAAATGTTCACAGTTTTAAAATAAATTCATGGATTCAAAAAATATTCACATGTACAAAAAAGGTGTTGCTTGTTCGAAAATATATTTCACAGGTTCAAAAAATGAAGATGGTCAAGAAAGGGAAGAAAGTACCCGGCTAAATTCGGGGGTAGGCTGAACAAAGAATCCCTTGATGTGTAACATGAACATGAAGACCACATCCCATGAACCGAAAGATTCTTGTTAGTAGGGAATATCACCCTCCTGAGGTACAGTCCGGAGCTAAAAGTTGTCGTGCCCTGACAAGATCACCTCACCGTTATGATCTAGGAGCGCCATACCTGTGGCTGCACCATTACCCGAGAAGGCATCATCTGTATTCAGCTTGGCATCTCCATTTGCAGGTGTCTTCCATCTCTTTCTCACCTTCTGTCTGTTAGCGGTGTATAGTCCTCTATACTGTATATTCCCATAGTGTGAGGGGTTTTCCCTGCATATTGTACCCTTGTACATGTACTGTCCTTTGGCCCACTGTGAATACTAGTTGCTCATTCACAACATGGTATCAGAGCTCTAGGTCTAGCTCTTTGCACACTGCAACTCCGTGCTCGATCCACGCCACCGCCGCCGATGATCTTTCCGGCCGCCACTGCTCCACTTTCCTCTTTCTTCCCCTTTTTCGTCGAATTTTGAGCTCAAAATCGAGCCGATTCCGACCATCTCCGGTGCCGCCCTGCTGCTGGTCTTACCAGCCATCTCCGGGGCCGCCCCGCTGTCGGCCGCGCCACCCCTCTCCGGCGCCGCATCGCCTGCCTCTGGCTGCCACGGGCGGCCAGCCTGAGATCCCGATCAAGATCGTGATCTGAAAAGAAAAGAAAAATTGAAGGAAGATGGCGTCGTCTTCGTCTGGATATGTCAGTATTCCCCGGTGCCCTGTGATTTTTGATGGTACCAACTATGGAGAGTTTGCTGCCTTTATGCGCATCCACATGCGCGGCCTTCGGCTGTGGGGTGTTCTTACTGGCGAGGTCTCGTGTCCGCCGCACCCCACTGCTCCTGTGCCTCCTACTCCGCCTTCTGTGCCACATGCCCTTGCTGAGGATGCTACGCAGGCTGATCGGGATGCAGCCAAGTCTGCCGAGACTGCTGCTGATGAGGCATATGAAGAGCAGGTACTTGCCTATTCAGAGGCTCTTGGCTCCTACCGCGATAGTTTGGCTACCTTTACTCAGTGGTGTGATGAGGATGCTAGAGCTGCCGATGTTCTTTCGCAGAGTGTCCAGCCACAGTTTGCTTTTGAGTTTATGGGCCTCGCTACTGTCGTTGAGTTGTGGTCTCACCTTCGTCAGCGCTATCAGCCTTCTTGGGATTCTCTGTACTTGTCTGTGTTGCGTCAGGAGCATGATCTTCAGCAGGGTGACTCTAATGTTGATGAGTTCTACACCCAGAGTGCGGCGATCTGGCGCCAGCTTGACTCCCTTTGCAGTGATGTCTGTGGCACTTGCCAGTGTTGCTGAATAGTACGCTCAGATATGGACTTTCAGAGGATCCATGAGTTCCTGTCTCGATTTCGTCCAGAGTTTGAGCCCCGTCGTGCTCAGTTGTTTGCTCGAGGCCGTGTTCCTATCTCAGAGGTGTTGACTGAGCTTCGTGCTGAGGAGACTCGTCTGCGCGGTGCTGGACTGCTTGGGACACCCTATGTTCTTGCTGCTCGAGTTCCCACTGCTCCTGCACCGCCACTTCTTCCTACACCGGTGCATGCTGCTTATGGAGGAGCCCGCTCTTCTCGCGGTGGGGGTCTCTCTCGCCCTACTCGGTTCTCTACTCACTGTCGGAGGTCTGGTCACCTTGAGTCTGACTGCTACCAGAAGCAGCGGGGTGTGCCTCCTCGTGCTCCACCTTTAGCGCCTATCACCACCGGCTTCACTGAGCAGGATATAGTGAGACTTCAGCGTCTCCTTGCCTCCTCCATCTCTTCTTCGACGGGTACTGCTGCCTCCATGGTTGTTTCCTCTCCACAGTCAAGTACATCTTCGTGGGTTCTGGATTCTGGAGCTTCTTTTCACATGTCTCCTGATTCTTCCTCTCTTTCTTCACTTCGACCTCTTCCTCTTCCTGTTAATGTTCTTACTGCCGATGGTACTTCCCTCCCTGTTGCTAGTCGTGGCACTCTTTCTACTTCCTCCTTTTTCGTTCCTGATGTTTCTCATGTTCCCCGTCTTACCATGAATTTGTTTTCCGCTGCTCAACTCACTGATTCTGGTTGTCGGGTCATTCTTGATGTTGATTCTTGTTCTGTTCAGGACACTCACACTCGGGCCCTGGTTGGGTCTGGCCCTCGGTGTCGTGACTCCCAGGGACTTTGGGAGCTTGACTGGCTTCATGTTCCTTCTTCCACCACTTCATCGACCGCTCCATGTGTGCTTGCTGCTTCCACCACCTCCTCTTTTCAGCAGTGGCACCATCGTCTTGGTCATCTTTGTGGTTCTCGCTTGTCATCTTTACTTCGTCGAGGTCTTCTAGGGCCTGTCTCAGGAGATGTCTCGCTTCAGGGTTGTCAGGGTTGTAGGCTTGGTAAACAGAATCAGTTACCTTATCCTACTAGTGCGTCTGTATCTCAGCGTCCTTTTGATTTGGTCCATTCTGATGTATGGGGTCCGGCTCCTTTTGCTTCCAAGGGAGGCCACCGCTACTATGTTCTTTTTATCGATGACTTCTCTCGCCACCCTTGGATTTATTTCATGACTTCTCGCAGCGAGGTTCTCTCGATATACAAGCGTTTTGCTGCCATGGTCCACACTCAGTTTTCCACGCCTATACGTGTCTTTCAGGCTGATTCTGCTGGTGAGTATATCTCCCAGCTGTTGCGTGGTTTTCTTGCTGAGCAGGGCACTCTTGCCCAGTTCTCCCGCCCTGGCGCCCATGCCCAAAATGGCGTGGCTGAGCGCAAGCATCGCCACCTGCTTGAGACGGCTCGTGCGATGATGATCGCTGCCTCTCTTCCTCCTCACTTCTGGGCTGAGGCTATGTCTGTTTCCACCTATCTCATCAACCTTCAGCCCTCCACAGCCTTGCAGGGTGGAATTCCTCTTGAGCGTCTCACTGGTCACACTCCTGATTACTCGACCCTTCGTCTTTTTGGTTGCGTGTGCTATGTTCTTCTTGCTCCATGCGAACGCACCAAGCTGAGTGCTCAATCTGTTGAGTGTGTCTTCCTTGGCTACAGCCCTGAGCACAAAGGATATAAGTGTTGGGATCCTATTGGTCATCGGATGCGCATATCTCGGGATGTCACTTTTGATGAGTCACGCCCTTTCTACCCGCGTCCCTCCTCCTCTTCCTTCTCGGTGGATGATATCTCTTTTCTCATGTTCCCTGACTCACCTCCTCATGTGCCTCCGGTCCCTGCTCCGCCGAGTATCTCACCACCTTCTCCTCCTCCACCCGCCAAACCTCCCTCACCACCGTCCCCGCCCTCCACACCTTTCTCTCCCATGTCACCTTCCTCCACTACGGTCATCCCTCCCTATCCTTTTCACTACTCCCGTCGTCCCCGTGAGGATGATGCTGCTTCTCCTGATATGCCCTCTACCTCTGATGTGATGCCCTCTCCGTCCGAGCCGACTCATCATCTTCGTGCTCGTCCTCGTCCTCCTCCTGATCGCTATTCTCCGACTCACTACGGTCTTTCTGCTGCCCTTGAGCCGATCTCTTATCGGGATGCCCTTGCTCATCCCGAATGGCAGCTAGCGATGGCTCAGGAGATTGCTTCTCTTGAGCGTACTGGAACTTGGGATGTTGTCACTCCTCCTTCTTCTGTTCGTCCCATCACCTGCAAGTGGGTCTACAAAATCAAGACTCGCTCCGATGGTTCTCTTGAGCGCTACAAGGCTCGACTTGTCGCTCGCGGCTTTCAGCATGGGCATGGCTGATAACCCACAAGTATAGGGGATCGCAATAGTCTTCGAGGGAAGTAAAACCCAATTTATTGATTCGACACAAGGGGAGACAAAGAATACTTGAAAGCCTTAACAGCGGAGTTGTCAATTCAGCTGCACCTGGAAACAGACTTGCTCGCAAGAGTTTATCAGTAGTAACAGTTTATAGCAGTAGTAGTAGTGAAATAACAGCAGCAGTGGAACAAAGACAGCAGTAGTGATTACAGTAAACAGCAGGATTAAAATATTGTAGGCACATGGATGGATGACGGGCGTTGCATGGATGAGAGAAACTCATGTAACAATCAAAGCAGGGCATTTGCAGATAATAATAAAACGGTGTCCAAGTACTAAGCAATCCATAGGCATGTATTCCGTATATAGTCGTACGTGCTCGCAATGAGAAACTTGCACAACATCTTTTGTCCTACCAGCCGGTGGCAGCCGGGCCTCTAGGGAATCTACTGGATATTAAGGTACTCCTTTTAATAAAGTACCGGAGCAAAGCATTAACGTTCTGTGAACACATGTGATCCTCACATCACCGCCTTCCCCTCCGGTTGTCCCGATTTCTGTCACTTCGGGGCCTCGGGTTCCGAACAGCGACATGTATATACAACTTGCAGGTAAGATCATGAAACAATGCATATCATCATGAAACAATAACATGTTCAGATCTGAGATCATGGCACTCGGGCCCTAGTGACAAGCATTAAGCATAACAAGTTGCAACAATATCATCAAAGTACCAATTACGGACACTAGGCACTATGCCCTAACAATCTTATGCTATTACATGACCAATCTCATCCAATCCCTACCATCCCCTTCAGCCTACAGCGGGGGAATTACTCACACATGGATGGGGGAAACATTGCTGGTCGATGGAGAGGCATCGGTGGTGATGATGGCGATGATCTCCTCCAATTCCCCGTCCCGACGGAGTGCCAGAACAGAGTTTCTGGTCCCGAGACGGAGTTTCGCGATGTGGCGGCGTACTGGAGGGTTTTCTGGCGACTTCGACTTCCTGCCTCGCGTTTTTAGATCGAAACCTTTAAGTAGTCCAGAGGAGGGCGTCAGAGGGCAGCCGAGGGGGCCACACGCTAGGGCGGCGCGCCCCCCTCCAGGCCGCGCCGGCCTAGCGTCTGGGGGCCCTGGGCCTCCCCCAGGCCTGCCCTTCTGGCTCCGTGATTCTTCTGGTAAAATAGGCCCTTTGGTATGAATTCCGAGGATTTTCCTGAAAGTTGAATTTCTGCACAAAAATGAGACACCAGAGCAATTCTGCTGAAAACAGCGTTAGTCCGTGTTAGTTGTATCCAAAATACACAAATTAGAGGCAAAACAATAGCAAAAGTGTTCGGGAAAGTAGATACGTTTTGGACGTATCAACTCCCCCCAAGCTTAGCTTATTGCTTGTCCTCAAGCAATTCAGTTAACAACTGAGTGCGATAAAAGAACTTTCACGAACACATTTGCTCATATGATGTAAATATTCTCATGATATGGCTAACACTTAGGCCGTTCATAATAAGATACATGCAAATAAGATCATCTAATAGCTATGTCAATCATGGAAAGGTACCAACAAATTAATAATAAGCATCATGAATCATGTTCATAAGCAGGATTGCAATGTTCATAAAAGGGTATGATAAAGTGGTATCTCGCTTGCCCGAATTTGAACAGCAAAACATAAATGCCCAGGCACCTCTGAAGTTCATAGAAAGACTAGAAATAAAGATTGTCAAAGATAAAAGCATCAAAGTTATACCACAATCAATCATATTTTGGGACAAGCATATTATACTAAGAATGACAGTTGTGCTCTCAAGAAAGTGCTCAAAGAAAGGATGGTGACACAACATGAAAGTAAAAGATTGACCCTTCGCAGAGGGAAGCAGGGATTAACATGCGCTAGAGCTTTTCATTTTTAAAACAGGAGTAAAATTATTTTGAGAGGTGTTTGTTGTTGTCAACGAATGGTAATGGGTACCCCAACTACCTCGCCAACCAGACTTTCAAGAGCGGCTCCCATGAAGGACGTTATTTCTACCAGCAAGGTAGATCATCCCTCTTCTCTTTTGTTTACACATGTACTTTAGTTTTTATTATGAGTGACACTCCCCCCAACTTTTGCTTACACAAGCCATGGCTAACCGAATCCTCGGGTGCCTTCCATCAATCTCATACCATGGAGGAGTGTCTATTTGCAAAATTAAGTTGCTTACTGATGAATCAGAGCAAAACATGTGAAGAGAATTATTAATGAAGTTATTAATTGGGGCTGGGCACCCCGTTGCCAGCTCTTATTATGAAAGTCCGTCAAAAGTAAATGGCAAGGTTGAAAGATAAACACCACATACTTCCTCATGAGCTATAAAATATTTACACAAATTGAGAAGCATTTTGAAAGTTTAAAGGTAGCGCATGAGAATTTACTTGGAATGGTTTGAAATGCCATGCATAGGTATTTATGGTGGAAACTTTGGAACAACTTGGTTTTCAGGGGTTTGGAAGCACGAGCAGCGTTCCCACTCAGTACAAGTGAAGGCTAGCAATAGACTGGGGAGCGACAATCAAGAGAGCAGTAACTGTCATAATCATGCTTGCGGCAAAATAAATTAACGGAGGCATAAAAGTGATACCAGAACTCTGAGGCAAAGTAAATCATCGAGGCTTAATTGACTTTTGTTCAGTCATATGCATGCGTGAGCATGTGCCAAGTCGATTCGAATGAATTATTCAGAGGAGGATACCACAATGTCATACCTATAAATAAAACAATGCAAGCAAACATCCATGACATGCTACTCATATTAATAAATTGGAACTAAACATGAGAGATCATGAACTACTAGACTTTCTTAAATGACATATATCTCACATGAATCAACTAAGCATGCTCACATGGATGAGTATATGTACAAAAATGAAAACAAATAGAGTTCATACCAGCCTCTCACCACAGTCGAATAGTCGTAGATCGTCATTATTGCCTTTCACTTGTGTAGCTTGAATAATATGAAATGAAAACCACGCTCCAGCCACCAAAGACCATTGAACTCGAAATGAACTTTACAAAACCAAAGAAGAACATCAAATATTTTTGGTGTTTTCGAATTGGAAACAAGAACAAAAGGAAACAAGCAAACAAAGTAAAATCTTTTTGGATTTTCTTATAGCAAACCAACGATAGCAAATAAAGCAAAATAAAGGCAAGAAACCAAAATAAGAAAATGGTGAAGAGAAACAACAGAAATATTTTTGGTCTTTTTGTGTTTTAGGAAAGAAACAAAGCAAAAACAAGAAAATGAAAACTAGAAAAGTCACATAAACACAAAACAGCAGGAATTCGTCAAACTTGACAGCAGTACAGTAATCGATTTTTAAGAAATTCTTCCGCTGCTCAAATCAAAAAGTGTTCAACTAATGAAAGTTAGATAACAACCTGGGGAACACGCACAAAAACTGGCTTCGCAAAATAACGTTCTGGCTGTTTTTGAGAATTTTTTTGGTGACAGTCCAGAATCTGTTTTCGGGCAGTACTTCCCCAAATATCATCTCCCTCTTATTAGAAAATCACTTAAAGAAACTAAACAAGTATGTACAAGTATCTAGCAATCATAATATGCAAAGAATGAGTGATGCCGGTATACCTCCCCCCAAGCTTAGGCTTTTGGCCTGAGTGGAGTTCAACCCCAACGAGGGTCGCTGTTCCCCTCCGGTGGATCATACATAGTGTAGTCATAATAAGGTCCCGGTGCAGAAGAAAAGGGTGAAGGCTCCACATGCCCAAAATGTTGATGTGATGAGCTTGCTGCATCGGATGACGAATTGAGGTGTTCCTCGACCTCCTCCGTATTATCTCTTGCATGATGGCCTCCTCCCTCTATGTATGCATTCAGTGCACCTTCCGTGACTGACCAATCCTCCCTGGAATCAAGGTTAAATAGAACATGTGCAGGCAATCTTACTAGTTTTTCAGTTTTCTTAGTTATTCTCCAAGCTTTCTTGTAAAATGTTATCTTGTAAAACAGGTTACCCAAATTAGATGAATCAGAAACAAATTCATGTTTAATCATGGAGACTATGTCCAGTTTTTCTATGGGAAGTTGAATATCAATATGATGAGGTTCTACACCATGCAAAGCTAGTAAACGAGAGGCGATGAGACCTCCACAAATTCCGCCCTTCTCACGGTTAGTAGCAAGTCTATAAGCTATCAACGCACCCAAATTATAAGCCTTATTACTTTGCAATGCAGCAGCTAGAAAAGCTAAATCCTGGATAGATAATTTACTCGCATTCTTTCTAGCAAGAACGCACTTAGTAATGAAATAAGCAAAGTAGCGAATAGCTGGGAGTTGAATGCTACTGATTTTACCACCATCCTCTGAGAAGCTCCTTCCATGACAAATCATCTCGAAGACGTTCAAGAGCTCTTGCGGGGATCCCCTTATCTTCTCGCATGATCCCCATTGCGGCACTCTAATTGCTGCACAAAAATCATCGAATGGCAAGTTGACAGTTTTATTATAAATTTTGTACTGAACCATGGGGTTAGATTGCGACCAATTGAAATTAAAATCCTGCTCAACAGACATAGTCAATTTTGCATATTGGCATGGTTCTCCATCAACAAAATCATTCAACCCTGCACGAGAAATTAGATTCTGAACATCTACCAAGATTCTTGCACTTCTCATGAAATCTGTGCACGTGTAGTAAGAGGGGTATACTCCCTCTTCGCGGTTCACTCTCATGACTTGTTGCACCTCCAATTCTTGTTGGTTTAGTTGATGCCTATTCCACTCCATTTTCTGAAATTTTCAACAAACATTATAAAATTTGATTTGGTGACATATAATTGAGGGAAACTACCATAGGAACTTGCTAGAGTGCTAATCATGCATCAAAACTAGTTTTTACAACTTAGAACAAGCATGCAAGCTCACTAAACATGTTATCTACAGCAGCAAAATATTCAAGATATACTCAACCAAACAAAATTCTACTTGGATAATCGGAGGAGTGATACGTCTCCGACGTATCGATAATTTCTTATGTTCCATGCCACATTATTGATGATATCTACATGTTTTATGCATACTTTATGTCATATTTATGCATTTTCCGGCACTAACCTATTAACGAGATGCCGAAGAGCCGATTGTTTTTCTGCTGTTTTTGGTTTCAGAAATCCTAGTAAGGAAATATTCTCGGAATTGGACGAAATCAACGCCCAGGGGCCTATTTTCACACGAAGCTTCCCGAAGACCGAAGGAGTCACGAAGTGGGGCCACGAGGTGGCCAAACACTAGGGCGGCGCGGCCTGGCCCTTGGCCGCGCCGGCCTGTTGTGTGGGGCCCTTGTGTGGCCCCCTGACCTATCTCCTCTGCCTACTTAAAGCCTTCGTCGCGAAACCCCCAGTACCGAGAGCCACGATACGGAAAACCTTCCAGAGACGCCGCCGCCGCCAATCCCATCTCGGGGGATTCAGGAGATCGCCTCCGGCACCCTGCCGGAGAGGGGAATCATCTCCAGGAGGACTCTTCACCGCCATGGTCGCCTCCGGAGTGATGAGTGAGTAGTTCACCCCTGGACTATGGGTCCATAGCAGTAGCTAGATGGTCGTCTTCTCCTAATTATGCTTCATTGTCGGGTCTTGTGAGCTGCCTAACATGATCAAGATCATCTATCTGTAATGCTATATGTTGTGTTTGTTTGGATCCGATGGATAGAGAATACTATGTTATGTTGATTATCAATCTATTACCTATGTGTTGTTTATGATCTTGCATGCTCTCCGTTATTAGTAGAGGCTCTGGCCAAGTTTTTACTCTTAACTCCAAGAGGGAGTATTTATGCTCGATAGTGGGTTCATGCCTCCATTAAATCTGGGACAGTGACAGAAAGTTCTAAGGTTGTGGATGTGTTGTTGCCACTAGGGATAAAACATCGATGCTATGTCCGAGGATGTAGTTATTGATTACATTACGCACCATACTTAATGCAATTGTCTGTTGTTTGCAACTTAATACTGGAAGGGGTTCGGATGATAACCTGAAGGTGGACTTTTTAGGCATAGATGCATGCTGGATAGCGGTCTATGTACTTTGTCGTAATGCCCAATTAAATCTCACAATACTCATCATATCATGTATGTGCATGGTCATGCCCTCTTTATTTTTCAATTGCCCAACTGTAATTTGTTCACCCAACATGCTATTTATCTTATGGGAGAGACACCACTAGTGAACTGTGGACCCCGGTCCATTCTTTTAATCGAATACAATCTACTGCAATACTTGTTCTACTGTTTTCTGCAAACAATTATCATCCACACTATACATCTAATCCTTTGTTACAGCAAGCCGGTGAGATTGACAACCTCACTGTTTCGTTGGGGCAAAGTACTTTGGTTGTGTTGTGCAGGTTCCACGTTGGCGCCGGAATCCTGGTGTTGCGCCGCACTACATCTCGCCGCCATCAACCTTCAACGTGCTTCTTGGCTCCTACTGGTTCGATAAACCTTGGTTTCTTACTGAGGGAAAACTTGCCGATGTACGCATCACACCTTCCTCTTGGGGTTCCCAACGGTCGCGTGCTGTATGCGTATCAAGCAGATTTTCTGGCGCTGTTGCCGGGGACATGAAGGAACAAGCTTTCCTCCCTCGTCAACTACGCGCCAGTCTTGGACAGCATCAAAGAATTTCTGGCGCCGTTGCCGGGGAGATCAAGACACGCTGCAAGGGGAGTCTCCACATTCCAATCTCTTTACTTTGTTTTTGTCTTGCATTACTTTATTTACTACTTTGTTTGCTGCACTAAATCAAAATACAAAAAAATTAGTTGCTAGCTTTACTTTATTTACTATCTTGTTTGCATTTTCCATATTAAAAACACAAAAAAATTAGTTACTTGCATTTACTTTATCTAGTTTGCTTTATTTACTGTTGCTAAAATGGGTACTCCTGAAAATACTAAGTTGTGTGACTTCACAACCACAAATAATAATGATTTCTTATGCACACCTATTGCTCCACCTGCTACTACAACAGAATTCTTTGAAATTAAACCTGCTTTACTGAATCTTGTTATGCGAGAGCAATTTTCTGGTGTTAGTTCTGATGATGCTGTTGCCCATCTCAATAACTTTGTTGAACTATGTGAAATGCAAAAGTATAAGGATGTAGATGGTGACATTATAAAATTAAAATTGTTCCCTTTCTCATTAAGAGGAAGAGCTAAAGATTGGTTGCTATCTCTGCCTAAGAATAGTATTGATTCATGGACTAAATGCAAGGATGCTTTTATTGGTAGATATTATCCCCCTGCTAAAATTATATCTTTGAGGAGTAGCATAATGAATTTTAAACAATTGGATAATGAGCATGTTGCACAAGCTTGGGAAAGAATAAAATCTTTGGTTAAAAATTGCACAACCCATGGACTGACTACTTGGATGATCATCCAAACCTTTTATGCAGGACTGAATTTTTCTTCGCGGAACCTATTGGATTCAGCTGCTGGAGGTACCTTTATGTCCATCACTCTTGGCGAAGCAACAAAGCTTCTTGATAATATGATGATTAATTACTCTGAATGGCACATGGAAAGAGCTCCACAAGGTAAGAAGGTAAATTATGTCGAAGAAACCTCTTCCTTGAGTGATAAGATTGATGCTATTATGTCTATGCTTGTGAATGGTAGGACTAATGTTGATCCTAATAATGTTCCGTTAGCTTCATTGGTTGCTCAAGAAGAACATGTTGATGTAAACTACATTAAAAATAATAATTTCAACAACAATGCTTATCGGAACAATTCTAGTAACAACTATAGGCCATATCCTTATAATAATGGCAACGGCTATGGTAATTCTTATGGGAATTCTTACAACAATAATAGGAACACACCCCCTGGACTTGAATCCATGCTTAAAGAATTTATTAGTACACAAACTGCTTTTAACAAATCCGTTGAAGAAAAGCTTGGGAAAATTGATATACTTGCTTCTAAAGTCGATAGTCTTGCTGCTGATGTTGATCTTTTGAAATCGAAAGTTATGCCTAATTAAAATCATAATAATAAAATTGTTACTACAGCAAATGCCATCCAAGTTAGAATTAATGAGAATATAAGATTGATGGCCGAATTGCGTGCTAGGTGGGAGAAAGAAGAAAATGAAAAAGAAGATAATATAGCTAAAGTTTGGACTATTACCACCACTAGCAATGCTAATGATCCACATGTTGCTGCACCTCCTACTAATAATGGTAAAAGAATTGGTGTTGGCAATGTTTCCACTTCTAATGCAAAGCGCGAAAAACTGCCTGAAACTGCTGAAACTGCCTGTGATAAAACTGCTGAAATTTTTTCCAATATTGGGGATGATGACCCCATTGCTTTAGATCATAATGGTTTGGATTTTGATGATTGCCACATCTCTGAAGTTATAAAGTTCTTACAAAAACTTGCTAAGAGTCCTAATGCTAGTGCTATAAATTTGGCTTTCACGAAACATATTACAAATGCTCTCATAAAAGCTAGAGAAGAGAAATTAGAACGCGAAACTTCTATTCCTAGGAAGCTAGAGGATGGTTGGGAGCCCATCATTAAGATGAAGGTCAATGACTTTGATTGTAATGCTTTATGTGATCTTGGTGCAAGTATTTCCGTTATGCCTAGAAAAATCTATAATATGCTTGACTTGCCACCATTGAAAAATTATTATTTGGATGTTAATCTTGCTGATAATTCTACAAAGAAACCTTTGGGGAGAGTTGATAATGTTCGTATTACCGTTAAAAATAACCTTGTGCCCGTTGATTTTGTTGTCTTGGATATTGAATGCAATGCATCTTGTCCCATTATTTTGGGAAGACCTTTTCTTCGAACTGTTGGTGCTATCATTGATATGACGGAAGGTAATATTAAATATCAATTTCCTCTCAAGAATGGTATGGAACACTTCCCTAGAAAGAGAATGAAGTTACCTTTTGATTCTATCATTAGAACAAATTATGATGTTGACACTTCATCTCTTGATAATACTTGATACACACTTTCTGCGCCTAGCTGAAAGGCGTTAAAGAAAAGCGCTTGTGGGAGACAACCCATGTTTTTACTTCTGCACCTTTATTTTATATTTGAGTCTTGGAAGTTGTTACTACTGTAGCAACCTCTCCTTATCTTAGTTTTGTGCATTGTTGTGCCAAGTAAAGTCGTTGATAGTAAGGTTCATACTAGATTTGGATTACTGCGCAGAAACAGATTTCCTTGCTGTCACGAATCTGGGCCTAATTCTCTGTAGATAACTCAGAAAATTATGCCAATTTACGTGAGTGATCCTCAGATATGTACGCAACTTTCATTCACTTTGAGCATTTTCATTTGAGCAATTCTGGTGCCTCTTAGAAATTCGTCTTTACGAACTGTTCTGTTTTGACAGATTCTGCCTTTTATTTCGCATTGCCTGTCTTGCTATGCTTGATGGATTTTTCGATTCCATTTACTTTCAGTAGCTTTGTGCAATGTCCAGAATTGTTAAGAATGATTATGTCACCTCTGAACATGTAAATTTTGATTGTGCACTAACCCTCTAATGAGTTGTTTTGAGTTTGGTGTGGAGGAAGTTTTCAAGGATCAAGAGAGGAGGATGATACAATATGATCAAGGAGAGTGAAAGCTCTAAGCTTGGGGATGCCCCGGTGGTTCACCCCTGCATATTTCAAGAAGACTCAAGCGTCTAAGCTTGGGGATGCCCAAGGCATCTCCTTCTTCATCGACAACATTATCAGGTTCCTCTAGTGAAACTATATTTTTATTCCATCACATCTTATGCATTTTGCTTGGAGCGTCGGTTTTTTTTGTTTTTTTTGTTTGAATAAAATGGATCCTAGCATTCATTGTGTGGGAGAGAGACACGCTCCGCTGTTGCATATGGACAAATATGTCCTTAGGCTTTACTCATAATATTCATGGCGAAGGTTGAATCTGCTTCGTTAAATTGTTATATGGTTGGAAACGGAAAATGATACATGTAGTAATTGGTAAAATGTCTTGGATAATGTGATACTTGGCAATTGTTGTGCTCATGTTTAAGCTCTTGCATCATATACTTTGCACCTATTAATGAAGAAATACATAGAGCTTGCTAAAATTTGGTTTGCATAATTGGTCTCTCTAAGGTCTAGATAATTTCTAGTATTGGGTTGAACAACAAGGAAGACGGTGTAGAGTCTTATAATGTTTACAATATGTCTTTTATGTGAGTTTTGCTGCACCGGTTCATCCTTGTGTTTGTTTCAAATAACCTTGCTAGCCTAAACCTTGTATCGAGAGGGAATACTTCTCATGCATCCAAAATCCTTGAGCCAACCACTATGCCATTTGTGTCCACCATACCTACCTACTACATGGTATTTCTCCGCCATTCCAAAGTAAATTGCTTGAGTGCTACCTTTAAATTTCTATCCTTCACCTTTGCAATATACAGCTCATGGGACAAATAGCCTAAAAACTATTGTGGTATTGAATATGTACTTATGCACTTTATCTCTTATTAAGTTGCTTGTTGTGCGATAACCATGTTCCTGGGGACGCCATCAACTACTCTTTGTTGAATATCATGTGAGTTGCTATGCATGTCCGTCTTGTCTGAAGTAAGGGAGATTTACCGCTAGAATGGTTAGAGCATGCATAATGTTAGAGAAGAACATTGGGCCGCTAACTAAAGCCATGATCCATGGTGGAAGTTTCAGTTTTGGACAAATATCCTCAATCTCATATGAGAAAATTAATAATTGTTGAATGCTTATGCATAAAAGAGGAGTCCATTATCTGTTGTCTATGTTGTCCCGGTATGGATGTCTAAGTTGAGAATAATCAATAGCGAGAAATCCAGTGCGAGCTTTCTCCTTAGACCTTTGTACAGGCGGCATAGAGGTACCCCTTTGTGACACTTGGTTAAAACATATGCATTGGGATAATAATCTAGGTAATCCGAGCTAATTAGGACAAGGTGCGGGCACTATTAGTATACTATGCATGAGGCTTGCAACTTGTAGGATATAATTTACATAACACATATGCTTTATTACTACCGTTGACAAAATTGTTTCTTGTTTTCAAAACCAAAGCTCTAGCACAAATATAGCAATCAATGCTTCCCTCTGCGAAGGGCCTTTCTTCTACTTTTATGTTGAGTCAGTTCACCTATCTCTATCCACCTCAAGAAGCAAACACTTGTGTGAACTGTGCATTGATTCCTACATACTTGCATATTGCACTTGTTATATTACTTTACATTGACAATATCCATGAGATATACATGTTACAAGTTGAAAGCAACCGCTGAAACTTAATCTTCCTTTGTGTTGCTTCGATACCTCTACTTTAAATTATTGCTTTATGAGTTAACTTTTATGCAAGACTTATTGATGCTTGTCTTGAAAGTACTATTCATGAAAAGTCTTTGCTTTATGATTCATTTGTTTACTCATTGCATTACCATTGTTTTGATCGCTGCATTCATTACATATGCTTGCAATAGTATGATCAAGGTTATGATGGCATGTCACTCCAGAAATTATCTTTGTTATCGTTTACCTGCTCGGGACGAGCAGGAACTAAGCTTGGGGATGCTGATAACCCACAAGTATAGGGGATCGCAACAGTCTTCGAGGGAAGTAAAACCCAATTTATTGATTCGACACAAGGGGAGACAAAGAATACTTGAAAGCCTTAACAGCGGAGTTGTCAATTCCGCTGCACCTGGAAACAGACTTGCTCGCAAGAGTTTATCAGTAGTAACAGTTTATAGCAGTAGTAGTAGTGAAATAACAGCAGCAGTGGAACAAAGACAGCAGTAGTGATTACAGTAAACAGCAGGATTAAAATACTGTAGACACAGGGATGGATGACGGGCGTTGCATGGATGAGAGAAACTCATGTAACAATCAAAGCAGGGCATTTGCAGATAATAATAAAACGGTGTCCAAGTACTAAGCAATCCATAGGCATGTGTTCCGTATATAGTCGTACGTGCTCGCAATGAGAAACTTGCACAACATCTTTTGTCCTACCAGCCGGTGGCAGCCGGGCCTCTAGGGAATCTACTGGATATTAAGGTACTCCTTTTAATGAAGTACCGGAGCAAAGCATTAACGTTCTGTGAACACATGTGATCCTCACATCACCGCCTTCCCCTCCGGTTGTCCCGATTTATGTCACTTCGGAGCCTCGGGTTCCGGACAGCGACATGTGTATACAACTTGCAGGTAAGATCATGAAACAATGAATATCATCATGAAACAATAACATGTTCAGATCTGAGATCATGGCACTTGGGCCCTAGTGACAAGCATTAAGCATAACAAGTTGCAACAATATCATCAAAGTACCAATTACGGACACTAGGCACTATGCCCTAACAATCTTATGCTATTACATGACCAATCTCATCCAATCCCTACCATCCCCTTCAGCCTACAGCGGGGGAATTACTCACACATGGATGGGGGAAACATTGCTGGTCGATGGAGAGGCGTCGATGGTGATGATGGCGATGATCTCCTCCAATTCCCCGTCCCGGCGGAGTGCCAGAACGGAGTTTCTGGTCCCGAGACGGAGTTTCGCGATGTGGCGGCGTACTGGAGGGTTTATGGCGACTTCGACTTCCTGCCTCGCGTTTTTAGATCGAAACCTTTAAGTAATCCAGAGGAGGGCGTCAGAGGGCAGCCGAGGGGGCCACACGCTAGGGCGGCGCGCCCCCCCTCCAGGCCGCGCCGTCCTAGCGTCTGGGGGCCCTGGGCCTCCCCTAGGCCTGCCCTTCTGGCTCCGTGATTCTTCTGGTAAAATAGGCCCTTTGGTATAAATTCCGAGGATTTTCCCGAAAGTTGAATTTCTGCACAAAAACGAGACACCAGAGCAATTCTGCTGAAAACAGCGTTAGTCTGTGTTAGTTGTATCCAAAATACACAAATTAGAGGCAAAACAATAGCAAAAGTGTTCGAGAAGTAGATACGTTTTGGACGTATCAATGGTCGTGACTATGACGAGACCTTTGCTCCAGTGGCTCAAATGACCACTGTTCGTACTCTTCTTGTCGTTGCTTCTGTTCGTCACTAGTCTGTCAGTCAGCTTGATGTGCAGAATGCTTTTCTGAATGGTGAGTTGACCGAGGAGGTATACATGCAGCCACCTCCTGGCTACTCTGTTCCCGATGGCATGGTCTGTCGTCTCCGGCGCTCTCTCTATGGCCTTAAGCAAGACCCTCGCGCCTGGTTTCAGCGTTTTGCCTCTGTGGTCACAGCTGCTGGTTTCATCCCTAGCGCACATGACCCTGCGCTCTTTGTCCACACATCCTCTCGTGGTCGGACTCTGCTTCTTCTTTATGTTGATGACATGATCATCACAGGCGACGACCCTGAGTACATTGCCTTTGTCAAGGCCCGTCTTCGCGATCAGTTTCTCATGACTGATCTTGGTCCTCTACGCTACTTTCTTGGGCTTGAGGTTTCCTCTACCTCCGATGGCTTCTATATCTCCCAGGAGAAGTATATTCAGGACCTTCTCACTCGTGCCACTATTGGTGATGAGCGCATTGTCGAGACTCCTATGGAGCTCAATGTCCGCCTCCGTTCCACTGATGGTGATCCTCTTCCGGACCCGACTCGCTATCGTCACTTGGTTGGGAGTCTTGTCTACCTTGCTGTCACACGTACTGATATCTCCTACCCTGTCCACATTCTGAGTCAGTTCATGGCTGCTCCCACTAGTGTCCACTATAGTCATCTTCTTCGTGTCCTTCGCTATCTTCGTGGCACTATCTCCCGTCAGCTTTTCTTTCCTCGCTCCAGCTCCTTACAGCTCCAGACCTATTCAGATGCTACCTGGGCTAGTGATCCGGAGGATCGCAAGTCTCTTTCTGCCTACTGTGTCTTTCTTGGTGGCTCTCTCCTTGCTTGGAAGACCAAGAAGCAGGTTGCAGTATCTCGTTCGAGTGTTGAGGCTGAGTTGCGAGCGATGGCTCTCTTGACGGCTGAGGTGACTTTGTTACGCTGGTTACTTGCGGACTTTAATGTCTCTGCTGATGCCCCGACTCCTCTCTTATCAGACAGTACTGGTGCCATCAACATTGCGCGTGACCCGGTGAAGCACGAGCTCACCAAACACATAGGTGTTGATTCCTTCTACGTGCGTCATGTTGTGCAGGAACAGGTTGTGGCCCCTCATTATGTGCCTTTCTGAGCTACAGCTTGCTGATTTCTTCACGAAGGTCCAGACCAGAGCACAACATGGTTTCTTTCTCTCCAAACTCAGTGTTGTTGATCCACCATAAGTTTGCGCGGGGGGGGGGGGGGTGTGTTAGTGGTGTATAGTCCCATATACTGTATATTCCCATAGTGTGAGGGGTTTCCCTGCATATTGTATCATTGTACATGTACTGGTCTTTGGCCCACTGTGAATACTAGTTGTCTATTCACAGCACTGTCTACCATCCGTTTGTGGTTCTGCTTTCTTAAACCCTTGCTGCCTACAAGGAAACTGTTCGCGTTAACAACCATCTTGCCTTTGGCCACGTCTACAACAGGAGACTGTTTGATTATCATGAGTGAGTTGAGGTAGCTCACAAGAAACGGCGAGAGCCCTCGATCGGTGGGCATGGATTCTCGTGTGTCATCTCGTTATGGGCATTGCCATGTCCGCCCAAATATCATCAAGGTAGGCGCTCATTGGCTTTCTGGGATATAATGCATGAGATGAAGGAGCCACTTTGGCCCCGTTGGTTTCAGCAAGGCGTTCGACAGCAGATCGCAGACTTCAGCCATGGCACACCACAGATTGCATGCATGAGTGCATCGAAGGAAGATGTGGAAGGTATCCTCGTCCTCACCGCTACAGATCAAGTATAAGAGCATCTCCACTCGTCTCCCCGACGAGGCCCCCGAGCGACGTTTTTTCCATCCGGACGGCGTAAATCGGTCCAGTCGCACCCCCGGTTTCTCGTTTTCGTCCGGATTTGGCCCTTCATCCATCCGGCGAGCACTACATCACGGTATAAGATTTGAGGCATTTCAAAGTGCCCCAAATTTGAACCAAAGTGCCACTAATTAGCTATAGGGGCACTTTTTGAAGTGGCACCTTTACTTGCGTCTCTAAAAGTATTTGGGGCACTACCTAGTGGCACTTTGCCAAGTGCCACTAAATCCAATTAGGGGCACTTGTAAAAGTGCCACTAATTCCAATTAGGGGCACTTTGCCAAGTGCCACTAAATCCAACTAGGGGCACTTTGCCAAGTGCCACTAAATCCAATTAGGGGCACTTTGCCAAGTGCCACTATATCCAATTAGGGGCACTTTGCCAAGTGCCACTAAATCCAACTAGGGGTACTTTGAGATGTGCCCCAAAATCTACTTTGTGGCACTTTCCAAAATTCCTCAAAAATCATTTTATGTGCTACTCACTGTCATACAAGAATGAGCACATAATATGAACATTATGTCATACAAGAATGAGCACATACTGTCATACATGAATAAGAACACACAGTACCAACATATATACTGTCATACACACTGTCATACAAGAATCCAATGCACTTTCTTGCGTTCAACATAATATCTAACTATGTCTCACAGAGCAAAACGGAGACGAAAATTATGACACTCTCGGTTTGTATACTGTCAAAATCATCACCATATTTCAACTTCGAACATCAATGATCAGCATCACCTTCAGTTGAACCCAGACAACTGAGATGGTACGACATCAGTGATCAACATCACCTTGAGTATTTAGCATTGTACCTTGAGAGAAGTAGTGATATGATTCAGCAAAACGGAGATGAAAATTATACTACCAAAAAGCATGTTTTAGCCAAGTAAACAGAGGTAATAGCAGGTAGGCTAAAGCTACAGAATTGATTTTAGCAGCAATTCACCAGGTGCACACCAAATCGTACTGTATGATATGTAAAAAACGGGCTCTGGGAAGGGGTACAAGCACCTCCTGGATAATAATCCCTGCGGCTCTTTCTACCAGGTTGGATAAAATGAAAAACTAGTATACACGCAGCAACAAAGGGGGGAAAATTAAAGGATAACCGGGCATAAAATCTGCGGACCTGTTAAAGCACAACAGGTAAGCTAGTCTCACCAATGAACCGGCTGTGCAGCAAGGAAACAGTCTTACAGATAAATAGAAAATCTTTAAAAATAAAGGAAACGTCAGCAAAGCAAAGAAAAGAAGAGTAAGAGGGGAATGCTTCAATACTTGTGCATTTAATCAGTTGGGTAACAAGGACACATGCTGTCGGTGCTTGCATTGCATCAGGCCAACTATTGAGAGAACTGATAGCTCTAACAATCCCCTGTACAGAGAAGCCATGGGATTTGAGCATGTCAAACCATATACAGAATTTTACGTGTATTTTAAACCATATTTTAACTTTAACGTAAAATGCTAGAAATAAGCACTAGCACACACAGAGATTTGGTACTTTTTTATACCATGAATAGACAAGGAAATGATGCCTTCTAAAAATAATTAAGATACACAAGAAAATGATACGATGCCCTCGAAAAGAAAATGATACAAACCAGCTAATATGTTTATATGAAACTGAACCCACGCATATGGACATAAGAGAGGACTTCACATACAGGTAACTCAGCAAGATAGTTTCTTATATGCACATGTCAACCATCAGAATAATTTCTAAAGACAAATGAACAGAGTAGTATCAATACTTGTGGTTGATCATAGCAATTGTACCTCCATCTCTTTTGTAAAGATTCTGAAGATGCCACCCTTCAATTGCCTCAAATCTTCCTGCATTTGCTTCAGGATTGAAAGTGTCGATAATATCTCATCGAGTTTGCTGGTGTGGTTGTTCAGAGCACTCATCTAGTCAGGATTGCTTTTTGTGCTGCCTTCAAGGAGCACCTTGAGATCGTCTTGTCCCTTAAGCTTCGGTAGCATGTCTCAATAAACGAAACTTTTTGTTTCAAAAAAAGGTAGGGAAACGAACTGAAGCAGCGACGATGCTTACAATTTGCTGGAGAGAGGTCTCTACGAGCACAAACTTTTTCTGTATGCCTGCTGAAGAAAACAAATACATGCGCTTAGTTAGTTGATGCACTAGTTGTTAGCAACGTAGTTTGAGTGCAAAACACATGAACAAAAGTTTCCGTAGTTATGGACACCCTTATGATCAAAGTAGAAATAATGGGAGCTTACAATCTAGTGATGCCTCCTTGGGGCAAAGCTTTTGCCTTAGAAAAGAAAGAAAAAATGTGTACATTATGCTATCCTGCAATACAATCTGCTATGATCCATTTTAATCCCATCTTGAGCTAGACTTCCTTTAAACTCAAATATGGATACATTCTTATCTTCAGCTTAAAGATTTACAGATGGTACTTGATCTGAATGTTATGCTAATCCCACAATATGATGCCAAAGTCAGAAAACGGACAGTTGAATATGACTGTTCAGAATCAGTAAAGCTGGTAGCTAGTTGCTACCTCAATGCCCTACTGGATTCTGTTTTGTTAGTACTCCTGAGCACTCAGCTGGCAAGGAGAACAAATGAATCTCAATATGTTGTTCAAATCTCACGATTTCACTTTCTATAGAATCAATAAAACAAAAACAGATCAGGGTTCAATATCGATCCAAGTGAACACATGGTATCAACTAATCCAGCAACCTAATCTGCTATGATCATTGTTCACGAATTCGGCCGAATCACTAATTAAATGGCCAGTTAATCGCTACTCAGAGGCTTACTGACGCGTATAGCATGTATTCGGTGAGTTAACTATGTTAAGAACCATAGCTACTCTCGGTGAAACATGTAGTAGCAAAATTCAGGAATCCACCTTTGTATAGTAGTAAGCATAATAAGAAACATAACTGCTCTCACTGAAACATTTAGTAGCAAAATTATTGTTGGTTTGGATGTAAACTCGCCCTTTAAAACAGTCGTGATTAAAATGATGCCTAAAGGGAAAATTTTACTTGATGACTAAACCTAGTAATAAGGACTGCATACTGACATCAATTTTGAACAATCATACCGCACAACTCACCATTTCAAACAGTCAAGCAGAAGAAAATGACATGGATCTCGTTTTCCTAATACTTTCAGTTATGCAGTACACGAACGATCGGCGTGCAGAAAAGTGAGAATCAAGCAGTACTTGGTTTACAAATTTGCCCAGTGAAATGTCCACTGCAGAGACTTGAACCATTTCTTCCGCGCATCAACCAAGCACAAGTGAGTTCACTGTGAGCGACTAGCAGTAACCAACACCAATTAATTCGTTGCATACTTTGATCTGTGACCAACCACAGGATTGACGGAATCATAAACTACTAGTTACCCACATATCAATCAAATCAGGATCACCATTCACCACACAATGGCAACAACGAAGGATCGAGGAGGGATATAGATGATACCTGATCGCGCGCGGGGGAGGGATGGCGAGGGCTGAGGAGGTTCTCGTCGAGGGAGGCCTGGGAGATCTGCGACTGCGAATGCAAGAGCGGCAAGCTGCCACCGGCCTGAGAGAACGCCGCGCCTCCTCCGTCGCCGCCCTGAGAGAAGGCCGCGCCTCCGCCGCCTCCTACGCCCTGAGAGAAGGAAGCGCCTCCGTCAGCTCCGCCCTGAGAGAACGAGCCGCCTCCACCTCCACCGATCTGAGAGAACGCCGCGCCTCCGGCCCCACCGACCTAAGAGAACGCCGCTCCTCCGCTGCCTTGCGAGAAGAGCGCGCCACTGCCGCCTCTGCCCTGAGAGAAGGACACGGCTCCGCTGCCTCCGCCCTGAGAGAAGGACGCGCCGACGCTCTGCGAGAACGACCCGCCCCCTCCCTGCGAGAAGGACTTCTGCGACATCGACCGGGGCCGCTGCTGCGACGCCGCCGCGGCCAACGCGGAAGCGCTGGCCCCGCCACCGCCGCTCCCCCGGCTCCTCCTAGATCACGAAACTAACACACAATGATCACACACGGAACAAATCGCGCGCCAGTAGCGAACAAATTCAACGGGCAGCGGGAGGGGAGGGGAATTGGGGACGGGTTGGTCGGTGAGGGGTGCTCTACCGGGGAGGGAGAACGAAGATGGAGGCGAGGTCGCACGCCTTGTTGATCTTCAGCTTCATCGCCTGGTCCGGGGGGAGGGGGTGTCGTCGAGGAGGACGCGCGGCGGCGATCGCCGGCGTGGAGAGGTGGAGGAGGATGAGGAAGGCGAGGAGCAGCGAGAGGGAGTAGACGGACAACAAGGCGGGCTTGGAGAGGAGCGAGGGGTGGTGGTGGTGGCGCGGGGGAGGCGGTGGTGGTGGTAGTGGTGGAACTGCGGCTTGACGAGCGCGGAGGCGCGGCCCGCCGCCGCCACCGAGCCGGGCGCGCCGGTCAGCTGCGGCGCCATGTCTCGATCTGACTGCGGTGGCAATGCGGGCGCTGGCTGCGGCTTGACGGGCGCTGGCTGGGATTAATTTTGGGTGGGAGTAAAGTCCAGATAACCCCCTATGTTTCAGGTTTAAGACGTTTAACCTCCTCAGATTTAAAGTGGAGCACATAAGCCCCTCAAATATGATTTACGGGATAAATTACCCCCTCGAAACTAGATAGCTGCTTTAAGCTGATTTGGAGCGTAGTTTTGGGCTTTTGGCCAGTACATTCCAACGGGGCGACGCATTCGGACGCCGAAAATATCCGTTTGCATCGGCTCAAATGGTCGAAATCGGTTGCGCGTCTGTTTGCGTTGGGTTACGTTGGGAGGGTGGCTCCAGCGGCATGACGCATTTTTTTAGATTTTGTATTTTTTGACATGAAAACATAATTTACATAGTAAAATAAAGGAAAATAAAAACCCTAAAACGCCTGTGCCTACTGGTTCTTGTCGTCGCTGTCGATCACGACGAGCTCCGGTACCATCCACGGCCAGTTGGGAAGCAGCGGAACATACGCAGGTGCCGCTGACTGTTAAGTGCTGCTAAGTATGGACTATTAGAAATGAACTGCTATGTGTCTATGCTACTGTTAAGTACTGCTACTATGCAATATGGGTAAGTCTGAGTAAACTGCAATGTTACTATATATGTATGGAATATTGCTTCCACGTGCAGCTTTTCCTCTTTCTATCAGCTTTCAAGTCTGAATGAACTGCAATGTTAGTATATAGTTAACAATCCCTGTTAACTATAGAATTTGGCAATGCTACTAGCTGTTATGTTTGTATATGCTAGCTATAGGATTACCAATGCTACTGGTGGCTGATATAGGATGTTTGTATATGCTAATGTTATGTTTCTATCCCTGTTAACTATATGCTAGCTATAGCATTGGTTTATCTCAGTAATGATCAATTGTGGCATTTAAAAGTGCCCCAAAATGTATACATCTATTGGGGCACTTCAAAAAGTGCCCTAGTAGGTATACACATATTGGGGAATTTGAAAAGTGCCCAAATGATCAATTGTGGCATTTAAAAGTGCCCCAAAAGGTATATATCTATTGGGGCACTTTAAAAAGTGCCCTAGTAGATATACACATATTGGGGCATTTGAAAAGTGCCCCAATAGGTATACAATTAGGGGCACTTCGGCAAAGTGCCACTAATTGGCTACTATTAGCCGCACTTTGACAAGTGCCACTAGGACAAGTGCCCCTATATCTATACCGTGGTGTAGTGAGCCCACGCCATCCCCGGTCCCCCGGGGCGCGCTAGGGGACTCCGGACGAAAGATTTTGGCGCGAAACGTCGTGTGGACCCGCGTAGTCGGCGACAGGAAAACCAAATCCTGTCGATTTTCCCTCCAATTTGCTTGCATATCCCCATTCCCTCCAATTTGCTTGCATATCCCAATTCTCTCCCGCCGAATTTGTCCATTCTCCTCCTCGTCTTCCAGTTCCAGTTCCCGGCGTCGTCTTCTCGTCCACCACCGCTCTCCTCCTCGTCTTCTCGTCCATCACAATGCCGCCGAAGGCGACGACAAGGAAGCCGCGGGCGAAGAAGGAGCGGCCACCGGGCATGACGAACGCCGAGTGGGCGGCGGACGAGAAACAGCGCGAGGTGGAAACAAGCGGCAGGGCGGAGAGGGTGAAAAAAGCCGCCGCCAAGAGGGCGGCGGCGGCCCAGGACGAACAAGCGAGGAAGATCAGCATGGCCATGAGCGGCGGCGGCGGCGCCATGTTCCCTGGCCAATGGCCGACGCAAGGTACAACCAGTTCCCCGTCGTCCTTCTCCCCTTCGATGTACTCGCCGTCGCCGCCTGCCATGTTCCAAGAGGGCGCCTACGTCCAACCGTCCAGGTTCACGCCGTCGCCGCCCGAGCTTGACGTCGGCAGCGGCGGCCAGTTCGAGGGCACCTCGCCGGCCCTGCGACGAGGGCCGCTCCCGTTCGGTGCGATGGCGGCGCCGAACGAAGAGGAGATCCACGAGATGATCACCTCCGGCTCCATGGCCGCCGCTGCGAGCCCGGGGTTCTTCACGCAAGAGGAGGCGAGGGCGACGGCAGCTGTCGCAGCGCGCAACGAGTATGTGGTGGATGTGGCCGACGGAAGCCAAGCCGTCGAAGAAGAAGACGAAGAAGAAGAACAGCCAACTCAAGCCGCCGCCAACCTGTCGAAGGGGAAGAAGAAGAGGAAGAAGGACTCGCCGCCTGCCGAACCGCGTATCAAATGGACGCCGAAGGAAGAGGAGTGCCTCGCCGAAGCTTGGATGGCCGTGTCCATGAACGGCATAACCGGGGCCAATCAGTCGTTCGACACATATTGGCTTCGAGTGAAGCAGGCGTACGATGAACGCAAACTCGTTGATCCCTACTTCAACAAGACGAACATGAACGTGTACCGGGGAGACAAGGAAATGGCCACCCATTGGGGGCTCATGCAGACGGCGTGCAGCAAATGGCACGGCATACAGGAGGAGGTCGAAGAACGGCCGATCAGCGGCCACGACTTGGAGCAAAAGGTATGCTCCGTCGACCTTGCATCACCGAGGTTAGCTGTGCACCGTGTACATCGTCGTGAGCTGACCCGTATCGCCATGCTCTTTTTCCCCAGCTGCGCCGTGCTTTGGACATGTACACGGACGACACCGGCATGCAGTTCAAGTTCCTGAACGTCTACGCCCGCCTCGAGAACAGCGAGAAGTGGAAGGAAATCCGCACGACCCTCTCGAAGAGCAAGACCGAGCAGTACAATCCCGACGCTCCGGCGGCTGGCGCGGCGGAAGGGCGCCCTGAACTCGGCCAGAAGAAGCTCAAAGAGCTCAGAAAGACGGGCAATCCCGCCGACAGGATGCAGGCGTCGATCGACAAGTGCTGGGCCGACTTGAGGTCGCACGCCGACGGGAGGAACGACAAGTTCGACGGCAGGTGGCGGGAGATGCTCGCCAACCAAGGCGTCCGGATCGCCCTGCTGAAGACGACGGCGGCGGCGAAGAAGAGGAACACAGACTTGGCGTTCCTGATGGGCGGCGGCAACATGGAACTGATGGACGAGGAGACGAGGAATTGGTACCAGGGCCACCGCAGCGACATCCTCCGAGCCACTCCGGCCAGTCCTTCGTCGTCTCCGCCGGCTCCTACCTCGGCTTCCTCACCGTCTACCTCGTCGACCGTCGCTGCTTCGACGTCCACTGCCGCTGCTTCGTCGTCGATTGCCGCTGCCGCTTCGGCCACGGCGTGTGAGGAAACTGGTCCGTCGGACACCGCCGTGCCGGCTGGGACTGCCGATGAGCCTGTTTCCATCTAATTTCCCTCTGATCGCCGATCTGTGGCTGATCCTTTTGCTCCTTTTGCCGATCAACTGGCCGTACTTGTAGCGCGGGACGACGCTTTGTTTGAATTTAAACTATGTCCGCCGAACTCCGGGTGGACGACTGGAAATACGGAACTCCCCACGACTTTATTTCGTCCAATCCGGCGGTTGTTTCGTCCGGATTTAGCCGTGGGGAGCGCCAACGAGTGGAGATGCTCTAAGCTTGAGGTGGCCATGCCTCTCCTCGCTAAGTTCAGTTGTGTTGAAATTGCATTCCTACATATTTTCCATGGGCGGTACTGGGAAGTTCCATATTACTTTCCAAGATGGTCGAGTCCGTAGGCGCTTTTAGCACTGAATATGCCACGTTAGCTGGATGCCAAGCAATGAAGTCATCTTCATCCCGATGAGGTGATGTCTGAATTTTAAGATCTCTGTTTTGCAAGAACTGCCACAAGCGCTGCTTGTTCCAGGTGCCATCCTGTAGTAGGAGGTCTGAGATTCACCTATACCTGCATCTTCCTTGGGCTGATTGCAGGTGGTTATTAGTATCCCCATCTCTAATAAGGCAGTGCTAACTGCAAAATCTATAGTGAGCTTGCAAATGTTCAGCACCAAAGTAACCAAAAAAAAGCAGTAAAGTGAGTCCGTGACTGTCAACGCATTCACAAGACAGACATAGTAACCGTTGATTACCACACGCCAACTTTAAGTGCCGAAACATGAATCGCAATCAAGCCCACAGCTGCAGTGCACAACAATCCAAATCTGTAACATTTTGTGTCTTGCATAAAATGTTTGAATCTCTGGTAGTCATAGCTCACTACAAAAGTTTAAAATGGCAGACTAGTGGAATCTGTTAGCCATAGCCAACACTAAAGTTCAAGATGGCAGACTTCATGAGAATATAACCGCTATTCGCCTATTCCCCCCTGGGGCAACAGCACACAACATTTACATTTCTCTCACTGATGTCTAGAGGAACGATGACCATAGAAGTTTCCCCTGGTTTTCTTCTCCAACAAAGCAGGACCAAAGTGAAAAATCTGCAGAATAAAATGATCTCAGATAACTCAATGCAACAGTCATAACTTCTTAAACCAGTTAAAATTTATTCATAGCAGATTGCGGAAACAATCTAATGCTCACCTTGATATCTCGTATACTAGTAGCATCATCTTCATGTGCAAAGTTAACCATGCATCCAGATAGTATGTCCAGGCATTGCCGATCACAAGTACTGCACAAATATGACAAGGACAAATTTAGACAACAGAAGTAACGAATCAGATTTCAAATGCGCCAGAAACATTCTTTGCTAAGCACTTTGGGAAACTGTACAGCAGACCAACTGTTCAAAATTAACTAGTGTTACAGGATCACAAGCTGTAGAGCAAATGCAGACCCAGTTACATTTACACAACAGATTCTAGTTTACCTTTTCTACATCAGGAGGAATTGACCAGTTTTGGATGTCCAGTTTTCTTGTCGATCTCCACTCTTAGGCCTATATCTGCAATCTCTGGAGTTAAGATTGGTTCTTGCATCTGAAGTTCAGAGACCTCCTTCTGGTTTTCCTCATTTTCTTCAAGCAAGTTCTTCACAGCTAGCAAACCCCACTCCCTCAAGTATGCATTTCCTTCATCAATGACACACTGCTGCAATAGCAACATGATCCCATTTAGCTGCCTAACCTCATCCTGCACCTGTTTCCTTCCGTGCAAGCAATTGGCAATGATGGCAACTATATCTCTCCTGTAACCGTTGTATGGGCAGACTTTTGCACTTGCAAGGGCTGGTTGTTGATCTCCTTGTTCCTTTGCAATCGCTTTTCTGATTGTACTTGGGAGCTCAAGATCACGTAGGTACTTCAGAAGGTGTTTTACAAGACCAGTTTGCAACAGTGAGTCAACAGGAGCTTCACTCTCTGACGAAGCGGGTTCCCATGCACATATGTCCTTCAAGAGCAGCAACGAATATCCAAGGACATCGATTTCAGGGCAACCAGTTGGAAGAGAAGAGCTACCCCGGCAAGTAAAATCCACATTCTCAGCAGCATGCTTCTGCACATTCAGGACGTGAAGTGCAAAACTGTTTGAGACAATAACTTCTTCAGGTCGTTCGGTCAAACATCTTGACAATGTACCCAGAAGAAATGCATGCTTAGCAGTAAACCCATTTCCAGATTCACCACCATCACTATGCTCAGCACTATCAGTTGAACCTAAGGCTGTAAACAAGGTTTCAAACATCTCCTCTTCAACACAGATTTTGACGAGAAGCCACTCCAACCATTCTTCCTTGTGCCCCACTGCAATTGGTAATTAAGGTTATGACCATACACAAGCAAACCATGGAAGGAATGGGAGAACCAAATGAATCAACCAGAGAACAAAGTGCGACCTTTGACTACATCCTAGTTATAATAAGTAAACAAATAAGGTAACCATAACATCTGTATGTCAATGTTTAAGTAAAATTGTCTTCCAATGGTTATATATGGTTCTCTGGTACATATGCCACAGGCAAGTTTAGACTATGCACTTCAAGACATGCGCCATGCAGCAATCTGAGGAAACACATTGTAACAGTTCCAACTATGAAGCAACTGACGAATACTTCAGCAAACATAACAACCTGTGATACCACATTGTTTGTTACCAAGAAGTAGGAACAGGTTGTGCAATTGTGCTAACATGCTTTAAAAAGTTGAACCAAACAAGCAGGTGCTATGAACTAAAGTTCTCCAAAAAAAAAGTATTCCCTGAATAATCACAATCAACCGGTAAATGCACTACCATCCCTGAATATTACTTGTTCCTTAGCAAAAAAACGTAAGCATTCAACATCTGATATATCCAATTCAACAAAACGCATGCTCATAGTTGCTCACTTATTTTACACTTGGCCAAATACTTCCATTGCTGAAATAATCTGCAATGTGCACATTGTACTTGTATCAAACCAATCCACAGCATGGCAACCGTAACACAGATTCATAAGAATAAGCAACCCGTAATTTTACATTTAAAAAACTAGAAGATGCAGCTAAGAAACAAATTGCAAATCAAGGCATCTAGCAGCAGACATGATGTGTGAATGGGAGAACCAAATGAATCAACCAGAGAACACGGAGCGACCTTTGACTACATCCTAGTTATAACAAGTAAAAAAATAAATAAGGTAACAATAACATCCATATGCCAATGCTAAGTAAAATTGTCTTCCAAAGGTCATATTTGGTTTTCTGGTACGTATGTCACAGGCAACTTTAGACTCTGCACTTTTAAGACATGAGCCATGCAGCTATCTGAGGAAACACATTGTAATAGTTCAAACTATAAAGCAATTGACGAATACTTTAGCAACATATTGAACCTACATTGCTGCTTACCAAGAAGTAGGAACAGGTTGTGCAATCGTGCTAACATGCTTTAAAAAGTTGAACCAAACAAACAGGTGCTATGAATTCAAGTTCTCCAAATAAAAAGTATTCCCTGAATAATCAAAATCAAACGGTAAATGCACTACCACCACTGAATATTACTTGTTCCTTAGCAATGAAACATAGGCATCCAACATCTGATATATCCAATTCGATCAAAGGCATGTTCATAGCTGCTGACTTATTCAACACTTGGCCAAACACTTCCATTGCTGAAATAATCTACAATGTGCACATCCTACTTGTATTGAACCAATCCACAGCATGGCAACCGTAACACAGATTCATAAGAATAAGCAACCCGTAATTTTATATTTATAAAAAACTAGAAGATGCAGCTACGAACCAAATTGCAAATGTAGGCTCTAGCAGCAGACATGCGTGAATGTGCAGAATCAGAATCCGATAATGGCGAGACTCACCTCGCGAGGCGGTAGTGACGAGTTGGACGAGTATCGGCAGCCCCACGTCCTGATGGCAGAGCTCCCGGAGCCTCGCGCGGCCGGCCTCGCCGGAGCAGCAGGTGTCGAGCACCATGCAGAGCGGGTCCACGACCCCCGCGTCCGGGACCCCGGCGAGCTCCCGCAGCGGCCCCGGGAAGAGCGCGTCCCAGACGGCCTCGCGGTTCCGGTCCCCGCCGAGCGCGGCGTTGCCGAGCGCCTGGAGCGCGGCGCGCGCGACGTCGGGGGCGAGGGAGGGGAGGGCGAGCACGGAGGAGGCGACCGCGGCGGGGCCCGAGAGGAGCACGAAGGTGCGCTGGTTGTTGGAGTCGCCCGCGAGGAGGTTGCGGACGAGGCGGAGGCGCAGGAGGAGCAGCGGCACCGGGGAGGCGGGCAGGAGGCAGAGGGTGTCGCTGAGCGCGTCGGCGAGCGCGGCCCGGCCCTCCCGGGTCCTCGCGGCCTCCAGGAGCGCGGTCAGGGTCTCCTCGTCCTCGACCTCCATGATGGGGGGCCGGCGGGAGGGAGGAGGAAGCGGCGGCGGCGGCGGCGGCGGCGGCGCTGGGGCGGAGGACTTTGCGAGGATGGGGGCAGCAGAGCAGAGGGCGGCGGTGTGGTTCGGGTGAAGATGGTCTGGTCGGTTTGTGGAGGCAGCGGTGTAGTTCGGGTGAAGCTTCTAGTAGTGGCTGTAAAATATTTTTGAGCAACAAACTTCAGATCATGTAGATGTTGATATTTTCTGCGTACTAATTCGAGCAAGAAATTTTAGAGCATCTAGAAATGTGTGAAATATCATCAAATCATGTAGATGTTGACTGTCATTCAGATGATATTCAAACAATGGGTGAACAAACAGGATCAATCACGTAATTGCACCTTAAACCCAACAAGGTGTGTGAATGTTTCACTAAAGAACCAAAGATTCTCACTGACAAAGCATTACAACAATCACGCACGCAGGCCGCAGCTCCAACTTTACAAACTTACAATTCAGACAGAAATTAACCTAAGCAGGCCCCCCAGCTTTTTTCTTCCCCTGCCCTGCCAGATAGCCTAAAAGCATTCGCGGTTTGCACGCTTATTGCAGCCAGGCACGGTTGATCAGTGGCCGTTGGATATCGGCGCAGCGGCACCCTTCACGGCGTAGAACCTTCGGTACATGGAGTCGACATGGGTGAGATAGTAGGTCCCTGTGGCGAGCAAGGATGTGTCCTGGCTGGTGACGAAATCCTTCGCACCGTAGCGGTGCTCACCCAGCTTCAGCGCCTCAACGAACTGCTTCGGTGGGACCTGCCGTAGAAGATATATGGTGAGACAGAGCCAAGCTTGAGGTTTGCAATGAGTAAGGTCAATGCAGCGAGTGACATGGTATTGTAGCCCTGGCAATTAAACCACAATGAACGCTGATGATAAACGGAGAACTTCATGAAAGACTTACGATATGCCTAGACTGCAATTTGTTGGAAATATCCATTATGCTTGCAATGTTCGATAGGCTGAATGGATGCTGGCCTTCGTTAATTTTGAGGGAGAACATTGTCGACGTCATGCCACTGCCATAAGAAAACATGACAATCCTCTGGCCTGCCTGAACATTTCAAAAGAGGAAACGGAAATGGGAGAGGTTAATTTAGTTTGATGTTTATCAGAACCGAAGAAAAACCAGGAGCGTGATTTATACCAGAGTATCATGTTTGTTATGGAGAACTGATGCAAAAGCAGCATAGAGTGATGCCGTGTACATATTCCCGAGTTCTTTTGGGATCAATGTTGTTGGTTGAACCTTGGTACCATACAGGTTCTTTGCAACTTGCTGACAAACCTGCATATATAAGGTAGCACAAATTAACTTCGAAGCATGAGTTATTGCATGGAAGAACTTTTTGAGTGATTTAACTTTTATTTACCTTCTCAAGGTCTCGGCTCTGATAGCTTTCCTCAGATGACAGGCTCGAAAAGGGTTCCAATTTTTCTCTCAAGTCTTTGTCAACAGTACTATTTGACCAAACAGAAATTTTAGTCAGTAAGAAAGTACTAATATTTTTTTTTTTGAACAAAAGAAAGTACTAATAAAAAATATAGAGGCATATAGTTCCTAATACAGTACTGACTAACCTGCAGTTTCTCAAGAAGTCATTGTAGTATAAACGAGCAAAACTTTTCTGTACAAGCTGCACATAGAAAAACATAGAAAAGATTGTAAACAATAGTATGATACAAAACAAATGACCATACATGGTGTATCTCAAATTGCAATGGTGTGATGCCCAAACAGTGACCATGATTATAGGAACTGCATTCTGGGAACAAGTGCAGATGGTAGACTGTTTTCACAATATTGTCTGTGTAATTGGCAGTTCCACTGAGATGCCAAAGGGTACATAGAGCGGGGTTTTATCATACCTTGTTGTATGGAGAATGGAATACAAAAGAATCTGCATCTACAATTGAAAATTGCTTCCCCTCAATCTTCTCATACCTGAAAGATTAAAGAGATCAGTTCTGGTCAAATCAATGGTCAGCTTGATTAACCCGTGTAAGTGAGAGGATTACAACTTACCTTTTGCAGAAGGTTTTGTAGCAAGAATCCAGTGCCACGAGATAGCACGTCTGTGATAGCTTCCCATCAACCACCTGCATGTAATTTATATCTTGTAAAAAGGGATGTTCACATTGGCAGACCACATAAATTCATTTCCAGTATATTTCAAGAGTGGTCAATCTAAACAGAGTTTGGCTGCATGAATTGTCAAAAATTGTGATGTACCGGATATTCACTCGCAAGATCAGGCTTGTAGAAGTCATAAACATGTGCCATATGAGATCCTCTATATTTGCTTTCAAATGAAATAGGAGCATTTGGTCCAATCAACATTGCAATAGCAGCTGCACCGCCAGTAGGACGAGCTGGCCCTTCAGCATAAACCTGATAAGTTGTCAACATGGACCTAAGATGTCAGCATCAGGAATACTTGTTGTCACGGTCAAGTAATACAGTTTTGTGTTCCGGTCACAAAATCAGATTGCATACCGCGCTGTCTGTGCAAACAACGAGTCCATAACGCCCGTCCCATGAGTTGCTCTCGACCCAATTAACACAGTTAAACAAAGCAGCTGTTCCTCCATAGCACGCATTTGAGGAGTCAACTCCTTCAATGTCAGTATTACCACATTCCTGCGTTTAGAGAATAGTGTTACGGGAAATACTTTACCAAAAGGAATTGTCTGCTTGTAAATAGAAGTACTAGCCTTTCCAAAAAAAAGTACTGGTGTTGCAGAAATCTTAAAATAATGCCTAAGAGTTTTGAAAATTGAAATACATAACATATTATTTAGTTATGTACATAAGACGTGCTAGACAAAGTTACACCTAGAAATAAAAAAAAACTTGTTAGCATATTCTTACTGAATGAAACAAACCTCGAAAATTTGCATCAACCATGTCTTTATAGACTTGCTCTTGTCTATAACAGTTTCACTGCCAACTTCCAAACGTCCAATGCACTTTGGATCGATCTTATAATTTTCCAGGAGGGACTTCACCACTGTCAAGCTGAGAGAAAGTCTTAATCAGTTAAATGATATAAGCAGGAATAAAATGGTAAAGAATATATTGTTCAGACATTAAAAACACAACATGTTCATGTCTGGTTTTGATGTCCAAACACTTGAGATGATATCAATTGTTTGGACTTCAGAGGCAAATACAGGGCATCTCGAAGGCTGTATAGTTACGTTAACAGCCAACCATATTGTACTTTTTTTTCTCTAACATCGCTAGTAGTTGGTAGATCGAGCAGTATAGTCAAGTAGTACGAGCATAAGTCCGGAGGAAGACCAAGAAAAAAGATAGGAGAATATGAGTATTTTGTACTTAGGAAGATAATCATACCTCATTGAAATGACATCCTCCACTTCAGTGCAAAAGGCCATGCTATCCTGCCCAAGCCCAATGGTGTACTTGCCTTTGCTCACGCCATCATGAGTTTCCAGTTCTTCCTACAACCAGCATCATGTAAATTTTTCAAGCTAGTAGAAAACTTTATTTTACGAAAATAATAAAGAGAATTGAAATAAAATGTTGATCTGTGAGTGAATGAGGTCGATAAGTAAAAAAATGAAAGAGGTACTAGAAGAGATGCAACAAAAAAAACTGTACAAGCACTAAAACGCCGTTGGATAATGATGGGTTGTTGTATAGTGGCCTCTAAAGTCTTTATTCGGTTTAAACTCAATAGATTCTTTTATGATCAACAGAATCTAATGAACAGAGAAGGATCCATATTAATGCTTTCATAGAACAGTTTTCCAAGAGGACGATATTACTTAAAGCTTAATGACGCTGATCTCTCATTTCAGGGACAGCCGTGTATAGTATTTAATAACACATTTGCCTTGTGTTACACAAAGAAATCTCAGGCACATGACTAACATCAACAGATCAGAACCATTCACACTCATTTGATAGGGTTAACCTCGTCCACGTCCCATGGCATCTCATTCCAACCGCCACCTAATATTATCATCATATATATAAGCATTTTTGCAACAAGTTATCTACAGCCACAAAATTCTGCAGATCTTCCAAGTGGACGGCATCGATATTGGGAATATGATGAACACGTGCGCACGAAGCACCTGCTGGGTTTACAAGCCTATGATAGGAACGAGACGCTTTGACAGCCGTCGGCATCAGCTTAAGCAGAAGACGAGGGCCCTACTACGCCTACAAAGCTTGTTCGGCCGGCATCTTAATTCTCGGCATATTTTTTTCTGTTTAACAAAGTGTGACAACATACGTTCACCAGCTCGCACATTCTGGAAACACCCAGCAAGCTTTCTTTGCGCTAGTACCACCAGCTGGAGGAACTCGTACAGCGCGAATTAATAGCTACAGAGAGTGCCAAATGTAACTGCTTTGACATTACTAACAATCTATGTGATCCCCATGGGACTGCTGCGAATTATAAACCAGTTTTTCTAGAGGACGATATTACTTAAAGCTTCATGATGCAGATCTCTTATTTCCGGGACAGCCGTATATAGTATTTAATAACACCTTTGCCTTGTGTTACACAAATAAAGCTCAGGCACATGACTAACATCAACAGCTCATTCACACTCATTTGTTAGAGTCAACCTCGTCCACATCTCCTGGCATCTCATTCCAACCGCCACCTAATATTATCACCATATATATGTAAGCCTTTCGCAACAAGTTCTACACGACCACAAAATTCTGCAGAATTTCCAAGTGGACAGCATCGACTTGCGAATCTGATGAACACGTGCGCACGAAACACCTGCTGGGTTCACAAGCCTATGATAGGAAAGAGATGCTTTGACAGCCGTCGGCATCAGCTGCTTAATTGTCCACACAGCCTTAATTAAGCTTAAACTTAAACAGGAGAGGAGGGCCCTACAGCTCCTACAAAGCCCATTCGGCCGGCATCTTCTCGGTGTATTTTTCTTTTGGAAGCGTGACAACATTCCTCAAGTAAGCAATGTCCACCAGGTTGCGCATTTTGGAAACACCCAGCAAGGTTTCTTTGCACTGGTACCAGCTGGAGTACTAGTACAGTTCAAATTAAGAGCTACAGAGAGTGCCAAATGTAACTGTTTTACGTTACTACCAATCTACATGATCCCCCTGGCGTGCATTTCCTTCCCATCTCTAGCTACACGGCTAGGATAGATGAATTAAGTTGACACGGACTTAATACAATTATTCTTGTACATTAATGGCTGCGATATTTGAATCTGACCAGACGTAGAACAGGTCGAATGGTGACAAGCTTTCAACAGATAACGGCAGCCTCTTTTCTTAATCTGAAACTGACTCTGTCTGTCTGCACACACCCCCAACCCAAAGGACTCAACGCCTGAACGCGCTCTCACGTGAACAACTGGCTCCCAGCAACAAGAACAACAACAACAAAAAACTCCACTCACCAACCACACACAAAGAGCGTGGTCTTGGATTTAAATTTTACGATGTTTTAACGACTGAAACGGGCGAGCAGACCGGGAATTCAGAGCCGATGCTCTGTTTTTTTTTTTCCTTTTACGGGTAGGAAAATACGGTGATGTAATAAAATCATGGCTGAGAGAGAGTGTGTGTGTGGTGTGGTAACTGGTACCTGGCGCACGCAGTTGGGCGGGAAGTAGATGTCCATGGCGAGGATGCCCACGTCCTTGACCCTCTCCGCCTCCATCTCTCCCTAGTTTCCGAACTTCAGCTGCAACCAAACAAGACCACATGAACAAACGAAGCAGACAGGGAGGCGAGATTGCAGTTCCAATCCCTCGCAGATCAGACCGTAGATCAAAAGAAGAAGGGAGAGACGGAACCGTACCAGTGAGAGAAGACGAAGAAGAACGCGGATCGCCGAGGGAGATGCGGGATGGTAGCAGGCGAGGCGAGGCGAGGCGAGGTGGTGGACTCTGCCAGGCTCCGCGCCGTATATATACGCCGCTCGCCGCTTTTTCTCTTCGAAAAAGGATTTTCCTTCCTCGTCTTTCTCTTCCCCGATGTTGAGGTTGCGAGCGGTAGGTGGTGGTGGTAATTACGGACACGGCCTCCCTCGGTAGTATCGACCGGCTGTCGCCTCGGGGAATCCCGATTCTCATCCTGCGGCTGGCGGTCGTGTTGGAGTTCTCTGCGTCCGAGCCACGATCGTGGAGACCGGGATCCCCACGATCCTGGAGATCAGACCTATTTTCTGTACACACGCACCACGCCCCGTTAATGCAGTCAAACTTGGAGAGATGTATACTATACTCGGCTTGACACGTCGTGGTGGCACTGGTGCTCATCTTTCCTTCTTTCGCACGCATGACATCGAGTACATTCGATTCGGTGGTCAGGAGAGTTAGTGACACTTAACCCAGGCCTGGTGTCTCGTGAAAGTGTGGGATATCTATATCTCTTATAAAGCAAAATCTTACTAGAAGGTCATTTAAGTTTGTCTATCTCAACATGCAAGCTATCCACATCATCATTCTATTAGTCATACAATTGTCCATGCCATCCACCACTAACATCCATTAATACTCTACAAGCAAGACACATCATCTATTTTTTAAGTCATCCAATTATCCACATCATCAACTTTTAGCCGCCAACTACATAACTATTTTAAGTCAGTTTTTTTTAAGTTAGTCTCTTGAATATTTACGCATCCTGCATGTTCCTATAAATAATATCCTATTCCAATCAACTTATACCCTTTTGTTTTTTACAAAGTAGAGTTATCGGAGAAATTCCCGCTGCAACGCGTAGGGTATCCTTCTAGTTTTCATTGAAAAGTGATGTTTAGCTCAGCGCACGTGGTGATGAGTACGTACATGTTTGCAAGGGTTCACATTTATATCGTCTTGATTATACCTCTGACGTAGCCCCGACTGGAAGAAGTTTCTCTGGACATAAACTGTTGGACAATTATTTGAGGTCAACTATGTTACAAGACGGGTTGTATGGCTTGGTTACATGTTGTATTGAAAAGGATATCTTAGATAACATTGATCTTGAAATTTCCTCAATGATTTTGAGTCTAGAAATGTCAGACGATTTTTTTTGTGAATCATTGCATCATTATTGTGGATGGACTCATTGGAATTTGGTTTCTATTTGAGGTTGATCGAGGTGATAAAACTAGCAAGGAATACTACTTTTATATTTTGCTACTCTTTTGATCTTTCTATCATAATATGGCATTGCTTGGGTCTTTAACAGTTGTTTACAACATCTCGGACTAGGAATATGTAGTTAGATGTTAACTTTTAATATTTTGCAAGTAAAAGCAGACACATATATACAAGGCTATATATTTCCATATGTGTATATACATATTAACTTCGATGTCATGTCGTCAACTTCGTCCTAGAGCCTCCAAAAATATAGAGCCGGCCCTGACAATGTCTACTAAGATTCTGAACTCGTGGAGCCTCAAGATTCGTCGATGGTTACCAGAAAATCTGTGGACATTCTTGTTCGTGTGGTGTGCGAGTGTGCATGTTTTCAGTACCAACCATAGCTCAGCATGTGCATGGGCCAGCAAAAGTCTACGGTTTCCGTATCACTTGTTACGATTCTTCGTCCACTTCACATCTACGGCCCTGCTGGCACAAGATTATCTAGACTAATTTAAATGTTAATAATGCACCAAACGTTTGGTGGCAGATAATGTTAATGGAAGAAATATGGATTCAAATCCCCGTTCTTGCTTTAAAATTCAGACATGCAGATCATACATGAATTACTTAACTGCCTCGCCCTAGGAGTTTGTGAGATGGATGGAGAAGTCACCGCAACATGGATGGCGCCATGGCGGGCTAGCCAGGCTGGGTTCAAATGGCAGCTCAACCCTAATGTAATCAGAAGAAATATAGTTTCAAATCCCATCCTTGTTTTAAAATTCAGACATGCATATCATATACAAGAATTAGTAAATGACTCCCATTAGGTGGCAGATCAGCAACACATTCCGTAAGATGATTTGATCTTAATTAGTTACATATATTGATGAGACACGGTCACGCGGGTGCCTCGAATACCGCTTCATGTTTCCGCACGTTGGAAACACATGCTATCTCGCCTTCATTTGTGTGGTCCGGTAGTAGTGACAATGAACGTACCCTGTCTGAAGCTATTGTCATAGGAGTCAGCAATGTAGCTTTCATTTGTTGAACATAGACGTCAAAAATGAAAATACACGGTATGGGTAATACGTTAATTGGATCGGATCCGACAAAGGAGAGTTGCATGTGTGTCATGCCTCTTGAGATTGTGTTGCTTCAAAATGACAGTAAAATATCTTTGGACTACGAAATACTCCCTCCGTTCCCGACAATAATTATGCAACGGGGGCACTAGCTTGTTACTAGATGGATGACCCATCATCACTTTTTGATACTTTATAGATTTTTTTTCTTCATAAGATAATAATCAACCATCTGATAAATGTTGGTTGGATCCGACAATGTTCCGGTTGCACCAGTGTCTCTCTTCTTCAGTGTGTTGCTTCGAAGAGGAAAGTAAAGTATGGTCTGACTTCAAAATGACTTTTACTAGTTGGAGCATCCGTTAGTTTTTTATACTTTTTTTAGAATGTTGTCGTTATATGATGTTAAACCATTATTCGGATATATGTTTGCCCGATCCGACAATGTTTCAGTAACACATGTGTCCCTCTTCTTAAAGGTGATGCTTGGAAGATGAAAATAAAGTAGCGTATGTCTTCAAAATGGCTTTTACTAGTTGGAGCATAAGTTAATTTTTAGAGGATGAAATATTCATATTTTTTTCTCAAAAACTATGGGAAAATATACAACTACATATAGATGTCTACCATGTACTCATAAGTTTTAAAGAATTATTTTTAATTGTGACCAAGACAAAAAGAGAGAAAATGTGAGGAATGCAAATGAATTTTTAAATGCATACTTAGAGCCAGTTTTTTGTTATTTTTTGTAGCATAAAATATAATGTACTCTTAACAAGATTTTACATGTGCTTAGAAATCATATTTTAAAACCAACCTTTTAGAATTTTAAATACCGGTTTTATTTTTTAGAATATACCAGACTACATGTAGCCCAACTCCAATTGTCTTCACAACCCTTAGATAAAAAGCCTCGTTGCTTAGTAGGATTTTAGAAACACATAAATAAGAAAATGTGGGATTGAAATATCCTTCCCATTCCATTTAGGATAAAATTAAATGTGTGATTGATGAGATTTATACTCTATTTGTGGGATTGAGGCGTAGCTCCCTCAAACACACTAACCACCTAGACCACAATAGTTTGTAGCATACAACATGGAAGATACCACTCTTGAACCAGAAATCCACTCTAGGGCTAGATGCTCCCAACATAGAAAAAACATTTTAAAATGTCAAAAAAAATGTGTGTATATCTAGATATTCTATGCACGCACATAAAATTTGATGGAAATGGACATATTTTGAGACATGTGTAAAAAGATGATTTTTAGTGTCACAAAATGACATTGATGAGACATTTTTTTGTATTTTTTCCTAGACACTACATATATATATCTTCCATCATAAAATGTTTCAGGACATGTAATAGACACATACATGTACATTCCCAAGAAAAAACTTTTATTGAAAATGATTTTCATTTTAAAATGTGTTTTTCATATTGGTATCATCGACTTTCGTCGATCACAATGCCATGTCCCTCTTGAACCTTTATTTCTATATTAACTAGTAAAAATCAAGTTATTTATTAATTACCAGTTTAGCTATTGAACCAATGATATGCATTGGTTTAAGAGTTTGGCACATGGCCCTAAATTTTACCGGCTCTTCCCTAGCTGGATATTGGAGTTCCTATAATATATAGTGTAGAGGATTCGTTGACATATATTACTATGCGATCTAATCCTACAACTCATAGCATCGTGATAGAAAAATATATAAGGATATAAATTCTCTAATAAAATATATGAGAATATTGTAAATCAAAGGCAACCTAAATGGTTAAGCTATGTCTCTGGACACATCAGTTTTTCCGGATGTATGAGAAGCCCGAACCCACACATTCCAAATGAATGAACAATCAGGGTTGTTCTCACGTGTGTCAAACCTGTTGAATTTGTGTTGCTTGAAAGATGACAATAAAATATCCCCAGACTTCGAAATGGCATTTACTAGATGATCGTATCGTTACATTTCAATATTTTTGTAGATGGTTGTCTTTATAAGATTATAATCCATCATCTTATACATTGACAAGGAGAGTGCACATGCATCACACCTATTGAATTGTGTTGCTTGAAAGATGGCAATAAAATATCCTTGGAATTCAAAATTAATTACTTTTACTCGATGGACCTATCATTACTTTTGGACGGTTTTCTAGATGTTTATCATTATAAGATGATTATTAATCATATCTGGTATATGTTGGATCTGAACATGTCAGATGCACATGTTTCCCATATCTTACATGTGTTTCTAGAAGAGGGTAATAAAATATCGTCGGGCTTCAAAATGGTTGTTACTAGTTGGAACAATCATTTTTTTTTATTGTTTCATAGATTTCGTTAATCCATGATCCAACGTTAGCCAGATCAGAAAACGGAAGTTGCACGTGTGTCACGCCTCTTGAGATTGTGTTGCTTGTTAGATGACACTAAAATATCCTAGGACTTTCAAATGACATTTAATACACAAACCAATTGTTTTGCATAGTTTTGTAGATTTTTGTCTTTATAAGATGATAATAATACATCATCTCATATATGTTGGCTGGAGCACAAAGTTTGTTCAACTTCTTAAATGTGTTGATTGAAAGAGGATAACATAATATTGTCGAACTTCAGAATGGCTTTTACTAGTTGGAGAACCGTTAGTTTTGGATATGTTTACAAATTGTTGTCATTATATGATGGTTAATCTTAATTATGTTGGCCAGACCCTAACAATGACAATTGCATGTGGGCCACAGCTCCTAAGATTGTGTTTCTTGAAAGATGACAATAATATATCGTTGGACTTTGAAATGTCTTTTTCTATATGGACGGATCGGTATGTTTGGATAGTTTTCTAGATATTTATCTTTATAAGATGATGATCCATCATTTGATATTTTTTTTATGGATCCAACATGTAGTTGTACCACATATGCTCCACTTCTTGAATGTGTGTTGCTCGGAAGAGGATGACAAATTATTGTCTGACTTTGTAATGGCTTTTACTAGTTGGAACAACCACTATTTTTGAATAGTATTGTATATTGTTGGTTTTACATGATATTAATCAATGATCTGGTGTATTATATTCAAGTCATGTGAGATCCACCTCTTGATTGTGTTGTTTCGAAGATGATAATATGTATCCTCCAACTTATATAAAACGGCTCCTTCTCGTTGGATCAGGCATTATTTTCTGCAGCTTTGTGGACATTTATTGTATACGTTGATAATCCATGATCCGGTGTATGTTGGACATATCCGACAACACTAGTTGCAGTTTTACACGGTTCTTAAATGTATTGTTTTCGAAAAGGTATCCTCAAACTTCGAAATGGATTTCACTAGTTCGAAAAACCTTAATATTTGGTGCTCTTGTAGATGTTTGTCATCATATGATGATAATCCATGATCCATTAAATATTGGTCGGATCCAATAATGTTACTTACATTGTGTCCACTTCTGGAATGTGTTTCATGGAAGATGATAATTAATAAAATATCCTCAAACTTCAAAATGGATTTTATTATATTTAGAAAATTTTGTACATGTTTAGCTTTTCGAGATGATAATCTATGATCTGATGTATGTTGGCCAGATCGAATTGCACGTGTGATCCACTTTGAAATGGAATTTGCTAGTTGGACCAACCATTAATTTTGGATAGTTTTGTAGATGTTTTATCGCCATACAATGATAATCCATGATCCAGAGTATGTTCGTCAAATCCGACGACGATAGTTTCAGGTGTGATGCAAATCTTGAATGTGTTATTTGGAGCATGAAACCATTCATATTTCCACCTCAAAAATGATGAAAAATATGCAACTACATATAGGGTGTACCATGTACCCATAAATTTTGAAAGAAATATTTGTTCATTTGTGACCAACACAAAGAGATAAAATATGAGGATTGAAAATGAATTTTTAAATGCATACTTAGAGACACGTTTTGGTTATCCTTTGGTACCACAAAATACAATGTATTTTTCAACAAGATTTTACACATGCTTAAAAATCATCTTTACATAATAAAAAGATCTTTTTGGAACTTGTAGATGTTCATCGTCATACGATGATATTCCATGATCCAGAGTATGTTGGTTAAATCCGACTACGATAGTTTCAGGTGTGACCGACATCTTCAATGTGCTATTTGGAGCACAAAATCTTGATATTTCCACCTCAAAATATTATGGAAAATATATACAACAACATATAGGGTGTACCATGTACTTTTAAATTTTTGAAAGAATTATGTGTTCATTTGTGACCAACACAAAGAGTCAAAATGTGAGGATTAAAAATGAATTTTTTAAGTGCATACTTAGAGACACATTTTGTTTATCCTTTGGTATCACAAAATATGTATACACTTTATTTTTCAACAAGAGTTTACACGTGCTTAAAAATCATCTTTACCGATGTAAAAAAAACAGATCTTTTTTGGAACTTTTATATGCTGGTTTTATTTTTCTAGAAAATATCGGGCTACATGTATGATGTATCCAACTCCATATGTCCACGCTTTACCCTTAGCTACAGAGTCGTGCGATTTTGGCGTAACTCTATCCGAACACACTGACCACCTAACATGTACTTGTTTGTTGCATATAACATGGAAGATATCCCTCTTGGTCCTTTAATCCTATATTATACTAGTAAAGGTGATCTTATTTCTTAATTATGAGTTCAGATACATTGAACTGATAGGACCCAATTTTAGAGTTCGACACATATGTCCCGAATTTTGCATCTCGGACACTGAAAGGATATTAGATTATCTATAAGATGTAGTGGAGATGTTTCTTAATAAAAGTTACTACTATCTCCGATCCATAACAAGTGGATTGGATGGAGTATGAGATTTTATCCTCTAAATCAAAGAATCCGATAGAAAAAATCGCAAGGATTGGAATTCTCTTGAATTTCTATAAGAATGTTTTAAAATCAAAGACGCCCTAAATGGTTAACCTCTAGGGTCCGTGGACACATCAATTTGGCAAGATGTGCGCGAACCCGTCTGCACATTCCACACGAACGAACAATCACTATGGAATGGTGCGCTGTAGTGACTAGTGCATACAGTTGCATACTACTAGTTGCGTGTGCGGTGCATGTGGCACGCGTAGGGCCGGACGGGCAGGGACAAGCGCGCGGTCGGCACGACGTGCTATGGATTTGTGGTGTGCGCCGCCGCCGCATGGAGGCAGCATGGGGAGACAGCGAGGACGCGAGCCGGTTGGCTGTTGGTTGATCGCCGGCGAGATGGGGGATTTATTTCGGTCGTGCGGATCTCGTCCATTCTTCCTCGTTTCAGGACCAGGTTCGGGTTGTCTGAGAACGTATCCCCTGAAACGCTCAAATTCATGCACCGGCTGCACCGATGTGTTGTGGGCCTTTTGATGAAAAATAAAGGGACATGATTCGGTTGAAAGATAGGCTGCTGGCATATTTACACAATGGACCGTGTTGTATTAATGAATCAAACTAATTGTTCTCCACAGACCCGTCTCTCTCCCTTCTCTCATGTCTCGTTCGTCTCTTTCCTACTTTTCTTCCCGCTGATTGTTTCTCAAGGTTGGGGATTCCTGATTGTAGCGAATATCATAATCGAATTGATAATGAGATCTCACTAGATCTTGAATTTCCAATCTTTCGTCGTCTTCCAAATCCTCTCTTTACTCCCCAAATTCCTCAATTGAGAGGAGATCACAGCAGCAAGCTGCGTGGGCGCATGGCACCATGGTGAGGAGGTCGTGTCGTGCAGCTCACCTTCAGCATGGAGAGGGCCACTACCGTCTCCCGCAGGTCGCCCCGCCGCCGTTCCGCCCAGAGACGTCACGCACAGGCAGCCGCCGCCGTCGGCTTCCACAGATGCCTTAGCAATGTATACTTTCGTACTGCGTACAGTAGTGCAATTCGACGATGCTACAAGGTTCGCTTTGCAAATATACCAGCAGTCCACCTTGTGGTTACATCTGGTACACTCATTTTTCATCCAAAGCTCCACAACCCAACGGTGCAGCTGTTTCATAAATTCGTCCGTTTCACCAGATACGCTCTCTGCCTCGGGTGTTTGGTGGGGGCGGGGGTCGATCGCCAGGCCGCCGGGACGTGAGGGCATGAGAAGATATCTAGTGCTACCACCTCTTTGCATGCTACCGTGCTACCGTACAAAAAAACGTATTTTATACGTGTCAAAAAATTATACGAAAAAATGTGAGTACTCATGAAGCATGTCCCTACAACATCCCAAAATTTCATATCCAAAATCGACATGGACACTGAGAAACAAAAAAGATATGAAATTTTGGGATGTTGTAGGGACATGCTTCATGAGCACTCACATTTTTTTGTATAATTTTTTGACACGTATAAAATACGTCTTTTTGTACGGTAGCACGGTAGCACCTAAAGGGGTGGTAGCACTAGATATGTTCTCTCCAACCGCGCGATCCAAATGGACGCGCTGGGCCGTCCGTTTTGGGCCGTTTGGGTCGCCGCCCGGACACGCGGACAGCGCCCCGCGTCCGCGTGTCCGTTTAGTCGCAGCACATGCGTCCAACGCGCGGACGCATCGCATAACCGGAGAACCACAAAAACAAAAACAAAATGCGAATTTAAACGAAATTTCATTGAACATATGCCCTATTTTGGGCAAATTTGTACATAGCCCTATTTTGGGCAAATAAAACTAACAAAAGAAGCCTCTATATGGGCTTTTAAATTTAAACTAATATAAAAAACCCTCTATTAGGGTTTGGTCACGGCGGTGGCCGCCGGTGCGCCGCCTAGCCCCTGTGGGCGTCGTCGGCGACGTCGTCGTCGTGGACGACGTCCCCGAGGCGGTGAGGCGCTGTTGTGGCTCGGCCGCGCCGGGGGACTCCGGCCACGGAGACCACAGGCCTCCTCCCGTGCCGAGTGGGGGTCGGAGCCACACGATGTCTACGTTCCCCTCCTTTCGTAGATGTATTGGGCCTCCAAGAGCAGAGGTTTGTAGAACAATGACAAGTTTTTCCTTAAGTGGATCACCCAAGGTTTATTGAACTCGGGGAGGAAGAGGTCAAAGATATCCCTCTCATGCAACCCCAACCACAAAGCAAGAAGTCTCTTGTGTCCCCAACACACCTAGTAGGTGCACTAGTTCGGCGAAGAGATAGTGAAATACGGTGGTATAAATAAGTATGAGCAAGTAGTAACGGTGCCGTAAAATATCTTGTCGGCGTGTAGTTGATGGTGGTAGTATTGCAAGTAGTAACGCAAAGAAAAACAAGAAACAAGCAGCGATAGCGATTTAGGAACAAGGCCTAGGGATTACACTTTCACTAGTGGACACTCTCAACATTGATCACATAACAGAATAGATAAATGCATACTCTACACTTTTGTTGGATGATGAACACATTGCGTAGGATTACACGAACCCTCAATGCCGGAGTTAACAAGCTCCACAATAATGCTCATGTTTAAGTAACCTTATAGTGTAAGATAGATCAAAGGACTAAACCAAGTACTAACATAGCATGCACACTGTCACCTTCATGCATATGTAGGAGGAATAGATCACATCAATATTATCATAGCAATAGTTAACTTCGCAATCTACAAGAGATCATGATCATAGCATAAACCAAGTACTAACACGGTGCACACACTGTCACCTTTACACACGCAAGGGGAGGAATAAAACTACTTTAATAACATTGCTAGAGTAGCACATAGATAAATTGTGATACAAACTCATATGAATCTCAATCATGTAAAGCAGCTCATGAGATTATTGTATTGAGGTACATGGGAGAGATGAACCACATAGCTACCGGTACAGCCCCGAGCCTCGATGGAGAACTACTCCCTCCTCATGGGAGCAGCAGCGGTAATGAAGATGGCGGTGGAGATGGCAGCGGTGTTGATGGAGAAGCCTTCCGGGGGCACTTCCCCGCTCCGGTTAGCCGTGCTAACAGAGACTCTCGTCCCCGCATCTTGGCCTCGCGATGGCGGCGGCTCTGGAAGGTTTCTGTGGTTTTCGTCAATCGTATCAGGGTTTTCGATCCAGGGGCTTTATATAGGCGAAGAGGCGGCGCAGGAGGGTCGAAGGGGCGACGACACCATAGGGCGGCGCGGCCAGGGCCTGGGCCGCGCCGGCCTATGGTCTGGGGGCCCAGTGCCCCCCCTCTGGTCCTTCCCGGGTGTTCTGGATGCTTCCGGTGAAAATAGGAACTTGGGCGTTGATTTCGTCCGATTCCGAGAATATTTCGTTACTAGGATTTCTGAAACCAAAAACAGCAAAAAACAGGAACTGGCACTTCGGCATCTTGTTAATAGGTTAGTTCCAGAAAATGCACGAATATGACATAAAGTGTGCATAAAACATGTAGATAACATCAATAATGTGGCATGGAACATAAGAAATTATCGATACGTCGGAGACGTATCAGCATCCCCAAGCTTAGTTCTGCTCGTCCCGAGCAGGTAAAACGATAACACAGATAATTTCTGGAGTGACATGCCATCATAACCTTGATCATACTATTTGTAAAGCATATGTAGTGAATGCAGCGATCAAAACAGTGTATATGACATGAGTAAACAACTGAATCATAAAGCAAAGACTTTTCATGAATAGCACTTCAAGACAAGCATCAATAAGTCTTGCATAAGAGTTAACTCATAAAGCAATAATTCAAAGTAAAGGCATTGAAGCAAAACAAAAGAAGATTAAGTTTCAGCGGTTGCTTTCAACTTGTAACATGTATATCTCATGGATAATTGTCAATGCAAAGTAGTATAACAAGTGCAATATGCAAGTATGTAGGAATCAATGCACAGTTCACACAAGTGTTTGCTTCTTGAGGTGGAGAGAAATAGGTGAACTGACTCAACAATAAAAGTAAAAGAATGGTCCTTCAAAGAGGGAAGCATTGATTGCTATATTTTTGCTAGAGCTTTTATTTTGAAAACATAAAGAGAGCATAAAAATAAAGTTTTGAGAGGTGTATGTTGTTGTCAACGAATGGTAGCGGGTACTCTAACCCCCTTGCCAGACAAACCTTCAAAGAGCGGCTCCCATTTTATTTTATTTTGGGTGGCACTCCTTCCAACCTTTCTTTCACAAACCATGGCTAACCGAATCCTCGGGTGCCTGCCAACAATCTCATACCATGAAGGAGTGCCTTTTTATTTTAGTTTTATTATGATGACACTCCTCCCAACCTTTGCTTACACAAGCCATGGCTAACCGAATCCTTCGGGTGCCGTCCAACAATCACATACCATGGAGGAGTGTCTATTTTTGTTAATTAATTTGGGACTGGGAATCCCATTGCCAGCTCTTTTTGCAAAATTATTGGATAAGCGGATGAAGCCACTAGTCCATTGGTGAAAGTTGCCCAACAAGATTGAAAGATAAACACCACATACTTCCTCATGAGCTATAAAACATTGACACAAATAAGAGGTAATAAATTTTGAATTGTTTAAAGGTAGCACTCAAGCAATTTACTTTGGAATGGCGGAGAAATACCATGTAGTAGGTAGGTATGGTGGACACAAATGGCATAGTGGTTGTTTGGCTCAAGGATTTGGATGCATGAGAAGTATTCCCTCTCGATACAAGGTTTAGGCTAGCAAGGCTATTTGAAACAAACACAAGGATGAACCGGTGCAGCAAAACTCACATAAAAGACATATTGTAAACATTATAAGACTCTACACCGTCTTCCGTGTTGTTCAAACTCAATACTAGAAATTATCTAGACCTTAGAGAGACCAAATATGCAAACCAAATTTTAGCATGCTCTATGCATTTCTTCATTAATGGGTGCAAAGCATATGATGCAAGAGCTTAAACATGAGCACAACAATTGCCAAGTATCACATTACCCAAGACATTTATAGCAATTACTACATGTATCATTTTCCAATTCCAACCATATAACAATTTAACGAAGGAGAAACTTCGCCATGAATACTATGAGTAGAAACCAAGGACATACTTGTCCATATGCTACAGCGGAGCGTGTCTCTCTCCCATAAAGTGAATGCTAGGATCCATTTTATTCAAACAAAACAAAAAATAAAAACAAACCGACGCTCCAAGAAAAAGCACATAAGATGTGATGGAATAAAAATATAGTTTCAGGGGAGGAACCTGATAGTGTTGTCGATGAAGAAGGGGATGCCTTGGGCATCCCCAAGCTTAGACGCTTGAGTCTTCTTAGAATATGCAGGGGTGAACCACCGGGGCATCCCCAAGCTTAGAGCTTTCACTCTTCTTGATCATAGTATATCATCCTCCTCTCTTGACCCTTGAAAACTTCCTTCACACCAAACTTCTCATAAACTTCATTAGAGGGGTTAGTACATAATCAAAAACTCACATGTTCAGAGGTGACACAATCATTCTTAACACTTCTGGACATTGCTCAAAGCTACTGGAGTTTAATGGAACAAAGAAATCCATCCCACATAGCAAAAGAGGCAATGCGAAATAAAAGGCAGAATCTGTCAAAACAGAACAGTCCGTAAAGACGAATTTCTAATAAATACTTCCGTTGCTCAAATCAGAAAACTCAAAACTAATGAAAGTTGCGTACATATCTGAGGAACACGCACGTAAATTGGCATATTTTTCTGATTTTTCTACAGAGAGAAAATCCCAGATTCGTTACAGATAGAAATCTGTTTCTGCGCAGAAATCCAAATCTAGTATCAACCTTCGATTAGAGGCTTTACTTGGCACAACAAAACACAAAACTAAGATAAGGAGAGGTTGCTACTGTAGTAAACAACTTCCAAGACACAAATATAAAACAAAATACTGTAGCAAAATAACACATAGGTTATCTCCCAAGAAGTTCTTTCTTTATAGCCATTAAGATGGGCTCAGCAGTTTTAATGATGCACTCGCAAGAAATAATACTTGAAGCAAAAGAGAGCATCAAGAGGCAAATTGAAAACACATTTAAGTCTAACATGCTTCCTATGAAAAGGAATCTTGCACAGAAATAAATTCATGAAGAGCAAAATGACAAGATCAGGAAGATAAAACAAGTGTAGCTTCAAAAATTTCAGCACATAGAGAGGCATTTTAGTAACATGAAAATTTCTACAACCATATTTTCCTCTCTCATAATAACTTTCAGTAGCAACATGAGCAAACTCAACAATATAACTATCACATAAAGCATTTTTATCATGAGTCTCATGCATAAAATTATTACTCTCCACATAGGCATAATCAATTTTATTAGTAGTAGTGGGAGCAAATTCAACAAAGTAGCTATCATTATTATTCTCATCAAGTGTAGGAGGCATAGTATAATCACAACAAAATTTACTCTCCATAGTAGGTGGCACCAAAAGACCACTATCATTATAATCATCATAAATAGGAGGCAAAGTATCATCAAAGAAAATTTTCTCCTCAATGCTTGGGGGACTAAAAAGATCATGAAAACCAGCTTCCCCAAGCTTAGAACTTTCTATATTATTATCAATAATGGTGTTCAAAGCGTTCATACTAATATTACTACCAGCATGCAAACAAGATTCAATAGGTTTTTTAATTTTCGCATCAAACAATCCATGTTTTAAATCAGGAAATAGAAATAGAAGCTCATTCTTGTCCATTATGCCAAACTAGTGTAAACAAGAAACAAAAAGATGCAATTGCAGGATCTAAAGGAAATAGCTTCGAGTACTTACGGCGCCGGAAAATAGCTTAGTAGCCGAGGTCCGGAGTGTGAGTACCTTTTACCTTTCCTCCCCGGCAACGGCGCCAGAAAATAGCTTGATGTCTACGTTCCCCCTCCTTTCCTGTAGACAGTGTTGGGCCTCCAAGAGCAGAGGTTTGTAGAACAGCAGCAAGTTTTCCCTTAAGTGGATCACCCAAGGTTTATCGAACTCAGGGAGGAAGAGGTCAAAGATATCCCTCTCATGCAACCCTGCAACCACAAAGCAAGAAGTCTCTTGTGTCCCCAACACACCTAGTAGGTGCACTAGTTCGGCGAAGAGATAGTGAAATACAGGTGGTATAAATAAGTATGAGCAGTAGTAACGGTGCCAGAAAATAGCTTGCTGGCGTGTAGTTGATGGTGGTAGTATTGCAGCAGTAGTAACGCAGTAAAACAGTAAACAAGCAGCGATAGCAGTATTTAGGAACAAGGCCTAGGGATTACACTTTCACTAGTGGACACTCTCAACATTGATCACATAACAGAATAGATAAATGCATACTCTACACTTTTGTTGGATGATGAACACATTGCGTAGGATTACACGAACCCTAAATGCCGGAGTTAACAAGCTCCACAATAATGCTCATGTTTAAGTAACCTTATAGTGTAAGATAGATCAAAGGACTAAACCAAGTACTAACATAGCATGCACACTGTCACCTTCATGCATATGTAGGAGGAATAGATCACATCAATATTATCATAGCAATAGTTAACTTCGCAATCTACAAGAGATCATGATCATAGCATAAACCAAGTACTAACACGGTGCACACACTGTCACCTTTACACACGTGCAGGAGGAATAAAACTACTTTAATAACATTGCTAGAGTAGCACATAGATAAATTGTGATACAAACTCATATGAATCTCAATCATGTAAAGCAGCTCATGAGATTATTGTATTGAGGTACATGGGAGAGATGAACTACATAGCTACCGGTACAGCCCCGAGCCTCGATGGAGAACTACTCCCTCCTCATGGGAGCAGCAGCGGTGATGAAGATGGCGGTGGAGATGGCAGCGATGTTGATGGAGAAGCCTTCCGGGGGCACTTCCCCGCTCCGGCAGCGTGCCGGAACAGAGACTCCTGTCCCCCAGATCTTGGCCTCGGGATGGCGGCGGCTCTGTAAGGTTTCTGTGGTTTTCGTCAATCGTATCAGGGTTTTCGATCCAGGGGCTTTATATAGGCGAAGAGGCGGCGCATGAGGGTCGAAGGGGCGACGACACCATAGGGCGGCGCGGCCAGGGCCTGGGCCGCGCCGGCCTATGGTCTGGGGGCCCAGTGCCCCCCCTCTGGTCCTTCCCGGGTGTTCTGGATGCTTCCGGTGAAAATAGGAACTTGGGCGTTGATTTCGTCCGATTCCGAGAATATTTCGTTACTAGGATTTCTGAAACCAAAAACAGCAAAAAACAGGAACTGGCACTTCGGCATCTTGTTAATAGGTTAGTTCCAGAAAATGCACGAATATGACATAAAGTGTGCATAAAACATGTAGATAACATCAATAATGTGGCATGGAACATAAGAAATTATCGATACGTCGGAGACGTATCACCACCCGAGGCTGCGGCGGCGCACGGAGCAGCGCCTCCTCCCTGAGGCGCTGCTGCCTCTCCTGCCAGGCGCGGCGCCTGGCCTCCTGGCGGCGCCGCTCCTCTGCGCGGCGCCTGGCCTCCTGCCACCGCTGCTCCTCGCGGCGCTCCTCGTCGGCGCGGCGCCTGGCCTCCTCCCGCCGCGCTGCTTCCTCCTCCTCCCGTCGCGCCTGGCGGGCCTGGGCGTAGAGCTCCCAGAGCTCCGCTTCCTCCTCCGCCAGACGCGCCGCCTCCTCCATCTCGGACGTTCGAATGGCCGCCTGGAGGTGCGGCCATTTCTCGTCCTCCTCCGCCACCGAGATGAGCAGCGCGGCGCGGAGGTCCGGGTCCTCCTCCGAGGACTCGGGCTTGGGCTCGAGCAGCAGCGGCGGTGGTTGCGGAAATGCCGCGCCGCCGCGGGCGGCCTCTCCGATGTGGAGGCCGCCTGGGTTTCCGCACGATGGCCGCGGCGCCGGCGGACGACGCCGGCTGCTGCTCGCCTCGTCGTCGTTGGCTCCGGCGAAAACTCGCTTCGGGGCCATGGCGGCGGTTTCGCTGCGGGAGTGGAGTGGGGACTGGAGTGGAGGGCCAGATCCCCTCCAGTCCCCATTTAATACCCCCCGGGTCACCAACAGGTGGGCCCAAAGGAGACGAGGCGACGGACGCCCGGACGCGAGCGAACGCCGCGTGCCATCCGCGGCCACGCAAACCTAGCCCAGATTTGGGCCGGGTTTGCGTCGTTCCGGACGCCGCGGCCGTCCGCTTTTGCGGTGCGTCCCCGCGCTGGGCCGCGTTTTTGTCCGGCTCGACCCAAATGAACGCGCGGGCGCGGTTTGGGTCGCGCGGTTGGAGATGCCCTGAGTACGTGACGACGATGGGATATTGCCGGTGTATGACCTGGAGTTTGACAGGGACTGGTCGACGGCGGCGAAGAGACGAGCTGAGCCGCCGTGTCACTCTCGCTCCGGCCGTCAGGTAGCGTCAGAGCGGCTGCTTCCATTCGGAAGTCGCCTGCCTGCGCTCACCCTGAGTTTTGACCACAGTAATCAAAAGTACCGAGGCAAGAAAGTCCCACTGCTTTGTTTCTAGGTAAACACGTCCGAATGTTGATTTCACTTCTTTTTCCAACCGGCGTTGGACAAGTTCGTCCCACCTCCGCCGGTTCACCTTTGCTACAGGATGTCAACATGACTCTTTCCCTTTCCGCCCTACGTTGAGCAAATTGTCTCAGGTCAGACAGCTACACATGTTAAGCAGCATGTGCACCTTTAGTAACAGTAGAATGTGTAACTTAGCATTTCCATCTTCTGTGTATAAATGAGATTTTCATACTCTAAAACTTGATCAACTTCGAAGCTCGAAGGGTTTTCTTATCAGACAATGGAACATTGCAAATCCAAAAGTCAAATACCAAGACTCCGCCTCGTCCTAGCACAGTACAATCTTGTTTCTTTTGTAGACCCTGTTTTGATCGATGAGATGAAGCTTTGACCAACAATTGCGCTGCTAATTTTCTGTTTACAACATATACATAGTTGGAAATGTTATTAAGTACTTTCACATAACAATGTAATGCCCCCCACAAAAAGGATGCAAATCTAATGCCATTAAGTTTATGTTATATAATTAGTATATTAATCATGTAATTAGTTATCGAAGACCTGACATAGAAAATATGCAAAACCTATCCCCTCATATCGGCAAATAAGGGAGCTGCTGACTGAAGGGCTCCGCTACTAGTCACCTTTTTATGTGTGCCATTTTTCTTTTGCTTGTACTATTTAGGTTTACATTTTTTATTTCTTTTTTCAAAATTTATTACTCCCTCAGGTCTCTTTTAAGTGACTCAGATTTAGTACAACCTTTTACTAAATTCGAGTCAATTAAAAAGGCCCGGAGGGAGTAACTTATTTCATGATGGTATGGTTTTTTATTTGTTTTCCTAATTTTATTTTTTCCATTATTTTCATTTTAATACATAAAGCGATTTAAAGATACATAAACCATTAATTTCTATTTGTATGAACATTTTTTATTATATGCGGAGTATAGAAATAACGTTCTATAACACATGAAATTTTTTGTGATATGTGTGAACACTTTTTTATGTCAAAATTTATTTAGATGTATGTGAGCATTTATGTTTTACAACACATAATTTTTTTTTATTTCTAAACATGCTACAAAAAGGTGATAGAAGTTCCTAGATTTATGAAAAATCTATACATGTTATAAATCATATATAAAATCCATCAGGCAGATCAAGCTCTATTTGCTAAACGTGAAAACTTTCTGGTGAAAATAGAACCTTAGAAAAGACCAGAACCATAAACAGGCCATGCCCCCAGGCTAGCCCATGTATGTGGGCTTTAAGCAACATATTTACTCCGTATCGTATGTTCCTCAAAAAATGTACTCCCTCTGTTCTATATTAGTTATGGATGATTTAGTATAAAGTTGTACAAAACAAATGACAACTAATATGAAATGGAGGGACTATGCATCACTTGAAAGATTCCTATCGTAGAATCGCTCAGGTAGCTAGGCAAAAAAAATCAATGGGTGTTACTCTAATTTTGTTGGCTCAACTTTGTTTTTTATAGTTTGATTTGTTCCATTCTCTCTCTCTTCATAAAAGTTTATGTTTCTACGCATCTAACGGCTGTGGAAGCACCCACAGCCATGCTTGGGTGTACAAATGTATTTCCGTCTGTTGAGTTCACACATTTTTACTTGTTTTTCCTCTCTACCATCTTTCCTTTTTAAACCATGTTTTACATATTTTTCATGGTTTTTTTTTGTTCCATTTGGTTTGATTTGTTTTCTTATTGTGTGGTTATGTTCCACGCGCACTATTTTTCATATATATAGTTATGATTTGTTTCATTAGTGCTAACTTTTTGTCGCAAATACTCCATTTTTTTCTCCAGTTAGTAGTCCTAAGTTGTTTCTCATGTATTCAACTTTTGGGTTTGCATGATCTACATATATTGGTGCTAATGGTTTGTTCTAGACAGTCCATTTTTTTTTTTGTTCTAACAGAAGTCGTGATTCATTTCTGATGTGTCTATTTTTTTCTACATGATCTATTTTTGATCCTCTTGTACCGTGTTTTATTTCATGTGCTCTACAATTTCCTTTAACTTTGTCCATATTCTAGTTGCACATGTAGTCGTACTTCGTTCCATGGATGCCACTATTTTATTTCCACTTAGACTAGTTCCCTTTGAACTCATGATTTGTCCCACGGTCACTAATATTTTTCCGCGTATTTGATTGTTTTGTTTGCATGTATACATGATTTGTTCCTTGAACTCTATAATTTTTACCAAGTTGTAGTGTGATTTTATTTCATTTACATTAATTTGTTGTTCCCTATGTAGAAGAATTTTGTTCGTCAGATGTTGCATTTCTTGTTCCACTTACAGTTGTTACGAACTGATCAGATGAAGTGCTGATTGATTTAGTCCCATGCAGCTAGTCCAAGGATATTTTGACGTGTTTATATAGCCCGTTATGCCCGAGAAAGACAAAGGCGTGTTTGGAGAAAATGAATGATAAAATGGGACAGCTTGTTGGATGGGTTGTTGTGTAATTTGGCTAGGCCTAGTGGATTGTATGTTCGGGCGGCTGGGAGGAGGACCCTATATTGTGTTCTCTCTTTTCGACATAACTACAAAGCTACAACAGGCTGTTGTCGGTGCAATTGCATCTGCGTTGAAGACAATGTTAGAGTAGTACTTATAACTCGAAAAAAAATCTTTAGGCCTCGAGAACTCTAGGGAGCTTTGTTTCTGAAAATTTTGAAAAATAAGTCAGAAATTCTGAAAAACAAGCACCTATACTTGTCTAGCATGTGTACCAAAATTCGTCAACAATTGTTTTCCCATATGTAGTCCACCGTACAAAATGTCAAGAGCAAAATCAAGTTTCTCTTGACCTTTTTGGGAACCACAATTTTGATTTTCTTTCAAAATCCCGAGATTCGATAACACTATAGGACACTCTAGGTGTGTAGTAACAATGGCGAAAAAGAATGAAAGATGCATATCAAGAAATTTCTCTTTTTTCTTCAATAGTTTTTTACCTTTTGGTTGCCAAAATATGATGGTAGAACCCATAAATGTGCCGTAGCACTAGATTTTTTTTGCGGACATGGACGTGGAGGTGGAGCATGTGAGATTCTAGTCTGAATCGCACATTTCAAAATCTTCTACTACCTCTGTCCATAAGAGGATATCGAAAGTTTATCTAAATTCAAAAGCATCTAGATGCTTTTTAGTGTATACATACATCTTAACTTGAACAACCTTCGTCTTTTTATGGACGGAGGGAGCAGGTTTTGGCGGATGCCTTTGTTCTTTTCTGGAACATCAGTGATCGGTGCAAGTTGTTTATCTCTCTCACTTGCATTTTTATCTCAGCAAACGTTACATGCATGTGTAACAATGCGCTTGTAACCACAGCCGACAAAACAACTCTCTAGCTAGAGGAAGAAGCGCAATTGCACAACCAGAGCCAACCAATGGCTCGAAGTTTGAAGCCTAATTGACCGTGGATGGATGAAGGAATGAATGTTCGGTGTCTCGTCATTTCCCTGTCAACGCCTCCGTCTGAATTTTTAGGCCCATGTATCTGTTCGATCAAATTTCAGCGAAACAGAGAGAGGCAGATGATCAACGAATTCCGTCAGAGGCTCACAGCAAAATGCAGAAGTTTTCAGGCAGAAAGATGTTTACCTGCCGAGCATCATGACGGTGGCCTGCGGGTTGGTGCCGGGGGAGTACTTGAATGTGGAGCTGTCGACGACGCGGAGCCCCTCGACGCCGATGACCCGGTAGTCCTGGTCGACGACGGGCCCGACGTGGCAGCCGCCGTGGTAGTGCCAGATGGTCATCACCGTGTCCCGGCAGTACTGCTGCAGCGGCCTGGTGTCCCTGGGGTGGCGCGGCAGCAGGTTGAGGAAGTTGGCGAGCTTGGCGCGGTCGAAGGCGGCGTCCATGGCGGTGGCGTTGGCGTAGGTGAACCGGGAGAATGCCCGCGACCGCACCACCCGCTCGATGGTCTCGATCCCGCGCACGCACCGCTCCACGTCCTTGGGGTCCTTGAAGTAGTTGAACGTCACCGCCGGGTTCGCGCGCGGGTCCGTCGACCGCAGCTCGATGTGCCCCGTCGAGAGCGGGCCCAGGATCTTCTCCAGGATGAAGCCGCCGCGGAAGGCTCGCCGGTCCAGCGCACGCATCGCGTCCGCCGCCCGCCGCATCGCCTCCGGCGTCCTCTCGCTCGGCGGCAGCGTGCCCAGCTGCCCCGTCTGCAAGGTCACCGCCAGTGTCATGCCATTGCCACGTTTGAAGTTTGGACAAGGTGTCAGCCTGTGAGGACGTGCGACGGTGCGTACCATGGGGGAGAACATGCCGAAGGTGTGCGAGCGGCGGCGGACGCCGCTGGCATGGAGGGGGATGCCGAACTGTGAGCCGCTGACGCCCTCGATGAAGCTGCCGAAGCGGGTGACGCCGACGATCTGGACGAGGGAGAGCGTGACGGGGACGGGCGACGGGACGAACACCGAGTTCATCGGGTTGTCGGCGACGCCCTGCCCGACCATCGGGTGATCCATGACGGCGCGGATGCCGTGCTTCTCTAACTGGCCCCGCGGGCCGACGCCGCTCAGCATCAGCAGCTGCGGGCTCCCCAGCGTCCCCGCCGCCAGGATCACCTCGCTCTTCCCGCCGCCCCGCAGGTACACGCGGTGCTGCACCCCCATGGGGTCCGTGAACACCACCCCGTACGCCACCGGCTTCGCCGAACCCTCTGCACGCACACATTTCCATTTCAGTACCTGCATATATAGAGCGAGCACTGCGCGCGTGTGCATGTAGTTACGTACCTCTGTGGCGGAAGAGGATCTGTGACACGGTGGCGTGGAGGAACACGGTGAGGCGCCTGGGGTTGGCGGTGCGGAGGAAGTCGGCGGCGGTGTGGCGGCGGCCGGTGCTGTCGAAGATGGTGCCGCCGATCTTGGTGCCAGGGACGTGGTCGAACGTGTAGCCATTGTCCGGGGTCACGCCGGCCTGGAGGAGCCCTTCCCGGAGAGCGCACTGCCACTTGGGCACGTCGGGGCGGAACACCAGCTCCTTCTCCACCCACCGGTACGACGCGTTCACCAGCCGTGTGTCCCACCCGGCGGCGCGCACGTACTCGCCGCTGGCGCGCGTGTAGAAGCCGGCGTTGAGGCAGCTCCCGCCGCCGAGCACCCGCGCCCTGGCGTTCACCACGCCGTCCTCGGACACGAACCGCTGCGCGGGGGACCGCGGCGACGTGTCCGCCAGCGCGTCCGCGAAGTGGTACTCGCTGGACACGTTGCGGTTGCCGTACGGGTAGCCGCCGCGCTCCAGGAGGAGCACCCGCGAGTGCTCCGACAGCGTCGCCGCCAGCGGGCACCCCGCCGTGCCGCCGCCGACGACGATGTAGTTGAAGTGGGACACCAGGGGCGCGTCCCGCGCGTGCCGCACGAACCGGAAGTTGTACCGCTGCTGCCTCTGGGCTTCCTCCGCGCCTCCTTTGTCCTCTCCCTGCTGCGCGGCGACTGGTCTGAGGCAGGATGAGACGAAAAGTGTTGCTGCCACGGCTAGTACTGCCACTGGCGAGCCACGATGGCCAGGCGCCGCCATGGATTTCGTCAGAGTAATCTTCGCCGCCGTTTGCTGGCAACGTGTCGGATTTGTTTATATAGATTGGGACTGTGATTCGATTAGATAAAAGTTAGCTGCCAATTAGGGGCGCTGATATGTGCTGATTCCTAGTGCAAAGATGAGCCCCGAGGGATCCGGCCGGGTGGTGATAGAAAGAACAGCGGCGTCCTCGAGAGCCTTTGCATGCGGGCTAAAGTAATTAGACTTTTTAAATTGAGTGACACTAGTAATAAGTTATACTCCCTCCATACCGGTTTATTAGGCTTATTAGTAGAAGCTCTGCGACCTAGGCGCTCAACTATTGGCACAATTTTACCCTCTAATATCGCACTGTTATGTTAACTAGCACAGTGGCCCTCGCAAATGCGAGGTCATCATCTAGAAAGTATATATAATAACTTTTATCGTTATATAGAAACTTGGAGTGTTATGTGATCATAATTTACACGGTTCAAGCCAACATAAATATTTTGCTCGATAAAATATCATTTATGTGCAAAATATCATTTAGTCATTTTTAATTTAGGCGAATGATTAATGTTACATTGTAAACAAATGTATGGATGACCACACATGTATTTTGTATATGATACTTTAACCATAAATCCCGAAAAATTTCTACCTCCTTTCTTCTTCATATATTTTTCTGATCAGGAAAAATAAAAATTTATGTCAGTTATTTTGATCAATAAGTAAAAATTATTGAATGTAGTTTTTGTTTGATGTTACTCTATTGTGAGGTCAAAACATAAATTATACATGTTAATTTTACATCTATTTAGACAAAATAAAATATATATGTTTATGTCTAAGTAATTGATTCTCGCAAGATGCCATTCATGCTACTAATATCAATTCGTCGTGGTTTATTATAGTGAAGATATACCCAATAGTTCACATTGATTTTCAATACTTAGTCATGTATGTGTCATACGGAACTATACATTTATATAACTATTTTTTTATATATATGACTATGAACTAATCTCGTTAGCTAGATCCTAGTTACACATTTTATATCCAATCATGTATCTCTTCAAATTACTATGGCAGTGTTCACAATTGCTCGCCAACATGCTTGTAACGACGCCGCTGGCTGATTTTTACCGTTGCTGGAAATGATAGAAGTGGTAAACTGACGGGAGCGGCTTTTTGGAGCACTACCTCTACTTCATGCATTCAAAATTACCCTATCTTTTGGGTTTAGTCAAAATTAAACTGCATAAAGTTTAACCAAATATATATATATATATATATATATAATCAACATCAAAAATACAAAATCATTATTATTACAATCATAATAGAATTTATTTTCAAATTCTATTATGAAATTTGACATTTTTTGCTACATTTTTTGCCAGAATTTACAAATTTCATATTTAGCTATGTTCAGGATGGTAGGGTAAATGAAAACGGAGAAAGTATCTACTAATTAGTTTACACTTTATAATTATTTTTTACAACTACCCACAATCCATCCATGCCTCCACTGTAGCTAGCTAGTTTTGGAAGGTCTCGACTGGGTTGATTTCCATGCCTTAAGTTTTCACGTCGTGCTACCACGGTCAGCCAGTTTGGTTTTTTTCCTTTTTCTTTTTATAAACAACTACCATATCATGATCTATCGAGATAGCTATGTTGCACATCTTTTTTTTTTGAGGAACATGCACGGTTGCTTTTATCGGAGGCAGCATTCATCGCTTAGGCTGGTGCCAACGCGGGCTGGAGGGCGGGCGCTACCGCCCGAATTGGGGTGAGAGGCGGGCGACAGCGGGGCGAGACGCTAGCGGCGGGCGGTGGCGCTGGCGCCCGGCGGTAGGGGGCGGTACCGCCCGCCTATAGCCCGCGTTGGAGGCGAGAGCGGGGCGAGAGGGAGGCGATAGCGGTGCTAGTGGGGGCGGTAGGGAGGCGGTAGGGAGGAGAGAGGAAGTGAGAGCTGGCACTATAGCCCGTGCACCGGCACCATGGGGTGAGAGTGGGGTGAGAGTGGGGGTGAGAGCTGACGTGGCGAGGCTATAGTGGGGTGATGTATTGGCACCAGCCTTAATTAGGGGGCCAGTGTAGATCCTTTTCCATTTTATTTACAGCAACTACGCTCAATCCAATGTAGGCAGGATAGTCTAATTTGAACGTAAAAAGAAGTTTTGCCTGTCTCTAACCGGCCGAGGTAACTAATTTTTTTCTTGCAGCTACAGTCCAGCCAAGTCACGGTACATATATAAATCAATCTTGGCTGGTTTTTATACAAACATAGTAAGGCAGTTTTTTTTTCTTGTTTTGCTATCACGTTCCAGCTAAGTTGCGGTACCTAAATCGTGTCAAATATGTTAACATGACTACTAATATTTTATAAAATCGCAGCCATATATTATAGATCTAACCATCAAAATTAATTTAGATGATGTGGATTAACGTGACGGCTCTATTAAAACCCCTCATTTTGCTTTTAGTATATAATAGATAACGAACAGGGTTTCCTTTTTTTAGAGGATGAACCACACGTATTTTTTTATGGCCTGCTTAGATATTTCTGTCCAAACGGAAGATTGGAGACTATTTGTCCTATTAGTTTTGTTTCCCGGATGGTGCATGTCCGTATCAAACGTGACATATCATGTATGTCCACAAAAGATAAGCTCGTACATGTTACGTAAATTTATTAAATCTTGACCATTAAAATATAGATCTAAGAGCTAAAATAATTCTAATGATGTGGATTAACCTCGAGTCTCTATTTTAGATCTCTGTATTTTGCTTTTAGTATATAATAGAATAGATTTCCATGATTAATGTGAAGAGATAAGCAACCGGCTGTTTTCTAGGCGCATGCATTGGCTAATTCCTCCCGCATGCAGCCTAATAGTAACCTCCGGCTGCATGTGCCCCCTAAGCTACCAATCAGGTCCGTGTAATCAGTGCATGCATGTATTTTCTCCCCATAATCTCCCTAATTAACGCTCCATTAAATGATAATTGAGCCTAATTTTTGGGGTTTTCTCTAATTTCAATAGAAGCCCAGTAATCCGGTATGGAGGGAGTAATAATTACTGTCATCATTACTACGATCAGTTGTTGTGATCAGATGTAGAAGACGAGCTCTAAACACGGGGTTGATTAAGAGCGAGTACAATAAGGTACAGTTAGAGCAAGTACAATAAGTTCTAGTCAGCTGGCTATAAGGATTAAAATAGTATATTATTGCTTAATTGGAGGAGAGATGGGAGGAGAGAGAAGGAGAGTGGGCTCTTATGCAAGAGCCAGCTCTAGCACGTGCTCCTAGGCACTTTATGAGAGTGAAAGGTGGGCCACACATTAATTAAGTACTACATTTTTATAGCTCACTATTATATATGTTGGCTCTAAGTTGGCTATAGATGACATGACAATTGGCTTATAGCCAGCAACTGGCTATACTATTGGAATTACTCTTAGCAGGCTATAAAAGTTAAAATAATATAGTTTTGCTGAGTTGGATGAGAGAGAAGAGGAGAGAGAAGAGAATCATGCTACAAGATAATAGCTAGCTGCAGCGCGTGCTCCTAGGCACTTTGTGAGAGTGATATGTGGGCTATCTACATAAAAAGTAGCACACTTCTATAGCTAACTATTGTACATATTGGCTATAAGCTAACTATAGATGACATGGCACTTTCTTATAGCCCGTTGATGGATTTTCTATTGTTCTTGCTCTAGGTGAGTAGGCATAACCAATGGTGGGTCGATCTCCACGTGTGAGGACAAGTGGCCTAGAGCAGGTCTTTGCCAAGTGTCTCCACAGGTAAGGGAAGACACGGCAAAGACTGCAAATGGACCATGGCTAGATCTTTGCCGAAGGTTGAGCCTTTTGGACTCCATCTGCCGCGGCCCGGAGGGATGTGCTTTTTATTTAGCAAGAGGTTTTTGGTTGGCTCTAAGCAAAGACAACTTTTGTCGTGTGCCCCGGTGTTTGTCTCTCAGCAAACACAAGGACACAAGAGGCAAACGCCCAATTTTTGTAGTGTCATAAGTGCTGGAGATAGTATCTTTCTATTCTTAATAGGTGATCCCATTTCTTTTCACATGAAGCCTATCCACCTCATCAAGCATATTTGAGCAATCCTAGCTTGCCATGTGTCATAAAATTGCCACCTCAGCCAAACAAATATTACTTCCTAAATAATTGCCCAATTCATCCATTGATGTTTCTGTTTCCTAATTTATTGATCATGCACAAATATTACTTCCTAAATAATTGCCCAATTCATCCATTGATGTTTCTGTTTCCTAATTTATTGATCATGCAGCACCAATTATCTTCGCGTTCTGAAACTGAATAGGCACGATAGATGGCTCCTATATACAACACTAACACATTCTAAATGGGTTTTAACTCCCATTGAATTTGTTTGAGCGCTTAAACTCCTTCAATTACTAGGACGTAGATCCTGCATTCATGCAATCGTGCCTGATGGGATTTCTGACCATCCAAGTATTTATTTTCCATGTCTGTGTCTTGGCTCGTGGCTAGAAGGTTGTTTGCACGCCTCCCTCTCTCATCGCCCCAAACTTCTGAGCAGCCTTTGCTGTCGCTGAATTGCCGGGCGCTGCTGTTCTTGCTACCAACCATGAGCCACGAGATCAAGCAACTAATTGTAGGATAACGTTGCATAGAAAACAAAAATTTTCCTACCGCGAACACGCAATCCAAGCCAAGATGCAATCTAGAAGACGGTAGCAACGAGGGGTTTATCGAGTCTCACCCTTGAAGAGATTCCAAAGCCTACAAGAGTAGGCTCTTGTTGCTGCGGTAGACGTTCACTTGCCGCTTGCAAAAGCGCGTAGAAGATCTTGGTCACGATCGCTTCCGGCGCCACGAACGGGCAGCACCTCCGTACTCGGTCACACGTTCGGTTGTTGATGAAGACGACGTCCACCTCCCCGTTCCAGCGGGCAGCGGAAGTAGTAGCTCCTCCTTGAATCCGGCAGCACGACGGCGTGGTGGCGGTGGCGGTGGAGATCTCCGGCAGAGCTTCGCTAAGCATATGCGGGAGAAGTGGAGGAGGAGAAGAAGCTAGGGTTTGGGGAGAGAGGGGGGTTGGGCGCCGGCCCTCTAAGGGGTGCGGCCAAGGCTGAGCCAAAGAGTGGCTGCCCCCCTCCCTCTCCTCCTCATTATATAGGTGGAAGCCCCAAGAGTTCTAGTCCAAGTCTTCGAATAAGACCCCAACACTAAAACCTCCCATATATGGGAAACCTACTCAAGGAGGGAGTCCCACTCAAGGTGGGACTCCCACCTTTCCTTGAGGTGGGGTGGCCGGCCACCTCTAGGTGGAGCCCACCTAGGACTCCTCCTTTAGGGTTTGGCTGGTCAAGCTTGTGGAGTCCTTCCGGGACTCCACCTTCCAAAGTGCGTTTCTTCCGGACTTTTCTAGAACCTTCTAGAACCTGCCATAAATACACCGGATCATTTCCAAACTTGGAATATGACTTCCCATATATGAATCTTATTCTCCGGACCATTCCGGAACTCCTCGTGATGTCCGGGATCTCATCCGGGACTCCGAACAAATATTCGAACTCCATTCCATATTCAAGTTCTACCATTTCAACATCCAACTTTAAGTGTGTCACCCTACGGTTCGTGAACTATGCGGACATGGTTGAGTACTCACTCCGACCAATAACCAATAGCGGGATCTGGAGATCCATAATGGCTCCCACATATTCAACGATGACTTTAGTGATCGAATGAACCATTCACATACAATACCAATTCCCTTTGTCACGCGATATTTTACTTGTCCGAGGTTTGATCTTCGGTATCACTCTATACCTTGTTCAACCTCGTCTCCTGACAAGTACTCTTTACTCGTACCGTGGTATGTGGTCTCTTATGAACTCATTCATATGCTTGCAAGACATTAGACGACATTCCACCGAGAGGGCCCAGAGTATATCTATCCGTCATCGGGATGGACAAATCCCACTGTTGATCCATATGCCTCAACTCATACTTTCCGGATACTTAATCCCACCTTTATAGCCACCCATTTACGCAGTGGTGTTTGGTGTAATCAAAGTACCTTTTCGGTATAAGTGATTTACATGATCTCATGGTCATAAGGACTAAGTAACTATGTATCGAAAGCTTATAGCAAATAACTTAATGACGAGATCTTATGCTACGCTTAATTGGGTGTGTCCATTACATCATTCATATAATGATATAACCTTGTTATTAATAACATCCAATGTTCATGATTATGAAACTAATCATCCATTAATCAACAAGCTAGTTTAAGAGGCATACTAGGGACTTCTTTGTTGTCTACATATCACACATGTATTAATGTTTCGGTTAATACAATTATAGCATGATATATAAACATTTATCATAAACATAAAGATATAAATAATAATCACTTTATTATTGCCTCTAGGGCATATCTCCTTCAGTCTCCCACTTGCACTAGAGTCAATAATCTAGTTTACATTTGTAAAGATATAACACCTTGGTCTTCTGGTGCTTTACCATGTTTTGCTCACAGGAGAGGTTTTAGTCAACGGATCTGACATGCTCAGAACCGTATGTATTTTGTAATTCATCTGCGTCTCAACGCATCACTCATTTCCAAATGAGTCGCCATTAAATATGTTTGGTCTTCTGGTGGAACCTTAATTCCGCGGTCTGAAATATGTCACTAATATTGTCACACACAATATAGCTTCAAAGTTCTGACTCTGTCGGAAATACACCAAGTTCTCAAAGAACCTCTTGACTTAACATCCTTTGTCATTGTCAAAACAATGACATACTCTGCCTTCTTTTGTAGATTCCGTCACAATATTTAGAACTCTTCTAAATCTAGCATAGACAACTTCTAGCTCATTGTGCTACCTTTTAAACAACACTTAGTCTAATTTGAGATTGAAATTATATTTTATATGTGACAAAACCAATATCGGTGTAACACCTTACAGCGATTTGTTTGTCATTTCTTCATACAAAACTATATATATATATATCCTTAGTTCTTATAAAGTACTCAAGAATATTCTTACTGTCGTCCAATGATCATCATATGAATCATTCTGGTATATGCTCATAACACTTTATAGCACATGACATCTGATTGTGTACATATTATTCGTGATCTATAATCACTCATGTGTTTTTACTTATTGAGTGTCAGATACACTCAAGTCTTGTTAAACCTTCACATGACAAGAACATTTTCTTAATATTTCTATATTGAACTATTTCAATATCCATTCTATGTACTTTGATTTAAACTTATTATGTGTTTCAATCTATCTTCATAGATCTTGACACTAAATATGTTTTAGTCCATATCCTTTCATTGAAGTTAATTTTCAATGAAACATTTTAATCAAGTATATAATTACATTATTTATAACCAACTATATGTCATCTACATAAAGTATTATAAATATGTCTCAGCGCTCCCACTTAATTTCTTGCAAATGCAAGCCTCTTCATCATTTCTGATGAAATCAAAAACTCTTTGACTATTTCATCTGGTGAAGATTCCATCTCCGTAATACTCACTTCATCCAATTGAAGTTTGTATACCTATCTAGTATTCCACGGACCAGCAAAACTCTTGGTTGTATCTTGTATACACCTTTTAATACATACTTCTGATAAGTAATGTATTTTGCCATCCTACTAATATATCTCATAAAAGAAATATGTAGTGATTACTAGAATAATCCACATAGACTATAAGCATTGCTACGGAAGATCTAATCTTATCGTAGTCAACTCTTTGAACTTTGTCGTAAACAATTTTTCGACAAGTTGAGCTTCTTTAAGGATATTCCATCCAAGTCCATCAATTTTATAGATCCATTTACTTTCAAAAAGTATTTATCTATCTTGGATTTCATGGCATATAGCCATTTTAACGGAGTCAGGGCCCATCATAACTTCTTTGTTTGTAGTTGGTTTATCATTGTTCAAAATCAATCCTTTGTCCACAGATCATTTATTTGATCACAAAGTATACCATACCTACAAGGTTCAATATGTACTTCGATCTCCATGGCTAAAACACATTGTAGTCATGGGAGCCATGATCGCCGTGGCCGCTTCCGAAACCAATTCCGATGCTGTGCTACTCTGATCATTATGCTCAGTTTCATAAACCTTATCAAATTATATTGTCCTCCCACTCAAATACTTCACTAGAAACAATTTCTCGGAAATAAGAAACATTGACAAACACTTTTGTCTTTGTCTCGTAGTGGGAAGAATTCCCAATTAATTCTCTGGGATAACCAACAAAGACATTTATTCGATTTTGGTTGTAAACTTTTAGACCAAAATTTAAAAAAAAAGACTATTAGGGTTTATACCCATACCATAACTTGTATGGTGTCATTTCAACGGATCATGATGATGCTCTATTAAGTGTAAAAGCGGTAGTCACTAAAGCATAATCCACAAAGTATAATGGCATCCATATTTTATCTCATCATTGATCCAACAAGGTTTGGATACGTCTTTTGGATACTTCATCATCACTATGATACTCCAAGAAACGTGAGTTGTAGAACAACTTCATAACTCTCTTAGATGTTCGCTAAAACTCGTAATTCAAATATTTCCACCATGATCCAATCATAGATATTTGACTTTTCTATTACGATGATTTCCACTTCATGCTGAATTTATTTGAATCTATTCAAATGTTTCAAACTTCTTCCTTATCGAATATATCCACATATATATACTCAATTCATTGTTTGAAGTTTTCATGAAGTAGAAGAATCTTCCGCACACAACTATGCCTAGTGAACCACATACATCATCATGTATTTTTCACTAAGTTTGTTGCCCGTTCAACTCTTGGCCTATGAACGGTATTTTAATCATTCTCTTTAGAAAAGATTTGCAAGCGCCAAATGATTCAAAAATCAAATGACTCCAAAAATCCATTTGCATGGAGTTCCTTCATGCGTTCCTTTCTAACATGACCTAAATGGCGGTTCCACAAATAAGTGGAATTCAAATCATTTGCCTTATGGCATTTTAGCGTCAGTTTTATGTATGTGTGTTTCACCATTAAGATTTATAATAACTTATCCATCGTACATGGAGTAATGTCATAATTTGAACAACTCATTGTTTTCATTTGACCAGAGCAAAATAACAATTATTAAGTTCTTTATTATAAATTCTAAGGGCTAGATAGAATGTCAACGATGAACATAATAACACTTTATTTTGTTCCAGACGTGCATTCCTATCATATTCCTTGTCAGTCACTTAGGCCATTGTATTCTTGTATTGCGTTGTTTTGTATGACACTTCATACCAACCAATATGGTACTAATACCCAAGAATTTCATTGTGTGACTTAACTAGGAATACAACCATAACATGTATATCATTTATATACACCTGAGCTAGACTTTCTAGTCTTTTCTTTTCTTTTTGCCAAAATATCTTTTGCAGTTTCTCTTTTAGCTTTCCTCATTATTCAGAAAAACACTTCAACATTAATAACTTCTAGGTTTGTTGGTCAAATACCAATAACCTTGAGGTTCTTACTTTGAAGTTGATCATCATATGACAAGTGTTCCAGATTTCACTATTAGTAACTTTGTAATATGATGAACAATTTCACTCATAATTTTATCCATCATATCATGACGACTTTCTGAGACCATGTCTATACATGCTAGGCTCGTAAAGTTTTAACCTTGGTATTTGCATGTGCAAATCTGGCTTGCACCCGTTGTATGCACACGTAGAATCTATCACACCCGATCATCACGTGATGCTTCGAAACGACGAGTTTTAGTAACGGTGCATATTAAGGATGGTCACTTCATGGATATGCAAATATCGTTAGTGCCCCAATAGTTGGAGGATTGTGACGCCTTGCGTCTTCAACTTTCGTACATTCCCATAAAACTTATGAGTTCATGTAGTCTCACCAAATTATATTCTATCATCTTGCAATAAGGTCTTAGATATCACATATATCTCATACCTTGATTATTTCTGAAAACTAAATTTTCAGCTCCTTACTTTTCAAACAGATTTGAACTTCAAGTTTCACGGAGACAAGATAACTTTAGGTACTAATTGAAACCAAAGCTCTTTGAATCAACAATGTGAGGTTTACTAAAAGTTTGCAATAGGACTTAATTAATTCTTGATTCTTTAACAATACGGTACCAAACCGTAAAGTTTCTTGTCAGATTTTAACAGTATTTCTATCTCAATTACAAGACTAGCGCATAGTAGTAAACGGATGCCAATACTACAAAATTAATTCAAAATACTACTCAAACTATGTTTATGATAATTAGTTCATGTTTTAATCTAATTACTAATGAACTCCCACTTAATACAACATCCCTCATAGTTGTTAAGTGGTACACGATCCAAATTCATTACACCAAAAACCGATCATCACGTGAGATGATGTAGCTTCAATGGTGAACATCAACATGTTGATCATATCATCCATATGACTCGTGTTCAACCTTTCGGTTTCTGTTGTCCCGAGGCCATGTCTGTACATGCTAGGCTCGTCAAGCAAACCCAAGTATTCCGCGTGTGCAACATGGCTTACACCCGTTGTATGTGAATCGTTGAATCTATCACATCCGATCATCACGAGATGCTTTGAAACGACGAACTGTTACAACGGTGCATACGAGGGGAGAACACTTTATTATCTTGATATTAATGTGAGGGATCATCTTATAATGCTACCGTCGCGTTCTAAGCAAAATAAGATGCATAAAGGATTAACATCACATGCAATTCATATGTGATATGATATGGCCCTTTTGTCTTTGCGCCTTCGATCTTCATCTCCAAAGCACGGACATGATCTCCATCATCAACGGGCATGATCTCCATCATCGTCGGCGTAGCGTCAAGGTTCACGGCGCCGTCTTCATGATTGTCCTCCATGTAGCAACTATTACAACTACTTTGAAATACCTCTCAACATGAAATTTAAAGACAACCATAAGGCTCCTGCCGGTTGCCACAATACAATAATGATCATCTCATACATATTCATCATCACATTATGGCCATATCACATCACCAAACCCTGCAAAAACAAGTTAGACGTCTCTAATTTGGTTTGCATATTTTACGTGGTTTAGGGTTTTCGAGAGAGATCTAATCTACCTACGAACATGGACCACAACGTTGATACTAATGTTGTGAATAGAAGAGTAAATTGAATCTTCACTATAGTAGGAGAGACAGACACCCGCAAAGCCTCTTATGCAATACAAGTTGCATGTCGAACGAGGAACAAGTCTCATGAACGCGGTCATGTAAAGTTAGTCCGAGCCGCTTCATCCCACTATACCGCAAAGATGCAAAGTACTCAAACTAAAGATAACAAGAGCATCAACGCCCACAAAACCATTGTGTTCTACTCGTGCAACCATCTATGCATAGACACGGCTCTGATACCACTGTAGGATAACGTTGCATAGAAAACAAAAAATTTCCTACCGCGAACACGCAATCCAAGCCAAGATGCAATCTAGAAGACGGTAGCAACGAGGGGTTTATCGAGTCTCACCCTTGAAGAGATTCCAAAGCCTGCAAGAGTAGGCTCTTGTTGCTGCGGTAGACGTTCACTTGCCGCTTGCAAAAGCGCGTAGAAGATCTTGGTCATGATCGCTTCCGGCGCCACGAACGGGCAGCACCTCCGTACTCGGTCACACGTTCGGTTGTTGATGAAGACGACGTCCACCTCCCCGTTCCAGCGGGCAGCGGAAGTAGTAGCTCCTCCTTGAATCCGGCAGCACGACGGCGTGGTGGCGGTGGCGGTGGAGATCTCCGGCAGAGCTTCGCTAAGCATATGCGGGAGAAGTGGAGGAGGAGAAGAAGCTAGGGTTTGGGGAGAGAGGGGGGTTGGGCGCCGGCCCTCTAAGGGGTGCGGCCAAGGCTGAGCCAAAGAGTGGCTGCCCCCTCCCTCTCCTCCTCATTATATAGGTGGAAGCCCCAAGAGTTCTAGTCCAATTCTTCGAATAAGACCCCAACACTAAAACCTCCCATATGTGGGAAACCTACTCAAGGAGGGAGTCCCACTCAAGGTGGGACTCCCACCTTTCCTTGAGGTGGGGTGGCCGGCCACCTCTAGGTGGAGCCCACCTGGGACTCCTCCTTTAGGGTTTGGCTGGTCAAGCTTGTGGAGTCCTTCCGGGACTCCACCTTCCAAAGTGCGTTTCTTCCGGACTTTTCTAGAACCTTCTAGAACCTGCCATAAATGCACCGGATCATTTCCAAACTTGGAATATGACTTCCCATATATGAATCTTATTCTCCGGACCATTTTGGAACTCCTCGTGATGTCCGGGATCTCATCCGGGACTCCGAACAAATATTCGAACTCCATTCCATATTCAAGTTCTACCATTTCAACATCCAACTTTAAGTGTGTCACCCTACGGTTCGTGAACTATGCGGACATGGTTGAGTACTCACTCCGACCAATAACCAATAGCGGGATCTGGAGATCCATAATGGCTCCCACATATTCAACGATGACTTTAGTGATCGAATGAACCATTCACATACAATACCAATTCCCTTTGTCACGCGATATTTTACTTGTCCGAGGTTTGATCTTCGGTATCACTCTATACCTTGTTCAACCTCGTCTCCTGACAAGTACTCTTTACTCGTACCGTGGTATGTGGTCTCTTATGAACTCATTCATATGCTTGCAAGACATTAGACGACATTCCACCGAGAGGGCCCAGAGTATATCTATCCGTCATCGGGATGGACAAATCCCACTGTTGATCCATATGCCTCAACTCATACTTTCCGGATACTTAATGCCACCTTTATAGCCACCCATTTACGCAGTGGTGTTTGGTGTAATCAAAGTACCTTTCCGGTATAAGTGATTTACATGATCTCATGGTCATAAGGACTAAGTAACTATGTATCGAAAGCTTATAGCAAATAACTTAATGACGAGATCTTATGCTACGCTTAATTGGGTGTGTCCATTACATCATTCATATAATGATATAACCTTGTTATTAATAACATCCAATGTTCATGATTATGAAACTAATCATCCATTAATCAACAAGCTAGTTTAAGAGGCATACTAGGGACTTCTTTGTTGTCTACATATCACACATGTATTAATGTTTCGGTTAATACAATTATAGCATGATATATAAACATTTATCATAAACATAAAGATATAAATAATAATCACTTTATTATTGCCTCTAGGGCATATCTCCTTCACTAATCTCTTTCATAGTTTTAACCCTCTGTTCTTCTGGTTGAATTATCCTCTTTTTTCACCCCCGTTTGAGCTTTGCATCGAGGCTCCCATATCGTGCTGCCATGGCATAATGAAAAATCTAATTGCCTTGCAGATTGTGCTGCTCCGAAAAGGTTGCATCCATGGCTTCAGTTAGTACACAGTGATATAGAGATGACTTCTCGATCTTCCAATATTTTGTTTCCCGGTGGAGCAGGTGGTAATTAATCTATGAATCGTACATTTGTCAGCAGGATAAAGCTAGGAATCATATGCCTTCTGCCTTTTTCTCGCCAGTTTTCGGTAATGGTTCAGTGGTGTCATTCATTCAAATCTTCCACATCTTGATCAAACTGTGACTACTGGTAAATTACTATCTCCATTATGTTATAATTATATCTATTCATGTATTCATATTTATTGTGGTTCTTTTTTCAAAATGCCTGGATTTTTGTAGTGTACGTCTATCTAAGAAGGGCTTAAGAAGGTGCTGCCAGGTTTAAGAAGGAATCAATAATGAACGAAAGTTCACCGAAGCCTGGCTTTTAAACATTTGTTTCCTGAACGATGCCCCTGGCTTTTAAACATTTGTTTCCTGAACGATGCGTAATAGTTCAGGATCTACTATTCTTGTAGTATGATGTATGCATCAATTGAACAATCTTCAACTGACTCCACATATCTTGCTAGGATCTGTGTACTTGCATTGCTGCAAAACGATGTGTAATAGTTCAGGGTCTACTATTCCTATAGTCATATGTATGCATCAATTGAAATTTTTTCATCTAACTCCACATATCTTGATAGCATATGTGTTATGCATTGCTGCAAACCATACACATTACTTCCAACCATTCGGGATTGCTGTTTTTTAATTCAAGGTTTTGATTTTGTATTAGCACAAAGCCTTTAGGTTTGACCAATTTCATGCAGAATTCTACAAAAATATTTAATTTTAAGAATAATTCATATGACCTTCCAGATTATGCAACATAATACATTATTGATATGAGTTTTAGATAGTACGTACTGTGAAAAATTGTCTACATAGAAATTTCCGAAATTTCCGCTGCAACGCGCGGGGTAACTTCTAGTTAGTTTGATTGATGAGAACACTAGCTTGTTGCAGAACTCCCTAATCAGATCAAAAATTCTTGCGTCCTAATGCAGATGCAGTTTTAGTTGTTCCTTTGCGAGCAAACTGGGAAGAAGATGTATTCGCAAAAAACTTATAAAGGAATATAATATAATTTCTTAAATCATCATACCGTTATGTAATGATTCATAAATAGCATGTTGCTCTACACGAAGGGCTAGTATTGGAGTATCCCCTCCAATCTTCGTCGGCGGTGGAGCTCTCTGTATCTGTTTTAGTGTTTTTGTCGTGGCATCATCTCTATGGAAGTTGCGATAACCATCACTTATATAGGCCGTTTTAGACCAGGAAGGAGAGGCACAAGAAAGAATCTTGGCAAATGGACAGTCTAGGGGGGATACCCCTCTCACGCGTATGGGTCGAGGATGGCACGCTGTGGGGCCCATTTGGGGCCTTAGGCATCCTTTAATCTCCATCTTCCTGTTAAAGTTCATCTCCCAAAATACCGACGTGGAAAAAATCATCAGGATGTTGAAGTTTCGTGAAATCCAATAAGAACAAACATGGGGGTTTGCGGGATTCCAAGTTAAATACCGAAGAAGGGAAACCCCATGAGGAATTCCATAAATTAGTAAATTGTAACTCGTGGTATGTTGAAAATAAGTGAGACATTAATAGAAAAAAAAACTTATGTTTCCTTTGTTGTATTAATATTAATTTTAAATATATTGTCATTTTCAATTTTATGCACAACTTTGTAATTGAGAAACTTGGGAGCACATGTATACATCATGTCATCCAAAGCGCATTTCTGCGAGCATATAAAATAATAAAATTTATGCATGCAAAAGTAGAACCCACAGGAGTACCACGAGCCACATTTTACCAATATACATATACAAAATGATCATGACAACATTCAGATTAATACTGGAGAAGTTTCTACAGATTTACTTACTTAGTCGTAAAGTACAAACATGAAACACCCATTAAGATATTTTTTTTAGGATGTATGCTTTAACATGTACCAATATATTTATAATATTAAAATAAAGAAGAACACTCGTACAAAAATATACATCTAGTCCATATATTCATCAATTGTAATTTAAGTAGGTGTTTTTGTTTTTTATTGTATTTTCACGCTTACCGTGGTTCTGATTTGTTGTTGGAGATGTCTCCGAAAGATAAAACTTTTAGCATAATTGTGGAACTCATTTTTTTAATGTTATACGATGTAACTATGTAACAAAGAATGCAATATTAATATGTGACAAGATTGTGGGTTGGTTAACAATGCTAACTAAGTAATGTACACCATATAATCATTAGTACCGTAATAGGAGAAAGACTGCAACAGTATAAAATGTTAGTATAATTATATTTAGTTCAATTACCTAGAGTCAGCATGATATTCAACGAGTATGTCTTTCATATCGATACAGCGTATACCATTAAGTTATGTACTATGGGTCTATCATCAAGGAGTAGGCTATTCGTAATCAGTGAGTTAGTCTTTCAATAATTATATTTAGTTGTTGCCGGTCCTCAGTCCTAGGGCAAAGTTGTGGCCGTATTTCGTGGCGTTGTGAGGATACGCACTGCATGCACCGACACGAGCGGTGGGATGTCCGTAGCGATAGATGATGCATCGGGAGAAGAGCGCCGTCGAGCATGGTGGACGCTACTCTTTGCTCGCGAAGTCTATTGTCCATGCAAACACCGCCGCACGGTGCGGGATACGGACGCGTCGCATCTACTATGCCATACGGCCGTAGAGATCGCCGGAGGCTTAGGCACATAGTCGGCAGACTTAACACGCTGCAAGAAGATGTGTCCCAAACGATGTTGGTGCATGCTTCGGCGAAGCATAGTGAGAGCCAGTCCTCTCCCTATGCCGCAGTTGTGCACCTAGGCGTCGGTGCTAGAACCGATGGACAATGAGGAGATTCGATGCGCCTTTTCATCAAACAAGTCGCCCAATGTCGACATCATCCATACTACCCCGCCTCCAGGCATGCAACTACTTTTTCATATGGAAGAACCTTTTTCTGAAATACTTTTTATTTAATATTTTAATGTTGAGTGTAAAGCAGAGTTTTGGTAAGAGCATCTCTAGCAGAGCCCGTAAACGTGCAAACCATAAAACGCGAGTTCAAGCCACTGAACTCATGTTTACGGGTCAAAAAAGTGGTGGCGCAGATCAGAACCCGAAACAAAAACCGTAAAAAAGCATCTTTTCCTAAATATGCCACTCGACCCACTGCTCCTTTGATTCAAAGGATTTGCATAGGAATTGTGTAGGGGTTTCTATGGGAAAATTTCCTATACATGTTGTTTGATTCATAGGAACATAGCCTATAGGAAAAATTCCTATAGGAATCTTGTAGTGTAATTCCTATAGGAAAAAAGCATTAGCTCATACCTCATGGAAAAATTCCTTTGCTACAATCAAACAACCTTCATCTTCCTATAGGATTCAAGTAGACATGCCATTCCAATCCTATACCTTTCCTATTCCTATGTTTTTCCTATCCTTCAAATCGAATATCAATTTTTTTCCTTCATATCTCCTTCTTCCTGCGGAGGCTCCCGCAGTCCCGCTGAAACGGTCCCCGACCAACACCTCCCCGGCCGCGCCTCCACACCCCGCCCACTCCGCCCAACACCGCCGCGCCGCCACGCCCCGCATGCCGCACAACACCGCCGCCAGGCCTCGCGCGGCCCGGCCTGCCGCGCCGCCACGACCTAACCCCGCGCCGCGCGCTGGCACGCCCGCCTGCGTCGCTCCGCCGTGCCCTGCCCCGGCCGCGCCGCACCGCCCCGACCTGGCCCCGCTGCTCCGCCCCGGCACCGGCGCGCCCCACCACGCCCCGGCCTGCGCCGCTCCGCCCCGGCACCGCCCCGCCCAACACCACCCCGGCGAGCTCGATCCCGCCCCGCCTCATCACGGACGCCTCCAGGTCCGCCCCGTCCGCGCCCGGAGAACTCGTGGCCGGTCAGCTGTCCGCTCTCCCTTCCCCAAGCTCGCAACGCACGGCCCCGTTGAAATTTGGTTGACATTCGGTCGGATTTTGTCGAATTTGGTCCTGTTCCGGTAGTCTTCCGGCGAAAGTGCACTGTTTAGAGCTGAAGTTTCAGACCGCCAAAACACCACTAGGAGTATAGTTCAGCGTTCAGTTCGACCTTTCGACCCCTACAAATACGGGCTAGAGTTTTGTATTCAGTCTCGGCCTGTAATTTTTTTCGATTTTGTCCGATTTACAGTAACTGGTCTGCACCAATTTCCGAACTGAACCCGTAAACTGACGGTTATTTTACAGTTTTGGGGCTCTGCTAGAGATGCTCTAAGAGCATGTCTAACAGGCCCCGTATTTTTTCGCCCCTTAAAACGTGAGTAGAGGGCCCTGTATTCACTTTACGCCAGCCGAAAACTCGTCCGAGCTAGCAGACCCCGTATCCCCACCCCGTAAAACAGGGTTTTTTTGACAAATTGGATATTAGAACCAACACAACATTCACATAAAATAAATGTTTTACATCACACAATAATCTTCATAATTATTACAATAATGGTTTTTGGAAATGTCAACAAATGTTCTAATGGAAGAATTAAACAAATAACAAATGTTTCACACATACAACAATAGGAAATGAATGTTTGACACATACAACAATAGAAAATGAATGTAATAACTCATTGGCCATGCAACTGCCAGTGGTGATAGATACATCAGTGCAAGCATTCTGGGAGGAAAATTATAGTTTTCAAGATAGATTTTGCCAAAGCCTTTGATATGATGGAGCACGCTGCTATTTTGGAGATTTTCAGGTTAAAAGGTTGTGATGAGATCTGGCTAAGATGCTTGGACAATGTTATGAAGTCGGGAACATCTTCAGTGTTACTTAATGGAGTGCCAGGCAAAAAATTTCATTGCAAGAGAGGAGTTAGGCAGGGTGACCCCTTGTCTCCTCTCTTATATACTGCTACTGCTGATCTATTGCAGTCTATGATCAATAATCAGTTCAGACTTGGTAATCTAAATGCCCCTATTCCTATCCCGAATCATGACTTCCCGGTGATCCAGTATGCAGACGATACTATTGTTGTCATGGAAGCCTGTCAAGTTCAGGTAGCTTTGTTGAAAAATCTGATAACCGATTTTGCTGATGCAACTGGATTAAAGGTCAACTTCCAGAAATCTAATATGATCCCAATTAATTGCTCCGATGAGTTGGCAGATGGTTTGGCTCATATTCTAGAATGTCAAATTGCAACTATGCCATTTACTTACCTGGGCTTGCCTTTGGGTACCACAAAACCAACTGTCCAAGATTTGTCCCCTTTATTGGATAACGTTGAGAGAAGATTAAATGCTTGTTCCAGATTTTTATCCTACGCAGGAAGGCTTACTTATGTAGATTCCGTGCTTTCAGCCTTGCCAACATTCTATATGTGCACCATGAAGATTCAGAAAACAGCTATAAAAATTATTGACAGAGGCAGGAGACATTGCCTATGGGCAAAAAGGGAAGAATGGGAGAAACAGGCTCAATCTTTAGTTGCCTGGGAAACAGTATGTAAACCCAAGGACAAAGGCGGCCTAGGTATTATGAACCTAGAAATCCAGAATGATGCCCTGCTTCTAAAGTTCATGGATAAATTTATGAACAAAGCAAATATTCCTTGGGTAGACCTAGTTTGGCACACATACTATCAGGGGAAGGTTCCACATGCTACGGCTAAGGCTGGTTCATTTTGGTGGAAGGATATTTGCTCTCTTTTTGATCAGTACAGAGGCTTAACATCATGTAACATTGGTTCAGGGCATTCAGTGCTTCTCTGGAAGGATAAATGGTCAAATCATGATCCTTTGGCACATTCTTACGATAGACTATTCTCTTTTGCCTTGAACCCTGATGCTTCTGTCATGGAAGCTCTACAATGTGAGAACCTGGCAAGCATGTTTTATTTGCCACTATTTGTCCAAGCTTTTGATGAAATGCAGTCCCTACATACGAATTTAAATGAGCTGAGAAATAACATTGAGAGCGGGAAAGATCAGTGGATTTATTCCCTAAATAATGGTGTTTACTCACCTTCCAGTTACTATAAATTCCTGTTTGAAGGGTTGCCGGCTGAAATTATTTTCAAATGGTTGTGGAAAAGCAAATGCCTGCCAAAGCTGAAAGTGTTTGCTTGGTTAATGATAATTGATAAGATCAATACGAAGGATATGATTCTAAGGAGGCATTGGCACCTTAATTCAGGTTCTGAGTGTATCTTGTGTCACAATCACATGCTTGAAACTAGAGATCACCTTTTCTTCACTTGTCCATTTGCTGCAAGATGTTGGAACTATGTGCAGATTCAATGGTTACAGAAAGAGAATATCTCAGAAACATTTCGAGCCACTAAGCAATCGTTCTTGGGACCATGTTTCATGGAGGTTGCAGTTTGTGCAACATGGAATATTTGGAAAGAAAGGAATGGTCATATTTTCCAACACCAAAATCCTTGTTTCACACGGTGGAGAGCTCTCTTCAAGAAGGATATCTTGCTCACTTCTCATAGAGTAAAATTTAAACACAAAGAACCTCTACTTAGTTGGTTACTCTCTTTGTAGTTTTATTTGGCTTTGGGTTGATCCTCTCAACCTTTGTAAATATGGAGTGAACTTTTTGTACTTTGGACCTTTCTTAATATATAAAATTTATACCGTGGGGGCTTCCCCTACGGTTTTCCTGGTCAAAAAAACTGCCAGTGGTGATCAATCAGATCTTGGGTGAGCTGGTGATGAGTCTCGGCATTTTCAATGCCTCGATGAGCTGCAAGAAAAGCTTCAATCCGATCAGGGTTCCTCTCGGGCTGCACTCGGGTGCCAACATTGTCATAGAAACATGGCAAGTTCAAACCTCTTTCATCTTAGATCATGTTGTGAAGAATCACACAACATGTCATGATATCAACAAGTCCTACGCATTCGGTATCTTCTACGGAAGAGACGGGGAGGATAGGTCGGTACCTCGGCAAAATAATCTTGCATCAGCTGTTCGTGGCCGAGTGCGCGGTTCCGCGGAATGCACATACACCCCATCACAGATCCTTTCCGCTGATCCAACAGCTTGGCGTGGTCCTCCATGTGCTTCATGCCGAACATGAGCAACATCATCTCCGTCTCGTCGTCGTTGAGCACCTCGTCGAGGTCCGAATCGTCGAAATCCGACGAGGACCAATCGGTCGACGAATCGTCCAAATCCGCCATGTGCACATCCTCCGAAGCCATCTACCACGGTGAAGCATACATCAGCCCCAAACACGTCCATTTTACCGGCGAGAACGAAGAAGAACGCGGCGGAATACTTACCAGCGAAAACGGCGGAGAAGACCGCGGCGGGGGTGCGTCGGCGCGCCCGGAGGGACACGGATCTTTGGCGGGGGTGCGGCGGGCATCGACGCAGCTCGGCGCGGCTCGGCGGGCGGCGGAGGGGCGTGGATCTGACGGATTCCGGCGGCGGCGCGCGGGTGGGTGCGGCGCGCGGGGGAAAACGGGTGGGGTGAACTGAAATGTCCGTGCGCGGTTTCAGAAATGCGATACTGGTTTGGCCCTCTATCCCCGCTCCCACCCCGCACAAGTAGGGGGCGGAGACCCGCCCCGTAATCGAAAACAGCAAAAATCGGAGCCCTGCTAGACGGCCGGGTAGAGACAAAACCCGTATTCCGGCGGTTATTATATGGGTTTGGCCCTTTAAGGGGTGTGTTAGACATGCTCTAACCCCTTCTTCATGGAAGTGGCCATCACACAACATGTTGGAACATTTGGCTTCTTCGTAATGGCAGGATTTTTAGATAGGAACGGCCTACTTTTGCAAAGTGGAATGCTAGATTTTTGCATGATATGTTGTTACTCCGGTACAGAATCAAAGCAAAACATAAGGCATCACTTTTAGCTTGGGTACATGGTTTTTGCCATAGGGTTCTTTGGCTTGTAGTGTCCTCTTCCCCGCTTTGTACATTTTCTTTTTCTCTTTTCTATGTTTGTACGGTGACTTTTTCTCTTTTTAAATAAATTGCTATGGGGCTGTTGCCTCACAGTTCATGCTAAAAGAAAATTCATGTATTTTTGAAACCTAACTCGCTAATGTTTCATATTTAATGAACGGCAAAATTGCTACGAGAACAAACCGTACTTCTTAGACGGTATGGATCCATTATACATCGGTAAAACAAGTGAAAAATCAATGATGAAAACAATAGAAAAGCAAAATACATTATTGTACTCCCTCCGTCCATAAATAGATGCCAAAGATTTATTCAAATTTGGATGTATCTATACACTAAATCGTGACTAGATACATTCCAATTTAGACAAACTTTTGGCATCTATTTATGGACAGAGGTAGTATTTGTTTGAATCTCGGACTGCCTTGGTAGCAGGAAGAAAGGGCCGCATAGCCCAATATTCTTGGGACCATGAAATACATGAGGCGGGCTAGTATAGTAGGAGTACTAGCCCTGCAGCTTGCCAATTTTGTCGTCTAGCGTCACTACACTCTGTGCGGAAGCAGCACCGGACAGAGATTCAGTGCCTTGCTAGTCACAAGGCACAGCTTGCCTTGTCCCCTCACATCCACCCTTCCCTTCATATCCAATGGCCACCAACAGATCAAGCCTAAAATCTCAGGCTGTTGACCAGAACGCGCGACCAGACCAACGAAATATCCACGCGGGAAGGGAAATGCTTGCGCGGGCTTCCCAGGCGGAGCTCTGCCGCCGGCGCCGTCGAGGAAAACGGGTGGGAGGGAGCTTGGGCGGCTGCAGCCGGAGAACACGCCGCCGGCGGGGCCCTCCGCCACCACTACGACAGGCCCACCCCGCCACAGGAAACAGTGGGCAGGGAGCTCAGGCGGCTGCAGCCGTAGAAGACGCCGCCGGCAGAGACCTCCGCCCGATGCGCAGCTCCGATGATTCCTCTTACAGCAGGTTGCCGATGCAAAATTTGAATGTGAAGTGCTACAAAGTCTGTTTGTTGTTCCATTCATTGTTAGTTCACTTTTTAATTCATTGTATAATGTATGCATCACGCTTCTGCTAATACATGGTTTCAACTCTTCCATTTTTTCGGTACAAAATTTGTGGCTATCTTCTGTTTGTAGTTAAGTGAATCTGATGGTCTTGCTTCCTGCGTTCATGCTCGCTCGTGAAGATTGGAGCAGGCCATTGGAGGGGCCATAGGAACGGACGGCAGCGGCCAACGAATATGAGGCGGACGGGGAAGCCGAAGGTGGGCGGCCGTCGAAATAGGCAGCCGGAGGTGGGCGCCCGTCGAGGCCGCCGGAGCTCACCATGGAGGAGCAGCCTGGCCGGCTCCTCTCGCACGCGTGCTGAATGGCAAGGCCGCCGGAGCTCTCGTCCTTTACAGCGGAGCGGTGATGGAAGCTGCAGCGCCGGCGTCGGTGCGGCGGCGACGGGACTCCCGTTGCCTCGTGCGGGTGAATAAGAAGCTGGGTCCGTTCCTGGTCTGGTCATGCATTCTGGTCAACGGCCTGAGATTTTAGCCTTGATCTGTTGGTGGCCGTTGGATCTGAAGGGAAGGGTGGATGTGAGGGGACAAGGCAAGCTGTGCCTTGTGACTAGCAAGGCACTGGATCTCTGTCCAGCAGCACCACCCCTGACGGTTCCCGCCTTTTCCCCATTCCCCTCTCCGCCTCAAGCTCCTCGCCAAACCCTAGCCTTCTAGAACCTTCCAACCCATCCAGGGCTCGGGATGCGGCAGCTCCGCTGGGCCTCCCAGCCCCTTACCATGGCCAACACCGAGCCGCGGATGATGCTCGGGAACCGCAGGCTCTCCAAAGATGATTGGACGGCCATGCTGATGGTCCGCGACGCGATCGATGGCGACATCCCCGCCGTGAGGAGTAAGGTCCCCGCGCGCGCCGCCGGCTATCGGGTTTTGGTGCTCCTGGATCTGATGAGGTTTTTGCTTTTTTTGGTGGGTGGTGTTATACACGCGCGCAGAGGCTGCGCAGAAGCTGCGGAGGTCGGGGAAAGGCGTGGAGGAGGCGGTGGCGGCGGTCAAGGACCGGCAGTACTCCGGCCGTGGGCCGCTCCACATGGCGGCGTGGGCCGGGAGGCTCGAGATGTGCAAGTTTCTGGTCAAGGATCTCCGCCTCAACGTCGACGCGCCTGGCGACGAGGGTAATTGGTTTGTTAGCACTATTTTTTGACTTGGCAGAGTTGGATTGACTGGTGCCTTTGTTCCTGTGCGACTGTGCTGAACCTTTGGAGTGGCATCGGTAGATTTTTTCTTCTAAGTTTCTTAACTCTGCAAATTTTGATCCTGCTCAAGGACGCATTTGTTTCTTGAGAGGCTGGAGGATATCCCTGATCACCACCTATCCAATTAAAAATTTCAAGCTTAACTATTGATGTTACAGGAGTGCAGAGTGGCTTAGAGCGGTCATGCGGGACATGATACACAACCATTGCTTTCTTTTATTTTGGTGTTGGTGGGTGGGATGCCCCTAAATGTTCTTGTGTTTTTACGGTTTCTGCAGGGAGGTTTGTCTTTTTATTTTTTCTCGAGGAAGTGTTTCGGATGTGCTGCTTCTGTGAAATGCATGCTGAATCATGGATCTATAAAACTTTGTGTTAGCATCGACATCAATGGTGGCATTGCGAGTGAATTTTCGCGCTCTTTGTTTTAATCCTATGACGTAGCTCACCTGTCGTACCTGATTGTGTGATGTTCTAGTATGCATTTGGCAGCCGCAAGTGCTCTTGATTATCTACCACTTTATGTTGGTTGGAAGCAAGAATTGTTGACCATTCTTATTAAATGCTTGCCTTTCTTATGCTCTGCTAGGTTCAACGCCTCTATTATTTGCAATATTAGGTTGTGGATCTACATCAGTTATAAGATTTCTTCTTGATCATGGTGCTAATCCAAACAAAGCGGCTGCAGAAGGGTTTACTGCGCTCCATCATGCTACACTGACAGGTTCTCTTCTCTTTACCCCTGCCTATGTTCGTTTCAGTTTTTATTACACATAGTTTGCCCTGCCTGGTCTGCTATGCTTCATATTTACCTGTAACTGTTGTGATGTCTGTCCTACAGTAAGTCTCAGCTCTTCTGTTTTTCTATGTCTTGCACATTGTACTTTTGTACCTATTAACTAAAGGTGGTGACAATAAAGTTTAATTAGTGATGCATTTTTTGGGCTAATAGGTACTATTGGCAATCTAGAGGCAATAGGAACAATTGTCATTTGATGTTTTTTTTTGTTCAGATAGCTAGTTCAACAGTATGCCATGTGCATAAACTTTTCCCTTGAACAATGCACAAGTAGAGTTGAACAGGACTCGACTATGGCTTAAAATACTAGTCCTCAGCTTGGAAAATCTATTGGCTTTTGGTCTGTCTGGTTAGGTATGGCCAGTTTCTTCTTCTTTGTTTGTTGCATTGCCTATGCTTAACCATTGGTGTGGATCAGGTTCTGGTCAGCTGCCGAACACCTTTTTGGGTCCTACCTATGTTGTAATAGTTTCCCAGTTTGCTACTGCTTGTAAAAACCACTTAATATGCTTTACATATTTACTTCAGCTTACATGTTTGTAGAAACGCCCTACCGATATATTTTTGAAATATTAGGCGCTTGGCCATGGTTACATTTTACTTATTAAACATACAAACAAGGTGGCTTTCTAATATCAATCTGCAGAGATCGCAAGGCAAAAAAAAATCTAATTTTAGATGCTGCCTGCCCAAAAAGACTTTCCTTTTGAAGTTTTCCCAGTTCCGTTTGCAGTCCTAACCATATATTGGGACATAATAAGCAACTAAATCGTTCACCAGGCACACGTACCGATGCAGAAGAGGCAGGCGGGAGGATGTGGGCAGCTAACACCCGAGGTAATAAGCTATTTTTCGTATTATTTTTAATGTACCCTAATGGTAATGTGACCTGAGCATTTTCATTTATTTCATCCAGATACCTGTGAAATAGCAGAGTTATTATTGTCCAGGGGAGCTTATGTTGACCCTATGTGCATAAGAGGAACACCGTTACACATTGCTGCTCAAAGTGGAAATGTGGGAATGGTTGAATTGTTGTTGCGGCATCAGGCAAATGTAATATCTTTTTTCCCATCTTTGATTTGCTCTTTATGATCAATATTATGTGTGTTGTATACAGTACAGTATTCTCTTTAATATGGCTGAGAAGTCATGACTGGATGAATAGGGTTGGGCCTAGCAGTATATTTTTCCCTCTCCCAACCCTGCTTATTCCAAAGATTTCATCCTGTCAAGGTGGAATAGGTGTTTACTTCCTTGAGTTGGCTGAGCCAGGACTTCTTTTTTATTGGCCGAGTCTAATTTTATGGCTCTTTGCATCCTTGTATCATGTATCTCTTCATTAATCTTTAGATCTCTCCTTGTTTAAAATGTACTATTAGATTCTTGATGACTGCATGCTAGATTATAACATGGTTAAACCATGATTCTTTTGTGTAGTCATATAAGTCACTCGCAGATCCTTAATCTACTCTACCTACCTGATGGTGCTCACCTCTCCTCTCCGCTTCTTCCCACCTTATCCACACGACTGCTTACGTAGTGGCCATTCCGAGCATTGGTACTGGGTAGTTTATGCGCGAGTTTAATCTGACGTTAGCGACAATGGAGCTTTTATGTGGCATGCTGTGCTCTTTGATTGTTTATTTGACCCATATATGGTGATTAGTTGCAGATGGAGCTTTATTATACAAGATGGACATGAAAAATGTATGGAGGTTTAATCCTAAAACATAAAATAAGCTCTTTTGATTAGGTACGTTTAGTTATCAAGCCATGTATCTGGATGGGCTACATATATGTAGCTTAGACATTACTTTTCTGGTGTTATCATAAAATGATCTTAGACACTTGATATATTGGTAGAGCAAATCAAGAAGTATGTACATCTTTTTGTTTAGCTTTGCATATTTGATTGTGTCAAAACTGAAAGTGGTTACATGATGCTTCTTGTTAGTGCAACTTGACTTGATATCACATTCTAATTTGTACTGGCATGTTCTTATAGGTGTATATTTCTCTTATTAGCAAGTAAATTGAGTGAACCAGGATCGGCACATAGGTTGGTGGTCGAGTTGAAGACATGAGTATGGTAGCCGATGTGCTGCAAGTTTCAGCTCCCTGAACAGGACTTCAACCGGGTCCATGTGCTATTGCTGTCTGACAATCATGAAAATAAGACTCATGTTACTACACAAGTAAAATGGATACGTTGTTTCAAGTGATAGGTCAAGCAACTCTCATACATTCAGCAGTCATGACAATTCATAATATGCAGATATGAAACAAACAAAGTAGTTCCCTAGAATTATATATAACAATGAAGACCTGAGCACCTAGCAGATACCTGCGCATCGGATAATGCAGCACTTGTTATCAGGTTTGATTTCCTCTTATTTGCACATACAAATTTTCTTACAGCAGAAGAATTCATTGGTACTAGTAGATTGTAAGCGAAAACAATTTTATATGGTTTACCTGACTATGCATGCGCTGAGTTTGTTTTTCTGACCTGGGCTGCATTTTGCGTTTTCTAACTTCTAATCCAAAATTTGAAGCATATTTTGATTTCGTGATGATAATCGCTGAATGTATCCAGTATCCTTCATGCATCGCCTATGAAATATGACCTTATATACAACTCAATAAAACCGTTAGTCCACTATAACTGTCGTTAATTACCAGTACCACACTACGAGCTAGTTGTGCTTTCAAAATACCAAAAGCGTTAAATAAATAGTGCATGCAATAATTCCTGAAAGAACTGCAAGAATCAGATGATATGTACTATCACTTAGCACTTCAGCTTCACACTATTATGCAGAACAGAAAATATCTCACAAGAGATCACATATATGGGCTGCTACGTGCTACATTTTCCATGAAAAAAAAATGAGTGAGCAAAATACGTAAGCGGCAGAGTTTTCCTTTTCAGATTTTCTTCGACTCGTGTCAGGCTTGATCTAAGAGTGGATGATAAAACTAGAACGAACTAGCTTCTAAATTTCATCACCAGTGCCGGTGTTACCTTAAGAAGATTCGTCGACCTGGTGGCGGCAGCCCGATCTGGTGGTGGCAGCCATCGCCCTCGATCGATGCAGGATGGGGCCGACCTGGTGGCGGCGTCGCTCGCCGGCAAAGCAGGACCGGGCCGATCCTGTGGCGGCGGCGGTCGCCGTGGATGGAGACCGGGTGTTGATGATGCGGCGGACGCTGGGTGCTCGGCCCTTGGAGAATTCTCTCTAATCCAATTGTTGGGCCGAGCTGAATAGTACAGTTTTTTCTTCATTGTCTACGTTTGTTGGGCTATCGGGCCTAATCTAAATCGGTTAATCCTGACCGTTGTTCAAATCATACCTCTCCTCTTCCTAGGTGTGGTAAAAGGTACCGTAAAAGAAGCCTTCCAACAAAGCATCATCGCAGAGGCAGCAAAGGCAGTTGTAATTGAGTGAATTAGAACACTAATCCAGTGATATATTCCTACATTAATCTAGAAAGGAAAATTTCTCCCACATCCTGCTAGGCCATCGAAGTTAGATCTCAATTTTTTAGTATAATCAGCACCAAAAAAAACTCTCTAATGGGCAAAAACTTGGCTAGTATGTTGAGGCCAGCTGATTCACGGAAATATAATTTTTCCTTTAGCCATCTAGACAATGCCAGAAGGCTTATTGTTCAATTTTAGACTCCAACCGACTTACGTAATACAAAATGGTCCACCTAGCAGCGCACAGGAGGCTAATTGTTCTCAATCCAAACAAATTAGCAGCTTCAGAAATGTAATTGGAGACAGAAGTGTCTGTATAGCAAATGCCGATTACTTGATGTCAACTAGTTCCTGAACCAGATAAAAATTACTTGAGCAAACAGGATGTAGCCAACTAACGGTGCATGACCAGATTTAAATATAGCATACATTTAGTTGCACAAAGGCTAGAAAATCCTGCATTAGTAAGAAATAAAAAACTATAACCCTTTTGTATGTCCAAGGCATAAATAAATTTAATAAGGATTGGATTCTCTCATTTATCGGTTAATAGAAGTATAGTCCATTGAATACTTTTGGGTCAGATCTACAGTTTCGATCATATGACAAGGAATAGACACATAATATTTTTTTGAGGATAGTAGGCACTAATATTATAGGGTATAGGGTTTATTCTCATGCTCCAGATTCTTCTCTAGGTCGTGCCAATCATAGTATTGACAAACAGCTAACTGAAAAATGGACACGAAAATGACAGAATTACTCAAAAACCAAAAAAAAAAAAAAATGCAGCACTGTATACAGATCAAAGCTACAAGAAACAAATGCATGATTTGTAACAAATGCTCTAGCTAACTGATGTTTTTGAGGCCAAAGCTACAAGAAACAAATGCATGATTTGTAACAGAGAGAAGAACAAGAACTCAAGGTCGTTCTATTTAAAAGTCAGATTTGGGTCCTAAAACAGCTAGTTAAACCTGACCTGCCGAGTTGATCAAAGGTCTGGTGCACACTAGTCGTTGGTTCCTGGAACTAGCATGGTTCAGTTTAGCAAAAGCACACAACAGGAATGACCTTAAAATCTAGACACGTGAACAAGCAAGCAGGGCATTAAAGTACAGGCAACACTACTTAAATTCTAACTCCAAGCTGGTGCTCACTGCATTTTCAACAGAGGCTAGTTAACTGATTCAGGCAGCGACTAGTAGTTTAGTACTACTTACCAGCTAGAGATGTACTAGTAGAAAGTGCACTTGGTGAGACGCACATGCAGAACACGCCTTTATACAGACCAAAACTTAACACAAGAGTGTACATAAGTTCTGAACTTCCAGGATAGATGCTACTGAAATTACGGAGTTGTACCTCCAGTTCTCAACCTGTTACACATTACTTATTTGCATAAGCACTACTAGCAACTACTACTGTCGACGGAGAGATGTCCTTTCGGCTAGTCTGAAGTAGTTTGGTTCAATTCTTCAGTTTACTAAACATTTTGACAAGAACGACAAGCGACAAACTAATAGCAGTTTGTATTTTAGAGAGCATATTCCTTATCCCCTATTGTTGCTAACTACAGCAGGTATGTTCCCTTGGTGCTATAAATTATTACTAAACTTTAGTGCACTGTTTTTCTAGCCACCGAATCCCACTTACAAACCGAAGCACTTACTAGGTGTGGACATCAAATCTGAAACTGAATTTCTATTTGTTCAATCCTTGGTTTTACCACAAGCTTTGATCAAATCAGCAAGTAAACATCTCACAGAAAAGTGTCTTGCTACTCCTAATCCAAAATTTTACCATGAGTTAACCAGGGCAAGAAAACTTCGTCGGATTGGTCTATTTCACTTGAGCTCCTGGTACTTCTCCTTGTGACCTTGTCCCGCTGCTCTTCGAAGTCTGCTTCTCCCCTGTTCAGACGACTCGTCCGGCTTTCTCCTTCCTAGTGCACGGCTCTCATAGGTCCCCACCATGGTGCGAGAGCTAAGCGGGAGTCGCTCGCCGCTGGAGTCGCCATTGGCCGAGCTGACGGCCGGCCTCGACGCCGGGTCCTAAAGCAGCACTGTCCACCGGGAGAAAGGCTCGCACGCCTCGCTTCCTGTGCGTGGCGTGGGGACCCTTCCATTTTACATCGCTCTCTGAGTCCCAGCGACTACCTCTGTAGACCTCCTCCCCTCGCCTGCGCCAGCCCTTCTCCTTTCCTTCTCGCCGTCCTCTTCCTCATCCTCAGCAGCTCCGCCCAACCATCGCGGACGAAGAGGGGAGGAGGCAACGGCGAGGTGGGCGGCCGCGTGGACGAATAGGATTTTCGGAGACGGGCTGCCGTCGAGGACGACCACCGGAACAGGGCGGCGACGCGGGCTTCAATGGGAGGAGCCGTGGACGAGCTCGTTCTAGGGTTAGGAATGATGATTCTTTTTTCGGACCACACCACATGAGCTATGTCGGACTGTCTTGGGCCGGGCCCGTCTACGGGATTTTTTTGTGCGATGACGATTTTGCCCTGGCGGGGTCAGTAGTATGAACCATACCACTCACCTATTTGGCTGTGGTATGAATTGTTGGGAGCCTTTAGATGCACGAAAATTAACAGTTGTTATTTATTTAAGGATACCATAAAACAACCCTTGTTGGAAACCAGGGGTTCCAGGGACCATCTTTTCTGGAACTGTAATTTCAGTACGCAATGGTTGCAATCCATCAACATCACACTTGAAGACAATCTTGAACTCTCTCAGATGATTGCCACTGTCAGATGCAAGTTTGGAGGGCCTTTCTTCTTTCAAAGTGTTTTCCACTGCCTCCTGGAATATATGGAAGCAAAGGAATGCTCTCATTTTTAATAATCTAACACCTACTGCTAGAGCTTGGTCATTCTCTTCTAAAAGACATCTCTTATAGCCTGGCTAGATGCTCTATAGTTTTCTTTGGGCTAGCCCCATTTGTACATTCCCTACATCCCTTCCATCTTGTATATATTTTATCTCTTTAGTAAAATTTTACTATCGGGGCCTGCCCACAGCTTTCAGCTCAAAAATGTGTACTGATTGAAAGGAGCCTAAAATACTAATTAGTATATACATATATAACATGATACAATGAAAAAAATAAACAAAGATGATATGGCATTGTTTTTTCTTTGGTGATTTTTGGTATGCAAACTATTTTCGGTAACTTGTTACATGTTCGCTAGAAGTTGCATATCAGAATTTGATAATTTATTTTTCTCCGGTATCTATTTTGAAATATTAATATTTTCTTTACCCTTCCTCCAGCCTAACAGAGTTGTGTGCTTATACTATACACCACTGACACTGACTATCTTCGCTTCTTCAGTTAAATGCGCGGAACTACTTATTAAGGTGCAGTGACTTGTCCCTTTAGAGCTCCTACCATAGACAGTTTTGCGATGGTTATGTTGTTTCTAACATAAGCACAAGCTGTTGTACATTACTATATTGTAGAAACACTATCTTAAACATTCAGTATAATGTATTCCTTTTTTTAGGCTGGTGCTGATGCCAATGCTGGTAGGCCTTTTCAACCATTAGTAATAGCTGCGGCCCATGGCTTCATTGACTTCATCAATTGTTTGTTGGAAGCTGGCGCGAATCCAAATGTTCCTGGTCAAGTGAGTTTTCGTACTATTCTTGTCGATCTTCTGAGTTGCCTATGAATGGCTTAATGTAGCTGCAAAGATCTGTAATAGATTTTTGGAATGTTAGTATGTTACAAGTGTCTAATAGACCTTTTGGCTAAGGCCTTAAATGATGCCACATGTTGACATTGGGTTTAGTTCGGTTTAGTAAAGCATTGCTTGTTACTAACCTGTTTTATGCGTACTTCCCATTTTCTAATGAATTTTGCTCAATGAAAATTGTCGAAGGCTGTTACTTCAAAAGGAACAAAGTGACTAGCCTGCTAAGGACCAGTATTGACTTAGACTCCACAAGGAAGTGAAGAAGCAGTGTGCTATAGTGTGGAATTAAGAGTTTAGAACAGTTATGATTAGTCTGGAAAATAGGATAGAAGATGGGAAGTTGTTGTTATCCAGTTTGAATACTCAAATAAAATTTAGAAATGTTGCACTTGCAAACTAAGGTGTTTTGAAACTATGTCGTAATTAGTGGAGTTATTTTATAACTCGGTGAACTTTTGGCCAAGATGCCCCACAATGAAGCTGTATGTCTGATCTCTTACAATTTTCTAAGCATTCATGCACCCGTTCACTCTTTAGACATGTCCAGAATATAATGGGAAATCTGGCTACTCATACATTTGCGTAGACATTCATATTCTTCTGTACATTACTAGCCCTGCACAATCGCCTATAATTCGTCATATTTTGAATCTCATGGCAATATCAGTGTAGGCCTTCTCCACACTCTAATGTTATTGCGTGACGGAAACCCTAATTTTTTTCCCCTTTGATATCCTTCTGAACAGTGTGGTAGAACTCCAGCAGAAATTGCTGTAGTCGGAGGATGGATGGATTGCGCTGAGATTCTTTCCCCTCTTACATCTGCAGGCATTCATGTAATAATTCAACATGTGTACTATTTGAATTCAAGAACAAATTTGTGTATGACTTTCAATTGTTCATTTGATTTAGGATCCTATCTTTGGTGAACATGATGGATGGGCTTTGAAAGAGCAAGAGGATGCTGCATTAGAGGAAAATAGCAGATTTGCTTTGAAAATGCAAGAGGATGTCACATTCGAGCCTATGGTTTTGAAAATGCAAGGGGATGCTGCATTTGAGGAAAATGCTTATGCTTATGCTTTGGCTCTGTATACCAAGGTATATTCTTGCATCATATAGTTATCATTAGCTTTGTGTGCACTTTACTTGTTGGTCAACCCTTTCTGGCCTAAAATGCTTTGGATTATGGGAATTGCATTAATAAGTGCTTTCCTAGATTACCTCCATGTACATACTCTTTATGCCTTGTGTCGTCCTACACTTGCGAATCAGATGTGTATCGTATCTTGTATGCTTACATGTGGTTTTTGAAGACAAGAAAGGGCTTTAGATTATTTTGTCTGCATCTAATTTGATGCCTGGTGTCAATAAAGCGTGACTTGATGTCTGCAGGCTATGGAGGCTGACCCTGATGATTCAACCTTGTATGCCAAGAGGAGCCTCTGCTGGCTGCATTTGAGTGAAGAGGACAAGGCTTTAGATGATGCTAATACCTACAAAGCTATGGAGATGGATCTTTCAAATTCCTGCTATGAGCAAGCAGCAGCTCTGGTACTGACCAAGGTGAGCTGCGGCAGGCAGTGGCATTCTGTTGTTTTCCATACTCTGTTGTATTTTCCCTGGGCATGCACTGATGTCTGCTTGTTCAGGAGTATGCACAAGCATGCCAAGCACTCATGTCTGGATTGAAACTGGACTTGAGAAGCGACGATCTGGATTGAAATTGGACTTGACAAGTGAATGACAGCAGCCGGGTGAAGGAACTTGGCAACCTCTTCTCTTTGCTTGCTTCCCAATTCCCATTGCTTGCTTGGATTGCTCCTGGCAGGCTGTTCTTGTAATTTGTTTTTCAGATATGCTGAGACTGCTTATATGTTTTGTCGGTGGTGTATGTCCCTTGTGCGGGTCAGCGCGATTGCAACCGTATGGTGTTAGTATTAACTTATGGATTAAAACTTGCAGGTACTACTGCACCAGCTGAGATTTTGGAGGTCTGTTTGTTGACATGTTTTTAGGACACTGCATTTTCGTTTGAGGTTTGTCTGTGTTTGGCGAAGGGAGAAACCGAAGCAGTCTGAGATGTACTGTATCTAACATATGTACATGAGTAGCTGGAGATGTACCTAATGCCTACTATATAACATATACTACCATGATGCCCAACTGAGGGGCCTGTTGTATTTGTAGATTAAATACATGCTCCTCACAGTTGTGTTTCTGAAGATGTTCCACGCCACCTCTGCTCTACTCTATTCAGCAAAAGCAGAGGAAATCAAAACCAACCAGCACACACGTACACAGGCATGGTCATGTACAAAGTTAATGAAGAAAAATAAATAAACAAAGCACATCCATCCATCACGGTGAAGCTAGTCCGTGGGAGAGTGAGGTCACAACTAGTATTGCTTCACAAACTGGATTCTGGCAGGGGAAGGAATGATCCGTCACTGACGAGTGAGAGCCCGCTGGATTTTCTCAGGCGTGATCCTGAGGACGAGGCCGGGGAAGACGTCGACCTGAGGACGAGGCCAGGAAAGACGTCGTCGGGGTCGTGGACGTGCGGGTTGCGCTCCAGGATGTAGGGGTCGCCGCACCGGTCGCTGATACCGTGCAGCGTCTCCCCCTCCGCCACCACGTACATCTCCTCGCACGGCTGCCACCGCGCCGACAACAACGTGTCCCGCACCATCTCCCCTTCCTCGCTGGTGGCGGTATCGGTCGCGCACACCAGCAACACCGTCGTCGCGCCACAATGATTGTTTGGATGGTAACAATTTTACTTGAGCTCGACTGGAGAAACGAAAGGCAATTTTATTGGTAGGCTATTTTATGCTCGGAAGAACATACCACCGTATTTGGTTACGTGCGGAGTGACCAATGTGTTAACCTCTTTCCCAAATAGTGAGAATATCACCCCTTTTCAGCATCAACATAGCACACATTCTTCGGTACCACATAGCAGATTCGTCAGCACAACATAGCACACATTGTCAACACATAGCAAACACATAGCAAACATATTGTCAACACAGTACGAGACATGAAATAGGCATAGTCTTCACTCGTCAATCATGGCAAGGGCTGTATCATGCTACGGGTACCTCTAGACCTCCTCTGTCATGGTGTGGTCGAAGATAGTGACCTTGAAGACGTCGCCCCTTGTCACCTTGAAGGTCATGAAGTGGTCGATCTTTACGTGATGGGCAATGGTAAATTTAGGCCACCCTTGATAGACCGGTGTTTGTCTTCGGGATGATCGTCCTCGGGACGGTGCCAAGGTAGGGGCGGAAGCCTGTGGGAATTGGCAGCATTCCCAATCCTATAGACAACACCAGTTTAGCGAAGTGGGTTGGTCCGACGTCGTCATGGAAATGCCCAACCTTGACAGGCCTCCCCTAGGCCTCTTGGCAGCTACCTTCTCTATCTTCCTTCGAGCAATCCTCGGCAAAGACGCTGACCGGTCCACCCATCATCATCTTCGAGCACTGAAAACGAAGCAACAATTTGAATATACACACATGCAGCGTGTGATGATAAACCGTGAGCAAAGATCAGATATGGTTGAAGCCTCATAGATACTACTTTGCGGCATAGATGATCCTAGCTAACCAAGAAAATGTGCGCAGGCCTGAGTACTTGTACACCCTTCAAGGTCAGAAAGAAACACCCTGCCACCAGTGTGCGTGGTAACATTTCAATCATTGGCAAGAACATGACAAAAAAAAGCCTCATATAAATGAACACTCAAGTCAAATGGACTATCAACAAACCAAGTCTAGTGTACAAGCAATCTTATTGCACATAGGACTAGGTTTATGGTCAGCCCCTTACCTTGCATTATGCCACGGAACAATGCCACAGTAGAAACAACAATCAAAGCATCATGGAAGCAAACATATAAGACCTCAAATCATTGAGCACCACGATTGACACTACTAGAAAAAGAGCTAGCCGTAAGATGACTATAGCAGCGGCGCACCACTACCCTGGTGCGCCACTCCTATAAAATTAGCTTAGAGCATCTCCAGTCGCGTCCCCCAAACCGTCCCCCAAAGCAATTTGGGGCGCGCTGGACCAAAAAAAATTCTAGTCGCGTCCCCCAAACACGAATTTTGTTCGGCGCGCCCCGATACGGTGTCCGGCGCCCCGAGCCCGTCCCCGCCCCACAGGGGACGCACCGGGGACGCCGGACACACCGAAAAGCGAGGCGAAGCGACGCGGGCCCGACGCGTCAGCGGCTCAGTGAAAAATCGTCTCCCACTCCCGCCAAATCACGTCCCTCCCGCCATATCGCCGCGCATTTCTGGCCTCCCAACGCATATCCCGCCATCGATTCATTTCTCATATCCCGACGATTTGTTTCTCCCTCCCGCCGTCCACCACCCGCCGCTATCCTCTCCCCATTCCATGGCGCCGCCGATAGCCCCCAAAAAGATGGCCAAGAAAGCGGCCAAGAAGCCGTCGGGCAATGCGACGAAAGGGGCGAAAGCGCCGTTCACGAAGCCGCGGAAGACGCCGGCTCCGAAGAAGAAGCAGTAAGGATGGACCGAAGATCAATGGCAGCAAGATTGTGTGCGCCAGAGGATGGCGACGGCGGAGCGGAAAGGACGGAGGGCAGCGGAGCAGGAGAAGAAGGCTCTAGCGTCGCGCCAGCACCAGCACATAATGGTCGGGTGTCTCGCATCCACCAATGCGACCCCATGGAGTACGAACGTGCCGGTGTACGTTCCCGGAGTGTTCTCTCCGTCGTCATCCGCCTTCTACAACGACGGCCCCTCCGGCACTCCCGGGTGCGTGACGCCTAACTTGTCGCCCCACTACCAGGATGCGCTGCTGCATGGCGGTTTCAACCCCAACAACCTCTACTCCCCGGCGTACGAGCAGCGCGAGCCACCACCCGGTCCGGACGGCGACCCTTTGACTGGCCGCAGGGGGCCGTTCCAATTCGACGGCGCCGGTGCTGAGGGTGCTGAGGAAGAGGTCGGGGGTGAGGATGAGGAGGACGATGAAGAGGAGGAGGTGGAGGACGACGACGAGGAGGAGGACGAGGACGAAGAGGGCGGCGAGGAAGAGGACGAGGAGGGTGCCGGTGACGATGATCTCGTGGAGGTAGACGCAGACGGCGTGAGGACGAAGAAGAAAAAGAAGAAGAAGGCGTCGGGCACACGAGGCCCCAAGTGGACGGTTTTGGAGGATCTTTGTCTGTGCGAGTCGTGGGCGACGGTGAGCCATGAATCCATCATCGGCGCCAACCAAAAATACGGGAAGTATTGGGCGAGGATCAATGCCGAGTTCGATGAGCGCAAGCTCATCAAGAGCGACAACAACAAACTGACAATGAAGAGGAGCCAAAAGGCAATGTCGACGCGATGGGCCATCATCCAGGCGTCCGTGAACTCCTTCCATGGATACCATCACGACTTAGTGACCAGAGCCGACAGCGACGCTGACGTCTCCCAACTGGTACGACTCTTCCATAATCTGTAGCGCCTACTTTGTGTTCGATGAAATGATTCCGCTTCCTTTGGTTAGTTTGATAGGGCCACAGAGGTTTACCGGAGGAACTCGGATGGGGATAAGTTGTTTGCGCTGATGCATTGCTATAGAAATCTCAAAGTGAACGAGAAATGGTGGTTGACGCGCCTTTCACTGTCCAAGGGGAAGGACGCCATTGATCTGGATGGCAACGTCGGCAGGGCGTCCTACTGGCAACATGGCTGCCAAGGCCGCCTTGGCCGACGCCGCGTCGTCTGAGAAGACGCAGGCGTCAATCACGAAATGCCTCGCCGACGTCTCCTCGACCTTTCTCTCCCGCGACAAAAAGGCTGACGAAAGGTGGGCGGAGCTGCTCAAGAGGCAAGAGGAGAAGTTGGAGCTCAAGAAACATACGGACGACATGTCCCTGCTGAGAGCGTCGACAGAGGGAATGTCTCCCCGGACGCGGGCGGCGCACAACTTCTTCAAAGGCCAGATCCTCGACGACATCGAAGCCAAAATGGCGGCGGCCATCGCTACGACCGACGCGGCGGCCGACGCGGCGGCCCAGGCAGCGGCAGCGGCAGCAACCGCGGAGCAAGAGCTGGCTGACACGTCTTCTACTGCTACACTTGTGTCGGCCTATGCGTCGGCGACGGAGCAGAAGGAGCATGCACAACACCGGGCAGATCGCGACGAGGTCATCGTAATCGACGGGCATGCGTCGACTCAGGATACGTCGCCGTCGCCCAACCCCTTCTTCTAATTACCATGCACCGCCGGTCTGTAATATGATCACGCGCCCAATACTTTGATCGCCGCTACTCTGATCGCGACGATTCGGCGGGAACGATCTCTTTTGAATGCAACAATTTGAATTTTTGTTTGGGGGCGGCGTTTGGCGGACGCGGCTGGGGAGCAACGTCCCCCAAACGCGGCACGAACAAAACACGTACCCAAACGCTCAATCCGACGCTATTTTGGGGACGGTTTGGGGAACGCGACTGGAGATGCTCTTATTAGCAAGTGAGTGTGATGCGCCGTGATGCATAATGGTGGCTTGTTAGCAATTAATTGGCTTCTGATGTAGAATGTTATGCAACAAATGGAATTTTAAAAATTAGCATAATGGGAGGCCCTGTGATGTTAAAATTAGCATAATGGGAAGCCTCTGTGATGTTAAAATTTAATAAGATACTTCTGAATTTTCATCCATCATGCAACAAATGGAATATTATGCATCATTCAGGAATAGATGTTCTTTATTCAGCAAAGTGCTAACTACTAGTGTCAGTGCTAGTTCTTGCTCAATAATGTATTGGCCAAATAGAATACCAGTTATTTCATTTGGTTAATAGCGGTAAACTGGATTGTTTTTAAAAATTTATAAGCTAGCTTTCCTCAATAACATGTTGCTCTAATTATTGATGTAAATTGGACTGTTTCTATTTACCAGCGAACATGCATCTCCCGTTGCTCTAATTGTTTCGCTGGTTCTTTGTTCAGAAGAAGGGATAGAGAAGCTTGCTGCTGCCACCGCTGCTGATCAAAGGAAGAGTGTTGTTGCACTGCCGCTGCTGCTACAAACAAGAGGCTCAGGAGCTCCCGGGGGCCAAATTTCCGTCCGGATGAACCTAATCCGGATGAATTTTTGCACTGGGAGGACGGTTTTCCTAGCCGTGCCTCGCTCAAGCCTCCTCTTCGCCGCCACGCGTCGCCCTTCTCTGAGCTCACCTCGACGCCACGCGCATGGACCTGTCGGGCTCGCGCTTCTTCGACTCCTGGGACGACGCCGCCGGCGTCGTGTGTGCGCCCGACGAGGAGGACCAGTCCGTCCTCACGCTCGGCAGCGGCGACGCGCGGGGCAAGGGGCAGCGGCACGCGGGGCAAAGGCCGGCGGCGCGCAGGTGGCTGCGGCGACGGCGCACGAGGCAAGGGGCGGGCGGCGGCGCACCGGGGCCGTGGCGGGGAGTTGGAGCGCGGGGCCAGGGGCGGGCGGCGGCTCGCGGGGCAAGGGGCAGCAGCGGAGTGCGGCGCCGGCGGCGAGCGTGGGCGTGGGCGTGGTAATTATTTCGCTAATGGCCACTGACGATGGGCCAGACGACTTGTTTTCGTCCATCCGGAGTCCCCGGGAGACCCCTGGGAAACCGAGGATGGCATGGGGAGTCCGGACGAAAATATGCTCAAATCCGGACCAAAACGAGGAATCTGGGGCCTGACTGGGCAGTTTTTCGCCGTCCGGATGAAAAAAAAGTGGTTATGGGGGGCTTCTCGGAGAGACGAGTGGGGATGCTTTAAGTACTTGCTTCTACTTGATACTTGCCCTTGCTGGCTGCTGCTGCTTGCTTTGCTGTTGTTGGATGCTAGTGGTTGCTGCTTGCTGCTTGCTGCTTGCTGTTGTTGCTGATGCTTTGTGCTTGCTGGTTGCTGCTACTGATGGTTGCTGGTTGTTGCTCGTGTATATGTGGTAGATCAAGAGAAATGAGATGGTGACATTTCTTTCGTGCTCCCATAGTGCTAGGCATTGTTTTGTGCAGTGACTTGAAATGAGTTGCCCATTATCATCCAAATCTTGATTTATTTCCATTTCGGTGAAAAAGGGCACTTCTAGGTCAAGAAATTAGCGAAGGTCATGCCGGAGTTTTCCGTGAATTTTGTCACTAACTAGTTACATTATTTCTTATTTTGTGCAAACATGGCCGACAACGACAAGGACGGCGCTTCGGGCAGCAAGCCAGAAAGGCAGCTGTCCCAGGAGATGGAGGAAGAAGCTCACCGAGGCGTGGACGTCGATGAAGCTGATATCGATCCCGACTACAGAACCAATAGTGATGTTGGGGATGACACCACTGATGGTGCCACCGGGGATGACACCACTGATGGCGGCGAACACATAGATGGTAGCCAACTGAAGAGGCAACAGAAGGACCGGCGCCCGAACGTGCTCAACACCGTGAAGCAAGCACTAAAAGAAAAGTTTTTCCTAATGAGTCTAAGCCGACGATTTGGGTTATGTGGTGCATATCGCGTCACCTAAGGATGCACCACGAAGTTTAAGGTTCGTCGCGTATGGGTGGCCTTTGGACACGAAAATTTGGACCGTTGCAAAAGATTTTTGGGAGGCCGTTGACTACTGACGTTATGCTAACTGACACGTGACAGACACTGTTGACTGACCGGTAACACCGTTAACTGGGGTAAGTGTCTGTGGTAAATGACACACCCACACAAGGCCTGATGCGCCTTGAACGGGCCATCCCAATAAGGAAGACTGGGCCGGCCTATTTATTTTGCGAGTCGTGCCAGCTGATTTGGTTTGACCGGTCAATTAAATAACTGGGCTAGACCATTAATTACATGGGTCGAGGCCTAATTTCTCAATTTGACTAGTCAAACACTAAACGAGCCAACCCATTCAGTTTTTTTGGCTGGCCCAACATAGTTGGTTTGACCGGTCAATCATTTTGATGGGCTGGCCCACTATGTACGCGGGTCATGTCAAATGTATTGCTTTGATAGTCACCAAAATAATTGGGCTGGCCCACTTAGATCACGGGCCGGGCCAACTTTTTTTGTTTGACCGGTCAACTGGTAAACTTCGATGTCCCATTTAGTAAATGGGCCAGGCTTACTTAATCTCGTTGACCGGTCAACTTATTGACTGGATTGGCCCATTCTATTAGTTGGCCAGCCCACAAATATAAGACCGGTCAACTCGCTGTCTTGGCCGGCCCAGTTAGAATTACAAGTATGTCCAGCAAATTCATGAGCCGGTTTAGCTGCGGCTTGCTACATAAATTGGAAAACCCATTACAGTTAAAAGTTGATATCCTAAAAATACCATGCTTAATCTAGCACGGGCAAATCACAATTACATTCATTTAAAAACCAATTAGTGTTTCACATTGTAGCATCGACATATGCCTCTGAGGTGCTATGGAGTGGCTCTGCCAGGGCTCCGTCAAGCTGCTGTTGCGAGTGTTCAGATCAGGCGCCATCGACCTCATCTATGCTTGCCTCCTCAGGTTCGTGGTAGTCCTGGGTACCATGGTAGGTTGGTTTCTCTGCCGTCGTGCCGTTGTGGTCTTGTTGCTCTGCTTCGGCAGCCTTGGAGATCAAGAACCTTTTTTTTCTTGGAGCAACTCATCTGCGTCCAGGAATTGGGCGCCAAAATTTTCGACCGACATGGTCGCTTCAACGCCGGTATGCTCCGACAGCTTTTCTACCTCCGTCTGGAGGTCCTTCAACACTGTAGGCGCTGAAAGCTTTGCCAGGACGAAGGCAAGTGGTCTTGTCCCCGCACTCGTCCATGGTTGCAGCGCGCTGCGGTTCCTGCTCCGCGGTGGAGAAGAGGGAGGACTAGATTGCAAGGTCAATTTTTTTAGCAAGGTCTTCTCTGCATTTGCTAGGGACCAATACGTGTTTTTCTCATTTCTTGGGGTCCTTTGTAACTTTTATGTACCTCTGCTGTTGACTTAATGAAAGGTTCAAGGCCCTTCTAGAGCCCTACTTTGTTCAAAAAAAAAAAGTTGCTCACCGCATACACCATGTGGTAGCGTGATGTCTATATCCGTTTAGCTCTACCTCCAATCACGCAGAGCAGACCATATGCAATCGGAGTCGGACGTCGCCAGTAGTTCGCAAGGAAATAAAACGAAGTCCATGGAAAGACCAGACGTTACGTCCGTCCGCGGAAACAAAACCGTGTCCTCTTCGCGCCGGCCGCGTGACGGAACAAAACCGTGTCCTCCTCGGAAACAAAACGCTGTACAGTAGTATATATACCCTGTTGCTGTTGGTCGTCGGATCCAGAATTCCAGATCAAAATCTCCAGCAATTGGTACGGGGGGCAAGAAACCAAGGATGGCCGCCTCGCAGAGCCACCGCAATCGAGCCCTGCTGGTTGTTGACGACCCCAACGAGGCCTACTTCATCTTCGAGCTCAACCTCGACCATCTTTTCTCCGGCGAACCCGACGAGGAGTTCCCATCCATTCTCAACATCCCCGACCCCGCCACCAGCTTCAGCAACTTACCACGCAGCAGGGAAAACATGGCCACCACTGTCTCCGGCAACCTGCTCGTTGTCGCCACCTCCAAGTCCCGGACTCTGCTCTACGACACTGGCTCGCGCTCCACCTCGACTGGCCCGGACATGCGATCCGGCAAAGTCTCGATCCTTCTTGTCCCCGTCGCAGTCGCACACGATATGGTCTTCGCCATGTCTTTCTTCCCCCACCTCGACCCAGAAGGCACTCCCCACGCCGAGCTTCTAGCCAGGGACACCGACGCCGGCGGTCGCTTGGCCTGGCACCCCATCCCGGATCCACCACTCCTGTCCAGCCTACGCCCTGGCGGCGAGAGGGAATGGCGGATCTCGGGCTACTTCGTGGCGGGCACGCGCGTCTGGGTCTCCTTCTCGCGTGAAGGCACCTTCTCCTTTGACACGGCGTGCCGCCAGTGGCGCATGGAAGGCACCTGGGAGCTGCCCGTCAGGGGCCTGGCCCTTTTGATCCCCGACTTTTTGGGCGGCGGCCAGCAGCTGCTCTTTGGTTTCTCCTCCGCGGATGGGCACTTCTGCGCCTGCGATATGGAGGCTAGGCCTCATCCGGTGATCATCAAGTCCTGGCCAGAGGCCATCCCCTCAAAGCTGGCCCAGCGTGCCAGATACTTCGCAGACCCGCACACCGCCACGCTTAGCTACTGCGGAGCCGGCAGATTCTGCATCTCGACGACCATTGTCACCGGGTACTTCCCTCGAAAGCTTGTCAACTGGAACCAAGTGCTCAATCTACCACGCCACGCCGTCTCCCTCGTCGCCATAGAGGTCACCCCGGAAATGCAGCTGATCAGGCACAAACTCGACTGCTACTCCTTGCCAGCAGATGCGCGAGTAGGGGGCTGTCATCTACTGTAGCCGCCCAAAATTCCTGTAAGACCTGGTCTATTTCCAGAGCCTCGTAGCTAGAGTCGTAGACCTTGCTCGTGAGATGACATGTACCTAATGCCTACTACTATAAAACATATACCATGATGCCCGACTGAGGGGCCTGCTGTATATTGGTAGATTAAATACATGCTCCTCGCAGTTTGTTTCTGAGATGTTCCACGCCGCCTCTGCTCTACTCCATTCAGCAAAAGCAGAAGAAATCAAAACCAACCAGCATACACACGCGCTGAAACATACTTGGACATCTCAAATTACAACTACGGAGTATATATGTTTCAGAAAAGACCAGCGCGCAGTAAGACTCGCTCCGGCAGCGCAACTACACGCGCGCAAACTGGAGTTCTATTATCAGTATCAGTGGAAGGAATAATCCGTGACGAGTAAGAGCTTGTCGGATTTTCTCAGGGACTCGCTTCTGCTCTACCTATCCATGAGACGGTCTAGCTAGCGAGGCTTGGGAATGGAGGGCGCGATCCTGAGGACGAGGCCGGGGAAGACGTCGTCGGGGTCGTGGACGTGCGGGTTGCGCTCCAGGATGTAGGGGTCGCCGCACCGGTCGCTGATGCCGTGCAGCGTCTCCCCCTCCGCCACCACGTACATCTCCTCGCACGGCCGCCACCGCGCCGACAGCGACGCGCCGCGCACCGTCTCCCCTTCCTCGCCGGTCGCGCACACCAGCAGCACCGCCGCCAGAGCCGACAGCGCGAGGCACCAGGACGCCGCGTCCGCCGCCGTTTCCAGCCGCGACCTCGGATGCTGCCTCGCCATGACGCGCGCGCGCGCGGTGGTGCCTGGCTTGGTGCGTGTATGGCGCTCTTGGGTGCTCTGATGACTTGGTGCTGCTGCTCTGTGCTCTGGTGAGTGCGCGTGCGCGTGCGAGTGCGAGACTGACGACTGTTTCGTTTCCGTTGGGCGGGCCGGGGCTTTATAGGAGCAGGCCGGGAGTGCGTGGGGCCATTGACGATAGGAGCGCAAGTATCCGTTGGAAGATGATGAAGTTCGAGACCTCTGCTGTGGTGCACAAACGGTAAGCTTAATCTAATCGACACATATCAGCTCAATTAGCAATGCTTAGTAGTACTTCTGATCTATTTTCCTGTAAGATTATGCAAGGGGAGCTTGTATCATCATATGGCGCGCACAAATGATTTATGTTTTCTCTTCTTTTTTGTACTATCGAGTTTTAAACGTCGACTCGCGATTACTTAAAAATGAATGCCATTTTAACTGGGAGTGATGTTTTGGCTCATGTGCGTAATCTGCTTCCTTTATTTTAAAATGTATCTTTGATCGTAAAATGTTAAAAAAATTCTCAACAAAAAATTCACATGTTCATCTTCATATGCTTTGTGCGCACAAAGTCTTTTCATGAAAAATTGACTTATCGTTTAGGCGTGTAAAAATGACAAATTTTGGTGCAAAAAATAAAGCTTTTTATGAGACATGTTTTATCTTTTTTTTACATCGATCACAAAAAATATCAATTTTTCGCGAAACTTTATGATGTACATGCGAATTACCAATTTTTGTGTTGGAAATTTTTGAGAATTGGAAACATGTTTTTAAGGTGGATGGAGCAGAATTGAACTTCGGATTCTAATTTCATTTTGTCGAATTTACTCTTTTTTGGGTGTTTACTTGAATTATTTCCTGGTGCAAGTGACTGGCATGAAAGGGAGTTTCTTGCGCGATTGCAGGAACACTTGCGCTCTGTAGAAAAAAACAGTGACCGGCTAGCTACCCTGCTCACAACGGCACCATCAGTGGGTTCAATAATGTTCCAAGTGGCGTTGCCTTGTCCAAGGAAATACGGGATGCTGAAGGGGCCCTTTTGCTACCAGTAGAGGAGGTCTCGCTCCTCAGAGCATCCCCATTCGTTTGCGCTCCCCACGTCCAGATCCGGCGAAATTTTCCTCCGGATTGGAGGAAGATTTGGCGTGGGGAGGCCCATTTTCCCAGCCGCGAGCCCAGGATGGATGCAAACGAATTCAGATAAAATAGGCGAATTCGTTCAAACATAAGCGAAATTTAATGATATTTAACATATGGAGGCGAGTTCGTACATAAATAGGCCGAATTCGTACATATATTTGAATTCGGCGATTGGCAAACTAATACTAAAACTAAAAGCGGCCTCCTACATGCCGAAATGGCGGTAGAAGGTCGTGTAGTCGCCGCCGTCGTCGTCGTCGCTGGAGCCGGCGTCGTCCTGGGGCGGCGGCGCCTCGTACCAGCGGCTCGTGCCACGGCAGCGTCGCCGGCGCGTGGAGGCGACGGCCGGTAGATGTCGTCGTCGCTGCTCTCCTCGAGCTTGATCACCTCCCTGGGCGCGGCGTTCCGCGAGGACGGCGGTGCGGCGGCGCGGGCGGCGAGTTGTCGCGCGGCGGCAGATCCAACATCCGCCGCTAACGCTCCGCCTCTGGCGCTCCCGGGCCGCGCTGGACCACTCCAGCGCGGCGTCGATGGGGAGGCTGTTGTCGGCGGGCACCAGGTCCTTCGGCGACACGGCGATCGCCTCCGCCACCGCGGCGTCCTCCGCGCGCTTCGCCTCCTCCTCGGCGAGCTGGTTGGCGGCGGCCGCGGCGGCCTCATTCTTCGCCGTCTTCCTCTTCCGCCCGCGTTGCGGCGAGGAGGGCTGGTCGCGGATGACGAGCGCGCCGCCGCTGCGCCTCTCGGTCGGCGGTGGGGACGCCGGCTCCTTCTTCACGGTGGCCGGAGACGGCCACTCCTTCTTGACGGTGGCCGGCGTCGACCCGCCGGGACCTAGACGCCGATCTCGAGCCCGACGACGAAGAGGACGGCGCCATCCTCCCTCGGTATCCGGGAACTACCGTGCCGGCGCGACACGGTAGCCGCCACCGGCGGCGGCATCCCCGAGGACAGGGAGTTCCGTCCTCGATGTGCGCGAGCACATTCTCGAGGGTGCGGTTGGGCGCGCTCCACCATCGGCGGCGGCCGGCGGCGTTGTTCCTTGCGGAGGAGGAGGAGGGCCGTCGTAGCGGCGAGTTCGCGTTCGTACCTTCGCCGGAAGAACGCGATCCACGCTTCGTGGTTGTCGGGGTCAAAGCGCGGATCCGTGCGCCGCTCGTCATCGAGAGTGACGCGCACCTCCTCGATCGCCGCCGAGTGCGCCGCCACCCGTTGGCGGCGGCGGGATCGGCACGCCGCTGCGCTCAGCCTCCAGCCTCCCGGCGCGCGGAAGTCCGGCGGCGCAGGGTAGCCCGCCGCGTGCAGGAGTCGCCCCTCCCATTGGTGGAGAGAGCGGCGGCCGAAGCCGTTGTTGGCCGCACCGTCGTTCGCCATTGCTGGTTCCTTCGAGTTCGGGGATGATTTGGGGGAAGACGAGCGAGGAGGTGAATGCGGGGCAGCCGGGGTAGTTCGGCGATAAATAGCGGTAGGCGCGCATGAAACCGAGGCGACGGCATTAACTCGCCGCGTGGAAGCTACGCGTCCGGCGAATGCTGACCGGCGGCAGGCTTTTACAGCGCGCGGAAGACGATGCGATGAGGACGACGATCGGTGTCTCTCGCCGACAAGTTGGGGCCACCAGATGCGCGGGAACGTTTCGCGCGCTTTCGTTTCGTCCGGAGTCCCCGAGCGCTCCCCGGGGGGGCCGGGGGTGGCGTGGGCTCGCCGGATGGATGAAGGGCCAAATCCGGACGAAAACGAGGAACCGGGGGCGCGACTGGGCCGAATTACGCCGTCCGGATGGAAAAAACGCTCGCCGGGGGCCTCGACGGGGGCACGAGTGGAGATGCTCTCAGAAACAGAGTCTCGACTCTCGATTACATACGCATCCACGGCACCACCAGGGCCATAGTTACCGAATACCGAACAAGCAGCTCATAAGCAAGATTTTCAGTTTTGTCATTTGACAATCATTCACACTGCGAAGGTGAAGCAAATTTATTTGAGAAGTTAGTTCATATAGCGATAATATAGCCAGTCATTATAGCGATAAGTATATAGCGGTGAGTGGAATCCCCTCCTGTTCATGACCGTGCACTGCCTGGCCTGGCCACCTCATGATGATATCGAGTACAGGATAAGAAGAAAGGGGTTCGGATCCCCTGGAGTTGGCGCTGGTTTCTGCCTACGCCAAATGGAACAAAAAATACCAATCATCTATGTGTACAACACAGTACATGTTTTTATTTTGTTTTTAGTGCACAAGGTTCTTTAAAATGTGCAACTACTCGGTTGAAGTCTCTTCTAATAATCTCTCTTGAAATAGGATTCATTCCTCTTTATAAACAATAAATTAGATGGCAACTTGACAACTGAAAAATTCAAAATTTTCATCCAAATCCTCCGTGAAAAAATGTGCGTCCATGGAGCCATTACGCCGTCCCACTCACGCCTAGACATGCAAGCTCCATAATTTTCCAATAATAAAGCCACCACATGGTTCGAACCGAACGTGATGTGTAGTAATGTCATGCAAGATAAACGGAAATGAAAAATACAAACATTATGAAACTAGTGAACTCTCATGGCTGAAAATGGGTTCATAAATGCAAGTGCACTTTGTTTACAAACATTGACAATCTAGTAGCTCTTGATCGACGGAAAAAGGACAAATGTTCAACAGCTCGAGATAAACAAAACTATTCCCCGAAAGCTGCAGAGAGTGAAGAATGAAATCACATAGAGTGATGCTTTGCTAGGCTACACAGGCATCGGTAGGCTATCATGAACTAGTTCTCGGTCGTCGCCACACCACAATAACAACGCTAGTTTCAGCAGTGTTGTTCGGGTTTGTAGATAGGGCATGCGTCATCCTCCTAGCCTCCTCCCCCAAGATTGATCGATCCGTACATACCTTAATGCAACACAATCACGGCGTGGAATAAAAGGAAGAGTAAACGGTGTACATATATAAACACAAAGATATTGTGCCGCAAAGTACAGTGCAACTGTCTCGTTTCTGTTTCTGGTGACCAGAGATGTAAATGGTATGGATATTTACCACCTGAATCCGCATCCATGTCTGTTTTTAATGATATGGTATGCAACTATATAAATCCGCTAGATATGGATGCAAATATGAATATTGGTAACATTTAAAAAATATAAATATTGGCCAAGCGGATATCTAACGGGTACGGCAGCGGATAAAATTTTGCTATTATACGGCGGGTGCAGATAATACGCTACTTTTGCAGACTTTTCGAGCTTCTATGAGCGTTGTTATTTTAATAGTAAGTATAAAGTATTAACAGGTTGTCAATTTGTTACCGAACTAGTCATGACAATGGTTCGATTTATATTCTAGAAGTTTCTAAAAAAATTGTCCCTATTCGTATACAACTGCTCTTAAGATAGTTATTGGGATATTTATGGTTCGGAATACTTACCAATATATTTAATTTTATTAAAAGAGAAAAGAAAACTCAGGCAGAAGTATACATGTACACCATAGAATTCAACAATTGTAAAAACTTAATTCAAGTAGGCATTTTTTCCTTTTATTTATTTTCACACATAAAGTATTTCCGTTTTAGTGTCTTGTTAAGGGGCATTATCTCAAAAAGAAAGAAAATAGTACTTTTAGCACAACTCTGGACTTGTATATATTTTCAATTGTATGCATTGTAACTATGTAACGGAAAAAATCGCGAAATTGTGGTGTGGTTAATAGTGGTAGGCAAGTAATATAAAACATATAATCATTAGTACCGCAATATCATAATGAATATAAAAGTGTAAAATGTTAGTATAATTATATTTACAATTAACACTAGTAGGAAAAGCCTCATCAGTGGCGCACCAAAAATGGATTCTGTGGCGCATGGGAGGTGCGCCACAGAAACGTCGCCACAAAATTAAGGTTTCTGTGGCGCACCTTCCCATGCGCCACAGAATTAAGGTTTCTGTGGCGCACGTGTTCTTAGGTGCGCCACAGAAAAGCGTGCGCCACAGAATTGGTTTTCAGTGCGCCACAGAATTTGCTTGTATTATACACGATTTTGTGCTGCCTGCTATACACATGCAGTTTATAGACAGCAATATACAGATATACAGGTTATATACAGCAACATTCAGATATAATATAAATATCATGTACATTGCACAGATATAACATAGACATCATCATCACATTACTTAGAGCCCGATCGAGATACATATATAGTGGCAATTAAGTGTCAAATGTTTTGCATACAACTCTTAATTCATACAAAATTCACAATTTTGAGATACAAAGTAGTCTTCATCCGGTTCCTCCTTTGCTCCCTCATCTCTACCCACCAGGCTCGCTTGCATCGGGGTCCTTCATCCAGTTCCTACTATGATGAAAATGAAAGAAAGTGAGACCAACAAGTCCGATGCACAAGAGAAATGGAATAAATGCCTCATACATTGTTGGTCAACACAAATATTAACATTCAGGGACGGTGTAAGTGAGACCAAGTCCGATGCACAAGAGATTGATATTTGTGCTATCTTACCAGGCTCACTTAAGTCGCCCCCGAGTGTACGGTGACCAAACATTTTAATCATCGGCATTTTGAAAATCTCAAAGCAAATGGAATGACAAAATGGAATAAGTGCCTCATACATTGTTGGTCAACACAAATACTATGGTCAGAAACCATAGTTGCAGTATACACCGCAGTATACACCGCAGTATACTTTGCAGAAGGGCCCCCTTTCCCCGGCCGCCGTTCCGTGAACGGGTGCTTGACGACACAACGACGCCGATCTGCCTCTCCGGCGCAGAACCACGGCAGTCTCTCGCCGTCCAGTGAACGAGTCCTTGATGCAAAGACCGTGCCGGCCTGCCCAGCATTATGCCGGGCCGTGTTGCGCGCAGAGCCGTGTGTCCCGCGCCCTGCACTGTTCGCCTTCTTGCCCGGTGAACCAATAGACTGATCGTTGGAATAAGGAAACCGATGATGGCCGGTCGCAAGATTAAATTGCGATCGGCCATCATCGGCTTCCTTATTCCAACGATTAGTCTATTCGTTCACCGGGCAAAAAGGCGAAGAGTGCAGGGCGCCTGAGACACGGCCTGAAGCACGGCAACAGGGGTCGGCATGATGCTAGGGAGGCTGACACCGTCTTTGCATTAAGGACTCGTTCACGTACTGAACGGCGAGAGAAGAAAAGTGGTGATGCACCGGAGAGGCAGGTCGGCGTTGTTGTCTCGTCAAAGACTCGTTCATGGAACGGCGGCCGGGGAAAGGGGGGCCCGTCTACAAAGTATATTGCGGCGTATAGGTGACCAAACATTCTAATCATCGGCACTAAAATGGAAGAAAGAGCCAAGTGGTATCTCAACTAGATATCATATGCCTCATACTTTGTTGGTCAAAAGAAATATTAATATTCCGGGATGGGGTCAGTGAGGCCAGGTAGAATGCACAAGAGATTGATATTTGTGTCATCGCACCAGGCTCACTGGCCCCACCCCAGAGTGTACAAGTGACCAAACAATTTAATCATCGGCACTCAAATGGAAGAAAGGCCAATGCAATTAAGAAGTAGCTAGTATGAACTAAATGGAATGCCTCATACTTTGTTGGTCGAAACAAATATTAACATCCAGGGATGGAGTAAGTGAGGCCAGGTAGGATGCACAAAATATTGATATTTGTGCCATCACACCAGGCTCACTTGCTCCACCCCCGAGTGTACGAGTGATCGACCAACCATCTAATCATCGGCAAGTACAAAAACACCAACAAACCAGCAACCATGGTGACATAAGTCAAGATGCTCAAACACACATAGCATGCATGGAGCAGATGCTCCAAAGGGATTATTCATCACTTGGTATATAGACCAAGTGATGCTGGCAAAAGAGAGGCCAATCAAGAACCAGTAAATCCAGTAAGTGTTAGATATGCCTAAACAAGCAACAACACATAGCATATCCCAGCTAACCAGATGAGACAAGTCTTGGTAGCCAACTGAATCACCTAGCACCACCTAGCCTTTTAAAACCATCAGAAACAGTCATTTTTCTTCAAAGGATACCACAGTGGCATTCATTTACATGATCCCCTACTGTGGATATCTCTATTTTCATCAAAGCCAACAAGAAAAGGATACCACAGTGGCATTTATTTACATGATTCCCTAATGTGAATATCTCTATAGTAGCATACCATAAGCTCACAAGAATCCATCAAGTAAATCTTCACAAGGATACCATAGTAGCATAGTAGCATACCATAAGCTCACAAGAATCCATCATTTTCTTCACAAGGATACCACAGTAGCATACCATAGTAGCATTTCATGCATTTAAATGAACCAGTAGCATCAAAACCAACCAAATGTCCAACTAGCAAGCAATACCAAGTGAGCAAATCTTCATTACCTTGTACAGGTTCAGACATGGATTTATTTCCAACAAAGGATGGAAATCAAATTAACATCATTGAATTAAATTGAATCATTACCATCACATGGTTCATCAATAACAAGTGGCAGTAAACCTCCACAAACAACAGGTACATATGATCCAGTAAGCCACACAGGCATAGCAAGTGATATAAGTTGACAATAACCACTAGCAATCCAGGCTCCAAATGGAACCTTTGGAGCAGATATATATAGAGCCAATATAGCATGTCACTGCTAGTAGCTGGTGTTCATATAGCATGTCCATTTAGTACCAAACATAGCACCAATTTAGTACCAAGCATAGCACCAATTTAGTACCAAGCATAGCACAAATTAATCAAGCAATATAGCAGCATCAGTAACAAGCATAGCACCAATTAATCAACTATAGCTCCATCAGTAACAAGCATAGCACCAATTAATCAAGCAATAGCAGCGTGACCTGCACATGACACTTCACTAAAGCCAAAGCTTCAGTAAAGCACTTTATCAAGGCTTTCATGCAGTGCTTGACAGGCAACAACTGCAAGCAATGGGATCATAATTCAATCCATGTGCACATACCAGATAAATGGCATCAATGGGATCATAATTCAATCCATGTAATTAGCCAAGTTATACAGAATAAGAAAAGGGGAGCACAACAGCATTTCATCGAGCACAACAAAGAGCAGAAAATCACAAAGAAGCATTTCATCGAGCACTTTGTGCTCGCGCGGGAGAGGAAGAGGGGAGGGGAGGGAGCTCACCGACGACGGCAGTTGTGGAGGAGCTCACCGACGACGACGGCAGGGGTGGAGGTCGCGGCGGCTCCTCCACCTTGACGCGGCGGCGGCTCCTCCACCTTGACGCCGCGCCGGCCCCTCCTCCTCCACGCCGCAGCGGCTTGTGCTGCTGGTGGCGGGGATGGGTGGAGCGTGGCGGCATGCGGCCCTCGCGGAGGAAGGCGGCGGCGACGGCAGCACTCGCCATGGAAGGCGGCGGCGCGGGGAGAGGGGGAGAGAGTGGTATACGGGCGAGGGAGGGCTACGGCCATGATATAGGACACGTTATTTCTGTGGCGCACCGAGGCCAGTGCGCCACAGAACACGTCATTTCTGTGGCGCACCTAAGCCAGTGCGCCACAGAAAACGTTATTTCTGTGGCGCACCAAGTGCAGTGCGCCGTAGAAAAAGTGAAACCAATGATTGGGCGTGACAGGGTGTGGGCCCCACAAATTTTTGTGGCGCAGTGTTCCATGGTGCGCCACAAAATTAAGCTATTTCTGTGGCGCACCTTGCCTGGTGCGCCACAAAATAATTTTCTGTGGCGCATTTTTAACGGTGCGCTACAGAACTAAGCTTCGCCTATAAGGGTTTTCCTACTAGTGTAACCGGTTGTTCTCTTTGTTGATTGGAAGCGTAAGTCGACTGTTTTGTCCACTATTTGTAGAACGCCTTGGGGATAATATACAATGCTTAAGGTCTTTGAGCCAATCTTATAGCCAATCTTATACCGATTTGTGATTAAGGAGTTGGTGTATAACAAGCATTGGGATATATTGGCGACACAATATCTTTACCTTTGGAGCCTTTTGGACATATTGTATTCTACTGTATTGAGTTTACAAATCGCCTTATTAAAAGTTTGTACACATAAATTGTTTTTGACATGGGGTCTATGAAACTAGTGAACTCTCACCGATATAAGGGAGGAAGATCATTCTTTAAGTTGATTCCAAATCAGTGGTTGAGCTTATTGAGAAGGGTTTTGATGAGTCAAAGCCAAACGCATCCATAGTATAGAGTATCCGCGTGAGAATGAACGATGAGTCGGCCTCGAGCACGGTGGAAACCCTACCCATTATCCGATGGGGCGGTGGCGGCACAGTGTCGTTCCCTTATTAGAACCCTTGCTTTGGTTTTTTGGAGTCATCGTTGCATCTATGGGGTTGATGTTTGGTCAACGCTTGGACCGTGAGCTTCCAGGGCGCAATGGTTGTTGGTCAAAGCATTCTTCGATTTGTAAATCTGGTGTGCGTTTGTATTGTGGCAGCCATTGTTGGCGTTGTGCCATCCATCACGGAGCAGAGTTGTAGCCTTCTCAACCTTATACCAACTGTCTTTGGACTTTCTTCTACGTATATGTTTAATACACGACCCGTGGTGTATTCTCAAAAAAGAAAAAAAAGAAAAAGCATTTCCTAAGCCAAACTATCTGGGATGCATCCAAGTATCCAACATACCTGCTAGAAAGAAGAGTCTCCGTTTGAGACGTCAACATCGCTTCACCTATTCTTGCAAAAGACACGTCACTGTATCAGCGTCTGTGCTAAAAGAAAGAAAAGATGTCAGCATCAAACTGGTAACAATAATCTCCACATCCGAAAAGTATCAACGGGGGCAACGGACCAGAAAACTGTAAACAAGAACATCTTCTTGATGAAAAACAGTTGAGTACTTAGTGTGCTCGCTAACCATCGATGTTGACATGACAAGATCGCGCTAATGGTCGGTCATTGGCGGCTCGTATACTAATCCAACGTCAACGGCTAACGTGAGAGTCTACTACTCATCGCGGTTTCTTAATTAGAGACAACAACAATCAGGGCAGGGTATTGTACGGTGCGACGCGACGTCCACGTACGGCCGTGATCGGACGGCGCAGCGCGGCCGGCCGGTGCGACGGAGACCATCGGATGGCTGGCGAAAGGAGGTGGGGTCTCGGCTCTTCCCACGTCGTGAAGCGCCGTGCGCTCACGCGGATGGGCCCCCGCGTTTTGGGCGATTAGAAAAACCAGGATAATCACCGAAAGTCTTTTGGTCTGTTGCTCTCAGCTGTATTTGCAGATTGAACGCGCCATGTTTCCTGATATTAACATATTAACCCTTGTCGTCTCACCTTGTGGTACATGATTGATTTGTTCTTGTCGGGATGCATCGTGGGTACGTTTGGATTCTGGTCAATGTATGCTTTATTTCTTTCTCAAATGCATCTAACCAGTATACAAGAAAATTTGGGTTCAGGCAAAACACACTACCTTGCTTGATGCTTCTCACAAATTGTTTGGAAAAAAATGTCTTGGTTACTCACAAATCCAAGGTACACGCTTTAGTTTTGGCTATAGAACAAAACCATGTGATAAATGATGGAAACTACCCTTAGAATATGAACAAACTCGGATGAAACATCACCAGTCAAACTTTTACTCTTGATTTTCCTATTTTAATTACTTTGTCAGTTTTACAACAAAAAAAACTTGGTGTTGTAAACAATGTTCTTCTACTGCAAAAAGGTGCTATCTTCTTAGTTGACTCAGTGTTATTCCACCTTATAAACTAAATTTGTTATCTACTACATTATTTTTCATATGATTTCCCTCCGTTTTCATGCTAATTGAAGATTTAAGTGGCTTCAAATGTTTCCGTACGAAACGAATCCCAAGATCATTCCAACGAGGAGTAAATACCACACCAACACTTAATTAAGGGTAAACCGAGGGGGTATAAAAGATGTTCACTCTATTGTGACATTTAGTTCATTTGGTTTGAAAATAGAATATGGTGTTTGTGGTCATAGTTTACACACAAATATTAAATCTTGCACAAATGTTTGACACACCGAAGAACGTAGATTGATCAATATGACTAAACACCTTTCGAATTCCTAGACTCCCAAACCTTCCAAAGGATGATTAGGAGGATGGATGGCCAAACTGAATGCTATCTAACTTTGTGAAAAACACGACATGAGAAAAGAGGTGTTCTCAGTGTTCCACGGTAAGGTCACAACGCGGAACATGCATCGGCGCTAATAATATTATGACTTGCAACTTTGATACCATTATGTAGAATGTCATACATAGATGGTTGTTGATGAAGGTGGTGTTTGTGGAGGGCTCGAAAGGCACTAGCATGCGGCCAATGCCGCTCGCCAAGTTTATTGTACAGTGCATTTTACTCCTCCTCCTCCTCCTCCTCCTCCTCCTCCTCTCTCTCTCTCTGGTTCTCTAAGGTGGATCATCCTTTTAGCGAAAACCAATGCCAGTAGCGAGACATCTTAGGCGACTTGATCAACCCTAAAACTCTACACACCCAATATACTAGGTGAGGGTCTCTTTATATTAAATGGGATTTTGGAGGATCCCAACCCATAGAAAAATTTCACATGGAGGCCAGCCATTTGGATCATAGTATTGGTGTGACCAAATTACAGTTGAATTCGTTCATATGCCCTCCATTCTCAAGATAGAGCTTATGTCGCATTTTATTCTATTTGCGAGAGAAGCAAAATGCACATGCACTATTCATCTATTTTCTTTCCTACTTTTGGATTTTAAAATTATGTAGAAATTTGAACACATATCTTCTCAATCTTGGTTTCCATATTCCTACATTTTAAAAAGATCATGCATCCAGATAGTACTCCGTAGTACTTGTTGTTCCGAAGCCGCCGCCTCCAGAGAAAACCCTAGCCTCCTCCACCTCAACGTCCTCCATAGATTGGTTCCCCCCTCCTCCGACCGGCCTCACCGGCGTCGGGAGGAGTGGGGAACCCGATCTATGCGCGGAGTTTTCAATAAAAAAAGTCTTTTTTAGTAGTCTATGTTAGGGTTTTGGTAGCCGTTCTTGTTGGTTTCCCCTCAGTGGAGATGACATCGTTTGCACTAAGTGATCTTCGGCCTTTCGTTCGACGACGAGATCTCCTTCCCGACGTCAATGGTGGTGCTGAAAGACTACAATTATCTAGGTACGGGTGTTCAGATCTTGCTTCCCCTGATCGATTTTAGATCTTTTCTCATGGTTGCCACGAGGAGGATTATCCTTGTAGTTTTCGTCCCGGTTGCTACGTCCTCGACAATGGTGATTCCCACTCTCGGCTCTCCATCCAAAGCTGACCAGTTTCTAATTCCCTGGCATACTGGTGTTGGTACTCTTGCCGACGTTGGTTGAATACTTTAATGGTAGTGCGCGTGTACGCAACCTTGGCATTGCGACTCAAATTAAAATTATGGGAGAACATTCGTTGGTATTTACAGGTCTATGGTTTGTTATGTATTTTTGGATGTCTTTCGAAAGTACAAGATTGTATCTTGGAAGAAGAAAGAGTTTGAAGACCTCGAAGGATTTGCTAGTATCTTGTAGACTTCATTTTGTAATCGTTAGAGACAGGCCTGTATCTCTACCATGTACTATTTGTTATTATTATATGTGGTATTGATTGTCAAGAAAGTAGTGTACTTGGTGTTCCCAAACAAAACCAGCCGAAGTACAATATCCTCTTCAACATGCTCAAGAAAGATAGGTGCAGGTGAATACAAGAAAACACGAGGTGCTCCGTGGCCCTATCTGGATCCGTGACAGTCAGTGCAGGTTTATTTTACTCTCAGCCCCTCCCTCGCCATCCCCGTGGGGTCGTGGCCCATCCCTGACAGACATTGACAACCAATGCGATGCGAGCGGCGCACGCACGTCCATCCAGAGAGAGAGATACTCCAGAATGAATAAAAGCTGTTGCTATCGTCTACCGTGCGCTCCCGTCTCATCGTCCTCCCTGTCGATTTGCTCCCCCCAAACACGCGGAGCCCAAACAGAAAACCAATCACACGCTCGCTCGCACCTTCTTCCTCCCACGACTCCTCCTCCTACCCTCGCAGGCTATGTACGGATCTCCGCTCTCCCAGCAGGTAGGTAGGTAGGTAGCTGCTGCCGCCTTAGTTCCGCCCGCCGAATTCGGAGCCGCGCCGGCGGTGGGCGAGGGGTGATGGGGCGAGGCAGGAGGGCTTCTCTGCTGCTGCTGCTTCTTGGTCTACTGGCCGCGGCCTTCGCTGCCGCGGCGGCGGAGGAGGGCGACGCCGATCCGCTCTACAGGTGGGTGCTACTACTCCTACCAGCTCCTCTCCCCCCACGAGATTCCCTCCGCGCGCTATTTCCTCGCTGGCAGTTGGGGCGGTTCCTGTTAGTTGCACGCAGCTCCATCTCCGATTTTCAGCACTGTACTACACGATATTGCTTGTTTAATTAACATTGGTAGTACTAGTACGGTACGGTGATTTTCTGGGGGAAACTGTAGCTCGAACTACTTGTAGTAATCATGTTGTAATTGGGACTGCGATTTGCATGGCCCGTACCTCTCCTGTTGAACTAAGTCGACTGTCAGCTCGAGAGGAGGACGAGGAGGAGGATAAAACCGTCGGGGGCATTTGGGATGGATTTCGGGCGCCGTGTATACTATTGCGCATATGGCGTTGTCGGCTCAAGCCCTGCCAAAGTTTGCGTCATGGATCTGTACTGACTTGCTCTGAACCTCTCCCTCGTCCATCCCTATTTGGAGAAACACTGGATTGCGGCTGCGCGACTTTTAGATTTCGAATTCGATGTTGCCTAACGAAATTGAGATTGAGGCTCGTTGGCCTGTCTTTTGTTAGCAACTTAGAGTCTGTTCCTAGTCCCTGTTTGGAGGGACATTAGCTTGTAGTATTCAGATTTTGAATTCAGCAGTATCCGACAGAACCTGAGGAGATACGCGGATGGATGGAGGCTCCCGGGTGAACTTTGCGCTGTCTTTATCAGCATTCTGAATTTCGGTTTGCAATGCCATGAGGGGTGGGCGTAAGGCTTGACCCAGAAACCAACCGGCAGGCGAGTTGCTCACGTTTTCCTTTCCTCTTACCAGATCCTGCGTGGAGGAATGCCAAAGGACCGGCGCCCTCAAAGAGGACTCCATCATCAAACACTGCATTGTGCCCACTGACGATCAGCCTGCCGACAAATCCTGGTACGCGCACGAGCCGTTGTACTTGCAGTGGAAGGAGTGGAACTGCAACAGCGAATGCCGGTACCACTGCATGATGGAGAGGGAGGAGGAACGGGAAGAGCTTAACCTAGGGCCGGTCAAGTATCACGGCAAATGGCCTCTGAAACGTGCATCCGTGTTTCAGGTAGCTAGTTGGAGCACATAATCAGTTTAGCTGCAGCATTTTAACGTCTCGTTTCCGCTTACTCACACAACTGCTGCTGTTTCATTTGCAGGAACCTTTTTCGGCAGCTCTATCTGCTCTGACTCTTCTTGTGCAGTTCAATGGATGGCTATCGTTTTTCCTCTTGCTTTCATACAAGCTGCCTCTTAGACCTGAAACTCAAGCGACGTACTATGAATATACTGGTCTGTGGCACATTTACGGACTCTTGGCCATGAATTCGTGGTTCTGGAGTGCCATATATCACAGCTGGTAGGTCCAGTCCACCAAATGAAAAAACAAAATTCAGATGGTTTTTGGTCAGTAGTTAGTTAATCCTGTTCATCTACCTGTTGCAGTGATACCGCTTGGACAGAAAAGCTATATTTCTCATCAACTGCTGCCTTCCTGGGCTACTCCCTAATTTTGGCTATACTGCGAACTTCAAGTTTAAGGGATGAAGCTTCACGGGTGATGGTTGCAGCTCCAGTTCTGGCTTTTGTGACCACCCACATCTTGTACCTGAACTTCTACGACCTTAACAAAGGTAACCTTCACACGGAAGCTAGTTTCTCACAGTTTCAAAATTCCTTGTTTCGCTTATGCATGACAATGAGGCGAGAAAAGCCTGGAAATTAAATGCTTAGCCTTATAAACTATGCAGGCCTGGCATTTAAATTCCTTGTTTCTGCTGCTAAAATTCTGAGATTGGTATTTCCGGGCGGTAATCCTGAAAATTAAATGCTTAGCCTTATAAACTATGCAGGCCTGAACACGAAAGTTTGTACTGTTATTAGCATTGCTCAGCTCCTCGTGTGGGCATTGTGGGCTGCTATGACAAGGCATCCTTCACGGCTGAAGATCATCTTTGTTGCTCTTGGGGGTATCCTCTCAGTATTCCTGGAAGCCCAAGACGTCCCTCCACGTTGGGGGTATGTAGATGGTCATGCAATCTGCCTTGCCATGGCTATCCCCATGTCGTACCTCTGGTGGAGCTTCGCCAAGGAAGATGCTGAGATGCGCACGACGGCAATCATGAAGAAGAAACGATGACAAGGTTTGGCAGCGCAGATATCAACTGGGGGTGGTTTAATCTGTGAAAACTTTTCTGCACTCAGCTTTATGTAAAGATGGGTTTTTTTTCATGTAAATTTAGGTGATTTTATATGTGAATTACTGTTTTTTCCATGCTACTTTTTGCCTCGGTCCACGAGGTTTACATGGTTTGAAACTTACTGATAGCCTCTTGTATTCTCTTATTTATAAGCCAATGGAATATTTGATAGGTTTGTGTTGTTCATCTGTTTTAGCTGATATAGCTGTTTTGATATTTTATGGATAATATCTTGACATGATCTTTGCGGAGGCGTGTGATTGCCTAGAGGTGTAAACATACTCTTTTGCTAACGTGTGTGACTGCTTAGAGATGTTATTAAACAAGGCTCAGCAGAACTTTCTTGCATGGGTTGAATCAACGAATTGATACTCTTCTTATTTTTGCCTGACGAGCCTTGCATAGTGACATGTACAGAGCTGTGACTTCAGCTTGCAACGTAAAACTATTATGCCTAGAAGAGAACTACCCAAGAAAATTAAACCATCCAAAGTCAACCTCATTTTTGTGATTAAACAGGGACTTACATTACCATCACTCTAGCAGAAGGGATCACATCCTCATTGTCAAAACAAGAAGTGTCAATCAGGCAATCGTTGATTCAGCAAGCCATCCAATAATTGGCTCGAGCATACTTTGCAAGTTCATGGCTCATCGATTTTTTGTTCAGCAAATATTTGAAAAAACTAAATCCCTATCTCCATGAGCCAGCAGTTTCACATCCTGTATCAGGAGAGTATACAATGAGCAATCGCAGTTCTTGCAACCCGATGAAGCAATGGGTTAAAATATCGACTGCAAACCACCAAATGCTCAATGATAAACAAACACACGGGAATATTTACTTTGAACAAATAGAGACCAAGATGGTAATCTATTTAGCATTCCTGAGTACACCTCCAACACACCAGATCCGAATTATCCAGCTGAATGACAAAAATGCCAAAGCCACAACGTTCACGAAAGGAATGAAATGAGCAGCCCAGCTCATACATATGTCAACCAATGCAACATCAAATAAATAGCCAGCTCATTGTACCACCTCGATGTCCTTGAAGTACTCATGCTCCAGAGCCTGCCTAGCTGTGATCCTTTTGCTTGGCTCGAACCGAAGCATTTTCTGCAAGTGAAAAGAAGGACTTCAATACAGTTACAGTATGTGGTGTCATGTTCATGATCATAGACGGGTGTGTCTTTGACTTACGGAGAGAAGGTCCAAGCCAAGAGATCCAAGATTGGGGACAACAGTGGCCAGCTCCTGGAGATTAGTGAAGATTCCAGTCAAGGAATATCAGTGACATGATACATATGGCACTGCCTAATGAAAAGTTTAAGCTGTGGTCTCACACCTCTGCCTGCCACTTGGGGAAAGCAGACTTATAGTCAGGCAAGGAGCTCACTCCTGGCCAAGTTTGTTCTGTTGGAGTGCCAAGTACCCTTCATTGAATAACCAGAACATAACACGTACATCAGATACAGTAGACAAGAAGAGCTCTTAACAGATGAGAAATCAGGGAGAGAATCGAACCTGAATATCTTAAATAATTCATCAATCTCAGAATCGCCAGGAAACAGCGGCTTCTGGTTCACCATTTCTGCAAAGATACAGCCCACTGACCACACATCAACTGGTGTGGAATACTGCCTCGCTCCAAGAAGAATTTCTGGAGCTCTGTACCATAATGTTACTACCTGAAAAATACTTCCCATAGACATGCCTTGTGAGTTGATGTGACATGGTGTTGGATCGATAGAAGAACAATGAGCTTGTTTAGATGCAAAATCATATGTAGTACATACTAAGATGCAAAATTGTATGCTAAGATCCTGCCAAAAGGCGACGTGGTACTGGAACAGTTCTCAAGGCACTTGTAAACGAGTAATAGAAGAAAAATACCTCATGAGTAAATGTACGGACAGGGATTCCAAATGCCCTGGCTAAACCAAAGTCTGCAAGCTTCAGTGCGTTAGTACGCCGATCTATCAATAAATTCTGAGGTTTCAAATCTCGATGAAGAACTCTATGAGAATGACAATAAGCAACGCCGCGGAGTATCTGATAGAGATATGACTGGAGAAAGAAGAAAACAGTCACATACTCACATACCAAGATGCAACCAGAAGCATTTTGAGTCAAGACAAATATGCTAGGAATGAAGGCATAAAGACAGTAAAATAGAATATAATGCTTGCATTCATGCTATCTTTATTGCTCTTTGTATACCAGTACAAGCAACTTGATAAAAAACAATGTTGCATGAATTTCATGTTTATATATACAGTTAGGTTGATCAAAAAATATATTGCCACAATTCATACTGTAAGCAAACTCTAACATGACCTGCAGAACTATATGCCAAGGAACAGGTATACTAATCAGCAATCAGAAAATAATAGCATGTAAAGAAATGCACCAACTAATTTGACCCAAAAGACCACAGCCCATGGCTGTCAGAAGTGGTAGTTGAAGGAAACAGTGCCAGCTCTGTGTGCAGTAAATAGTTGCACAAAGACAACAAACATGACAGAAACGGTGACCACATGGGGATCATACAGCACTGGGGTGATGGTGGTGGTACCACACAGCCAATCATTTACAACAAAGCTACCACTAACAGTGAAGCCATGTTTTATTTACAGCCTACAGGAGTTACTGTAGAGCAAAGAGTGTTGTACAGTGGATCTAATCTGAGGAGATGGCTGGCCAAGATGGGGTTTGGTACTAGAGCCCAAGGCAGTCTTAAAAGGCAATACTGGTTGATTGTCCATGTAGTGTACTCGCGTTACTGAGAGTCATCTACTAACATTATTAAAACAGGGTTCAAAGAACTCCAACGTTTGCTTTGAGATGTCCTCCACATTGAGCAGATAAAATAGAGAAATATTAGATCATTTATTTCGCCAGGGCAAGTTTATAAAGGAGAAGAATCAGATAAACACTGAAACGTTTACATTTCTAAAGAACTACAACTACATTTACAAATATAAACATTGCATCTGTATAGCAAATACAACACTGTATTCATACTGCAATTTTAGCATCTGCCGCGACAGGAATTCAGCTAGTTTTAGTCTAAGGAAAGTCTAATCTTAGCACAACAACGCACTTACATGGCATCTCTAAAGTAAACAGACAATTACAACCACATTTACGAACATAAACATTGCATATGTATAGCAAACATAACTGTTTTCAAACTATACATTTGAGCATCTGTCACGATTGGAATTCAGCTAGTTTTGGACTAAGAAAAGTCTAATGTTAGCACAACAACGTACTTACATGGCATCTCTAAAGTAAACAGACATATATGTCGAAACATCACATGTCCATATATCATAATGGCATTCAGGTGCAACAAGTTGTCAAGTTCAACAGTGAACAGGTGCACAGGGCAATACAGACATGGGTACTTTTCCCCAACTGTGCATACTCGTTTACGCAAAGTGTGGCCCTAGTGAACAAAAAAATGGGCACTGTCCTGCCAAATAAACCACAGTGACAGAAGAAGACGGATGATACGCCATATATGGAGCGCACGAGACGTAATGTGGGTTCCGCTTTGGTCTTGTGCTTAATCAATCAATCTACAGCATATGGGAGCTAAAAAAAAATTCCACGAAATGAGAAGGCACTGGACTGAAACTGTGGTCTACTACAAGTCTACAACCAGGTGCCTATTCCTTAGTAACATTACTTATCCTGCTCAACACTAAGCATTGGTTCTGTCACAAGCTCTTCCTAACACTACTGTATGACATGTACGGAACCATTGACAAGGACAGGGTCAAGCGAGTGCTTCACGGTCCAACTATACATGGAAAGCAGTAGAAGCAAGTTCACAGCGGCACACATGACTATCTGCTCACCTTGATCAAAGCAGGGCTCTTGGCGAACTCTGGAGAAGAGTCCATGAACTTCTTGAGGTCCAGATCCAGGTACTCGAAGACGAGCCATATGCGCTTCTCGCTGTGGATGACATCGTGTAGCCTGGAAGCAAAGAAAGAATGAGTAGAGCTCCTCAGCATAGCAGCACCGCAAACCGCCCCATCCTCACCACAAATGCAACGACATTAGTGATGCTACTACATTAACATGGCGCCATCAAAATCAAGCGTGGTTACTGTTGCATAAACGCAGAGGCCGACTTAATGCCCGTTTCAGTCACTCAATCAATCCGAGCTAGTTCACCCAATCGATAGATGCTAAATCCTAAATCCGGGGTCAAGTAAGGGGCAAAGTCAATGCTGTCCGATAAACAGGGGGGGAAGGGGGGGAGGGGAGTGGGCGTGCTCACTTGACGATGTTGCCGTGCTGCATCTCCTTGAGCAGCGAGATCTCGCGGATGGCGGTGGAGGGGACGCCCTCGTCCTCCTGCTCGAGGCGGATCTTCTTGAGCGCGATGGTCTCGTTGGTGAGCCTGTCCCGCGCCCTGTACACCACCCCGTACGTGCCCTCCCCGATCTTCTCCTCCTTCTCGTACTGCGCACGCACGCGCGCAAACACACAGTTGAGAAGAGTGAGACGAGGAAATCGAATCGGAGTACCAGGAACCCCTCGTATCGGAATGGAAGCAGATCGCTCCGTGCCGCGCCGGTTACCTGGTCCATCGGCGTCCAATGCGCGACGGCGGCGGCGGCGAACGGTGGTGGCGGCGGAATGGACGAGCGGGTGAGGGGGGAGGGGGAGGAGGCGAGGGGGAAGGGGATCAAGAGCGGGGACGAGCGAGAGCGGCGGGCAAAGCTGCTGCCGCCATTGGGGTTTGGGTCCTGGGCTGCTGCTCCTCCTCTCTCTCTGGTCTTGTAAATATTGGTGTTGCAGGCAGGTCCTCCTCCTTTATCAGCCGTTTGACCGAGGCTTTTCTCCCCCAGTCCACCCTCATTGGTTGCCTTTTTCTGGGTTTCTTAATTTCTTGGGTGCTATGGGTGGTTCTTTTAGGGTTTCTTCTATTCATTTATTTATTGTTCAAATAGATTTAGTGAGGCTATTATCTATTCTAGAATATCGAATTGCTAAAACTATGCCTCTAAAAGATTGCAGAAACTTGGCGGTATCTGAGCAATGTCATCCATTACTCGTCGGCACTCTCTTTCGTGTTGTACGTTATAGTTAAGATGTACCCAGTCAAATTCGCAAAAACAAAAATGTACCTGATCACATTATAATGTCATGTTGTGGGCCTCGACATTATCGACGGAGCACCGAAATTTTGCCCAACTCAATTGCGACGGACTTATAATTGTATTGGACTAGGCAATTTTAGTGGGTATAGTCTTGCTTGGAGGATACTGGGCCCTATGCTATCTTAATGACCATCTAGAACACATTATATAGAATTTCTAGTTCTTTATAAAAAAAGACTACCTAGTTTTCTAAACCAATCTATACCTGCTTCTTCGTATTTTGCAAGGGATATTCTTCGTCTTCTTCATTGATGACATGACACTAGAGGGGCAGCATCAACAATTTCATTGTTTCAAGATGAGGTCTACTTCACAATGATCTCACATAAAAACATTTTTTATTATTATGCATATATAGTTGGTATAGATCTCCGTAGAATGATGATTAACATTGCCGAGAAGATGCTAGACAACCAGCAAAATGTATATGTGGAGAGCTTATCCTAGAAAGGTAACTTTGGCAACAATGCACCTACAGGGACGGAGCCAGGAATATAGTTTGGAGGGGGCCAATTGAACAAAAATTTGCTTGGAGGGGCCCAGATAGGCAAATACTCACAAATTAAAGGATCAATTCGCATACATTTTAGGAGGTCTTTCAGCAAAAAATTTAGCATAGGGGGGTCCATGGCCCCAACTGGCACCCCCTGGCTCCGTCCCTGAGTGCAGAGCCATTTCTTTCAAACCTAATTTGCAGTGGTTTTATTCTTAAATAAAAGGCTTTCGCCTGGCATTGTAAGTTAAGGAATGCTCTTAACGGGCCAACGGCGTAGTGGTTTGTTTATTTCTCATGCAAATAATAAACTGATTCCTAAGTCTGAGTTAAGAACCATTAATCAACATATACGAATATTGGATGAGAAATAAGTAATCTAAGTTGAATGTGGCCGGAATTGCCACTCCCAAATAATTCGTAAAGCATGTGAAAACAAATTGAGAGCTACTCCCTTCGTTCTAAACTGATGAAACCACGACAATGATTATGAGAAGGGGGAGGACTATAGAACAAATAGATTAGGTAGGTTTCCTCGTCGCCAAAACACCTTTGGTTTGGAAAACGTTGAGAAGGATGTGAAACCAAAAATTGAGTGGACAAGGACGGGACGACAAGTAGGTCGCGCGGCCAGGCCACACAAAGTGGCATGTGTTGGGCGAGGACTGACTTCCATGTACAAAACAGTCTTTGTTAAGTTCGTCGGGCTATGGACCTATGGTTGATCTCGATCAGCACGACGATCGGACGCACTAGCCAATGAGTGGATTGATCGTGCTTGAACCGCGCGCTTTGCACTACGAACGTACTCAGTCGAAGTACACGTACAGTACGTCAGGTGTGGTGTCCATCATCGATACTCGCTGTGTCTCAACAAGGTGCACGACACCATCACCGGCACCGCACCGTGGGAGCGAGCGGGCGAGCTTTACGCGCATGGACACAAAGACGTCTTGGAACGACGGGAAAGGGACGCCGCGCTTTGCCGGCTGCCGTGGACGAGTGCGATCGCGGGCACCGAGGACGGAGCACGCATCGGCTGCCAAAGATCGGGCCTCGGGGCGGACGCGCGCCTTATCCGTTTGGAAGACAGCAGCGACTCGATCGCGTTCGCCGCCTCTCAAGTCTGATCTGTCAAGTGCGGCGCGCGCCGGCCGGCCGCCGGACTGCCGTGCAACGGTGCAAGCGGACACCGATCAAGGAGCCCAGTGTACGCCGGCGAGGTGGTGGCACGGCAAGTCGGCAGGATGAGACGGCGGCCGGGTCATCGCGTGAAAAGACGAGGCTGGCACTGCGCTGCATTCGGCATGTGACGGCCATGAAGGCGGGAGCAAATCGATTGGCGCCTCTCGCGCTGCGCTGCAGGCAGGCGGCGTAAAGCTGGGCGGCCTCGGCCCCTCGAAGTAAACAGCACGAGGGCGGCAGAGCCAAAAGCTTCTCTTCTCCCTGCATGCACCTCCTCCGCTTTGCATGCCTGGCCCCCTCCCGCGCAGTCGGGTCTTGTCGTGCGCGCAGGTCGATGCAGGTTCCACTCTCTGGTTGTTGCCCGCCATTAGTGTGCCGACTGCCCAGTGAAGCAGTCGAGGCCACACCGTCGGCACGCTGCGGAATGGGCCTGCTCCGCCTCGTGGCAATGCGTGGCGCCACACAAGTGCTGTTCATGTCCTTCACGGCCGGGGTGACATGCTTGCTACCTACTCCATCCTTCGTGCTGCAGCTACTCCTTCCCTTGATGTATCTTCATGAGATGGAGGAAGTACAACAAGTATTGAAGTTATGCCAATTATATGTATAGGCTACAGATATAGATTATACTACAAGCAAGTTACATGTTGAAGTCGAACTCTTTAACCTAAACTAGAGTAGCTAAAATAGATTTGATGATAGTTAGGTTACGCACAAAATCGATTTTCAGGGATGGTCTCATGCCCATGGACGGAGGGAGATCAGTACATGGGTGTACAATTATCACTACGTCACAGTACAAGAGTTGTGGCACTTTAAAATGCCCCTAATTTGAACCAAAGTGCCACTAATTAGCTATAGGGACACTTTTTCAAGTGCCACCTTTACTTGCGTCTCTAAAAGTATTTGGGGCACTACCTAGAGGCACTTCTCAAAGTGCCACTAAATCAAATTAGGGGCACTTCTCAAAGTGCCACTAAATCCAATTAGGGGCACTTCTCAAAGTGCCACTAAATCCAATTTGAGGCACTTCTAAAAATGCCCCAAAACCAAATTTGTGGCACTTCTAAAAATGCCCCAAAACCTAATTTGTGGCACTTAAAAAATGCCTCAAACCAATTTCGTGGAACTACGAGAAATGCCCCTTATTAATCCAATTAGTGGTACTTTGAGCAGTCCCAAAAAGAATTATAAACAGATAAAAACAATGGCAGCATACAAGAAGCACACAATATGAACATATGTACTGTCATACAAGAATCAGCACACAATGCCTACACATTAATCCAGTGCACTTTATTCTGTAATTATCACCCAATATCAGTTACACACTGTAAACACAGTGTCAACATAGTATGTAGTGGATGTTCAACACAATATCTCAATATGTACTCTGTGAACATCATCACCATGTTTCCAATTCAAACACCATCACAATGTGACAGCATCACCTTCAGTTGATCTCATTCTTCAGCAGTGTACCTTGAGAGAAGTAGTAATTTAATTCAGCAAACGAAGACGGATATTGTACTAAAAACAACATGTGTTGTTGGCAGGGGAGAAAAACAAACTTGAACAACAGCAAAAGTGCAGTTCATTGTACTACCAGAAAAACGGAGTAGCAACACAAGCCTTATCACGAGTTCACAACACATCCATGCTGACTTATTGCGCCAGAAATAATAAGAACAATCTCAAGAAACCATCAAAGTTGTCAGGCGGGAATAGCGCAGGTACTGAAATCAGAAACCGAGGGCCATGGCAATGGCAACACTGAGACCCAAGGCAACTCCAGATCCAAACAAGCTGCATCCAGGTGCTATTTTTCTTGCTAGCCTCAAGAAGGCAAGAGTTGGCGGACCTCACCAGCTATGGTTTCCGGCATAAGTAAATCCCATAAAACCCGAGGAGGTTTGACCGTTTGGGCTGCATTGGACTAAGACTTCAACACCCCGTAAAATTAGCTCTTAACGTCACCACCATGCTAGCTTGGAGCAACTTCACTGCACGTCCTCTACAGGCTCAGGAATATTTAGTGGAAGTAAAAAACTACTAACTGGTACTACAACTATCTGCATGCATGATGCAAGGATGGATTTAACGTAAGCTGGTAAGATCTCTGAATGATCATGATGCAAGTACCAGCTAGAGAGCACAACATTAATGGAGCAGCTCCCTTCGATTGCAGAAAAGACAACACACTAGCATGTTTATACTTTTTCTTTTCCAAATTATAAGCTAGAGCGTGATTTCTTCTCTCTTCTTTTAATTAGGCCCGCCCAGGTATTTGTTTGTAGCTCTGCCACTGGGTCTAACGAACAATTGAGAAGAGGTGCACCATGGTCCATGCATCGCCCACACATTACGCTCAAAGCAACACAGTAAGCTAACCAGGTTTCAGTCTATAGGCTACAGATCTATAATAAAACGATGGTTAAACCAGCAGACTTAAAACATGATAAGCTAATTGTGATTCTACAATATTCTGTCATATGAAACCGAAGTAAAAGATATCAAATGCACGTTCAGCTGGTGATTGCTATTCACTCTACATTGGTAGATGGCTGTCCTAAATTACCATACAGTTCAGTGGGTGTAAAAAAGCTGCAAACCACAGGAATTTAAGAAAGCAAACAAGTGATGGCACACCAACCTAAAAAACATGAATGAAATATCTGTTGTCTCAGAAGTGCAAAAACAGCAGCTAAAAAGACATTGCAGGGAAAGCTCTCAGAATTTCAAACCTGTCTAGCTAGAAGAATATGCTCCTTTACAGCATCAATGATCAGCATCGCCTTCAGTATTCAACATGGTACCTTGAAAGAAGTAGTAATTTGAGTCAGCAAAACGGAGATGGAATTTTTACTACAAAAAAAGCATGTTTTAGCCAAGTAAACACTATATGAAGTGAATGGAACACTTGTCATTATACCAGTTTGCATCGCGGCAGCATTGCGAGATACGAAAGTAACTATCTAGGCATAATAAGCAACAAACAATCAATTAAACTAGAGCACGTCCCTGTGAAGCAAATTTTATTTAGTGAATCAAATTTCACACTTCATACGACTAACAGATGTTGCGATACAGTAGATAGAACTAACACAGTCAACACTTCATACGACTAACAGAAGGTGCGATGCAGTTGATACAAGTAACACTTGATGCTACAAATCCATGGTAGCATTGCACACTTGATGATACAACTAACACTAGCAGTACACACAACTATGACTGGACTACATATGCATTTAGTCACGGAAACAGGGCACTTTTTTTTACATAGGAGCTGATCAATATAAGAGAGACTTTGACTCACAGTACAACAAGTGTACGTACTCGTATGTGCACAAATTTACTAATAGTTAAGTGACACTAGTACCTTGGTGAAGCATGACATAGTCAAGATCAAGGAATCATCAAGCCCACATGTTGAACAAACGTCACTAATATTATGCCTTTAGAAATATCTCCTATGATAAGCAAAGATACGTAAATGCAATTCATATGATTGGTACGCATATTCAAAATGTGCAGAATCCTCTAGTACAACGTAGTTGCAGAACATCCAGAAAATAAGCAGCATAACGGTCATCCAGGCCTACCAGCTTCTTTCATTACCTCAAGATGCCAGTCACCAAGGGCTCCTAGAGAACGTGGACCATGAACTTCGATGGATCCAAGAGAGCAGAAGGAGCTGGCGCAGGAATAGTACTTATATCACCTGAAGGCGACAAATTGAAATACGTCCTTCGGATGACGTTCACTAACGCATCCAACAATGAAGCAGAATATGAAGCCCTCATACACGGGATGAAGATGGCGAACGCTTGTGGCGCAACTCGACTAAAAATCTTTGGCGACTCACAATTGGTGGCTCAGCAAGTTATGAACCAATATGACGCAGTCAATGATAGCATGATGGCATACAAGGAGGTGTACAATGAGCTCGAGAAGTTGTTTGATGGATGCGAGGTAAATCACATCAGTAGATTGAGCAATGATGAAGCCGACGTTCTCGCAAACATCGGGTCGCAGTGCCTCCCAGTCCCGCCAGGAGTATTTTGGGAAGAAATAGCGGAGAGGTCCACGAAGCCAAAAAAGGTGCAGAAAAAAGCAAAAGAAGAGAAAACCTCGACGCCCCTCAAAGAAACCACGGAGGATGAAGAGGACCAAGAGCTTGTGATGATGGTACAAATTCCTTGGATGCAAGCATATATATCATACATCCTCAGGAAAGAAATACCCGATGATCCAGTTGAGGCAAGGCGAGTTATTCGACGATCCAAAGCTTTCACAGTGATCAAAGGAGAATTATACAAGCGAAATATTTCAGGCGTCTTGCAAAGGTGTGTCACACCCGAAGAAGGAAGAATAATTCTGAAGGATGTACATGAAGGAATATGTGGCCACCACGCAAGTAGTCGAGCTATTGCAGCCAAGGTTTTTCGGGCAGGATTCTATTGGTTGACAGCAATCGAGGATGCCAAGGAAATAGTAAGAACTTGCGACGCGTGTCAAAGGTTTGCCGCAAAACCTCACTCTCCAGCGGCAGAACTAACACCAATACCATTGTCGTGGCCCTTTGCCCAATGGAGACTCGATATGGTGGGAAAGTTGCATAAAGCTTCGCCTGGAGGGTATGAGTACTTGCTGGTCGCTGTCGACAAATTCACCAAGTGGGTAGAAGCGAAGCCAATAAATTCACCAGATGCGGTGAAAAAATGATATTGACACAATCAATGAGATGGTAACTCCTGTGGCTGAGTCGATGATAGATGAGCTTCTTCGGATGGACTCAGAATTCTTCGTCAAGGGGTCTTATGCTGCACATAAATCAAACAGGGGCCCGTCCATAGATAATATTTTAGGCTTTGACTGACTTGTACCATATTGGAAAACATTATGTCTGTATCTTTTTTGATTTCCGAAGAAATTTGTTGTATATTGTAAACTGCTCTATATTGTTGGAGCCCCCGAGCCTTCTGGCTAGAGTTTGTACTGTTTGTTCTATCTCGAAGAATTTTCCTCTTGTCGTGAGGAGATATCTTTACTTTTTCACCGAATAGGTTGCAAGCCTCCGAGTATCTTAATGTCGAAGTTCTATATTTTTGTTGCTAGGTATCTTGAACCAAAGCAATAAGATTCTTGACGTGTACACTATATTTATAATTTTGTTAGCTTCCGATATTTTGCGAGGTATTTAGTGTACCAAGGCGAAATATTTTGGTAAGTCTAATTTGTCTATATTGTACGTATTTTGAGACTTGAAGGCGTTGAGCCCCCGAGCGTGTCGAAGAATAAAAATATATCTCCACTATCTTTATTATATTGCAGCACCGCGAGCCCGCCTCATTAAAAACCTTTCCGGCCCCACTCGGTGCCCCGAAAAGGAAAAGAGTGCGTCTGAAAACTCGCGGGCGTTTCAGTACATTGTATTTTTACAGAGAAGGACTATATTTCGACTCTAGGCGTAGAACCGCCTGAGCTGTGCTACGTTCCAGGGGTTTTTCTCGGGAGCCCCTGTCTTCTTGTCCTTGATCCTGTATGCGCCTCCGTCGATGACTTCCGTGACAACGTAAGGTCCCAACCATGGTGATTCGAGCTTCTCAGTACTTTTTTGGTTTAACCGCAAGACCAAATCCCCAACTTGAAAAGATCTTGGTCTTAACCGTCGACTGTGGTAGTTTTTGAGGTCTTGCTGGTATTTGGTGACTCGTGAAAGTACTTCGTCGCGAGCTTCGTCGAGTGCGTCCATATCATCCTCCCGAGATTTTTGTGATGTTTCTTCGTCATACATTGTTACCCTTGGAGAATCGTGCTCTATTTCAATTGGTAGTACTGCTTCGGCTCCGTGGACGAGAAAAAACGGAGTTTCTTGTGTCGCCGTATTTGGTGTTGTTCGGATGCTCCACAAAACACTTGGCAATTCCTCTGGCCAAGTATGTCGAGCTTTTTCAAGCGGTCCTAGTAGGCGCTTTTTGAGGCCGTTGCAGATGATACCATTGGCTTTCTCGAATTGTCCGTTAGTTTGCGGGTGCCCAACTGACGCAAAGTGCAATTTAATGCCTACTTCTGCGCAGTATTCCTTGAATTCCTTGGATGTGAAGTTTGAACCATTATCTGTAACAATGCTATGAGGCACCCCAAACCGAAAAACGAGGCCTTTCACAAACTTTATTGCCGATGCTGCATCTGGTGAATTTATTGGCTTCGCTTCTACCCACTTGGTGAATTTGTCGACAGCGACCAGCAAGTACTCATACCCTCCAGGCGAAGCTTTATGCAACTTGCCCACCATATCGAGTCCCCATTGGGCAAAGGGCCACGACAATGGTATTGGTGTTAGTTCTGCCGCTGGAGAGTGAGGTTTTGCGGCAAACCTTTGACACGCGTCGCAAGTTCTTACTATTTCCTTGGCATCCTCGATTGCTGTCAACCAATAGAATCCTGCCCGAAAAACCTTGGCTGCAATAGCTCGACTACTTGCGTGGTGGCCACATATTCCTTCGTGTACATCCTTCAGAATTATTCTTCCTTCTTCGGGTGTGACACACCTTTGCAAGACGCCTGAAATACTTCGCTTGTATAATTCTCCTTTGATCACTGTGAAAGCTTTGGATCGTCGAATAACTCGCCTTGCCTCAACTGGATCATCGGGTATTTCTTTCCTGAGGATGTATGATATATATGCTTGCATCCAAGGAATTTGTACCATCATCACAAGCTCTTGGTCCTCTTCATCCTCCGTGGTTTCTTTGAGGGGCGTCGAGGTTTTCTCTTCTTTTGCTTTTTTCTGCACCTTTTTTGGCTTCGTGGACCTCTCCGCTATTTCTTCCCAAAATACTCCTGGCGGGATTGGGAGGCACTGCGACCCGATGTTTGCGAGAACGTCGGCTTCATCATTGCTCAATCTACTGATGTGATTTACCTCGCATCCATCAAACAGCTTCTCGAGCTCATTGTACACCTCCTTGTATGCCATCATGCTATCATTGACTGCGTCACATTGGTTCATAACTTGCTGAGCCACCAATTGTGAGTCGCCAAAGATTTTTAGTCGAGTTGCGCCACAAGCTTTCGCCATCTTCATCCCGTGTATGAGGGCTTCATATTCTGCTTCATTGTTGGATGCGTTAGTGAACGTCATCCGAAGGACGTATTTCAATTTGTCGCCTTCAGGTGATATAAGTACTACTCCTGCGCCAGCTCCTTCTGCTCTCTTGGATCCATCGAAGTTCATGGTCCACGTTCTTGACAAATCTGGGGGTCCCGTGTTTTGCAGCTCCATCCATTCTGCAATGAAATCTGGCAGAACTTGTGATTTGATTGCCTTTCTTTTTTCATACGTGATGTCCCGAGGGAAAAGTTCTATTCCCCAAAGGGAGACACGCCCTGTAGCTTCTGGATTGTTTAGTATATTTGAAAGAGGTGCTTCGTTGACTACTATTATCGGGTGTGCCGAAAAATAGTGGCGCAACTTCCTTGCCGTTGCAATTACTCCATATGCTAGTTTAAGTACTGCGGGTACCGCTGTTTGGAAGGCGATAAAACTTCACTGATGAAATATACTGGCCTCTGCACTCCATGGAGTTTTCCTTCTTCTTCTCTTTCAACAACTAACACCGTGCTAACCACTTGGGGCGTGGCTGCAATATACAGCAGGAGAGGTTCCTTTTCTTTCGGCGCCACCAAAATTGGTGGTGTCGAGATTGTGCGCTTCAAATCCTCGAAAGCTCTGTCGGCTTCTTCGTTCCACTGGAATTTCTCTCCTTGCTTTATCAGAGCGTAAAATGGTAACGCTTTTTCTCCCAGCCTGGCGACGAATCTGCTCAAAGCTGCGACTCGCCCAGTTAGCTGCTGTATTTCTTTCAACTTTGTTGGCTTCCTCATTGTTACGATAGCTTGTATTTTGTCGGGATTTGCTTCAATTCCTCTTGCTGAAACTGGAAACCCCAGAAGTTCTCCTGCTGGAACGCCAAAAGAACACTTCGTCGGGTTCAGCTTGAGGCAAAAGTTGTCGAGGTTGTCAAAGGTTTCCTTGAGATCCTCGATCAGCGTTGCCCCCTTTTTGACGTTATGACGATGTCATCGATGTATACTTGTACGTTTTTCCCGATCTGTGTCGCCAAACACTTCTGCATCATCCTCTGATATGTTGCTCCCGCGTTTTTTAAACCAAAAGGCATTGTTCTGTAGCAAAACACGCCGTAAGGTGTTATAAACGCTGTTTTGGCCTCATCACCTTCTTTTAGTCTGATCTGGTTATAACCAGAGTATGCATCCAAAAAGGAAAGACGTTCACAGCCTACCGTGGAGTCGATGATTTGATCGATCCTTGGGAGGGGAAAGTGATCCTTAGGACAATGTTTATTGAGACACGTAAAGTCGACGCACATGCGAAGGACTGTCGTGTGCTTCTTCGGCACCATCACTGGGTTAGCTACCCATGTGGCTTCTGTAGATATCTCTTTGATAAAACCAGCATCCTTGAGTCGATCTATTTCTGATAGCATAGCTTTGCGGTTTGGTTCCGAAAAACGCCGCAAGGGTTGTTTGATTGGTCTCGCGAGAGGATCCAAGTTGAGGTGGTGCTCGGCAAGTTCCCTGGGTACTCCTGGCATGTCAGCTGGACACCATGCGAAGATTTTCCAGTGCTCACGGAGGAACTTGACGAGCGCGCTTTCCTATGCGAGATCCATATTTGTTGCAATGGACGTCGTCTTTTTCGGGTCTGTCGGGTGAATCTGCACCTCCTTAGAATTTTTCTCGGTATTGAAAGTTGATTCTTTATTTGGCCTTCCAACGTCTGGCAGCACGTCGTAGTCAGTCATACTTCTTGATGCCAAATACTCAGCTTGCATCCCGAAAGTTTCTGATATCCGATGAAAATCCTTATCGCACTTATCGGCTAAGGCGAAGCTTCCTTTGACTGTGATTGGTCCCTTTGGTCCAGGCAGCCTCCACAACAGGTATGTATAGTGTGGCACTGCCATAAATCTAGCATATGCTGGTCGTCCCAACAAAGCGTGGTACTGCGACGGAAAATCCACGACTTCAAATTCCAGCCTCTCGATTCTATAATTCTCTCGGGTTCCAAACTGAACGTCGAGATTGATCTTCCGCAATGGATAACTTGGTTTCTCCGGTGTGATACCGTGGAACCTTGTGTCTGTTGGCTTCAAGTTTGCTAGGGATATGTTCATCTTCCTCAATGTATCTGCATACATAAGGTTTAAGCTGCTGCCACCGTCTATGAACACTCGAGAGACATCAAACCCCGCAATAACTGCTGGTAAAATAAGTGCTGACTGCCCTGTTCGAGGAACTTGCTGCGGATGATCTGCTATGGTGAAGCCAATATCTTGTCCTGACCAATTAAGATACTCGACTGTTGGTGGAGGCATTTTTTCTGCCATAAACACCTATCGTGAGATTACTTTCTGAGCTCTATTGGATGGCCTTCCCTTCTGAATCATCGACACCGCTCCGTTGGAGTTAGGATCAACATAAGGTGGTGGTGGAGGTGCTGCCGCTATTCTGAGCTGATGTCGATTGTCTTCTGTAATCGCGGGAGGAGGTGGCAAGTGAATCTCGCTCCTGGGTTCTCGAGGATTTCTCTGTGCTGCCCGAGCGTTAGCATGCTCTGCCCACCTTAACATTGCCTGGAAATTGCGACAATCTTTCTGCAGGTGTCCTGACTGTCTTTTTCCGTTGCTGTCGAGGAAAAAGTGCATCTGACACGGCCCATTCATCATTTCTTCGGGGGACACGAAAGGCCTCGGGAACCTAGGCCCGCTATTTTACTGTTGTTTCGAGAATCGTCCCTGTTAGCGCCTCGCTGCTCACGGCTTCTCTGATAATCATCTCTGTTGTTTCCTCCTGTGTTTGCCCGAAAACCTGCCGAAATTTGTCCTGGAGCGTCATAGTTCGGGTACTGCCGAGGAAATCGTCGCCTCGGTTGATAATTTCGACCACGGTCCTCCTCTGGCGACCTGTGCCATTTGTTATGGACAGCATCTTCTCCATCTGCCCATCTATTGGCTATTTCCATTAACGCGGATACTGTCTTTGGGTTGGTCCTTCCCAAGTCCTCGACAAAATCTCCACGCCTGATTCCTGCGACAAACGCATCTATCGCTCTCTCGTCAGATATATTTTCTGCTGAGTTTTTGATGATGTTCCACCTTTGGATATATTTTCTCATTGGCTCGTCCGGCTTTTGTCGACATGCTCTCAACTCCTCCAACGATGCAGGCTTTTTGCATGTGGACCGGAAGTTCTTGACGAACACGTCCTCGAAGCTTTCCCAGCTGTCGATAGATCCTGGAGGAAGTTTCTTTATCCAAGATCGTGCGGCTCCACTCAAATGCACCTGGATGCTTTGCATAGCTGTTGCCCTAGTTCCTCCTATGAGCTTCACCGTCTCGAGATAATCAACTAGCCAGTCCTCTGGATCCTGAAGGCCGTCGAATTTCTTGAAGTTGTCAGGTAACTTGAATCCTGAAGGGACTCGAGTTTTTCGGACTCTCCTCGTGAAGCACGGCAAGCCACACATATCCTCGTCGTTAAGTTCTGGGGATTGCCGATGTTCCCTTCTGCCTTGCCGCGCTCTGTCGACCCTTGCTTGTGATGCCGTGTCTCTTGCTCCACTTGGTCCTTCAGGGGCTGCCGCTGTTGCTGCTGCAGGTCGTGGACTATTTTGCCTTGCCGCTCCTTCGGGAGGCGTTGATACAAACGCTGTCCCCATAGCTCCAACTCCTGCTATCACCATATTGTATAGTGTTTCCCTTGGATCTCCTGGAGGAGGTTTAGATGCGAGGATAAAAGCATGTGTCGTCATATACCCAGCCTCTGGTGTCTTAGGGATGATGTTTCCTCTTGTATCTATCGACATAAAGGACATGTCGAGGTTTTGAACCAAGTGCTCTCTTTCTGCTTCGGGTATGTGTTGTAACCTTGATCTTGCTCTGATCCGAGCCTCCCTGTGGCTATCACCCGAAGTTCTAGATTGTCGACTCAAATCTGCCCTTCTCCTGCTGGATGCAGAAGCTGCCTCCTTTCTTCTGTTTAACTCAGCTGTCTGTTTTTCTAATTCTCTTGCAGCTCGTGCGAGCCTATATTGATATGCTTGCAATTTCTCTGGCGTGGCTGTGGTGGCCATTGGTTCTGAACCGTCCATAGCTCTCGCGGCTCTATCCCACGCTGCTTGCGAGAGTTGAACTCTGTCTCGCGGCTGTGGCCCGACGTACTTATTGCCCAGGCCTCGTCGCAGATCGGAGGGATCGACGTATGGATTTCTCAGATCGTCGAAAGCCTCAGATGTTTCCTCTTGATCATTATTTGGCTCTTCAATGGCATAAATCTGATGATATTTTGTATTCAGATCTATGTTAGGTTTGGTGACACCATCGTTGAGATTGATGAAGACCTTGCCCACTGTAATAGATTTGTCGATGAAGTCGTAACTGTCGACACTGCTTGAGCCATCGCTTATATATGAGTCCGCAAATGACTCAAACGACATGTCGCTGAAGATCTTGGCGAGTTTCTCTCTTGCCCTGGTGCTGACGTAGCGTGTCGACGAAGTTTCTTCTTCTCCTGATTCGGTTGACGATGTATAGCTTGAAAAATCGGAATCGACCACCGACGATCCCGACGAAATCGGAATTTCGACACGATACGATCCTTCCTTCTCGACGCGAAAGCGAAACCTTCCGAACGTCATCTCCATAGGCTCCGCCAGATACGCATATGCATCCAAACGGGAGGGTGGGTGAGGAACAAAATCGACAGGACCAGCAGCGATCTGTTTACCTCGATCCATTGCGTTGCTTGCGGTTGATGATGTCGAAGATCTTGAACGTGCCATCGAGATCATATCCTTACGCCTCTAATTCCCAAAGACGGCGCCAATTGACAAGGTATTAACTTGTCAATGCCTATGGATTGTAGGCTAGGGTTTAGTTAGAAGTAGAGGGCAAATAGATCTCGAAGGTTTCAGCCGGAAAGTACTCGACGATTATGAAAACTAGGGTTTGTGAACAATGATTCGATGCCTTCCTCGTCCCTCGACTCCCCCTTTATATAGGAGGCGGAGCCGAGGGATTCGTGTTGTACAAGTTACAGAGACCGGGATGGTTTCTAACTCATCCCGCAAGATTACAAATAACACTTCCTATTACAACTCTAGCTTTCCTTAATAACATCTTGGGCTTCCGAATCTTCTTATTCTTCGGGTAGTGGGCCTTCAGTAAACCCCGGATACTATCTTCGGCAGGCCCATTTGGGATGCCTATGTCACTAGGGACTCTTAACAAACCATTCAGGTAACCGTCATCCACATATGCACCACAACAAAGCTACAATAACTATAAGCCCATTGGTGATCTAGCAAGTATATATCAATATGTCCCAGGCCATGATGATGTATGAACAGACTATCACCTGATAATCTAGAATCAGTAACGCAGCCAATAGAAGCACTCTAAATCAACCACATCACTAGGGAAATCAATACCCTAAATTGTATAACCTGAATGTATATGTAGCCCATCCAGATACTGCGAGGTGTATGTAACACCTATTCCATCAGCCACTAAAACAGTACCTATTTAACAACATTATTACGCTTCAGTTTCATCAGGATATAAAATCAGGCCACACCCAGGTTTGGGATGATCAAAACATCCAAACGGAGGCATTATTATTAGTAATAAGTTAGCAGCAGGTTCACATTGCATCATATGATGATCCCCATTGACATACAACAACCAGTTCGAGCACACGCAAATTCATGACCACCAAATTTATGCCTAGAGAAAGAGAGGAGTAGCTCACAGTGCCCTGTAGAGGAGGCAGGCAAGGCAGAGGATGCTGGGGTTGCGCCTACGGCACCGTCCCGCCGACGTCGGGGTCGCAGCTGAAGTAAGCATCAGAGCAGCAGTACTGCAGTACCCCATCACCACCGCAGCAGCAACTAACACCACATAACCACCAGGAGCTCGAGCTGGGGCTCGTGGTCGACGAGGAGGCGGGGTCGCCATTGGGGAGCAGCAGGCGGAGCGCGGCACCGCGCTGGCAACCAAGCCGATTCCACAGCTTGGTTTGGCCAGGGGCGTGTCGATGCTAGTGGCGGCGTCGCGGCAGTTGAAGGGTCGGCGGAAGTCCGGCCAGTGCAGCGTGGACGCGCGGCGGCGGTAATAAGCCGGGGCGGAGTCTGAGGCGAGACCGCATCAGCCAAACGACAGAGGTGAAGAAGCGGCGAAGGGGAGCGGACGGAGACGGCTGTGGCGGCGCCACCTCGACCGACGGCAATGCTTGCCGAGGCCGGCGATGACCGAATTGGCCGGCAGTGGCTAGGGTTTCGGGGTCGGGGGCGAACGAGAGAGACCACCAAAGCCAAATCGAGCTGGGGGGGTTGGAGTTCAGGAGGAGGCGGAGCAGGTCCGGTAGGCAGCGACGCCGGAGAAGGCCGGTGGCGGCTGGGAAAAAGCGGCAGCGTGGCGTCGCCATGGGGGAACTTGCGTGCGTGCGTGTCGCGTGAAGGACGAGAGAGGAAGCAGAGAGTGAGAGGGGTTGGGTCGGTCTGGGTCTAACCCGGCCCAACCAAGCCGGACCTGGCTTCTTGGGCCGAATTGCCCAGCTACCACGTGGACTAGAGCCCAAATAACATTTATTGCAATTCTTTTAGGAAATTACTTTTGCTCAAATCCATAATAAAGAGATCTTAACAAATTCAAAGTAAATAAGGAAAAAAATACAATTGATATATTAAAATATTCATTAAAAAAATATATCCATTAAAGTATAAATTACATTTTCATGAAAAATAAAATTTCATTTATTAAACATATATTATTATGCTTTTTCTTTTATTCTAAGTTCCAAGAGAATTCAATAATTAGTAAAAATTCTAAAATAATAAAAAAATCATTTTTGAGATAAATAAAAAACTAAAAGTATTTTTATTTTATCATGATAACATAAAATTTATCATTTAAACCCTAGACTAGATGGTATTAATCCTAATTATTATTATTTCTAAAAATAATAATAATTATTATTATTTCTGGCATGCTCCAGAAGTTCAAGAGTGTATTGTTGAGGAGGGACAATGGAGGTGGGTAGGGTTGCCGAGGAGGAAGAAGAAGCCTCGGTCATTGTTGAGCCTTGGCTCTGATACCAAGAAGACGAGTAGAATCGAGTGCTCGTTATATTCATCTAGACACCAAAGGTACAGATATATTCAGTAGAGGAGGGAGAAGGTGCACACGTAGAGACCCACGTAGGGGCGTGCGCGAGAGATCAGGATCATGCCTAAAGACTAGGTCGTCAAGTTTTGGTAAACGGTAATCAACAGCGCGGGGGGAGGCGGTGGTGGTGATAGTGGTGGAACTGCGGCTTGACGGGTGTGGAGGCGCCGCCCGCCACCTCCGCCGAGCCGGGCGTGGAGGTGGAGGCCCCCACGGGCTGTACCACGGAGGTGGTGGAGGTGGAGCAACCCACTCCGGCGGAGGAGGTTGAGCAGCCCATGCCGGTGGTGGAGGTGGAGGCCCCCACGGGCTGTATGGCGGAGGTGGAGGCGGCGGTTGCACCAGTTGCGTGGCCGAGTCCTGGAACGCCAGTCGTAGGGCCTCTTCCTCCGTGAGGGCGCCGGTGGTGTACCGGGGCAGCGGCGGCTGCACCGGTCGGTCCACCTCCGAGACGAGGACGCTGAGCCTCGCGATCTAGTCGTCTGTCATGTTGTCCGGGTACTCGAACTTCCAGCCCTCCACCATGGCCAACTGCCTTCCAAGAAAATGCATGCGGCGTAGTCGTCGCTGTCGTCCTTGGCCTCCTCGTTGTGGTAGGCCAACGCCTCGATGTAGTTCTCATCGTCGTCCCCGTGGTCGTCGTTGTCGCCGTCGTCATCGTCCTATGCACGCGTCGGCGCGTGCCGTGTTCAACGACGAGGCGCCGGTGGACGGTCAAAGGGGAAGTCCCTGTCACCGAGGAAGCCCGCCCTCCTCCTCTGATCCTTCTCGGTCTCGCGAAAGGTGCGCCCGGTGTCGGAGTCGATGGCGTAGGCAGGATCGGCGCGGATGTCCGGCGGCAGGTACCGCTGCCTGTGCCGGATCTCGGCGCTCCTATATGGCTCACACGTAGGCACGAGCGGGACGGGCGCCCGGAGGTAGCGCAGCCGCCAGCCGCCAGGCATATGCACGTCCCCCCAGTCGTCGCACAGCGTCCAGTTCGCGTGCATCAGTCGCGCCACGCTGACGGGCAACGGCACCCTATGTGGCCACTTCGCCTTCTTGGTGCTGCTGTCGGACACCTCGAAGTCGTTTTTCTTCTTCTCCATGGTGTTACGGCGGCGGTGGAGGGAGTGGAGGTGTGGGCGATGGCAGGAACGATGCCGGTCGAGTTTTAAGGCCGGTCGCGCGCGGGAAACGATGCCATTGAAGGCAGCGCATAAGCCCAGCCGCCGCCCGCCAATGCGCGCGCAGAAGAGTCAGCCACGACATTGATGGCGAAGGCTGCGACACAGACGCAGAAGCGCTGATCGCGGAAGCGATGGCCGCGGAAGCGATGCCCACGATACAGGATCGCTGCCAGGCGGGCCCGGTGGAAATGCAAGCGGTCATTTGCGGCGTTCACGTAGCGTCTGCCGCGACGCATCCCAGGCGCAAATATGCGCGGGGTTTGCGTCGCTGCGGACGACCCGGTTACTATGCGTCGCCTGTTCCAGAAGCATTTTCGGTCCGGCCGGACGCAAACGGTCGCTCATCGTCCGTTTGCGTCGCCCCTTTGGAGATGCCCTAAGATATGGGGCAAGAAAGTCCACTCCTCCCCTTCCGCATCTCTCGCCCGTATTCTGCCGAACCGCTCTCTACGACTGCACGCTCGAGGAGGACGACGACGGCGTGTGTGGCGGCCTGGCAGCGATGTCGCGGCAGCCGGCAGGTGTGGGCCAATGTGGCACTGTTTACATGGGCTAATTGATCTTAAACTAAAGGTGATAGTTGTTCAGGTGAGTAAATGATAAATTGTGGCACTTAAAAGTGCCCCAAAATGTATACATCTATTGGGGCACTAAAAAAATACTCTAATAGGTATACACGTATTGAGGCATTTGAGAAGTGCCCCAATAAATATACAATTAGGGGCACTTTCAAAAAGTGCCACTAATTAAGTACTATTAGCCGCACTTTGACAAGTGCCACTAGTAAAAGTGTCCCTAATTCTATGACGTGGTGTAGTGTATACACCCATTATTTTGAGCAAAGGCTTGAGTATCTATGTCCAATTTACATTCAGAACAATATGCATTAAATAAATTAGAAAAAATATGAGTAAAATTATAACTTTAGTGTACTTTGTACACCCATTATTCATGCACTGGCTCCGCCACTGCTCATGCCTATGGCAAGGACACTGAAGTGGAGTGCCAATTATAGATCTGACATGTACCCGGAGAGAAGTGCCCGTCAAGCATGGTCCACAAATATAAGCGTTTATTGCTAAACTGTGTTACTAAACATCGTCTTCAATCTAATTTCAGTAATAATATAATCACATATTATGCTAACAACAATAAATTGAGCACGTGCTTTCATCGTTAGAAGCTCTGGCCTGGTTGTCTCTGCGTAACTAGAGGGCATGCATTTGCATGGTGTCGAGTGTCAGGGGTGACCAGTACTGCTAGCTCGCTGAAATGGCTATATACGAGGGAAGGGAGAAAAATGATGCGGGCTCGCTATTAGGTGGGCATTATGGGCTGAAATGGCTATGGCAGACGATGTGGGCTTCATCCAAGAAACAAAATCAGGAACCGTGAGGCCTTTGTGTTAGGTGTATTGGACTGAACGGTATTTTTATTTTTGAGAGAACAGCGCTTTATGGATTAATTCACATCAATACAAATGGTTCCTCGGATGCAATTCGGAACAGAATAGAAAATACTTCAAGATAAATTGCAAGTCTTAGCTAAAATATGCACCCCCTCATTTAGATAACGCCTCACGTGACGAAAGGATGCGACGAGAAGGAAACCACCAGTTGCTTGATTGCTTGTTCAAGCCCATTACTACGGGTATTCATCACAAGCTCACAGCAGCAAAGGGAAGGTGGGGCGCCTCTATACATCGGTCATTAGACTAGTTATAGTGGAAAGTAACATAAATTAGTAACATGCACATACTCTATGTTACTATCTTCATAATGGTTAGTAATATAAAAATAGTATCATAAATATCTTGGGAAATGTGATGTTACAGCAACTAGTTACTATGTTACTCTATCCTCCTCTCTCCTCATTAAATCAATACCACATAAACAAATTTGCTGAGTTGAACACTTAGTTACTAGTGAAGTTACTCTCACTATGAGTAGTCTTAGCGTGCGTTTGTACGCATCGCCTGAAGACGCCCCAGATGGATCGGCCCATTAATTTACTCCTTCTTTCTCAACGTGATTTATCCTGTATCCTAGTGGTTACACCTTGCTTGAGTACGGGAAAGAGCTGGGTTCAAAGTTCAAACCACTCTCTCCATACAATTTGCATTACATTTTTTAAAATCAGACAAATTTAAATTTAAACAGATTTTGAATCTGGGCAAAAATGCAAGTTCCGAATCTGAGCAAAAAAATATTTTGAACAAATTTCGAATCTAAGCAAAATATGATTTTAAACAAAATTCGAATCTGAGAAAAAAATAATTTCAACATAATTCAAATCTGAGCAACAAAAAATTTTGAACAAATTTCAAAGGTAAAATTTGCTCGAATTTGAAATTTGCTCACATTTAAAATTTGCTCGAATTTGAGATTAAAAAACTAAAATAAAACAAAGGGAAAACGGAAAAAGGTAGAAAAACGAAAATAAAAAACTGATCGAAATATTCTAGAAAGGTATTAAAACCGGAAAAAGCCAAAAGACATGTACATGGGCCGCGGCCCAACTTAACCTCCATTCGTGCGTGCATTAATAGGCTCCGCTGGCAAACCCTATACACCGACCAGGTTGGCGTGTACCGCGCGCCGCACACCCCGCGCGCGGTACGGGTCGGCCCAGTTAGGTGCGGGCTGCCTTCTTTTTCGATTTTTCTTTTCTTTTTTTTCTTTTTTCTGTTTCTTTTTTTCCTGTTTTCTTTTTTCTGTTTTCTGTTTTCGTTTTTCTTTCGTTTTTTCTGTTTTCTTTTTTTTTTACTTTTATTTTTCAGATTCGAAAAATAGAAATATTTTAAAAAATCAAATTAAAAAAATGTTCGAATATCTGATGGGTGTATAATTAAAAAATATTTTTTATTCTTTTTTATTTTTCCTGTTTATAGTTTACTTCTAAAATCTAACGTTTTTTCTTTTCTTGTTTTCAAAATTTGTTCAAAATTTCCTGTTTATAGATTTTAAGAATATTCAATTTTTAAATTTTTATAAAATTCAAAAATCGTTCAAAATTCAAAATTTATTTGTAAAAAAATCGTTTAAAATTTGAAATTCATTCAAATTTTGAAATTGTTCAACTTTAAAAATTCATTCAACTTTCGAATATAACCATTTTTCAATTTGAATATTTGTTCAAATTTGAATATTTTTTAGTTTTGCAAAATTTCAAAAATTATTATTGAACAGAAAACCGAAAAAAGAACACATAAAAAGAAACAAAAACAAAAACAAAAAAGAAAACAGAAAAGAAAAGGAAAAGGAGAAAGGAGAAAGAAACAAGAGAAAAACGCCTAACCGGGCCGGCCCACACCACGCGCGAGGGTGTGGGGCCCGGTGCATGTGCCAACCTGGTCGGCATATAGGAGTCGCCCCTACAAAGAGCCCAAAAGAATTCTCAAAGAAATAAAAAAAGAGCCCAAGAGAACTAAATACTACGGGTATGTTTGGTTTACTGCCCAACCTAGGCCTGTGCCAAAAAAAAACTAGTAGTTATCTATCAAGTTTTGGCCTCCCCTAAAAAACTCATAATTTGGCCAATGTTTGGTTTGTTGCAAGAAATTATTTGTCAATGTACATTTCGTCCACATATTTATATACTCCCTCTGTCTCAAAAAAAAATCGCAATGCGAGCTATGAGGGAGTACTTTTAATTAAGCAAAACATCACTAACAATCATTCATGATAGTCTGTGCCGTATCACCCACCATTTTAGTCACTAAACATTCATTAATTATAGTATATCTTTGCATGCAACATATGCGTGCCATCTATTCGTTTTAGCCATACAATTGTCCACTTCACCAATTCTCGGTCGTAAAGTACACATCAATTTTAGTCAACTAAATATAACCCCTTGACTATTGCAACCAATTGAACCTTGCAAGTTTTCATATACAACTTCATATTTTATACGTCTTATACCCTTTCAACTATAAAACAAGGTTATTCAAAGATTTCTGCTACAATGCGCAGGGTATTCGTCTAGTTCTTGTCAAATAATTTGCAAAAGACGGGAGGAAGAGTTTTTGTCATAAAAAATGCAATGCCAACATTTGGTAGGGCTATTGTAGGCTTAAAATGTACCACAATAAAATCCAAGGCAGCGGCGGAGCCGAGAAAAACCATGAAATGTCGACCACTATGGACCAGAGGGCGGTGAACAGGTCAGCGACATATCTTAGTGAAAATGGAGGTTTTATGAAGTCATTATATGGGACGAGAGTTAATCTCGGAAATTTCCATTCTCATGGACTTGGGTTTTTAGGGAAAAGGGGGACACTAGTGGTTTCGTTGATTGGTCAGACAAACAAGGTATCCGATATATTGATGGTGGGCATGGTCCCCGGAACAACTAGGTTTACAACGATTGTGTTACGAAAGGAGTATTGGTGGTTTCGTCGATTGGTCAGACAAACAAGGTATCCCCATGTCAGTGTGTTGCCAACAACCATGCTAAGTATGCAATTCAACAAAATTAATCTTGTCAAAACATTGATATCACAAAATGAGGAATCCAAGATTGAGAAGATCGCGGACAAATAGGTTTATATCCAAGAGGTTAATATTGTTAGCACAATCATATGTCCTCGTTTGTTGGAGGACTAGACACGAAGCCTTCGGCCCGAGGATTCACCAATCCCGTCTTGAGCTAGGACATCGATTCCATGTACAACTAATATGGGTAGATCTTCACATTTATTCGGCAATCTCTGGTTTTAAGAACTTTCTTCATTCCTTCCCAAAATCGACGGCTCCTAATTGACCCATAGCTGGCTAGAAGGCGCACACCCTTCAAAAGGTAACAATAGATGGTTATTAATTTGAACTTGAATGTTGGTGATGTGGCTCGAACGATTCACTCAAAATCATCAAGATCTCACACAAAAGATGGAAGTGACACCGGTGAGACTAGGGTGCCAAGGTTAAGGTGGAGTTTCAAAATCTTAAGCGCTTAGAAGTTCTTCCATATAACATGAGCATGCATATATATGACATGGAGAAATTTCAACCTTTACATGTGTATGGAAGTTCTAGAAATGGGAAAGTACTAGGCTAGTTCAATTTTTTTCTGGTAAAATACCACTTCCTCGAACTACCAGCCAAGTACCTAAAGCCGCCAATCCATTCATAAAACCTCTTGAAACCACATCACCATGGAGGTATCAGGCATGAACACTCATAGGTTTGGATTTAAAAGGCAGCTATGGTACACGCAGGGACAAGGGAGGAGGGCTTCACCTTGCGGCCAACGCCCTTCAGGAAGGAAGAGTGGCTCCCGCAGGTGTCACCTCTTCGGTGTCCGCCATACCGACAAAGATTTCTCCCAACCCTCGCAGCCTTGACCTAGATGCTCAATCGTGCTCCACCAAACTCACCGCCCACCAACGCGCGCCACCACAGCCTTACAAACATCATCGCCGTCTTACCAAGGCCAGGGGGACCAAGGAGGTGAAAGTGCATGGAGCCCCCATGTGTGGTTTTGGTAATTAATGACAATCCCTATGGACTAATGTTTGCATTGAGTTATATTTGTAGGAGTTGTCCATAGGCAATTCTTGAACCATATGTTGGCTTCAATGTTGCAATAAGAAGAAATTGATGAAGGATATCAAGTGTCAAGTATGTCTTGAAGATGAAGATGAAGTGAGCCCTCAAGTTACTTCAAGACATCAACATGATGAAGAATGAAGAAATGATGTGCAAGTTCAAGATGAGCCATCTCGAAGAGATCCTTTGCTTGAGTCTTGCCATCCATATGGTGATCATGGATATGTGAACATGCGCCGAAGAAGAAGCTCTCCCATGGTGGATTATGGGGGAGCAATCCACATGGTGGTCATGTTTATGTGAAGATGCGCCGAAGAAGAAGCTCTCCCATGGTGGTTTATGGGGGAGCAATCTACAAGACTTAGTCAAGCAAACACAAGCAAGAAAGGCGTTCCATCTTGTTGAGGTCAAGATCGTCGTCATCAAGCTCAAGTGGAATGCGCAAGTATAAGGTTTGCTCTTGATAGGGTTTCTTTCTCACCGGTCTCATAGTGTAGTTGGAGACCGGTTTATAGTTTAGTTGCCGTACTATCAAGAGGGCTCTCGAGTGAGTAACTCGATCGTATCGTTCGGAGAGAGCTCAAACTTTTGCATCCTTGCATCATCTTTCTTGGTTATTATTTGGATCTTATCCATGTGATGATTTAGAGCTTGTGCTTATTCTCATGACAAGCTCTAGTTCATCAAGAATGATTTTTGCACGGGCAACTTGTTGCATTTTCAAGATTGGAGGTTTTACCGGTATGTCTTTTTTAGATAGGTCAAACCTTTCATTATTTGTTTCTATCCTCCCTTGTTGGACTATGATGGTTTCCTGCATGATCTTGTAGAGCTTGTTCCTAGCTTTAAAACAAGCCCAAGATCATCAAAATCGGAGTCCGGATGCTAAAGTTATGCCAGTTTCAGTTTGATGTTTCTGCCAGTTTTCAGGGGGGCGGATATTCCGGCCCAAGTTTGGGGCGGATAATCCGCCCCCCGGAAAAATCCGGTTTTTGGACAAATCCGGGCAAATATCCGGCCAAATGTCCGGCCCCCATCCTGAGAGCAGTTTTCTCATGTCCTTAGCCGTTGCTGGGCCCGGATATTTTGCAAATATCCGGCCCGGAAAATCCGGCCTGAGCTGACCCAAACGGTCATATTTCGATGGGAGGGGGTATTTAAGCCCCCCTTCTTCCTCCTTGGGCAGCTACCTCTTCCCCTTTGTGCTCTCCACCATTGTTGACCTTGAGAGCTTCCCTTTCCCTCTACTCCTCCTATGCTTCTTGAATCTTTTTGAGGGAAAAGGAAGAGGAGATCTAGATCTACATTCCTACCAATCAAATCCCTCTCTTTGTGAGGGGAATCCACTAGATCTAGATCTTGGAGAAATTTGGTGTTCCTCCTCTTATTTGTTCTTACTCTCTTATTCCCCCAATAGCTTGTGTAGCTTTGTTGGAATTTGAGAGAGAAGGACTTGAGCATCTTTGTGGTGTTCTTGCCATTGCATTTGGTGCATCGGTTTGAGTTCTCCACGGTGATTCGTGGACGTGAAAGCAAGAAGGTTGTTACTCTTGGGTTCTTGGAACCCTAGACGGATTCTAGGCCTTTGTGGCGATTTGTTGGGAGCCTCCAATTAAGTTGTGGATGTGTGCCCCAATCTTTGTGTAAGGCCCGGTTTCCGCCTCGAAGGAAATCCCTTAGTGGAACCGTGACCTAGGCCTTTGTGGCGAGGGTCACCGGAGATCTAGGTGAGGCGCCTTCGTGGCGTTCGGTGTGTGGTGTGAGTACCGCATCTTGGGGTGAGGCCTTTGTGGCGTTGGTGTGCATCGAGCAACCACACCTCAAGGTGAGCCTCTTGTGGCGTTCGGGAGCACTAAGCAACCGCACCTCTCCACCGGAGATTAGCACTCGCAAGAGTGTGAACTCCGGGATAAATCATCGTCTCCCGCGTGCCTCGGTTATCTCTATACCCGAGCTCTTTACTTATGCACTTTACCTTGTGATAGCCATCGTGCTTGAAGTTATATATATCTTGCTATCACATACTTGCTTGTATTGCTTAGCATAAGTTGTTGGTGCACATAGGTGAACCATTGCTTAGAATAAGTTGTTGGTGCACATAGGTGAACAATAGTATATAGGCTTTGGGCTTGACAAAGTAAACGCTAGTTTTATTCCGCATTTGTTAAGCCCATCTCGTAAAAGTTTTAAATCGCCTATTCACCCCCCCTCTAGGCGACATCCGTGTCCTTTCAATTGGTATCAGAGCAAGGTCTCTCATTCTTAGGCTTCACCGCCTTGAGAGTAAAGATGTCGGTTAGGGGATTAGCGCACAATAACTTGTTTATATTTGATGGCACAAATTATGATCTATGGAAAATTTATGTGCTTAATATTTTGCGGCGTATGTCCCCGGACATGGAGCGATTTCTTGACATAGGTTTTTCTTCTCCTAAGGATCCTCAAAATTTATCTCTTGAGGAGGAGAAAAACTCTTGTCTCGATGCTCTTGCTTCTCATGTGTTTTCCATTGTTGTGAGCAATGTAGTTACTTCTTCAATCATGCCTTTTGGGAGCGCTCATGAATTATGGACAAAGCTTCAAGATAAATATGATGTGTCCACTATCATTGAGGATGATTGTTTTGCTTCCACTTCCGGCCGTGATGAGTTCTCATCTTCATCCACTTTACCAAAGTGTGGTAAGACACAAGGTAATGATATGGTGAGTGGTGATGAAAATTGCAATATTGATATTGAGCTTACTATTGATGATTCTTCATCTCTATCTCATTGCAATGCTTCATCTTTGGACTTAAACACATATAGCACTAGAAATGATTTACATGCTTGTGTTGATAGTCCTTGCATATCATGTGTAAGTTGCTTGAAAAAATCTAATGATGATATGCTTGCATTGTCTTGTGGCCATGATAAAAATGATTCTATTTTCTCTAGTTGTTGTGTGTCTAACAATGTAGAGGAAACCAAAGATTCTATTGGTCAAGAGAAGATCTTGAAAGGAGCCTCAAGTAACTCCTCATCTTTATCTCACGGTCCTCATATATGCCTTATGGCCAAGGGTTCCACGGTACCTCCTACCATGGAACCTAATATGTCTCGTGGTGGTAAGAATGAGGATGAATATGAAGAAGAGGATTGGGTTGTCTCTCTACGCGATAAAGGTGAGAGTGTATTCAAGGTTCTTTACAAAGATTAAATTGCTAGCTCTCACTTCTTTGAAATCTTGACTACCGCTATTGAGAGCCAAAAACTTATTTGGATGCATGAGAACACCATTGATAAAAAGGGTGCTCTTGAACGAGAGTATGCCGATGATGTAGCATCATTAAAGAATGATCTTGAAGAAGAACAAGAGACCGTAGCCTCTCTTGAGGAGCAACTTCAAACCCTTGAGGTGTCTCAAAATGAAATATTTGCTAAACTCACTAAAGAAAGAGACCATGCTAAAGCTAAATTAAAATTTCTTAAAAATGAAAAGTTCAAAGTTGGTGTTGGTCATGATAAACTTGTTAAGGATCTAGATGATCTAGACAAGGCCCACAAGGCCTTGGAGAGCGAACACTCTATCCTCACCAAGTCATATGAGCAACTACAAGCTTCATATTTAAAAGAGCATGCTATGTTACCCTCTCTTCTTGATATGTCTTGTGATGATGCTTGTGCTACTAACTCTACTTCTTGTGAAGCATCTATCTTGAAGGAGAATGTTGAGCTAAGGGCTCAACTTGATTTGCTAACTTGCAATTATGGGAAATTGGAAGAAAATCATGGAAAGCTTTCTAGCTCCCATGAGGATCTTCTAGCCTCTCATGATAAGCTAAAGTTAGCTCATGAGGCTATCATATCTAAGGCAACACCTTGTGAGCCTCATGTGGATACTAGCACTACTACTCAAAATGCTATATTGCCATGTGCTAGTCCTTGTAATTCATCCACTCATAGTATTGCTAAATCTTGTGATAAATTATCTTCCTTGCCTTGTTGCTCTAACAATGAAGGTTCTACTTCCTCTAGTACTTGTGTTGTTACTAACCATGTAGAGGAAATCAAAGAGCTCAAGGCCCAAGTCACTTCTTTGAAGAACGACTTGGTAAAGAGTCATGAAGGGAAATGCAAAATTGACAAGATGTTGAGTGTGCAACAATCCCCCAATGACAAGAGTGGACTTGGATTCAACTCCAACAATAAGAACAAGTCCAAGAGAAACAAGATTAAGAAGGGCCAATTACAAGTCAAAGACCCGGCGAAGATTGTTTGCTTCAAGTGAAAAATTGAAGGGCATCATGTTAGATCTTGTCCTTTGAAGAAGAAGCAAAAAGGGAAGCGGCCTCAAGCTCAAACTCATATTCAACCTCAAGTTGAAGAAATTCCACTTCTCAAGAAGATACAAGCCAATGCTCCCATTGTGGAGAAATCTAGTGAGAAGAAGGAGAAGAAAAGAACTTGCTACATATGCCGTGAGAAGGGCCACATCTCCTCCTTGTGCACTATTGGTACCTCATCCAACTCTATCACCATTGATGATGTTTATTCTCTTCGTAAGGATGAGGGTGGCAATGTGTTTGCCAAATATGTTGGTGCTCAAAGTGGTGTCAAGAAAAGAACCATTTGGGTTGCCAAGCCTATTGTGACTAACCTCTTAGGACCCAACTTAGTTGGGGACCAACAATCCAAAATTTGATCAATAGGTGCTTGTTGGAGGGCATTGGAGACTTGGCTACATCATGAAGAATTAAGGGATCTTCATCATTTATATTATCTCAAGCCAAGTCTTTTGGTTATCTTACTTCTATCATATACCCAATGTTCCTTCTTGCGGTAACATGTGCTCAACTCATTTATATTGAAAGTTACTCTCCCCTTTGCATGTGTTAGTTTTGTTCCTAACATGTGTTTGTATATGTTGTGCATCCTACTTGTTTTTCTTGAGAAATCAAGTCTATGTATGTTAGGTTGCACACCATGTATTTGTGCTTGTGTTGGAGCATCTTTGCATCTTGTTGTATCTTATATGGCTCTTATGAGAGATTAATGGACTATAACATTTTGGGAGAGTGATATGCCTTTAGGAATTTCACAATCCTAACAATGTGTGTACATGAGGAATATCACTTAGAATTGATATTGCAAGATTATCTAGTCTCTATGTGGTATGTCATCTTCATGAGAAATTCAAATTCTAATGTTCATTAATATCTCTAGTTGGATCTTATTTGCCTCTTGTGAAAATAAATTCCTTATCACATTATGGGGGAGTAATAAGCTTTGTGCATATTACAAGCCTAGGAAATGTGAACATTTGAGGTTGTGTCACATAGAATTGATATTGTAAATTATCTCTCATATGTGACATGTTTTCTCAAACAAGTTCCAATTTGCTTAAATAGTTTAATTGCTAATATCTTTGTGGATCTTATTTGTGAAAGTGGTCCTTAGCATGGTTTTTCACAATGTGTCCCTCAATACATTTTTGGAAAACCATATGCTTCAAGTCATATTATTAATTGCTTTGCATGTTGGTATGAATACTATTAATTGCTTTGCATGTTGGTATGAATACTATTAATTGCTTTGCATGTTGGTATGAATACTATTAATTGCTTTGCATGATGGTATGACTAATTGAAGCTATCAAGAAACTCTCTTTGCATGTTGGTTAACTCTTATCTTTTACCATATGCTTTATTTGGTGTAGATATGATCTTACATATACTTACAAACTACCACCGGGAAATATTTCCTAATACCTTGTGTCCTAGGACAATTGGCAATCTATTATGAGGTAGAAATTTATTGATCATATTTACATTGGCTCTTGTGTTTAAATTGTCTTATTTATTGCCATGAATGTGTTGTGCTTTTACTCCCATGTGTCTTCCTTGCATCTTATAGATCTAATTTGTCTATTCAAACTTTCTTAGCATTTTACTAGATATAGGTAGCGTGATGATCCTAGTTTTGTGCATTTTGTATTCATATGAAAAATCCTAGATAATGCACCAATATTGGGGGAGCTCTTCTATATTTATTAGAATGCTTAACATCTCTTGATCATTATCAAAAATTTGGTTTTGGGAGACATAAAATTTTCTTTTTGGTACGTTGTGCCATCATAAAAAGTGTCGAGGGTTTGGTTTATTTGTTGGAACCTTGCTCTCTTGGGAGTTGGTTATCTCATTCATTTGTGTTTAGGTTTAATTAGCTTCTTATAATGAGATAAGTCCTTGAAGTCAATCTTGTGTTGATTTGATTCTTTGATATAATTTGGACAACCATTGTCTCTTGGTTTATTTGGTGTTTTTGTCCAAATTGTATCTTCCTTTGGTTCTTGAAAGTATTGTGCATGCATATTTAATATATGTATATCTTATGGCATGTGTCACTTTCTTTGATCCAATATATAGGGTAAACTCCATCAAATCCTAATTTGGCTAAGATGTGCATGAAATTCAATTTCATATCTATATGCACATAGAATTGTGGAGTTTGTCCTATATGTTGTAGTGTGTCTAACTACTTCGGACCCAATTAGTTTGGGGACCATTTTGTACTTACCTTTGTGTTAGGTACAATGGATATGCATTGAATGCTTGTCTCACTCTTGGAAAGAAGTGGTGACTCAATGGTAACTTGAGGCAAGCTAGGATGGTCAACGAACACATATCTACTACATCCACACCAATGCTATCTTGGTAACAAGTATCTTCTCATGCATACTTTTCTTGTATCCAACCTTATGGTTGCATCTTGGCATGAATCTCTTGATTTGCAAATGTTGTGCTTTTTGCAAAAGTCTTAATGAAACCTCTTTATTGTGAATGTGAGTAATTTGAGATGAGTGCATTTGTTGGGAAGTATTTTAAATCATGCTCATGATTCATCCATCCCAACTATGCCTATCTAGCAATTTTGTTGCATATCAATTCCTCAAGGATCTCACATGTGCAATATAGATGAAAGTGCAAATTTAGTTACTTCTTTTGGTATCCCCGTTTGTGATACTTGTTGCCTTTCTCAAATGCATCCCAACTATCTTCTATCCCTTGTTGATATTTGTGATATATTTTAGTTGTTTGTGGTTGAAGTTCATGAATGTACAATAAGATAAAATTGAGCCTTTGGCCATGCTATTAAGCAAAAATTCTTATTGGTATATTGCATGACTTCGTCTTGGATATCATACTATTTTTCTTGCGTATCTATTTTATGTGTGCATGTTTCTTTGTGGATAAATATCTTTGTGATATTGCCCACTTAGAGAAACTTATACACATAAGAGATGATACATCTCCTTTTGATATCTTATTTATTTATTGCGTGTTGATTGGTCATGCTAAGCAATATAATTCATTGAAGACTATGATGATGCTTTTTGCTCATCCTTGTAATAGTCTTATAATATGCTTTATCATGCCTTTCACATATCCTCTTGGTTGAGCCTTTTTATTATGGTGCCTCTTACTTGTTGCTCAACTATTTGTTTGTTGCAAGTGTTAAGCTTATTTCTCTATCTATGATCTATTCCAAATGTTTGTGTTTTAAATGGTAATGAGGGAGTGAGGATTCCATGTTATGCATATTGTATTCAAATACAACATTTTAATTTATGCATGTACCTTGGGGAGCTTCCTCATTTAATTTAGAGCACTATCTTTTGGTGATCATTAGAGTTTGATTCACTTGGTATATTTTGTTTTTGAATGATATTATGGGAGTGATGATTCCATGTTTGTGCACTTTATACTCCAATGCAAATTGTCTTGTTTTGTGCACAAACCTTGGGGAGCTTCCTCATATTATTTAGAGCAATCTTCTTGATCTTATCATAATATCTATCTTTCTTTTGGTATCTTCTTTGTGGTTCATTTGGTTGCTTGCTTCATTTGTTGAAGCTTCTTGACTTTGTTATCTTTTTGCAATCTTTGATCCTATCTATGGTGTGATTCCTTCCGAATATTCGTAATTGGATATGTGCATTTGATTCCACTCAAATTATGAGAAATGCACACGCTATGGAGGAACTCTCACTATATTGGCCTTCTAAATTTTTCACCCATTTCGGTAATTGGTGCCAATGGGGGAGAAGTTTGGAGGGTTTAAGGGAATTTGGTTATGTCTTTGCTTTGTGCTTAAGCATGTGCCTTTATTGCATTGCATCTTGTTGCTTTGCATAGTTGAATATTTAGAGGAAACTCCACTAGGCTTTGAATGCCAATATATGCAATGAAAGTCAAGATCATTCACACATGCATATATTATGGGGGAGTTTGCTCTATAGATTCAACTTATTTGTTACTTAAATTTCTTATATAAACCCTCTCAAAGAGATTGTCATCAATTACCAAAATGGGGGAGATTGAAAGTGCATGGAGCCCCCATGTGTGGTTTTGGTAATTAATGACAATCCCTATGGACTAATGTTTGCATTGAGTTATATTTGTAGGAGTTGTCCATAGGCAATTCTTGAACCATATGTTGGCTTCAATGTTGCAATAAGAAGAAATTGATGAAGGATATCAAGTGTCAAGTATGTCTTGAAGATGAAGATGAAGTGAGCCCTCAAGTTACTTCAAGACATCAACATGATGAAGAATGAAGAAATGATGTGCAAGTTCAAGATGAGCCATCTCGAAGAGATCCTTTGCTTGAGTCTTGCCATCCATATGGTGATCATGGATATGTGAACATGCGCCGAAGAAGAAGCTCTCCCATGGTGGATTATGGGGGAGCAATCCACATGGTGGTCATGTTTATGTGAAGATGCGCCGAAGAAGAAGCTCTCCCATGGTGGTTTATGGGGGAGCAATCTACAAGACTTCGTCAAGCAAACACAAGCAAGAAAGGCGTTCCATCTTGTTGAGGTCAAGATCATCGTCATCAAGCTCAAGTGGAATGCGCAAGTATAAGGTTTGCTCTTGATAGGGTTTCTTTCTCACCGGTCTCATAGTGTAGTTGGAGACCGGTTTATAGTTTAGTTGCCGTACTATCAAGAGGGCTCTCGAGTGAGTAACTCGATCGTATCGTTCGGAGAGAGCTCAAACTTTTGCATCCTTGCATCATCTTTCTTGGTTATTATTTGGATCTTATTGATACGTCTCCAACGTATCGATAATTTCTTATGTTCCATGCCACATTATTGATGTTATCTACATGTTTTATGCACACTTTATGTCATATTCGTGCATTTTCTGGAACTAACCTATTAACAAGATGCCGAAGTGCCAGTTGCTGTTTTCTGCTGTTTTTGGTTTCAGAAATCCTAGTAACGAAATATTCTCGGAATCGGACGAAATCAACGCCCAGGTTCCTATTTTTCCCGGAACCATCCAGAACACCCGAGAGCCGCCAGAGGGGAGCCCTGGGGGCCCCACACCACACCCTGGCGCGGCCAGAGGGGGCCGCGCCGCCCTATGGTGTGGGCCCCCGTAAGCCCTCTGCGCCGCCTCTTCGCCTATTTAAAGCCTCCGTCGCGAAAACCCCGATGCGTACGAAGAAACCCACATAAACCTTCAATATCCGCCTCCATCTCGAAGCCAAGATCTGGGGGACAGGAGTCTCTGTTCCGGCACGCCGCCGGGACGGGGAAGTGCCCCCGGAAGGCTTCTCCATCGACACCGCTGCCATCTCCACCGCCATCTTCATCACCGCTGCTGCTCCCATGAGGAGGGAGTAGTTCTCCATCGAGGCTCGGGGCTGTACCGGTAGCTATGTGGTTAATCTCTCTCCTATGTACTTCAATACAATGATCTCATGAGCTGCTTTACATGATTGAGATCCATATGATGAGCTTTGTATCGCTACTAGTTGTGTGCTACTCATGTGATGTTATTAAAGTAGTCTATTCCTCCTGCATGGTGTAAAGGTGACTAGTGTGTGCACCGTGTGGTTCTTGTCGTAGGCTATGATCATGATCTCTTGTAGATTGTGGAGTTAATTATCATTATGATAGTATTGATGTGATCTATTCCTCCTTCATAGTGTAATGTGGATAGTGTGTGCACTATGTTAGTTCTTGGTTTATTTTGCAATGATCTATTATGCTCTAAGGTTATTTAAATATGAACATTATTGTGGAGCTTGTTAACTCCGGCATTGAGGGTTCGTGTAATCCTACGCAATGTGTTCATCATCCAACAAAAGAGTGTATGTAGCACATATGAGAAAGAGTTATTTATTATGCGATCAATGTTGAGAGTGTCCACTAGTGAAAGTGTAATCCCTAGGCCTTGTTCCTAAATACTGCTATCGCTGCTTGTTTACTGTTTTACTGCGTTACTACTGCTGCAATACCACCACCATCAACTACACGCCCGCAAGCTATTTTCTGGCACCGTTGCTACTGCTCATACTTATTCATACCACCTGTATTTCACTATCTCTTCGCCGAACTAGTGCACCTATTAGGTGTGTTGGGGACACAAGAGACTTCTTGCTTTGTGGTTGCAGGGTTGCATGAGAGGGATATCTTTGACCTCTTCCTCCCTGAGTTCGATAAACCTTGGGTGATCCACTTAAGGGAAAACTTGCTGCTGTTCTACAAACCTCTGCTCTTGGAGGCCCAACACTGTCTACAGGAAAGGAGGGGGAACGTAGACATCAAGCTATTTTCTGGCGCCGTTGCCGGGGAGGAAAGGTAAAAGGTACTCACACTCCGGATCTCGGCTACTAAGCTATTTTCCGGCGCCGTAAGTACTCAAAGCTATTTCCTTTAGATCCTGCAATTGCATCTTTTTGTTTCTTGTTTACACTAGTAAGGCATAATGGAAAACATCTGTGAGCTTTTTATTCTATTTCCTGAGTCAAGACATGAATGGTTTAATGCGAAAATTAAAAAACCCATGGAATCTTATTTGCATGCTAGTAGCAATGATATTAGTATGAACGCTTTGAACACCATTGTTGCTAATGATATGGAAAATTCTAAGCTTGGGGAAGCTGGTTTTGATGAGCATGATCTTTTTAGTCCCCCAAGCATTGAGGAGAAAATTTTCTTTGATGATACTTTGCCTCCTATTTATGATGATTATAATGATATTGGTCTTTTAGTGCCGCCTACTATGGAGAGTAATTTTTATGATGATAATACTATGCCTCCTACACTTGATGAGAATAATAATGATAGCTACTTTGTTGAATTTGCTCCTACTACAATTAATAAGAATAACTATGCTTATGATGGGAGTAGTAATAATTTTATGCATGAGACTCATGATAAGAATGCTTTATGTGATAGTTATATTGTTGAGTTTGCTCATGACACTACTGAAAGTTATTATGGGAGAGGAAAATATGGTTGTAGAAATTTTCATGTTACTAAAACACCTCTCTATGTGCTGAAATTTTTGAAGCTACACTTGTTTTATCTTCCTATGCTTGTTGCATTATGCTTCATGAATTTGTTTACTTACAAGATTCCTTTTCATAGGAAGCATGTTAGACTTAAATTTGTTTTGAATTTGCCTCTTGAAGCTCTCTTTTGCTTCGAATACTATTTCCTGCGAGTAGATCATTAAAACTGCTGAGCCCATCTTAATGGCTATAAAGAAAGAACTTCTTGGGAGATAACCCATGTGTTATTTTGCTACAGTACTTTGTTTTATATTTGTGTCTTGGAAGTTGTTTACTACTGTAGCAACCTCTCCTTATCTTAGTTTTGTGTTTTGTTGTGCCAAGTAAAGTCTTTGATAGTAAAGTCAATACTAGATTTGGATTACTGCGCAGAAACTGTTTTCTTGCTGTCACGAATCTGGGCCTAATTCTCTGTAGGTAACTCAGAAAATTATGCCAATTTACGTGAGTGGTCCTCAGATATGTACGCAACTTTCATTCAATTTGAGCATTTTCATCTGAGCAAGTCTGGTGCCATTTTAAAATTCGTCTTTACGGACTGTTCTGTTTTGACAGATTCTGCCTTTTATTTCGCATTGCTTCTTTCGCTGTGTTGGGTGGATTTCTTTGTTCCATTACCTTCCAGTAGCTTTGGGCAATGTCCAGAAGTGTTAAGAATGATTGTGTCACCTCTGAACATGTGAGTTTTTGATTATGCACTAACCCTCTAATGAGTTTGTTTCGAGTTTGGTGTGAAGGAAGTTTTCAAGGGTCAAGAGAGGAGGATGATATACTATGATCAAGAAGAGTGAAAAGCTCTAAGCTTGGGGATGCCCCGGTGGTTCACCCCTGCATATATCAAGAAGACTCAAGCGTCTAAGCTTGGAGATGCCCAAGGCATCCCCTTCTTCATCGACAAATTATCAAGTTCCTTCTCTTAAAACTATATTTTTATTCGGTCACATCTTATGTGCTTTGCTTGGAGCGTCGGTTTGTTTTTGTTTTTGTTTTGTTTGAATAAAATGGATCCTAGCATTCTTTGTGTGGGAGAGAGACACGCTCCGCTGTAGCATATGGACAAGTATGTCCTTAGGCTTTACTCATAGTATTCATGGCGAAGTTTCTTCTTCGTTAAATTGTTATATGGTTGGAATTGGAAAATGATACATGTAGTAATTGCTATAAATGTCTTGGGTAATGTGATACTTGGCAATTGTTGTGCTCATGTTTAAGCTCTTGCATCATATGCTTTGCACCCATTAATGAAGAAATACATAGAGCATGCTAAAATTTGGTTTGCATATTTGGTCTCTCTAAGGTCTAGATAATTTCTAGTATTGAGTTTGAACAACAAGGAAGACGGTGTAGAGTCTTATAATGTTTTCAATATGTCTTTTATGTAAGTTTTGCTGCACCGGTTCATCCTTGTGTTTGTTTCAAATAAGCCTTGCTAGCCTAAACCTTGTATCGAGAGGGAATACTTCTCATGCATCCAAAATCCTTGAGCCAACCACTATGCCATTTGTGTCCACCATACCTACCTACTACATGGTATTTTCTGCCATTCCAAGTAAATACTTCATGTGCTACCTTTAAACCTTCAAAATGCTACTCAATTTGTGTTAATGTTTTATAGCTCATGAGGAAGTATGTGGTGTTTATCTTTCAACCTTGTCATTTACTTTTGACAGACTTTCATAATGGACTAGTGGCACATCCGCTTATCCAATAATTTTGCAAAAAGAGCCGGCAATGGGGTTCCCAGCCCCAATTAATTACAACTTGCATTAATAATTCTCTTCACATGTTTTGCTCTGATTCATCAGCAAAGCAACTTAATTTTGCAAATAGACACTCCTCCATGGTATGAGATTGATGGTAGGCACCCGAGGATTCGGTTAGCCATGGCTTGTGTAAGCAAAGGTTGGGAGGAGTGTCACCCATAAATAAATAAAAACTAAAGTACATGTGTAAACAAAAGAGAAGAGAGATGATCTACCTTGCTGGTAGAGATAACGTCCTTCATGGGAGCCGCTCTTGAAAGTCTGGTTGGCGAGGTAGTTAGAGTACCCATTACCATTCGTTGACAACAACAAACACCTCTCAAAACTTTACTTTTATGCTCTCTATATGATTTTAAAACTTGAAAAGCTCTTGCACATGATTTATCCCTGCTTCCCTCTGCGAAGGGCCATTCTTTTACTTTTATGTTGAGTCAGTTCACCTATTTCTCTCCACCTCAAGAAGCAAACACTTGTGTGAACTGTGCATTGATTCCTACATACTTGCATATTGCATTTGTTATATTACTTTGCATTGACAACTATCCATGAGATATACATGTTATAAGTTGAAAGCAACCGCTGAAACTTCATCTTCCTTTGTGTTGCTTCAATGCCTCTACTTTGAATTATTGCTTTATGAGTTAACTCTTATGCAAGACTTATTGATGCTTGTCTTTAAGTACTATTCATGAAAAGTCTTTGCTTTATGATTCAGTTGTTTACTCATGTCATTACCATTGTTTTGATCGCTGCATTCACTACATATGCTTTACAAATAGTATGATCAAGGTTATGATGGCATGTCACTCCAGAAATTATCTGTGTTATCGTTTTACCTGCTCGGGACGAGCAAAACTAAGCTTGGGGATGCTGATACGTCTCCAACGTATCGATAATTTCTTATGTTCCATGCCACATTATTGATGTTATCTACATGTTTTATGCACACTTTATGTCATATTCGTGCATTTTCTGGAACTAACCTATTAACAAGATGTCAAGTGCCGATTCGTTTTCTGCTGTTTTTGGTTTCAGAAATCCTAGTAACGAAATATTCTCGAATCGGACGAAATCAACGCCTGTGTTCCTATTTTTCCCGGAACCATCCGTAACACCCGAGAGCCGCCAGAGGAGCCCCGGGGGCCCCACACCACACTGGCGCGGCCAGAGGGGGCCGCGCCGCCCTATGGTGTGGGCCCCGTAAGCCCTCTGCGCCGCCTCTTCGCCTATTTAAAGCCTCCGTCGCGAAAACCACGATGCGTTCGACGAAACCCACGTAAACCTTCCAGAGCCGCCGCCATCGCGAAGCCAAGATCTGGGGGACAGAGTCTCTGTTCCGCACGCCGCCGGACGGGGAAGTGCCCCGGAAGGCTTCTCCATCGACACCGCTGCCATCTCCACCGCCATCTTCATCACCGCTGCTGCTCCCATGAGGAGGGAGTAGTTCTCCATCGAGGCTCGGGGCTGTACCGGTAGCTATGTGGTTAATCTCTCTCCTATGTACTTCAATACAATGATCTCATGAGCTGCTTTACATGATTGAGATCCATATGATGAGCTTTGTATCGCTACTAGTTGTGTGCTACTCATGTGATGTTATTAAAGTAGTCTATTCCTCCTGCATGGTGTAAAGGTGACTAGTGTGTGCACCGTGTGGTTCTTGTCGTAGGCTATGATCATGATCTCTTGTAGATTGTGGAGTTAATTATCATTATGATAGTATTGATGTGATCTATTCCTCCTTCATAGTGTAATGTGGACAGTGTGTGCACTATGTTAGTTCTTGGTTTATTTTGCAATGATCTATTATGCTCTAAGGTTATTTAAATATGAACATTATTGTGGAGCTTGTTAACTCCGGCATTGAGGGTTCGTGTAATCCTACGCAATGTGTTCATCATCCAACAAAAGAGTGTATGTAGCACATATGAGAAAGAGTTATTTATTATGCGATCAATGTTGAGAGTGTCCACTAGTGAAAGTGTAATCCCTAGGCCTTGTTCCTAAATACTGCTATCGCTGCTTGTTTGCTGTTTTACTGCGTTACTACTGCTGCAATACCACCACCATCAACTACACGCCCGCAAGCTATTTTCTGGCACCGTTGCTACTGCTCATACTTATTCATACCACCTGTATTTCACTATCTCTTCGCCGAACTAGTGCACCTATTAGGTGTGTTGGGGACACAAGAGACTTCTTGCTTTGTGGTTGCAGGGTTGCATGAGAGGGATATCTTTGACCTCTTCCTCCCTGAGTTCGATAAACCTTGGGTGATCCACTTAAGGGAAAACTTGCTGCTGTTCTACAAACCTCTGCTCTTGGAGGCCCAACACTGTCTACAGGAAAGGAGGGGGAACGTAGACATCACTTATCCATGTGATGATTTAGAGCTTGTGCTTATTCTCATGACAAGCTCTAGTTCATCAAGAATGATTTTTGCACGGGCAACTTGTTGCATTTTCAAGATTGGAGGTTTTACCGGTATGTCTTTTTTAGATAGGTCAAACCTTTCATCATTTGTTTCTATCCTCCCTTGTTGGACTATGATGGTTTCCTGCATGATCTTGTAGAGCTTGTTCCTAGCTTTAAAACAAGCCCAAGATCATCAAAATCGGAGTCCGGATGCTAAAGTTATGCCAGTTTCAGTTTGATGTTTCTGCCAGTTTTCAGGGGGGCGGATATTCCGGCCCAAGTTTGGGGCGGATAATCCCCCCCCCCCCCCCCCCGGAAAAATCCGGTTTTTGGACAAATCCGGGCAAATATCCGGCCAAATGTCCGGCCCCCATCCTGAGAGCAGTTTTCTCATGTCCTTAGCCGTTTTTCGGGGCCCGGATATTTTGCAAATATCCGGCCCGGAAAATCCGGCCTGAGCTGACCCAAACGGTCATATTTCGATGGGAGGGGGTATTTAAGCCCCCCTTCTTCCTCCTTGGGCAGCTACCTCTTCCCCTTTGTGCTCTCCACCATTGTTGACCTTGAGAGCTTCCCTTTCCCTCTACTCCTCCTATGCTTCTTGAATCTTTTTGAGGGAAAAGGAAGAGGAGATCTAGATCTACATTCCTACCAATCAAATCCCTCTCTTTGTGAGGGGAATCCACTAGATCTAGATCTTGGAGAAATTTGGTGTTCCTCCTCTTATTTGTTCTTCCTCTCTTATTCCCCCAATAGCTTGTGTAGCTTTGTTGGAATTTGAGAGAGAAGGACTTGAGCATCTTTGTGGTGTTCTTGCCATTGCATTTGGTGCATCGATTTGAGTTCTCCACGGTGATTCGTGGAGGTGAAAGCAAGAAGGTTGTTACTCTTGGGTTCTTGGAACCCTAGACGGATTCTAGGCCTTTGTGGCGATTTGTTGGGAGCCTCCAATTAAGTTGTGGATGTGTGCCCCAATCTTTGTGTAAGGCCCGGTTTCCGCCTCGAAGGAAATCCCTTAGTGGAACCGTGACCTAGGCCTTTGTGGCGAGGGTCACCGGAGATCTAGGTGAGGCGCCTTCGTAGCGTTCGGTGTGTGGTGTGAGTACCGCATCTTGGGGTGAGACCTTTGTGGCGTTGGTGTGCATCGAGCAACCACACCTCAAGGTGAGCCTCTTGTGGCGTTCGGGAGCACTAAGCAACCGCACCTCTCCACCGGAGATTAGCACTCGCAAGAGTGTGAACTCCGGGATAAATCATCGTCTCCCGCGTGCCTCGGTTATCTCTATACCCGAGCTCTTTACTTATGCACTTTACCTTGTGATAGCCATCGTGCTTGAAGTTATATATATCTTGCTATCACATACTTGCTTGTATTGCTTAGCATAAGTTGTTGGTGCACATAGGTGAACCATTGCTTAGAATAAGTTGTTGGTGCACATAGGTGAACAATAGTATATAGGCTTTGGGCTTGACAAAGTAAACGCTAGTTTTATTCCGCATTTGTTAAGCCCATCTCGTAAAAGTTTTAAATCGCCTATTCACCCCCCCTCTAGGCGACATCCGTGTCCTTTCAGGAGGGACTCGAAACCGAGGAGTACTGAGGTAGTGGCCACGTGGGAGGGAACCGCCTCCACTGCCAATGGCGGTACCCATCCGGACATGCCGGCAAGGGGCACACCAGGCCTTCCTGGCCCGGCCGAGCACATACCCACCTAGCCCATGCTCGTGAAGCCTCCGCTGGGATGTTGCAGGACAAGCTTCGCTACCCCAGCCAGCCCCTGCTTTGGCCACCTCCCCCGCCCCATTGGAGGCACCCCAGCTTTGCCCAGGCCCTGCGCGACGAGCCCCATATGGGGCCCAAAGGGCCTGGATCTAGGCTGAGAGGGCACAGACCCACCGCACTGCGCGCTAACCAGCCATACCATCGTCAGCCCGCCGCCGGGGCTGCGCCGCCCGCAGGCGTGCCGCTGCCGGAACCTCCATCAGCGAAGGAGCACCGCCGTCGGACAAGAGGACCCCGTGCCCCCCAAACGCACGGGGAAGAGGTGCTCCTCCGCCACCGGCACCGTGCGGGCTTTTCCCCGGCGGCCTGCACCGATGGCGCTGACTAGGGAGGGGAGGCTGGTTGGGGCGTTAGGGATTGTCATCCGTTGGGAGCAATGCGGACGGCCGAAGTGTTTTCCCCTATCTCCCGTGTATGGTTGTTTTGATGGGACAAACAATATTACCGCTTACGAAAAAAACAAGGAAAACTGAAACAAAATTACTTAAAACAGGTAGTAATAAATCTACATAAATAATAAGAAGTCGTACCCACGGGCAACACCTAACTTTGCGAGGTGTCCGTCCGGTGAACTTCATCTTTATGCTTAACGCTAATCTTTCCCTTCAGATGCTACCTTCCGTGAAACTTCCCAGAATGGTTTACAACATGTGGTACATTGAGAAGCAACAGTGCAAAGAATGCAGCCGTGCAAAACCACTTTTGCAACACAAACACAAATATTTGTATTGCGCCCAGAAACGTTGCAGTATGTCACCGATGTGTATGCTTTTTAAGTCAGGTGAATTCGATTGGGAGAGCAAGAAAAAATGCAGCAAGAACGGCTAATACATCTACGACTATGGGCACTTCAATACTTTGGAACCCTTTTGGTTTACAAGTTACAGTCCCGAAAACAGCTTCAGCACAGCAAACAGCACACTACAGAGAGAGAACAACACACTACAGAGAGTTCAACAAAAACAGACGTGATTATTCTTGTATCCCATCCTGCACTCTTTGGTTCAGCTCGTTCAAGTTAAGGATCATACTAGCGGCGATTTCTCCTCCTCTACTCCACCTCCTCGCCGCTTGTCCTCGCCGAGCTGCGCCACCATCTTTGCCTGCTTGCGCTCGGCCAGGTTCTTCTTCTCCTTGTCCTCTGGCAGGAGCCTCAGCACGATCCCCATGGTTATCAGTAGGAGCCCTGAGACGTGCTGCTCCGTCATGGGCTTCGTGAATATCAGGTACGAGAGGAGCAGGGTCACCGCCTTCCTCGCCGTCGTCACCATGGCTGTCGTCGCGGCGCCAAAGAGCGCGATTAGGGACAGCACCGACACCTGCCCAACGAACGTTGCCATCGCCTCGAACACTAGCACGGCGTACACGTACAAGTGCTGCATGAGTCAAATGAACATAAACGTCAGTCAGATTAAAACAATTCAGCAATCTTTTTTTTGGGTAACTCAGGTCAATCTTTTTTAGTGATATTTTTGGGAGAAGTACGACGGCAGCAACTTAGATACGAGCACTTTTGACTTTTAAGTGGATCAGATACTTTTCCAGACAATGTGGTCAGAGTAATATCACCAGAGTGGAGAATATAGTGCTGGCATGTCTTGTTCACTACAAAGATATATTCTTTCTACTGAAGATGGATTCCTATACACAAAAGAGCAATTGATTCTTTTGCTACCATCTGGTTTGTATACATTCTGAATGAAAGTATCTGATGATTGAAAAGCTTAGACATCAGGAGAGCATGGAGCCGAGATTCTAATTTTGTACCTGAGAACATGCACTCCATGCCGTTGTGAGCTCCCCCGTTAACACCATTGGCACGGCAAGGAATGGTAGCCCAACAACAGTTGAGCAGAACAGCATCTCCATCTGATCAAAGAGTAAACCTTCAGTGTCAGTGTTCATGTAATTCAGTTCTCATGGAATAAAAGGAAATCAAAATATACATAAGGTACCTGCGTGGTGTCTGGGTTCATCTTAAAGATGGCTTCCTGCAGGTTGCCGAGGAAGGCATCCATGACGAGCGCAGCGGACACCATTGTTACGCCGATCATGCTAAAATTAGGCGATGTTTGTGCATCCGCGAGTGTGAAAAGAATGAGGCCAATGACGAGCATCACCGCTGATACGTACTCGTGGAACGGGTACTTGCGTCTTAAACCGGGGATGAATGCACCCATTATCATCACCGGCAAAACCTGAATGACAAAGTAATCACCAATAGTCAACGCACTACCAAATCAAAGCTTGAAAATATGACAAGTGGTCAACATTCACATGGGTTTGTTCTGCTTCCTAGGGACAGGGAATGAGGAAGTACTACGAGCATCAGGTCAACTCCTTCAGCTTACTGTACCTTTGCGACAGGATTACTGCTACTTTGCGTACGATGTCATCAAAAGATAATAACTTTTAAATAGTTTCTTACTGACAAAATGTTGGCCAAAATCAAACGTTTTTTTATCAAAAGAAGTCAACTTGTATGACTAGCCTAGGATAGAAGCATTCAGAATGTGTCTAGCCAAAGGAGTGCTATGCCCATCTCAAAAATAGACTGATGGTCGAATCGGAATACATCATTGCACCGGATAGCTTGCACCCAGCCAAACTGATGTCAGATTCTGTTCTGAATTGGAGTATTTCCCAGCACAGAAAGTTCCCCTGTTTCTCACGCAAGGACACGGCATATTTCATGCCGCGATAAAATAGGAACGACAAAGTGTATCTACATTGTCACGAACAAGAAAGAACAGAAAAGAGAAGAGGTTTCTACAATCGTCGAACCTTGGTGGATTTGAACATGATCTGTGCTGGGTAATTGAGGAAGGCGAGGGAGCCCTTGGTGAGGCCGTTGGAGCCCATGAGCACGGCGGAGAGGCGCACGTAGGTCCGCCACGGGTTCACCATCTGCTTCATCGTGAACCCCTGCAGCCGTATGAGGCCCAGGTACACGAACCCCTGCACGAACGTGAAGTACCATCCGTAGCTGCAGCAGCACGGAGACTGTTATTTAGCACACTGTTCCGCAACAATCACAGGTTTTGATCGTTAGGCAGGTGTGCACAAGCGCAGACTTCTCACCTGAACTGAAGCCGGTTGTAGACGTATTCCTGTAGCAGGAAGAGGAGAAATTAGGCACGCGGAATTAAATGTGAGAAAACGATTTGGAAACGGGACGAATGGAAGATACGTGTGTCAGCAGTTTTTTGTGTGGAAAATGTATACGAACGGAAGAAGAAAGATCGTATGCAGAAGTTTTGGAGAAAAAAGGAAAAATGATGTTGACCAGGCAACTCTACTCTACCAGTCCACTACGAAGAAAACGATGCGTTGATCGAGAAGAAACGGTATCGTAGCCCCGATTCGAGGTTTCCGTGCAGGTCGATCTGAATAACCAAATGCGTGCGCTCTGATCGAGTCGCAGAAATAGGCCGCAAAATCATTGCGAGATATTCATTCATTCATTACAAATGACGGACGGAGGAGTATATCAGTGTTATCGATACTGAAATACTGAATCCGATGGCACAGAGGATGGTATGTTCTCATAATCAACAGGGAATTGGGAGGAGGAGGAGGAGAAGGGGTGACGCAAGTACCTCGCAGATGCCATTGACGAGGTAGCCGAAGAAGAACCCGGAGGAGCAGATCAGGAACTGCTGCCAGACGGGCCTGTCCGTGAGCGACACGCCGAAGAGCCGCCTCCCCTGCTCCTCCCCGCCGCCGGTCATGGCTCCGCCCGAAACGCCGACGACGTACGAGGCAGGAAACTACTGGCGAAATCTCCTCCCCAGAACTAATGGGCGGAGCCGGGGCCGGGGACGGAGGAAGATACGGAGGGACAGACGGCGGGACGAGGACGAAGCAGAGGACCTCGCGAGAAGGAAAGAAATACGCGAGAGGGAGCTGGCGGCTTTAAAACGCTTCCTTGTATTGCCGGTCGCGTGTGGAGTCGCCCAGGCCGGAGACCGGAGCTATGTGGAGAAGTCTTTGAAGAGCCGCCTCGTTTTTACAGCTCGTACAAGTAACTGCCGCTGTGCTGTGCTGTGCTGTGCTGCCTCGTCTTCGTCGTGGTTGGTCTGCATGCGCCGGGAGATCTAGCGAGGAGGCGGCCCCGACGGCGACGGCGTCGGAATCGCGGCGTGCGGTTGACTGGGGGAATAAACTTGTGCTGCGCGGGACGGGACGACCGGCGACCTGATTGACTAGACGGAGGGGAGCCTGCCGCGTGGCTTGCCAGGGCGTTGCATGCATGCACCGGCTGGCGGCTGCGCCGTGGTTTTGGCTACCTAAGCAGGCAATTTAGTATTTCTTTACTTTTATTTTTTGTTTATTTTGTATGTAAATTATGGTTTTCAATTGAATGAAAAATTTTGGGAAAAATATGGGGCGGGCTGCCACCTTAGACGTAAATGGACACACGATTAAAAATAATTATTTTCCTATCCGCGAACCGATGCAAGTAGATGCAGACGGTCCCTTGCATCTGATTTACATCCGCTGGCTGGAGATACCCCAAGCTTAACTCCCAGTCAACCAAGATGGTTGGCTCTAAGCTCGACAATGAGCGGCGAAGGAAGAAGATGCTAGGTTAGCTCTACTGATCTGGGATACTTCCCTAGTTAGAAAACGAAGACGGGGGTGGATTCATCCACGTGTAAAGGATTTTCATTTATCTTTTTCTATTTATTTTTTTACATTTGAAGGTTCAAATATAGTTAAAGAAATACTGCCACTTTTTCGTGATATTTTAAAAGACGTCACCGTAAATATATCTATGCCTATACATAATAATGAGTAAGGACTAAAAAATCAAATTCGAGGTGGTGTATCTTTTTAATGTGGCGTCATGTCTAACTCGTGCTAGTAATCTCTATATATGCTCCTCTTAAAAAGTACGAAGGCCTTTCGTGTTCTATCTCATCTGTTTCGCCCTTCCTCCATCGTCACTCGTCCTTTGGTCAAACCTCTCCTCCCTCTTCCCACACATTCAACTGATTGTTTCGTCCAAACGTCACGCAATCCCCGCTCCTCCGTCGCACATCGTGCACCACCGATGCTCACCCTATCACTCGAAGACCCATCGTCACCTACGACGCCATCTTCTCTCCGCATCTACACGTCTGATCGAGCCCCTTCAATCGGATCGGTGCAGGAAGTCGGAGCCGTTGGGGACACATTCTCCCATGCCGTGTACTGCGTCAGTGACGAGGACAATGAATAAGATGCGAGTGGAGCACCATGCTCGTCAGCATCATTGTCGGGGGAAAGCTCGTTGGAGACCTCTTTATTGGTTGCGGACGTGGATTGTGATGCTAATGACGGCAACACGGATTTGCACGACATGAGCATCGCCGTCAATGACGTGGTGACAGCTCGTGTTGCGCATTTTGTCGAACCGGATGCGGATACCATGGTGCTGGTGTTGACGGGAACCCCAGGGTGGCCACAAGTGGCATAGCGATGGAGGGAGCGGAGCCCGGGGCTCGGCCAGCCCGACCGGCGCGAGGATGATCTCGGTCGTGCTGGAGCTCGACTTAGCCGTCCCGACAACGCCGCTGGTAGTGCTGATGCCGGGAGTGGAGTTGCCACAGTGGTTGCACACAGTTCGGTTGTGGATCGGAGAAGAGTTTCCATGCGAGCCATATGTTCGACGAACCACACTGTTCTCTGGCTTGTGACACATCCAAGTATGCCTTGAGCTCGGGATCCATGGCCACATATGAGGCAGATGAAATGATTAGGGAAATTTTGGAAAGGGTCGTGTCTGGCTCTCATACTAGATGTTAGCATCCAAATCTCAGTTCACTTAATCTAGCAATTAAGCCAGGGTCGATGCAGATATTGCTGGGTTGCAGACTTCCTCCTTCCAGAGGGATCCTGGAACCTATAACGCTTGGAACAATATTTCTCCCGCGATGATGTTGAAGAAATCCTAAAGATTCAGCCCTCACGTCGAAACGATGACGACTTCATTGCCTGGTTCCCAGAGAAACGAGGTGCCTTTACTATTAAGAGTACCTAACGTCTTGGGCTTAACCATCTCATGCAGGAACAGGATCGGGGTGCTACCAGCTCTAGGCCGGATGGAGAGAGACCTGGATGGAAGCTTATTTGGGAGTGCCCAGTACCACCGAAAGTCAAGCTCTTAGTCTGGAAGATATGCTGCAACACAATTGCAACCCAATCCAATATGCAAAGGAGAGGTATGGTAACAACCAGTTTATGCCAGATCTGTGGAGTGGAACCTGAAGATACGTTTCAGACTTTTAATAGATGTCCCCATGCAAGAAGCCTATGGCTAGCAATGAGAGAAGTGTGGGATCTGCCAGCTGATGACATTATAAAGCATACAGGCAAGGAGTGGTTGTTAACTCTGCTCCATGCTATACCTCTGAACACTATGACACTTATGGTGCTGTGGAGAGTTTGGCATGGACATAATGAACTCACACATGATAAACCCTGCCCTCCTATTGAAGGGTCTCGGCGCTTCCTGGTGAGCTATCTAAACTCCCTTCTCCTGATCAAGCAATGGCCTGAAGCGGCGGTTGAGAAAGGCAAGATGATTGTTGATACTGATCAGGGTTTCAAGAAAGCCAAGACGGTTAATGATGGACGACAGAAGGTTAGAAAACGTTGGCAGCCTCCAAGTCAAGGTACTGCCAAGCTGAATATGGATGGCGCCTTTGGCAGGGGAGGGGATCGAGGCAGGGATAGGCATTGCTCTAAGGGACTGTCATGGTGACATGATAGTTGCAGCCTGCCGGGAGGTAAGTAACTGCAGAGATGCTACAGACTCGGAACTCATGGCGATCGAGGAAGGTTTGAAGCTCTTCTACACCTGGACTTCTATGAATATAATGGCTAAGACAGATTGTCTAGAAGCGGTGGAGCTGATCAAGCGAAGTACACCAAATACCTCCATATATGCGTTTAGGATAAATAGCATTCGTGATCTTCTTCGGGAACGAAATTCTTCTTTAGTTAAAATCAGTAGAGATTGTAATCAGGTTAGCCATGAACTTTCCATAATAGGCAAGAACACGCGACAGACTCAAGTCTGGCTGGGGAGCTTTCCTCCTGGAATGTCTCAAGCCATGACAGCTAATTGTAATCTTATGAACATTTAATGGAATTTCTTTCCCCCGCAAAGAAAACAAGAACTTGATTGCCAATTTGGATATAAGCTAAACAACAAGGAGAAAGGAAAAAATAGAACCGAGGTGAGAAGGGAGAAGCCGCCGGTTCCTTTGGCCCGATCCTGATGGCCTAAGTCTTGTTTGCCCCAAGGCATGTGTAGCACGAGGGCCGACTTCACACAAGGCACACGTTGCAACCCAAGAGGCCATCCCAGGTAGTGATATTGGTAGGATAGCTTGCTAACATTTGTACTAAACTTTTATAACTTTTGCACTTAAAAACCATTATATCAACATATAATCTTAAGTGATAGTTAAGAACTAACCAAGCCATAATACACCATCAAGATATAATCGTGTCCACTGTGTAATTTTATATTCTAATGCGGAAATTGCACTAAACCTGAAGCATATGTTACATCGGAGCTTATGTTAGTTGTTTCCTAGAAACACTATTTATTTAAATTATTTTGTTTAATTATATGTCACAAAAATAACATAATTGCATATGTCCGTAGAAAAAATCTTGCTAATTAGGTGAACTCAAATACATGTAGTTGTTCATGTGCGTTTTATTTTTCTTAAATATATCATAACCTACGTTAAGCTCGTATCTATTAGGTGTTTGTAAATAGAAGAGATACAAAACAATGAACCAAATAGAGAATTCTAGAATCAACAAAATATCTACAAGTAGCTAGAGCGCCGCTGTCAGCTTGGTCATCAAGGTTTTCTACCGTTTCGCCCTCCCTGCAAAGTTGCAATTTGTAAAGAATTCGTTGGTGCAGTTATTAGCAGCAGGGTTAGCTTAGGGTTCCGTTCCATCCCTGCAACGTTTCTGCCGTTGGCTCCTCCGCTGCTTAACACTGGTGCCATGTTCTTCTATTCACTCATGGTCGGTTCCCTCAAAAAGTTCAGTGATTCTGCCGATGTAATGAGGTTTTTTTTAGAAAATTCTGTTTATATGCTCCAAAGAGTTTCCTCAGTTCACTTAACCCCCTCCCGCACCCCCAAACCCTAGACGCCTTCCGCCGCCGCTGCCGGGCAAAGACCGCGGGGCGTGGCGGCAGCGGCGGCCTTCCCTCGTGACGCGCTGGGGACGGCGGCCGGGAGCTTCCCTCGACGTGGCGGCGTCGGCCCTCCCGCCTCCCATGTGGATGGCTGGGCGGCGGCGGTCGGACGTGGATGGAGGGGCGACGGCGGCCAGAGTTGATCTGTGTTGCGGCCTCCCCGCCTCTCGTCGTCGGCACGTCGGTGGTGGCTGGTGGTGGGACGGACTACACCATCCCCTCCGCCTCTCGCCGGTGCGGGGTGATGATCTTGGGTTTCTCCCGCGGTACAAGGTCGCCCGGGGCAGCAGCCTTGGGTTCGACGGTGGAGGCGGCCTTCTTCTTCGCCGGAGGAGGTCGGCTGGTTGCTGGGGTGGCGGATCACGAGATCCCTCTACCCCGGCGATGAAGATCTAGTCGACGACGAGCTAGCGGCGAAGGGGCCACCGATGAACACCGCGCCTTGACTTTGTTCTTGGCGGATGATGGCGGCGGCTATTGGCGCCGTCCCCTTGTGAAGGCATCATCTTTGCTAGTCTCTCCGTTTGCTCTCGCCGAGTTGGGGACTCGCGGCTGTCGGTGAAAACCGTGTCTAGATTGGCGGGCGATGGAGCCGTTAAGCGTCGCATCCTTCTTGAAGGCATCGTCGTCGCAGACCGCGGGTACGCATTCATGTTGCTCTGGGGAAACCCTAGATCCAACCAGGATCGGACGATGACGACGCTCCCTGCGTCATGCTACCTCTTGGGGCATCGTTTTTGGAGCAGCGGCTGGATGTAGGTGGTTTTTGGTGGAGTGGTGTTCATCTACCACGTTGTCGTCGAGGATTCTCAGCGGTGTGGAGCTGCGGGGTATCGAAGACGGGCGAGGGCTGCTGGACGCGTGCAGGATGGTGGAGCGGTCTGGTGTTATGGTGACATCGACGACAGGCCTGGCACGGTCAATGCGTTGATCTCGCTTGGAGATGGGTTCGAGATAGATGCATGGCGGTTGCGAACTATGCGACGTGTGCAATGGCACACCCTCAGAGTTTTGTTTTTTGGATGATGTGCGGTGTATCGTCAGTGTGTATGACCTTGTTCATGGTCACCCACTGGAAGGAGGCTTCAAGTCGATCTTTGTATTCCTCTTGTAAGACATGGCGAATAATTTAATAAAGCAAAAAAGTTGTGTGCATCCTTTAGATGCAGAGGCTGAAGCTATGCTCTTTTATCGAAAAATCTAAAAAATCTGACAATAGCGATAATTGTTTACATCAGCTGCCATATTTACAGTGTGAGGTGTTGTATGAATGCAGTTTAGTACAAAAAATGCTATTAAGAAGTGCAAACAGGTGGGAATTAATTTGTACAGCGAACTAGAATTTTATATGGTTGTGGCACAATTAATAACCATTTACAGAAGCAGGAAGCATAATGGCAATAAAATCACGTGCCGAAACAGAGGATTAAAATTATGGTTCAGTTAACATCATAGCAGAATCAGAACCGAATAGCAAGAGGTGTAGAGACGGAGTAATACCATGGAGGCTTAAATAACAATCAAAAAGAAAGAATCATTCTGTAGCAGCAAGTACAATTGCAAACATCTACTAGAAATGACCAACCATGTTTACAATGAGGGGTGTCACATGGATCCAATTTTGGTAGTACTAGAAATGCGATTGTGTTGCCATGCTCATCATTTGGAAGATTTGAAATGAGAGAAACGGTAGACTTTTCAAGAACAAGTGTGCTCCTTCGCAAGTTGTCTTCGAGAGGATCGAAAAAGAAGCTACTCTTTGGGTCTTAGCGCGTGCTAAAAGTTTGAGTTTTTTGATACCGCGAGAGTAAAACTTGTATTATGTCTAAAACTCTTACTTTCATGTAAACTCCTTTCTTAATCAATAATCAATGAATGTGCAAAGCTTTTGCTCTCATTTCAAAAAGAAATGCGATTGTGCAACCCTGTGAATGGCTGAACCAGCCATGACAGTTAGCACCGTGTAGTATTTCGTAGGACCAACTGTCAAATACAGCAGGAAGTGATGTTGTTTCAGTTTGGGAGGGTTTGACTGACGCCCGGTGTCGATGTGGCAGCGGTAAAGTTGCGACAGCTTGAGCCCTCAACGAAAATGGATGCTCGATCGTCTTGTTCCACAATGGAAAGATCAAAATTCGTTTGACATGCTGTAAGTGTTACTGTACTGAAAATAATTTTATGGGCAGCTCTTGTAAATTGTATTTCTACCTTCTGCCGTGGACCGTGGTGTACTCTCGAAAAGTTCTGATGGGAGTCTGGAGCTTTTGGTGGTCTTTTTATTAGGGTCGGTGGAATAAACTCTCTCATGTCCCGGTGTCAATTGCTGGAATTGAGCTGAACTTGTGGAACATGTCACGTAGTTTTTCTTTTTCAAAGGCTACAAACTGTTGTACGTGTTAAGATAATATGCTTGTTGTATTACCAGGGGGCTAAAGGCCATAATATATAGTACATGTACAGCTGCAAATATGCAGGAAGGCCCTTAACATATGGGGAAACTACAATATACAGATATATACTCTAACACCCCCCGCAAACTCATGGTGGATCCACAACACTGAGTTTGGAGAGTAAAAAGTCATGCTGCGCTCGAGTTTGTGCCTTTGTAAAGAAATCCGCCAACTGCAAATCTGAAGGCACATAATGAACCGCAACAACCTCATCCTGCACCTGAGCACGTGTATAAAAAGCATCAACACCAATATGCTTGGTTAGCTCATGCTTGACCGGATCACATGCAATACTGATAGCACCTGTACTGTCAGACAAAAGTGGAGTGGGTGTCGTAACAGAGACCCCAAAATCTGCAAGCAACCACCGTAACCAGGTCACCTCAGCAATCAACAAAGCCATAGCCCGCAGCTCAGCCTCAACACTCGAACGAGAAACCGCTACCTGTTTCTTCGTCTTCCAAGCAACAAGCGAACCACCAAGAAACACACAGTAAGCAGAAAGTGAACGACGATCCGTAGGATCACTCGCCCACGTAGCATCCGAGTAGCACTGGAGCTGGAGAGAACTAGAACGAGGAAAGAAAATGCGACGAGTGATCGTGCCACGAAGGTAATGAAGAACACGGAGGAGATGACTGTAGTGAACAGTGGTAGGAGCTGAGACAAACTGACTCAGAATATGAACAGGATAAGAAATATCAGGACGAGTGACAGCAAGATAAACAAGACTCCCAACAAGATGACGATAATGTGTGGGATCAGGAAGAGGATCACCATCAGTAGGACGAAGCTTAACATTAAGCTCCATAGGAGTATCAACCGTGCGCTCATCCCCAAGAGCAGCACGAGCAAGAAGATCCTGAATGTACTTCTCCTGAGAGATAGAAAAGCCATCAGAAGTGGATGAAACCTCAATCCCAAGAAAATAGCGAAGAGGACCAAGATCAGTCATGAGAAACTGATCACGAAGACGAGCCTTTACAAAGGCAATATACTCAGGATCATCACCAGTAATGATCATATCATCAACATAGAGAAGAAGGGTGCGTCCACGAGGAGAAGTGTGAACGAAAAGTGCTGGATCATGAAGACTAGGAGAGAAACCAGCAGCAGTCACCACAGAGGCAAAGCGCTCAAACCAGGCACGAGGGGCCTGTTTGAGACCATAGAGAGAACGTCGAAGACGACAAACCATCCCATCGGGAACAGAATACCCAGGAGGAGGCTGCATGTAAACCTCCTCACTCAACTCGTCATTAAGAAAAGCATTCTGAACATCAAGCTGGGAGACAGACCAGCGGCGAACAGAGGCAACAGCAAGAAAGGTACGCACAGTAGTCATATGAGCCACAGGGGAAAAAGTCTCATCATAGTCACGGCCGTGCTCCTGCTGAAAACCACGAACCACAAGACGCGCTTTATAGCGCTCAAGAGATCCATCAGAGCGAGTCTTAATTTTATAGACCCACTTACACGTGATGGGACGAACACAAGAAGGCGGAGAAACAAGATCCCAAGTGCCAGTGCGCTCAAGCGCAGCGATCTCCTCAGCCATGGCAAGCTGCCATTCAGGATGACGCTCGGCATCCCGATAAGAAGTCGGCTCGGAAACGACAGAGAGACCATACTGACTAGGAGAGTAACGAACTGGAGCACGACGCTGACGAACAGGCCGAGAAGGGGGAAGGTCATCTGCAGAAGACAAGTCATCAGAAGAAGAGGAAGAAGGGACAGAATCGGAAGGAGCCGAAGCAGGAGAACGAGGAGTACTATGTGGACTAGACGAACGAGAGGATGGCGTCGAAGGGGGCGTATCAGAAGTAGGAGGGAGGGGAGGAGGGATAGCAGGGGGTGCATCCAGAAAAAGAAGAAAAGAGATATCATCCACCGGGTAAGTACCCGAGGTGGGGCGAGGATAGAAGGGACGCGTTTCATCAAATGTGACGTCACGAGAGATGCGCATCCGACGACCAACGGGGTCCCAACAGAGATAGCCCTTATGCTCATCACTGTATCCGAGAAAAACACACTCAACAGACTGAGCGGTCAGTTTGGTGCGTTCGCGAGGAGGCAGAAGGACATAGCAGACGCAACCAAATGAACGGAGAGTCGAGTAGTCTGGAGAAACACCAGAGAGACGCTCGAGAGGAATGCCACCCTGTAGAGCAGCGGAAGGCTGAATGTTAATAAGGTGGGCCGACGTAGCGACGACCTCGGCCTCAGAAATGTGGCGGAAGAGAAGAGGCAATCATCATAGCACGGGTGGTCTCAAGAAGATGACGATGCTTACGCTCGGCGACGCCATTTTGAGCATGCGCGCCGGGACAAGAAAACTGAGCGAGGGTGACCTCCTCAGCAAGGACACCACGAAGGTGCTGAGAGATATACGCACCAGCAGAATCAGCATGGAACACGCGAATGGGTGAGGAATACTGAGTGCGGACCATGGCCGCAAACCGCGGACACATAGAGCGCCCCTCACTGCGAGAGTGCAAGCAAACCACCCAGGCGTACCGTGAAACAACATCAATGAATAAGATAGAGTATCGATGGCCCCCGTTCGAAGCGAAGGGAGCCGGACCCCAAACATACGAATGGACTAAATCGAACGGTCGCCGAGAGTGACACACTAGTAGGATAGGGAAGCTGAATCTGTTTGCCTAACCTACAACCCCGACGGTGTAACGACCCATCTCCGCAGACAGGACCCCGAAGGCCACGATGAACCAAAGACGACAAAGTAGAGTCACAAAGGTGACCAAGACGATGATGCCACTTCTTGAAAAGAGCCGGTGACAGAGGCAACAACCGGAGGAGAACCGGCAGATGAAGTGGCAGCGGAAGGAACACGAAGCCGCCTAACTCCCAAAGCCCCGGAGGCCGACGGCTACGAGGGCCAGCTCCAACCAGGGCATGTGTGCGACGATCCTGAACCGCACAAGACTCAGCGTCAAGAATGACGCGACAACCAGAATCGGTGAGCTGGCTAGCAGAGAAAAGGTTCATCTGAAGGCGAGGAACATGAGAAACATCAGGGACAGAGAAAGAGGGAGTAGAAAGGGTGCTTGTACTAGAAACGGGAATAGAGGTACCATCAGCCGTGACAACACGGACAGGAGAAATAAGAGACCGAAGAGCAGACAGGATAGAAGACTCAGAGGTCATATGAAAGGAAGCTCCTAATCCGGATACCACGGGGACGTACTGTTTGTGTAGAAAGTGGTGGTCGCGCGCGGTGCAGAAGAGCCGATCCACGAGAATCGAGCGCCGGCGAGGAAGAGTCCGGAGTAGCGAGCAGACCACGAAGACCCCCGAGAATGTCTGATCGGAGAGTGCAACCGCAGAAGATCCTGAAGAGCCGGCCCGCACGACGATCCTGGAACCGCCGACGTAAATCGGGATCCCGCGTTCAGCATGTGGAGGAAGTGTGGCCAACCTTGCCACAGTAGGTGCAATGAGGACGAGGGCGGAGACTCGGACCGCGAGGCTGCTGACGTAAACTGGAATCCCAAGCATCAAGCAGGCAGTGAAGCTGCGCTATCTCATGCGCAGAGAGGGGCGCGAATGCAGAGGTCGAAGTACAATCAGGTGCCGACGAGGAGCTATCATCCACACGCACAGAGGCCACCAAAGGGGGTGACGGAGAGCAACACGCCGATGAAGACAGAGTCAGCAAAGCACGGTCATAACCGCGGGAAGAGGCCGCGAAAGTCGATGTAGAGCGGCATGCCGATATAGAGGAAGTCGGCGAAGCGCGGGCAGAGCCGCGTGAAGAGGCCGCAAAAGTCGATGTAGAGCGGCATGCCGACATAGACGAAGTCGGCGAAGCGCGGGCAGAGACGCGTGAAGAGGCCGCAAAAGTCGATGTAGAGCGGCGAGCCGACGTAGACGGAGTCGGTGAAGCGCGGGCAGAGTCGCGTGAAGAGGCCGCAAACAGCGACGAAGAATAGCTAGCAGTCATGCACGGAGGCAGCGGACAAATACCAAGTACCGAAGGTGGGCCCAAAGAAGGGACGGGATCAGCGGAAGACATAGCTCTTTTTTTTGCTTTTTTTTTTAACTGGACGTCAACGAGATCGATCTAATCTCAGCACGCGCGGGCCGATCGGCAGAGGAGATCGGCAGCCAGCAGGGAGCAGGGGAGATCGGCCAGCAGGGAGCAGGGCCAGCAGCAAGTAGCAGGGAGCAGGGCCGACCAACTAGACGAGAAAAAACGGGCGCGCGGGTGACGGATCGACCACAGCAGGAGGAAATCGATCGGGCCAGCTCACATGGAATTCATTGATGCAGTAGACCAGCTGGTCCGTCCTTGATCTCTGAATCAGCTGGGCTGATTTCGATTCCCTGCGCCGATCAAGAGCAGAAGCGGCCGGGAAGCCGATCGGGAGCGGAAGAAACCGGATCGGGGCGGGAGAGCAGCGGCCGGCGCGCTGATCGGGAGCGGGAGCGGGGGAAGCTGGCGGATTTGGCCAGGGACGAGGACACCCACGCGACGGGCGGCCGGGGAGCAGCCGGCGATGACCGGAGGTACAGCGAGACGGCTGGAACAAGCTGCAAGTACGTCCGTGCGGACTAGAAGAGGAGGAGGAGGATCAATTTTTGCTCTGATACCATGTTAAGATAATATGCTTGTTGTATTACCAGGGGGCCAAAGGCCACAATATATAGTACATGTACAGGTGCAAATATGCAGGAAGGCCCCTAACATATGGGGAAACTACAATATACAGATATATACTCTAACAGTACGATCTTAGACACGCAAAAATTGTCCTTCCCCTCAAATAAAGAACTAATTTAAACTTATCCCCTGCTGTACATGGAGATGTGCATATACACTAAACTTTTTGGTTGCATGGTTCTACGGTCCACCATAGGATTACGATAGGAAGGAGTAACTTCGTGGGAGGCGAATGAATCGTACGTTAGCCGCAAGGAATAGGTTTACTGTCCACGATGTCCACCTACTCATTTTCAGTCATTGTGGTCGTACTCCAGTTTTGTTTTACAGTACCAAGATACAAAGATATGCGATGCACGATACCACCGCACTAGTCATCTCGATCGTTTTGTGGGTATTGGAGATGTGATGTTCGCCAGGCTTGTTGGAGGCGTGACAGTTTTTTGTGTGTGTGGGTATTGGAGATGTGACGGCTTTTTTCTGGTAACCGAGAGTGCCAATGCTCCTTGAAACACTATGCTACCGACCCTGTAAGACTAGCCATCAGCAAAGGCAAGAAGCCGCCGGGCGGGTCTATGCCCGTGGTAGCCGTTGGCTTAGCTCTATCAGTAGAACATGCGCAGCAGCGCAGGCATGCTGGATATGACTGTCAGCATGAAGAAAGTCATCGGCATATAGCGTACACTAACGATTTAGGACAATCGTTGGCACAAAAACATGTCACAAGGCACAAGAAGTTCGTACGGTCAGGCACAAGAAGTTCGTATGGTCATAGTTACATGTCGCATGGCATGACGAGTTGACATCGTGATATACTAATAAAGACTACTAATAAAGACAAATTCATTACAAAGAAGAAGAAGAAGAAGAAGAAGAAGAAGAAGAAGAATGGCAATTGTTCTAAGTAGTATGGTACCATTGTGGGCTTCTACCACATTATGGTAATCTGCAACCTTTTGCTCATAACTATCATAAATCATATCTTAGGCCTACTCTAAACAAGCCTAAGAAGTTCGTATGGTCATAGTTACATGTTGCATGGCATGACGAGTTGACATCGTGATATACTAATAAACACTACTAATAAAGACAAATTCATTACAAAGAAGAAGAAGAAGAAGAAGAAGAAGAAGAAGAAGAAGAAGAAGAAGTGTTTATCATGGCAATTGTTCTAAGTAGTATGGTACCATCGTGGGCTTCTACCACATTATGGTAATCCGCAACCTTTTGCTCATAACTATCATAAATCATATCTTAGGCCTACTCTAAACAAGCCTACAATTTAGCATAAGGAATCTCATGAACATAGCCAACTAGCCATGCAGGTGAAAGTCTGAAACACGATGAAAATAAGAAAAAGCTTACATCAAAGGTCGGGATGGATCCACCAGGCCGTGGACGAGGTGGGATAGATGGACTGCTGCTTGTGTTAGAAGCTCAGACTCGTGTGTGAGTGGAGGTCGAGAGGCCGAGGCAGAAGATGGGGTCGTGCGGAAGATCAAGGTCGTAGCCGCGGCGACAAGAGAAATGGTGATAATGGCCATCCCTCCTCTCCCCCGCCACCCGAAGAAGACGTCAAGCGATCCGACACGGTGAGGGTTGAATCTCTATGCTTAATAGTGCTAATCCCAGGATCAATCGCTAGCACACACAGTTTAAGATGCAATACCAAAAAACAAAGGTCTTTATTATATCGCACAATGCAGATAATTACAAAATAAACATTACAAATTGCATAGCCCTAAGCTAGCATAATACCAGAGTTCACAAGGAAACATAACAACATGGAGTCCTTCGTCTTCATGTACCATAGGCGAGCATGTCGAGTATAGACTTGTAACCCTGACCTTTGAACCTTACCCATTCATCAAGATATTTGCAACAGTAAAGTAAAGATGGATTGTTCCTGGGACTGGCTGAAGTTCCCCAACAAGTTCACGTGGGCTATCGAAGGTCAAGAGCCGCATCACGCATACCTGAAGAAGTCTAGTGCCGGCCAAACGGTCTAGAAGATGGAGGTGTTGTTTGATTGACAAGGGCACATGCTCCTCACCACTAGTTGGGAGCAGTTTGTCGTAGCATACAGCATGCAACGCGGATTCTTCTTGGTGTTTTGTCATCGTGGGGGTTCAAAGTTAACCGTGAGGGTCTTCTATGAGACAATGTGTCGCCGGTTGTACTGCCCCGTCGTTGAAGATGAATCGTGGCAATCTTCTTCTTCATGGTCTTAGTGCGGTTATTGTCGCCCTCTGCCGAGATAGCCTTTTGCTTCTTGTAATAGGAGTCGCTTTGCTTGTAGATTGGCGTAGAGTTTGCGGACATATTAAATTCCCTTTATCAGTGCCAAGCCTTGCTATGTGACCACAAGCCCTCTTTGGCAACTCGATGATCTGAAGCTTTCTGTAGTATAAAATAAAACTCGAAGGTATTGAATTATCGAAACTGCTTTAAGAAAGATGAAGATTTAAATTGGGACTGTTTTTTAGTAGAGATTTTAATGAGATTGAAATCTCCTAGGATCTTCCATTCAGCATGTACTAGAGGGTTGAATTATTTTGAACTCTTGATGCATCTGAACTTCTTCAGCATCTTAGATGCATAGAGAACCGTCATAGTCCAGGAGGCCAAATTAGATTTGTCAGTAACTTTTCCTGAGATGAAATGGAGGCCAAAGGATCGAGCTCAATTGAGAAGTCATCGTTGCAATCCACCAGAATACCACCACAGGTACAAGGCTACCAACAACCGGTTGAAAAATGAAGTTATATGCGAAGCGTCCACCCAAGGCTTCGGAGACAATGGCAGCGGTAACCTTAGCCACAAGGATGGAAACAATGGGGGACGAGCAGGGGCTACGCCCCCCCCCCCCGAATTTTTGGTGAAAAGGATCACCTTCACGAGTGAATTGTCAAAAAGGACCACCTCCGAGTGAAATTGACAAAAAGATCACCTACGCCATGGTGGCAAGCTCACCAAGCGACATGTGGCACCTGCCGCCCCAAGCGACACGTGTCATCTGCTGCCACAGGCTGTGGCGCACATACAGCTTGTGAACAGTGCCTGCCGCCACGGGTCATGGCGGCAAGTGCCACGCAGCGCTTGTTGATGCGTGAACAGTACGTGTCGCTACATGTTGTGGCGGCAGGTGCCACATGTCGTTTAGGGGAGCTTGCCGCCACGACGCAGGTGGTCTTTTTTTTTGGCAATTTCACTCGAATGGGGTCTTTTTTGACAATTCACTCGTAGAGGTGGTCCTTTTTGCCAAAAATTATGTCCCCCTATGGCCATAGATTTCTGAAGAAACTTAGCCATGTTTGCTCCTTTTCTCTCATGCAGATCAAGACACTAATTAGCCTAGCTCCGCCCCCCTTGAGCTCGACTCTTGGCTTTGTCCCTGCTTAGCCAGCTTAATTTCTTGAAGCGCAACCATATTGCATCCATGGTTGGAGACAAACCGACCAATAGATCGTATCCTTGTAGGGTTATTCAGAGTTTCACACCTCTTGGTTCCACTTAAGGTCTTGTTTGGCACTAAAGTGTTTGTAGAAATTAGTGGAATAATCCTCTAGGGTATTGGTGAAAAAAATACTACTAGAATTTGAAAAAAGAAGTATCAGTGAAGATTAAACTTATTCAACACTCTAGTGCCAAACATGCTTTTAGAAACAAGTGGGAAATTGAAGTTTGATTTTTATTATCTCCACTAATCCCCACAAAAACTCTTTATGCAAAAAAATCCTAATCAAGCTTATATCCATTGCAATCAGAGACTCGAAGTAGACTCAAGACATTAGCAAAGCAACAACAAACAAGAACCAAGTTTGAGACAAAACGCACAGAAAGGTTGTAAGGATATTTTACCCTTATCCATTATTTTGGTAACAATGACACCGTGCTAGAGTATTTGTCCTAATACGTTTATAAGGATTATCTCAGGTATTAGGCAAAGAGGCATAAATGGTGTATCAAGGGAACAAGAAGGCTAAATGAGACCCCCCACTTCGACAACAATCAAAAAGGGGTCTACAACAGAAATCCGGTCTGCCGCCCGGTCCAACCGGCCTACCGACCGGACAGGCCGGCGTGCCGTCCGGTCAACCAGGCGCCAACCGGGCGCCAACCAGGCGCCAAACTGTGCACCGGACAAGTTCCGGTCGACTGGCCTCCCAACCGGCGGGCCCGGCGTGTGGCCCGGTCAACCGGGCGCCAACCGGGCGCCAACCGGATGTGCTCCTGGACGACGCAAAGTGGCCTCCGGTCTGTGGCCCGGTCCGACCGGCCCCTGCACCGGGCCGTCCGGTCTGTGGTCCGGTTGACCGGGTTCGTCGAGAGAAAAGCTGAGGTGGCAAGTGACCAACGGCCATATTTCGAAGAACACTATAAATAGCCCTTCTCCTACCTCTGAATAGTTAGGCACTACACTACAAACTGTTCTTGAGCTCTCTCTCTCTCATACTCCATTGCTAGAAACACCAAAAGCCTCAGATCTCCCTCCTCCTCCACCCAAACTCAAATCCCTCCGGGGAAATGATAGAGGAGGACCCGATCTACTGTTCTACCAAGCCAAATCTCATTCCCCCTTGTATTCATCAAGATCTTGCTCTCTAGGGTTCCTAGGGAAACCCTAGGTGGGCAAGAGTGGTCCGGAAGCTTCCGGGCTGTGGATTTGCTCCGGACAAGATTGTGAAGGTTTGGAGGCTACCTCAAAGTCTACCACAAGTGAGTGAGCTATTCCTTCGTGGGATAGGCTCCGGATAATAGGGTGAGCCTTCGTGGCATGAGGAATCCTTCGTGGGACCTCCACCCCTCCAAATGTGACGTACCTTCTTGCAAAGGAAGGGAACACGGGAATACATCCTCGTCTCTGCGTGCTATCGGTTATCTCTAACCGAACTCCTTACTTGTGATTTAACTGCCTGTGAGAGCCTTCGTGCTCCAGTTAGTTGTATTCTCATATAGGTTGTCTCACCTAGTTGCATTAGGCTCATCTTTATATTCCACAAAGCCTAATATTGCAAACAAAGAATTAAAACTTGTAGAAACCTATTCACCCCCCTCTAGGTTTACCATCTCTATACTTTCAATTGGTATCAGAGCCTGGACTCTTATTAAGGGCTTCACCGCCTTAAGAGTGAGATGGATAAACTATTCGAGGGTCTAGATGAAGAGTCGAACCTTTCGGTTAAAGAGATGAAATCTAGATTCTTGGCATATGATGTCGAGAAGAAGAAAAAGGAGGATGACCTACAAAGCCAAATGGCAGAGATGTCTACCATGCTTAAGAACTTGACTAGTGGGACTCCTAGTGCGGCTTCAGCCTCTCTAGGGAGTTACCATGAAGTTAACCATGACTATCCCAAAAACACTTCACCCATGCCTCATATAAACCATAGTGGGAATGTTCCCCATTTTGATGGAACTCACTTTCCTTTTTGGAAATCTGCTATGGAATCTCATATTCGCAGCTACAGTGTGGAGTTATGGGAGATCATTGTTCATGGATACCGGAAGCCACATGATCCGGTTCGGTTGACCTCCACCGAACTCTACAACCGTCAAATCAATGCCTCCGCACGTGACAAGATTAGAAGTGGCATCAACCGCAAGCTCCTTGATCAAGTCAACGACATAGAGTCCGCTAAAGAGTTGTGGGATCGAATCGTAGTACTCCAAGAGGGAACCAATTTGATCCAATCAGCTCTTTATGAGACCGCACAGCAAGAGGCCCACCAGTTCATGATTCGAGAAGGAGAATCTGTGGCCGATGCCTATGCAAGGCTTGGTGCTCTTAGAGTAAGGGTCAAGGGACTTGGAGTTGAGAAGTACAATGATGGCTTCGAGATGAATGAAGCATTCATAAAGTCCAAGGTCATTGCTATGATTGCCGTCAAGGAACAAGACACCAACCTTGCACTTAACTTGCAAATCATGACCAAGAGTGCGGATTTGAACTCCGATGATCTAGTCTCCTATGTGGCCGCCAATGAAAACATGGCCAAGGCGGGAAAAAGGCTCATGGCAATGAACCGTGTTGATGAAGCCTCACACAACCATGAAGCGTCACACAACCTTGCTCTCAAAGCTAGAGGTGACCATGGAAGAGAAGAAGACTATGAAATTGAAGAAGATGAAGAGATGACTTCAACTAGTGACATTACTACCGACTTTGCTTTCTTTGCCAAGAAGTACAAGGGAAAGCTTCCAATGCTCTTCAATGACAAGAAGAAGAGAACTTGCTACAACTGTGATGAAGATAGCCACTTTGCAAATGAGTGCCCTTATGAGAAAAGGGTAGACAAGCCAAAGTTCATCAAAGGGGTCAAGCCAAGATTGAAGCCAAACCCTATCAACGATCGATACAAGAAGAACAAGGGAAGAGCCTTTGTTGGGGCTGAGTACTTGTCCGACGAAGAAGAGGAAGATGAGGAGGAAGAAGCCGGAGTGGCCGGTTTGGCTTTTGCTAAGCCCGGGTCACTCTTCACATATGACTACTCCAAGGATTACTCCATGGAGAATAATGTTGGTTCTTCCTTCATGGCAAGAACAACTCAAGATGATGACTCCGATGACTCTCCCTCCTCTACAATCGTTGGCTCTTGTCTTATGGCAAGAGAAACCAAGGTAATGGAACCCCCACCTTCTCTATCTAGTGTTCTTGATGATGAGAATGAAAATCAAGAAGAATTAATTGTGCTTAAGGAGCTCTACAATGTTAGATGCACCCTTCGTGGTGAAGCTCTTGTCAAGTTTGATTTCTTGATGGACTCTCTCAAAGAAAAGGATGGGTCTATTGAGGAATTAGAATATCATTTGAATGAAAAGGAAAGGAGATTCAATCTCCTAAGACAAGAGCTAAAAACCGAAAGGTGCATATCTCAAGGCCTTAAGCAACAAATTGAAACTTATGAACTTGATAAAGTTAAGGACCTAGAAACTATTGATAGGGCTCAATCATTGACCCAAGAGCTCAATGATTCAAAGAAGGAGCTTGAAGTTGCTCATGCTTCTCTCACTAGGGATCTTGACCACCTTGAAAGAGCTAACAAGCTTGTTAAGGATGAGCTCAAGAAACTTGGAGAGAACCATGATCTTCTCCAAGAAACCTACAAGAAGGCTCTTGGATCAATGAAGGATCCCATTGTTGTAGAAAAGCTTGCTAGCTCCTCCACTTCCTTTACTAGTGAGCATGCTAAGCTTGTTGAGGAACATGTTCGTTTACAAGAGGAACTCTCTTTGCATGTTGAGACCAATGCATATCTTGAATCCTTGGTGACTAAATATGGTCTCGACTATCATCCTAATGAATCTTCTTGTGAGCAAGCATCTATTCTTGAGGAAAATGTTAGGTTAACAAAGGAACTTGCAAAGTTCACCACCGCCAAGAACAAGATGAGATTGGATGAGCTCTTGAGTAAGCAAAGGTCAAACAATCAAAAGTTTGGACTTGGATATACTCCCAAGTCCTACAAGAAGAACAACTACAAGAAGGAGAAGCCCGCTCAAGATAAGAACAAGAAGGTCACTAATGATGGCAAAGCCGCAAAGGGCAAAGCCACTAGTGGTGACCGCACGGGGCCAAACAATCACTATGCTTTATTTGTTGATTATTATGGTGATGTTTATGCTAGCTATGTCGGTCCTCGTAATGGCTACGCTTATAGAGAGTACTCAATTTGGGTACCAAAAGATATTGTTGTCATTGCAAAGGAACCCATTAATCGATGGGTTCCTAAATCCTCTACTTGATTTTGTAGGGGTATTCCTCCGGTGGTCCAAAATGGGTGTTTGATAGTGGATGCACCAATCATATGACCGGAGGAAGAGGTGTGCTTGATCAATTCATTGAAGATATCAACAAGAAGTCAAGCATCACCTTTGGTGACAACTCAAAGGGAAAGGTACTTGGGTATGGCAAGGTGGCAATCTCTAAGGACTTGTGCCTTGAGACGGTCATGCTTGTTGAATCCCTTGGCTATAACTTACTTTCTATATATCATCTTGCCGATGCCGGTTACAATTCATATTTTACTAATTATTGTGTGAAAGCCTTTAGGAGTGACAATCTCAAATTGGTCCTTGTTGGATATGTGGAGAACAACCTTTACATGGTTGACCTCTCGAAAGAGAGCTCCTCTCCCTCCACATGTCTAATGGCGGCCAAGCATGACGAAGGTTGGTTGTGGCATCGCCGCCTTGGTCATGTTAACATGAGAAATCTTAAACAACTCCTAAAGGGTGAGCACATTTTGGGACTAACCGACATTTCTTTTGAGAAAGATCGTGTTTGCAGTGCATGTGTAGCCAGAAAGCAACTCAAGAAGAAACATCCTATCAAGAGTATCGTCACCACATCTAGGCCTTTGGAGCTCCTTCATTTGGATCTCTTTGGGCCATCACATTATGATACTCTTGGTGGGAGCAAGTATGGACTTGTCATTGTTGATGATTAGTCAAGATACTCTTGGGTCTTTCTCCTTAAGTCTAAGGACGAGACCCATAGGGAGTTCATCACCTTCGCCAAGAAAGCTCAACGTATGTATGAATCCGAGATCAAGGCGATTAGGATCGACAATGGCACCGAGTTCAAGAACTACACCATGCAAGAAGAATTGGAGTGTTTCACTCGTAATGAAGTATGGTCTCTAGTTGAGAGACCCAAGGATCATCGCATCAATGTTATTGGGACCAAATGGGTATTCAAGAACAAGCAAGATGAGAATGGCATTGTCATACGAAACAAAGAAAGGTTAGTGGCGCAAGGGTTTGCCCGAATAGAAGGTATGGACTTTGAGGATACCTTTGCGCCGGTAGCCCGTCTTGAAGCTATTCGTCTTTTGCTTGCATTTGCATCTTTCCACAATTTCAAACTATAACAAATGGATGTGAAAAGTGCATTTTTGAATGGTCCCCTAAAAGAAACCGCATATGTGGCTCAACCCCCGGGTTTCGAAGACCCATGCCGACCCAACCACGTGTATTTACTCCATAAGGCACTCTACGGTCTCAAGCAAGCTCCACGTGCTTGGTATGAGTTCCTGTTATCACCGGAATTTGACCGAGTCAGAGGTGGGCCGCGATCGAGAGGGATCCGAAGATTATATATGGAAGGAATACGTGAATCGGCCTTTATATGCTAAGTTTGGGCTAGTTTGCCCTTGTATCTGTAACATATTAGGATACGTGTCGATTAGTTAGAGTTTGCCCCGTGCACGGTTAGGTGCACGCCTAAATTAGAAAGTCCCCTGGACTATAAATATGTATCTAGGGTTTATGGAATAAACAACAACCAACGTTCAACCAACCAAATCAATCTCGGCGCATCGCCAACTCCTTCATCTCGAGGGTTTCTATCGGTAAGCAACATGCTGCCTAGATCGCATCTTGCGATCTAGGCAGCACAAGCTCCACGTTGTTCATGCGTTGCTCGTACTGAAGCCTTGTTGATGGCGAGCAACGTAGTTATCATAGATGTGTTAGGGTTAGCATAGTTCTTCGCGTAAACATGCTATTGTAGTGCAACCCTTGCATATCTAGCCGCCCTCACACCTATCTCAGGTGTGGGGGCGGCACCCCGCTTGATCGTTATTTAGTAGATCTGATCCGTTACGATTGCTCCTTGTTCATCAAGGATTAGTTTAATATCTGCAATAGTTAGGCCTTACAAGGGGCTGGAGGATCCAGCAGCACGTAGGGTGTCGTTCGTTAGTCCTAGACAGGATGTTCCGGGGATCAACCTCGTGTTGGTTTTTAGGCCTTGTCTAGGATCGACTTACGATCACCGTGCGTGGCCGCGAGGCCCAATCCTGAGTAGGATGTTCCGATTATGCGGTGAAAACCCTAAATCGTTGTAGATCTAATTAGCTTTATCTTGATCAAGCAGGACCACCATATATTCGTGCACCCCGTACGAATCATGGGTGGATCGGCTCCTTGAGCCGATTCACAGGATAACCTGAGAGCCGATCGAGGCTCGTATTTAATGTTTACGTGTATGCCATGCAGGAAACTAAGCGAGGCATCTCCATCACCTTCCTGACCAGGTATAGGTCAGGTGGCACGCCCTTGCAATCAGCATCGGACGTGTGACCAGAAGGCTTTGCGGGCCGTCGCTCGGAGGGACCTCGGCCAGCCGCAGCCTGATGACCCACAAGTATAGGGGATCGCAACAGTCTTCGAGGGAAGTAAAACCCAATTTATTGATTCGACACAAGGGGAGACAAAGAACACTTGGAAGCCTTAACAACGGAGTTGTCAATTCAGTTGCACCTGGAAACAGACTTGCTCGCAAGGGTTTATCAGTAGTAACAGGTTTATAGCAAAGAGTGTGAGTGAAATAACAAAGAGCAGAGTAATGCAGACAGCGGTAGTGATTTTAGTAAACAGCAGGATTAAAATACTGTAGGCACGGGGACGGATGACGGGCGTTGCATGGATGAGAGAAACTCATGTAACAATCATAGCAGGGCATTTGCAGATAATAATAAAACGGTGTCCAAGTACAAAGCAATCAATAGGCATGTGTTCCATATATAGTCGTGCGTGCTCGCAATGAGAAACTTGCACAACATCTTTTGTCCTACCAGCCGGTGGCAGCCGGGCCTCAAGGGAAACTACTGGATATTAAGGTACTCCTTTTAATAGAGTACCAGAGCAAAGCATTAACACTCCGTGAACACATGTGATCCTCACATCGCTACCATTCCCTCCGGTTGTCCCAATTCTTGTCACTTCGGGGCCATTGGTTCCGGACAGCGACATGTGTATACAACTTATAGGTAAGACCATAAACAATGAATATCATGATGAAACAATAACATGTTCAGATCTGAGATCATGGCACTCGGGCCCTAGTGACAAGCATTAAGCATAACAAGTTGCAACAATATCATCAAAGTACCAACTACGGACACTAGGCACTATGCCCTAACAATCTTATGCTATTACATGACCAATCTCATCCAATCCCTACCATCCCCTTCGGCCTACAGCGGGGGAATTACTCACACATGGATGGGGGAAACATGGCTGGTTGATGTAGAGGCGTTGGCGGTGATGGCGGTGATGATCTCCTCCAATTCCCCGTCCCGGCGGAGTGCCAGAACGGAGACTTCTGGCTCCCGCGACGGAGTTTCGCGATGTGGCGGCGTTCTGGAGGGTTTCTGGCGACTTCGACTTCTCTCCGTGCGTTTTTAGGTCGAGGCCGATAAATAGTCCGAAGGAGGGCGTCGGAGGCCGGCCGAGGGGGCCACACCACAGGGCCGCGCGGGCCCCCCTGGGCCGCGCCGCCCTATGGTGTGGGGCCCTCGGGCCTCCACTTCAATTGCCCTTCTGGCTCCGTTAGTTTCCTGGGAAAATAGGGCCTTCTGCATAAATTCCGAGGTTTTTCCCGAAAGTTGGATTTCTGCACAAAAACGAGACACTGAGCAGTTCTGTGAAAACAGCGTTAGTCCGTGTTAGTTGCATCCAAAACACACAAATTAGAGGCAAAACAATAGCAAAAGTGTTCGGGAAAGTAGATACGTTTTGGACGTATCAACTCCCCCCAAGCTTAGCTTATTGCTTGTCCTCAAGCAATTCAGTTAACAACTGAGCGATAAAAGAACTTTCACGAACACATTTGCTCATATGATGTATATATTCTCATGATATGGCTAATACTTAAGCAATTCATAATGAGATACATGTAAATAAGATCATCTAACAGCTATGTCAATCATGGAGAGGTACCAACAATTAATAATAAGCATCATGAATCATGTATATAAGCAGGATTGCAATGTTCATAAGAGAGTATGATAAAGTGGTATCTCGCTTGCCTGTATTTGGTTGGCAAAACATAAATGCCCGGGCACCTCTGGAGTTCATAGAAAGACTAGAAGTAGTGATTGTCAAAAGATAAATGCATCAAAGTTATACCACAATCAATCATATTTTGAGACAAGCATATTATACTAAGAATGACAGTTGTGCTCTCAAGATAGTGCTCAAAGAAATAATGGAGACACAACATAAAAGTAAAAGATTGACCCTTCGCAGAGGGAAGCAGGGATTAACATGCGCTAGAGCTTTTCATTTTTATAAAGACAGGAGTAAAATTATTTTGAGAGGTGTTTGTTGTTGTCAACGAATGGTAATGGGTACACTAACTACCTCGCCAACCGGACTTTCAAGAGCGGCTCCCATGAATTATTGCATATTTATTTGGCACTCCTTCCAACCTTTCTTTCACAAACCATGGCTAACCGAATCCTCGGGTGCCTGCCAACAATCTCATACCATGAAGGAGTGCCTTTTTTATTTTGGTTTTATTATGATGATGACACTCCCCCCAACCTTTGCTTACACAAGCCATGGCTAACCGAATCCTTCGGGTGCCGTCCAACAATCACAAACCATGGAGGAGTGTCTAATTAAGTTAATTAATTCGGGACTGGGAATCCCATTGCCAGCTCTTTTTGCAAAATTATTGGATAAGCAGATGAGCCACTAGTCCATATGAGAGTCCGTCAAAAGTAAATGACAAGGTTGAAAGCTAAACACCACATACTTCCTCATGAGCTATGAAACATAAACACAAATTGAGAAGCATTTTGAAGGTTTTAAAGGTAGCGCATGAGAATTTACTTGGAATGGTTTGAAATGCCATGCATAGGTATTTATAGTGGACACTTTTGAATAACTTGGTTTTCATGTGTTTGGAAGTACGAGCAGCGTTCCCGCTCAGTACAAGTGAAGGCTAGCAATAGACTAGGGAGCGACAAATCAAGAGAGCGAATCGTCATAATCATGCTTGCGGCAAAATAAATTAACGGAGGCATAAAAGTGATACAAGAACTCTGAAGCAATATAAATCATCGAGGCTTAATTGACTTTTTGTTCAGTCATATGCATGCGTGAGCATGTGCCAAGTCGATATAAATGAATTATTCAGAGGAGGATACCACAATGCCATACTTACTTATGAATAAAACAATGCAAACAAACATACATGACATGCTACTCATATTAATAAATTGGAGCTAAACATGAGAGATCATGAACTACTAGACTTTCTCAAATAACATATACCTCACACGAACCAACTAAGCATGCTCACATGGATGAGTATATGTGCAAAAATGAAAGCAAATAGAGTTCATACCAGCCTCTCACCACAGTCAGATTGTCGTAGATCGTCATTATTGCCTTTTCACTTGTGTAGCTTGGATAATATGAAATGAAAACCACGCTCCAGCCACCGAAGACCATTGAACTCATAAAGAACTTTACAAACCAGAGAAGAACAGCAAATATTTTTGGTGTTTCCAAATTGCAAATAAGAACAAGAGGAAACAAACAAACAAAGCAAAATCTTTTTGGGTTTTCTTATAGCAAACTAGCAATAGCAAATAAAGTGAAACAAATGCAAGAAACTAAAGCAAACAAATGGTGAAGAGAAATAACAGAAATATTTTTGGTCTTTTTGTGTTTTGGGAAGGAAACAAAGCGAAATCAATAAATAGCAAACTAAAAGAAACACAGAAAAGCGAGATGGCAGGAATCTGCCAAAACCTGACAGCAGTACAGAAATCGATTTTAACAAAAATCTTACGTTGCTCAGATAGAAAAGTGTTCAACTAATGAAAGTTAGATAACAACCTGGGGAACCTACACAAAAATTTGCAGCTCAAAATGATGCTCTGGCTATTTTTGACGATTTTTACGGTAACGTTCCAGAATCTGTTTTCAGGCAGCACTTCCCCAAATATCATCTTCCTCTCATTAGAAAACCACTCAATCGAACAAAACAAGTATGTACAAGTATCCGGCAACCATAATATGCAAAGAATGAGTGATGCCGGTATACCTCCCCCCAAGCTTAGGCTTTTGGCCTAAGTGGAGTTCAACCCCATCGATCCCATGAAGTAGTGTCTCCGTAATATGAAGATGGGTCGTATTCCGGGTATGTGCTAGAAGAAGCACCCGGATATGTGACGGTGTGGTCGTAGGAGGTCCCGACGTCCTCGGAGTCATGTTGCTGGTGGAAGTCTCTTATCTTCAAATGTTCATCCACCTCCTCCTTAGTGCACGACCATGACTGCCTGTCAATACTCAACAAACTAGGTTGGGGAAGAGGGATTTCCTTCTCCTCCCCGTCAGAAAACAACATTCTATACACCATACTATCTAAAGTAGAGTCAGTAGTAACAAAATGATGACTCTTCATAGCAGTAATATCAAGTCTCCTAGGGGCCAATGGCACATCATTAGGATCAATAGGAAGATTAAGATATGTTAAAACGCGCAGTGCAATGGTTCCTCCAAAAATAGGCCCCCTGGTAGTCAGGCGGCGAGCAATAAGAGCACCAAGGTGATAGGAGGTTTGACCAGTAAGTGCAATATTCAGGAAAGCAAGATGGTAGCTAGAGATATTACTAGTGTTCTCCCTACCAAGAATGCTAGTAGCAATGTAGTATGCAAAATATTTAATGGCGGGGAGTTGAATGTTCCTTATCTTGCCCCGCTGAATGGTGCGACAATCATCGTCGGTGATCCCACGGTAGAGCTCCAGCAAGTCCCGGGGGTTGTCATCAATCCTACTTGCTGTACCTACAGGGGCAATATCCAAGGCACAACAAAAATCCTTCAATGGCATAGTCACAGTATTACCATAAATCCTGAACGCAACTGTTGGCTCATAGTGTTTGTTGTTGAACTGGAAACTCTCGACGAAGATTTTGGTGAGCAAGTAGTATTGCTCCCTTTCATCGCCCATATAAGTGGTTAACCCTCCCCTGTTGACAAGGGTTAAGAAATCCTCCAGTATCCCTGCATTCCTTAGAAAATCATAACATGGAAAAGTAGAAGCATTAGGAGGACCGTTGTCCTCTTCAGGCGCGAAGCTAGGCGCGAGGATATCTTCATTATATGATTGCCTAATCCGGGTGGCGGCCCTAGAAGGCCTCCCGGTGCTGGTTGTCCCCTTCTTGAACAACTCTCCAAAGCTAAACTTCTTCATAGCTTCTCTGAAATTTTCAACAAATGACATAAATTTTTTTGATTTGGTGACATATAATTGAGGGAAACTACCATAGGAACTTGCTAGAGTACTAATCATGCATCAAAACTAGTTTCTACCACTTAGAACAAGCATGCAAGCTCACTAAACATGTTACCTACAGCAGCAAAATATTCAAGATATACTCAACCAAACGAAATTCTACTTGGATGGGTGGAGGAGTCACATACCGAAGAGCAAATGTGCCAAATTTCAGACAGAAATCTGGGCTGAGCAAAGAGATCGAGAAATCTGGAGCTCTGGAGCAAAAACGCGAGTGAGAGGAACTTGGTACGAGTTTTTTCGGGACAGAGACTGTTCTGGGCGAAAGAGATGACAAAGTGGGGCAGAGGGGGACCCACACCACATGGTGGCGCGGCCACCTCCTTGGCCGCGCCGGCCTGTGGTCTGGCGCCCTCTGGTGCCCCACAGGTCATCCTCTGGTGTTCCTGTGTGCCTCGTCGAAAAATAGGACCAACGGTATAATTTTTGTGAATTTTTGAAAACTTTGAAAAACGCACATTTCTGGGTATTTAGTTTATTATTACTGGCCAGGAAAAATTTCGAAATCTTCAAATAACTAAAGAACTTTGCAAATTAAAAGTGCTACAGCAACTAGAGCAAATGGAGGAAGAAAGATATGTTGTTTACCTCCTCTATGCATATAAAAAGTATCCGTTAACAAGGTTGATCAAGTCTTGTCACCAAATAAATTTTACATAGCATAAGAAGAAATAAACCTCAAATCAATTATGTTACCTTGAATTGTATTGATATGGATCCAATCACGAGAATTTGATATTCTTCCTTAGGCTCATATATAGGACAATCAATAGTTCCCACTTTGATAGTTCTCACATTAGAAATAGTATTAACTCCACACGCTTTCTCAATCTTCTTAGGAAAATAAACGGTATGCTCCCTATCATCAACATTGAAAGTAACCTTTCCTTTATTGCAATCAATAACAGCCCCTGCGGTGTTAAGAAAAGGTCTCCCAAGAATAATAGACATATTATCATCTTCAGTGCATTTCCAACACAACAAAATCAGTTAATATTAAGCGTTAGTAGTAACTTGAACAGGAACATTCTCACATATACCAACAGAATAGCAGTAGATTTATCAGCCATTTGCAAAGATATATCAGTAGGTATCAACTTATCTAAGTAAAGTCTCTTATAAAGAGAAAAAGGCATAACACTAACACCGGCTCCTAAGTCACATAGAGCAGTTTTAACATAATTATTCTTAATAGAACAAGGAATAGTAGGTATACCTGGGTCGCCCAACTTCTTCGGAACTTTGCCATTGAAAGAGTAATTAGCAAGCATAGTGGAAATTTCCTCATTGGGGATTTTCCTTTTGTTAGTAACAATATCTTTCATATACTTTGAATAAGGTGGCAATTTAATAGCATCGATCAAAGGGATTTGCAAGAATAAAGGTTTCATCCAATCGCAAAATTTATTATAGTGTTCTTCTTCCTTTGATTTTAATTTCTTAGCAGGAAAAGGCATTTGCTTTTGCACCCAAGGTTCTCTTTCATTACCATGTTTCTCAGCAATAAAATCTTCTTTAGTGTACTTTTTATTTTTAGCATGCTTTTCGTGTTCTTCTTCAACCTCTTCTTTATCAGGAGTATCATTCTTATCATTATCATTATCATTATCATGTTCATTACCACTTTCAGTTTCAGCATCAGAAATAGAAATACTATTAGGATCATTAACAGGTTCAGAGGATTCTACAACATTTTTATGTTTCTTCTTCTTTTTCTTCCTAGAATGAGCACTAGGTTCAATGCGTTGAGAATCTTGTTCAACTCTTTTGGGATGCCCTTCAGGATATAGAGGATCCTGGGTAGAGACACCACCTCTAGTTGTTACTTCATAAGCATGTTTCTCTTTAGAATTATTCCCTAACAAGTCATTTTGCACTTTAGTGAGTTGATCAATTTGAGTTTGAATCATTTGAAAATGTTTAACAAGCATCTTAACATCATTGGAGGTTCTCTCCACAATATCATGCAATTCACTAATAGCTTGAGAATTTTCCATTAAATGATTCTCTACTCTCATATTAAAATTTTCTTGCTTAACAATATAATTATCAAACTCATCTAAGCATTGTGCAGAGGTTTCGAATACGGAATATCTTCCCTAGTAAAGCGTTGAAGGGAGTTTACCTCAATCATGGATGAAGGGGGAATTATCTCACATATATCTTCAATAGGAGGTAGATTCTTCACATCTTCAGATTTAATACCTTTCTCCTTGAGAGACTTCTTGGCTTCCCTCATATCTTCATCATTCAATTTAATTAAACCCCTCTTCTTCAATATTGGAGTTGGAGTCGGTTCTGTGCGTAGTCCAATCATCATGATTCCGGCTTATTTTAGCCAATAATTCTTTAGCGTGCTCTGGAGTTCTTTTCCTGAAAACACAACCAGCACAACTATCCAGGTATGCCCTAGACTCAATGGTTAGTCCACTATAAAATATATCAAGTAAATCATGCTTTTCCAAATCATGCTCAGGTCGAGCTCTAATAAGAGAGCAGAATCTCGACCAAGCCTCAGGCAATTTCTCTTCATCTCCCTGATTAAAATTATAAATTCTCTGCAAAGCAATATGTTGAGCACTAGCAGGAAAGTATTTGCGGAAGAAAACATCAAGCAATTCTTTCGGACTTTTAATAGAATTAGGTGGCAAATTATTATACCAAGTTTTAGCGTCATCCTTTAATGAGAATGGAAATATTTTAGCAACAAAGTAAGTACGCATCTTAACATCATCGAAAACAAGCTACTAAGAGTAGATAGCTCAGTCATGTGTTCAACAAGACACTTTCTTTTTCAGTACCACAAAAGGGTGTTTTCTCAACAATAGCTATATGAGATAGATCAAGAGAAAAATCATAATCTTTATCCCTAATGTTTATAGGAGATGTGGCAAACTTAGGATCAGGAGACAGTTTATATCTAACAGCATGTTCTGCAAGCAACTTTTTAATTTTTCTTGCATCAGTAGTAGCATTGCATTTTTCAATAAAATCATCATTAAGCTCCACATAATCTTCCTCAGGATCATCACTAAAATAACCAAGTTCAGGTGAACTAACAGGTGTAGTAGCATTAGGAGTTTTAGTATTTTCAATTTGTCTAGACCTAGCAATTGTAGCATCTAGAAAAGATCCCAATGAACCACTATCATCAAGCACAGCAGAAACATTATCAATATTATGAGAGTGTTCAGATTCAGCAGATGTACCCGCATGCGAAGCATGTGGCGGTGAAACAAGTTTATCAATCACAGATGGTGAATCAAGAGCAGCAGAGGTATTCAGAATTGTACCTTTTCTTGTAGTGGATGGTAATATGGCGATCTTAGTATCGCGAGGTTTACCCATGATGGAGAATTTGCAGCGAACAATATTAATCCAAGTGAACTTCCAAATAAAGCTATGCTCCCCGGCAACGGCGCCAGAAAATAGTCTTGATGACCCACAAGTATAGGGGATCGCAACAGTCTTCGAGGGAAGTAAAACCCAATTTATTGATTCGACACAAGGGGAGACAAAGAACACTTGGAAGCCTTAACAACGGAGTTGTCAATTCAGCTGCACTGGAAACAGACTTGCTCGCAAGGGTTTATCAAGAGTAACAGGTTTATAGCAAAGAGTAGTGAAATAACAAAGAGCAGAGTAACAGAGACAGCAGTAGTGATTTTAGTAAACAAGCAGGATTAAAATATCGTAGGCACGGGGACGGATGACGGCGTTGCATGGATGAGAGAAACTCATGTAACAATCATAGCAGGGCATTTGCAGATAATAATAAAACGGTGTCCAAGTACAAAGCAATCAATAGGCATGTGTTCCATATATAGTCGTGCGTGCTCGCAATGAGAAACTTGCACAACATCTTTTGTCCTACCAGCCGGTGGCAGCCGGGCCTCAAGGGAAACTACTGGATATTAAGGTACTCCTTTAATAGAGTACCGGAGCAAAGCATTAACACTCCGTGAACACATGTGATCCTCACATCGCTACCATTCCCTCCGGTTGTCCCAATTCTTGTCACTTCGGGGCCATTGGTTCCGGACAGCGACATGTGTATACAACTTATAGGTAAGACCATAAACAATGAATATCATGATGAAACAATAACATGTTCAGATCTGAGATCATGGCACTCGGGCCCTAGTGACAAGCATTAAGCATAACAAGTTGCAACAATATCATCAAAGTACCAACTACGGACACTAGGCACTATGCCCTAACAATCTTATGCTATTACATGACCAATCTCATCCAATCCCTACCATCCCCTTCGGCCTACAGCGGGGGAATTACTCACACATGGATGGGGGAAACATGGCTGGTTGATGTAGAGGCGTTGGCGGTGATGGCGGTGATGATCTCCTCCAATTCCCCGTCCCGGCGGAGTGCCAGAACGGAGACTTCTGGCTCCCGCGACGGAGTTTCGCGATGTGGCGGCGTTCTGGAGGGTTTCTGGCGACTTCGACTTCTCTCCGTGCGTTTTTAGGTCGAGGCCGATAAATAGTCCGAAGGAGGGCGTCGGAGGCCGGCCGAGGGGGCCACACCACAGGGCCGCGCGGGCCCCCCTGGGCCGCGCCGCCCTATGGTGTGGGGCCCTTCGGGCCTCCACTTCAATTGCCCTTCTGGCTCCGTTAGTTTCCTGGGAAAATAGGGCCTTCTGCATAAATTCCGAGGTTTTTCCCGAAAGTTGGATTTCTGCACAAAAACGAGACACCAGAGCAGTTCTGCTGAAAACTGCGTTAGTCCGTGTTAGTTGCATCCAAAACACACAAATTAGAGGCAAAACAATAGCAAAAGTGTTCGGGAAAGTAGATACGTTTTGGACGTATCACAGCCCTAGGTTGTTCCCGGCTCTACGGTGTTGCCCGTCGCTGCCCGCCGGTGGGTTTCTGACGTCAACACATTCTGGCACGCTGATACGTCTCCAACGTATCTATAATTTCCGATGTTCCATGCTTGTTTTATGACAATACCAACATGTTTTGTTCACACTTTATATCATTTTCGTGCATTTTCTGGAACTAACCTATTAACAAGATGCCGAAGTGCCAGTTCCTGTTTTCTGCTGTTTTTGGTTTCAGAAATCCTAGTAACGAAATATTCTCGGAATCGGACGAAATCAAGACCCAGGTTCCTATTTTCACCGGAAGCATCCAGAACACCCGAGAGCCGAGAGGGGGCCTGTGGGCCCCAGATGATAGGGTGGCGCGGCCTGGGCCCTGGCCGCGCCAGCCTATGGTGCCACCGCCTCTTCGACCCTCCTGCGCCGCCTCTTCGCCTATATAAAGCCCCTGGATCGAAAACCCTGATGCGAAGAACCACGATACGGAAAACCTTCCAGAGCCGCCGCCATCGCGAAGCCAAGATCTGGGGGACAGGAGTCTCTGTTCTGGCACCCTGCCGGAACGGGGAAGTGCCCCCGGAAGGCTTCTCCATCGACACCGCTGCCATCTCCACCGCCATCTTCATCACCGCTGCTGCTCCCATGAGGAGGGAGTAGTTCTCCATCGAGGCTCGGGGCTGTACCGGTAGCTATGTGGTTAATCTCTCTCTATGTACTTCAATACAATGATCTCATGAGCTGCTTTACATGATTGAGATTCACATGAGTTTGTATCACAATTTATCTATGTGCTACTCTAGCAAAGTTATTAAAGTAGTTCTATTCCTCCTGCACGTGTGTAAAGGTGACAGTGTGTGCACCGTGTTAGTACTTGGTTTATGCTATGATCATGATCTCTTGTAGATTGCGAAGTTAACTATTGCTATGATAATATTGATGTGATCTATTCCTCCTACATATGCATGAAGGTGACAGTGTGCATGCTATGCTAGTACTTGGTTTAGTCTTTTGATCTATCTTACACTATAAGGTTACTAAAATATGAACATAATTGTGGAGCTTGTTAACTCCGGCATTGAGGGTTCGTGTAATCCTACGCAATGTGTTCATCATCCAACAAAAGTGTAGAGTATGCATTTATCTATTCTGTTATGTGATCAATGTTGAGAGTGTCCACTAGTGAAAGTGTAATCCCTAGGCCTTGTTCCTAAATACTGCTATCGCTGCTTGTTTACTGTTTTACTGCGTTATTACTGCTGCAATACCACCACCATCAACTACACGCCAGCAAGCTATTTTCTGGCATCGTTGCTACTGCTCATATATATTCATACTACCTGTATTTCACTATCTCTTCGCCGAACTAGTGCACCTATTAGGTGTGTTGGGGACACAAGAGACTTCTTGCTTTGTGGTTGCAGGGTTGCATGAGAGGGATATCTTTGACCTCTTCCTCCCTGAGTTCGATAAACCTTGGGTGATCCACTTAAGGGAAAACTTGCTGCTGTTCTACAAACCTCTCGCTCTTGGAGGCCCAACACTGTCTGGCTGTGAAAGGAGGGGGAAAGTAGACATCAAGCACTTTTCCGGCGCTCGTTGCCGGGGAGGAAAGGTAAAAGGCACTCATACTCCGGTTCCAGGTAAAGTACTTTTCTGGCGCCATTGTGTTTGTGCTCGAAGCTATTTCCTTTAGATCCTGCAATTGCATCTTTTTGTTTCTTGTTTACACTAGTAAGGCATAATGGACAACATCTGTGAGCTTTTGATTCTATTTCCTGAGTCAAGACATGAATGGTTTAATGCAAAAATTAAAAAACCCATGGAATCTTATTTGCATGCTAGTAGCAATGATATTAGTATGAACGCTTTGAACACCATTGTTGCTAATGATATGGAAAATTCTAAGCTTGGGGAAGCTGGCTTTGATGAGCATGATATTTTTAGTCCCCCAAGCATTGAGGAGAAAATTTTCTTTGATGATACTTTGCCTCCTATTTATGATGATTATAATGATAGTGGTCTTTTGGTGCCACCTACTATGGAGAGTAAATTTTGTTGTGATTATACTATGCCTCCTACACTTGATGAGAATAATAATGATAGCTACTTTGTTGAATTTGCTCCCACTACAACTAATAAAATTGATTATGCCTATGTGGAGAGTAATAATTTTATGCATGAGACTCATGATAAGAATGCTTTATGTGATAGTTATATTGTTGAGTTTGCTAATGTTGCTACTGAAAGTTATTATGAGAGAGGAAAATATGGTTGTAGAAATTTTCATGTTACTAAAACACCTCTCTATGTGCTGAAATTTTTGAAGCTACACTTGTTTTATCTTCCTATGCTTGTTACTTTGCTCTTCATGAACTTGTTTATTTACAAGATTCCTTTGCATAGGAAGCATGTTAGACTTAAATGTGTTTTGAATTTGCCTCTTGATGCTCTCTTTTGCTTCAAATACTATTTCTTATGAGTGCATCATTAAAACTGCTGAGCCCATCTTAATGGCTATAAAGAAAGAACTTCTTGGGAGATAACCCATGTGTTATTTTGCTACAGTACTTTGTTTTATATTTGTGTCTTGGAAGTTGTTTACTACTGTAGCAACCTCTCCTTATCTTAGTTTTGTGTTTTGTTGTGCCAAGTAAAGTCTTTGATAGTAAAGTAAGTACTAGATTTGGATTACTGCGCAGTTCCAGATTTCTTTGCTGTCACGAATCTGGGTCCACCTCCCTGTAGGTAGCTCAGAAAATTAAGCCAATTTACGTGCATGATCCTCAGATATGTACGCAACTTTCATTCAATTTGAGCATTTTCATTTGAGCAAGTCTGGTGCCATTTTAAAATTCGTCAATACGAACTGTTCTGTTTTGACAGATTCTGCCTTTTATTTCGCATTGCCTCTTTTGCTATGTTGGATGAATTTCTTTGATCCACTAATGTCCAGTAGCATTATGCAATGTCCAGAAGTGTTAAGAATGATTGTGTCACCTCTGAATATGTTAATTTTTATTGTGCACTAACCCTCTAATGAGTTGTTTCGAGTTTGGTGTGGAGGAAGTTTTCAAGGGTCAAGAAAGGAGGATGATATACTATGATCAAGAAGAGTGAAAGCTCTAAGCTTGGGGATGCCCCGGTGGTTCATCCCTGCATATTTCAAGAAGACTCAAGCGTCTAAGCTTGGGGATGCCCAAGGCATCCCCTTCTTCATCGACAAATTATCAGGTTCCTTCTCTTGAAACTATATTTTTATTCGGTCACATCTTATGTGCTTTACTTGGAGCGTCTGTATGCTTTTGTTTTTGTTTGTGTTTGAATAAATGCTTGTGTGGGAGAGAGACACGCTCCGCTGGTTCGTATGAACACATGTGTTCTTAGCTCATAATATTCATGGCGAAGGTTGAAACTGCTTCATTAAATTATTATATGGTTGGAATTGGAAAATGCTACATGTAGAAATTGGTGTGATGTCTTGAATAATGTGATACTTGGCAATTGTTGTGCTCTTGTTTAAGCTCTTGCATCATATACCTTGCACCCATTAGTGAGGAAATACATAGAGCTTGTTAAAATTTGGGTTTGCATGAGTGGTTTCTCTAGAGTCTAGATATTTTCTAGTAAGATGTTTGAACAACAAGGAAGACGATGTATAGTTTTATAATGCTTGTAATATGTCTTTTATGTGAGTTTTGCTGTACTAGTTCGTGCTTGTGTTTGCTTCAAACAACCTTGCTAGCCTAAACCTTGTATCGAGAGGGATTACTTCTCATGCATCCAAATCCTGAGCCAAACAACACTATGCCATTTGTGTCCACCATACCTACCTACTACATGGTATTTTCTGCCATTCCAAAGTAAATTGCTTGAGTGCTACCTTTAAAATTCCATCATTCACCTTTGCAATATATAGCTCATGGGACAAATAGCTTAAAAACTATTGTGGTATTGAATATGTAATTATGCACTTTATCTCTTATTAAGTTGCTTGTTGTGCGATAACCATGTTCACTGGGGACGCCATCAACTATTCATTGTTGAATTTCATGTGAGTTGCTATGCATGTCCGTCTTGTCTGAAGTAAGAGAGATCTACCACTATATGGTTAAGCATGCATATGTTAGAGAAGAACATTGGGCCGCTAACTAAAGCCATGCTCCATGGTGGAAGTTTCAGTTTTGGACAACAATCCTCAAATCTCAAATGAGAAAATTATTAATTGTTGTTATATGCTTATGCATAAAAGAGGAGTCCATTATCTGTTGTCTATGTTGTCCCGGTATGGATGTCTAAGTTGAAGAATAATCAATAGCGAGAAATCCAATGCGAGCTTTCTCCTTAGACCTTTGTACAAAGTGACATAGAGGTACCCCTTTGTGACACTTGGTAAAAACAATGCATTGTGATGATCCGGTAGTCCAAGTTAATTAGGACAAGGTGCGGGCACTATTAGTATACTATGCATGAGGCTTGCAACTTGTAAGATATAATTTACATGATACATATGCTTTATTACTACCGTTGACAAAATTGTTTCATGTTTTCAAAATAAAAGCTCTAGCACAAATATAGCAATCGATGCTTTCCTCTTTGAAGGACCATTCTTTTACTTTTATTGTTGAGTCAGTTCACCTATCTTTCTCCACCTCAAGAAGCAAACATTTGTGTGAACTGTGCATTGATTCTTATATACTTGCTTATTGCATTTGTTATATTGCTTTGCATTGACAACTATCCATGAGATATACATGTTACAAGTTGAAAGCAACCGCTGAAACTTAATCTTCCATTGTGTTGCTTCAATGTCTCTACTATGAATTTATTGCTTTATGAGTAACTCTTATGCAAGACTTATTGATGCTTGTCTCGAAAGTACTATTCATGAAAAGTCTTTGCTATATGATTCACTTGTTTACTCATTGCATTTACATTGTTTCGAATCGCTGCATTCATCTCATATGCTTTACAATGGTATGATTAAGATTATGTTGGTAGCATGTCACCTCAGAAATTATCTTTTATCGTTTACCTACTCGAGGACGAGTAGGAACTAAGCTTGGGGATGCTGATACGTCTAACAACGTATCTATAATTTCCGATGTTCCATGCTTGTTTTATGACAATACCAACATGTTTTGTTCACACTTTATATCATTTTCGTGCATTTTCTGGAACTAACCTATTAACAAGATGCTGAAGTGCCAGTTCCTGTTTTCTGCTGTTTTTGGTTTCAGAAATCCTAGTAACGAAATATTCTCGGAATCGGACGAAATCAAGACCCAGGTTCCTATTTTCACCGGAAGCATCCGTAACACCCGAGAGCCGCCAGAGGGGGGCCCTGTGGGCCCCAGATGATAGGGTGGCGCGGCCTGGGCCCTGGCCGCGCCAGCCTATGGTGCCACCGCCTCTTCGACCCTCCTGCGCCTCCTCTTCGCCTATATAAAGCCCCTGGATCGAAAACCCTGATGCGAAGAACCACGATACGGAAAACCTTCCAGAGCCGCCGCCATCGCGAAGCCAAGATCTGGGGGACAGGAGTCTCTGTTCCGGCACCCTGCCGGAACGGGGAAGTGCCCCCGGAAGGCTTCTCCATCGACACCGCTGCCATCTCCACCGCCATCTTCATCACCGCTGCTGCTCCCATGAGGAGGGAGTAGTTCTCCATCGAGGCTCGGGGCTGTACCGGTAGCTATGTGGTTAATCTCTCTCTATGTACTTCAATACAATGATCTCATGAGCTGCTTTACATGATTGAGATTCACATGAGTTTGTATCACAATTTATCTATGTGCTACTCTAGCAAAGTTATTAAAGTAGTTCTATTCCTCCTGCACGTGTGTAAAGGTGACAGTGTGTGCACCGTGTTAGTACTTGGTTTATGCTATGATCATGATCTCTTGTAGATTGCGAAGTTAACTATTGCTATGATAATATTGATGTGATCTATTCCTCCTACATATGCATGAAGGTGACAGTGTGCATGCTATGCTAGTACTTGGTTTAGTCTTTTGATCTATCTTACACTATAAGGTTACTAAAATATGAACATAATTGTGGAGCTTGTTAACTCCGGCATTGAGGGTTCGTGTAATCCTACGCAATGTGTTCATCATCCAACAAAAGTGTAGAGTATGCATTTATCTATTCTGTTATGTGATCAATGTTGAGAGTGTCCACTAGTGAAAGTGTAATCCCTAGGCCTTGTTCCTAAATACTGCTATCGCTGCTTGTTTACTGTTTTACTGCGTTATTACTGCTGCAATACCACCACCATCAACTACACGCCAGCAAGCTATTTTCTGGCATCGTTGCTACTGCTCATATATATTCATACCACCTGTATTTCACTATCTCTTCACCGAACTAGTGCACCTATTAGGTGTGTTGGGGACACAAGAGACTTCTTGCTTTGTGGTTGCAGGGTTGCATGAGAGGGATATCTTTGACCTCTTCCTCCCTGAGTTCGATAAACCTTGGGTGATCCACTTAAGGGAAAACTTGCTGCTGTTCTACAAACCTCTGCTCTTGGAGGCCCAACACTGTCTACAGGAAAGGAGGGGGAAAGTAGACATCACACGCCCGGTGGGACAAGCTTCTACATCGACCACATCGCCATCTACATCTGAGATGGCGGACGGCATGCCAGTCACGTACGAGGACCTGACCGATGAGCTCAAGAAGAAGTATGACGAGATTAAGGTCATCCTCGAGGCCGACCTCATCGGCTCTTTCCACAGAACCCGTTCACATGGCGTCAGGTGGAAGGGGTTCTCACCGGAAGGCGCACTCGATGGGGTGGATCTATCTGTCCCGTCAGAAGAACGTACCAGGGCCGTGCGCCAGGAGATTAGTGGCATGGTGACTCACTCGTTGCATCGCCATTCTGAGAGTCTGGTGAATACTCTGGAGCATGTCGCCGTTCGAATGATCAAGGAGGTCATGGAGAATCAGCACTCTCTACCAGAACCAGCTCTCGGGACCTACCGAGGAAAAGTGCCACTTCAGTCCCGTCCACCGTCGCCATCCACATTGGCGGTACCAGAAGTGCCTAATTCACCGTCGTGCGCCGTTGACAGGGTTAACGACACTCACCCTGGGAGGTGCCAACCAAGATACTCGTTCAACATCAACATGATAGAACTAGGGCGCCCCCTGATGAGGATAGAGGCGAGGGCAACTGCTCTCATAGCAAAGATAAGGAAGAAGCTGCTCCACGCGATCGGCCCCGACACTGCCGAAAGATCCTGGTAATGATCAAGATGGAAGCCGATTCTAGCGATCGGCCTGGGTTATCCGTACCACCTGCTCTCCCAGTATATGGCGTCGACCTCACAGGGGACGGAAAGCTAGGGTATGGGTTTACATCGGCTGATGAGCTAGAGGAAGTCGACATCGGTCCTGGGGATAAGCCGCGACCGACTTTTATCGCAAAAGTTGGATCCACAGCTCAGGAGACAGATGATAGCTCTGTTAAAGGAATACCCAGATTGCTTTGCATGGGATTACACGGAGATGCCTGGGTTGGACAGGAGCATCATCGAACATCGGCTCCCCCTCAAAAAAGGATTTCGGCCATTCCAACAACGAGCGCGTCAAATGAGGGCCGAAATTCTAGAAGAAGTCAAGAAAGAGATCGAGAAAATGTTGGCCGCCGGGTTCATCAGGCCATGCAGGTATGCTGAGTGGATCTCCAGTATCGTTCCTGTGGAGAAGAAGGACGGCGATGGCGAGTGGCCATCGATTTCCGAGATCTTAACAGAGCCACTCCAAAGGACGAATATCCAATTCCTGTGGCAGAGACGTTGATAAATGCAGCTGCCGGCCACAAGGTGTTGAGCTTCATGGATGGCAACGCCGGTTATAACCAGATCTTCATGGCTCCGGAAGATATACACAAGACCGCATTCAGAGTACCAGGGGCAGTAGGCTTGTTTGAGTATGTGGTCATGACCTTTGGGTTGAAGAATGCTGGTGCAACGTACCAACGAGCCATGAATTATATATTTCATGATCTGATCGGCAAGTTGGTGGAGATCTATATCGACGACGTGGTAGTCAAATCAGTCTCCATGGAGGGACACTTGGACGATCTACGGCGCGTCCTAGACCGAACTCGGAAATTCGGACTGAGAATGAATCCGAAGAAGTGCGCCTTTGGTGTGACGGCTGGTCAATTCCTAGGGTTTCTGGTTCATGAACGGGGAATTGAGATCGGTCTGAAAAGTCAGGAGGCGGTGCGTACCATACAGCCGCCAACCACAAAAAAGGAGCTCCAACGCCTCATCGGCAAGATTAATTTTGTCCGACGATTCATCTCTAATCTGTCAGGACGAATCGAGCCGTTCATGGCACTGGTGAAGACTAAATCTGATGATGAGTTTCACTGGGGGGCAGAACAGCAACAGGCGTTTGATGAGATTAAGCGGTATCTGACGACGCCGCCTGTGCTAGTTCCGCCCCAGCAAGACATGCCGTTCTACATCTACTTGTCAGTAGCTGACACGTCCATCGCTTCGGTGGTGGTGCAACTCTATGATGGCGTTGAGAAGGTCGTTTTCTACCTCAGCAGAAGGATGCTGGACGCGGAGACAAGATATCCTGAGGTCGAGAAACTTTGCCTCTGCCTGTTCTTTACCTGCGCCAAGCTTCATCACATCCTTTTGACGGCAGAGATCATCGTCATATGCAAGTCAGATGTTGTCAAGCATATGTTGTCGGCCCCTGTTTTGAAAGGCCGACTTGGTAAGTGGATGTTTGCGTTGTCAGAATTTGATCTCCGGTATCAGCCGGCGAAAGCAGTCAAGGGACAAGCGTTGGCCGATCTTATCGCTGAACGGATCGGTACCAATATAGCAGCACTATCTATACGTGCATGGACTATGTTCTTTGATGGATCGGTGTGTGACGATGGTTGTGGCATCGGCATTCTGCTCGTGTCGCCTCGGGGGGCAGAGTACTCCTTCTCCATCAGATTATCTGCCCCTTGCACCAACAACGTAGCAGAATATGAGGCAATACATAAGGGAATGGAGTTGCTACTGGAAGCCGGAGCTGAAGCAGTAGAGCTTTTTGGAGACTCAAAGTTGGTGATTAGTCAGCTCACGGACGAATATAAGTGCGAAAGTGAATCACTTTTCCCATATTGGATGGAATGCCGTGAGTTGATGACACAGTTTTGGTACATCAATTTTAATTGGGTCCCAAGATCCCAAAATGCCGAGGCCAACAATCTCGCACAGATGGCTTCAGGCTACATAGATACGGTTGACGGAGCAGAAGTCCAGATACAGTTCCTGGAACAGGATGATTGGAGAGCCGAAATCTTCAATTATTTGAAAGATTCGGCTCGGGGGCACCTAAACGGATAAGATACAAAGCCATGAAGTATGTCCTTATAGGAGACGACATGTTCTACAGGACGTTGGAAGGGTTACTACTCAAGTGCCTGGGACCGATTGAGTCTAATCGGCTCTTACATGAGGTACATGAAGGCGCCTGTGGAACGCATCAGTCGGCTCATAAGATGAAGTGGCTAATCAGACGATCAGGGTTTTATTGGCCCACCATGCTTGAAGATTGCTTCAATTATTACAAGGGGTGCCAAGCGTGTCAGATGTTCGGGAAAATTCAGATGGTACCAGCATCAGCAATGAACCCCATCATCAAGCCTTGGCCGTTTCGGGGGTGGGGCATGGATATGATCGGCAAAATCCACCCGGCGTCGAGCAAAAAACACGAATGGATTTTGGTTATCACAGATTACTTCACCAAGTGGGTGGAAGCCGTCCCTATGAAGAAGGTGAAATCTGAAGATGTGATCAAATTTGTGAAAGAACACGTCATTCATAGGTTCGGGGTTCCTCAAACTATCACGACCGATGGAGGTTCGGTCTTTGTGTCTAAAGAATTCAGGAAGTTCTGCAATGACATGGGGATTAAACTGATCCGATCATCTCCATACTATGCTCAAGCTAATGGGCAAGCTGAAGCGTCCAACCAGAGTCTAATCAAGCTGATCAAGAGGAAAATTGACGAGAACCCTAGGGACTGGCATGAGAAGTTGTCAGAAGCATTATGGGCCTACCGCATGTCGTGCCATGGAGCTATAAAGACTTCGCCGTACCAGCTCGTCTATGGACAGGAAGCCGTATTGCCTTGGGAAATTACGGCTGGATCAAGACGTGTCATGTTTCAGAATGATCTGACAGCTGAAGAATATGCAGCTTTGATGAGTGACACTATTGAGGACGCGATAGAACTTAGGCTGTGGTCGTTGGAGAAGATTAAGGAGAACAAAGCCAGGGTGGCTCGTGCCTACAATAAAAAGGTTAGACCAAAGGAGTTCCAAGTTGGTGATCTAGTATGGGAAGCTGTGTTACCGTTGGGAACCAGGGACAAGGCATATGGCAAATGGTCTCCTAATTGGCACGGTCCGTACAAAGTTGTCCAGGCCTTGAAGGGTAATGCATACATGCTGGAGGAGTTGAGCGGCGAGAAGTTCCCAGTAGCTGTCAATGGTCAACACCTCAAGAAATACTTCCCAAGCATGTGGGATGATGGGCAGTAAGATGTGGGGGGCCGATTTAAAATCGGCCAGTTAAAAAAAAAAATCACAGCCGATGTCTGAGAAAACGTATGGAGATAACATTATACAAATGCAGCCGATGCACGGGCATCGACTTCAGAATAAGTCCAGATTAGCAAGTTAACGAAATCGGTTCAGACCAGAAACCATGATAGGTGAGACGAATCTCCTAATGGTTGCTGAGGAGTTCAATTTGGTGGTTTGGACGAGATTTAGGCCTACTAAGGCCTGTTGGACTGTGCGTTTAGACAACAGTTTGGCCTCAGATCATCGTGTGAGCCGATGTTTCGCTATCGGCTCTCTGTACGACAACTCCATTCAACAATCGGCAGGGTTGACAAGGAAGCAAAGTTAATTAAGGGATATTCTCTTCATTGATAAGGGGATTTCTTACAAAGAAAGAGCCAATTGCTCAGGAAAAGAAAAGGGCAAAAGCCAAGTACTACGACCGGCCCCTAATCTAGGGGCCATTGCCGCCCTCGTCGTCGCTGCCTCCGGCGCAGCTGCTGAAAGGCTCCTCCTCAGAGCTTCCGTAGCCTTCTACGGGGGCCTCATCTTCCTCATCGTCGTCATCGCTGTCGTCGTCCCACCAGGTGCGGAGGCGCTTCGCTGGTGGGTAACCTTCGGGGGAGTCGTCGTCGTCGTCCTCCTCCTCCGCCTCCTCCTCGGAGGAAGTGAAGTCATCCCAGGAGAAGCGGTCGTCCTCGCTCTCCGCCTCCTCTTCCCCCTCGACGAGGAATTGGAGGTCGCCCTCTCCGTCGGTCAGGGATTTGTCACCCTCAGACCAGATGGAGGAATCGTGTTCTTCTTTGTCCCACGTCGTGGGGGCGAGAATATCGTGCGCCGCCAAAGAGCCCCACTCCGGTGTAGGCTCGCGGGATGAGGAGGAGTCAGAGAAGACCGATGAGGAAGAAGAGGAAGACATGGCTATTGGAGACTGGGGGTTTTTTGGGAGCCGATGGCCAGAACAGAGTAAGGTGATGAAGTGGCAAACTACTCAGAGCGGTTAAATAAAGGGGCTATGGTAAAAATTCAATGCCACAGCAGTTTCCGAGGAGGTGGTGCCCAAAGATAACGGTCAAAGCACGCGGACAAGTTGAGAAGACAGGGCATCATGATGAAGGACGCTGTGACGGTTCTGCTCTGCCATGACATGACCCGACGAAAGAAAAGCGCAATGATTTTGGAAATGTTATTTCCAAAACCAGGGGGGCATGTGTTATCACCGGAATTTGACCGAGTCAGAGGTGGGCCGCGATCGAGAGGGATCCGAAGATTATATATGGAAGGAATACGTGAATCGGCCTTTATATGCTAAGTTTGGGCTAGTTTGCCCTTGTATCTGTAACATATTAGGATACGTGTCGATTAGTTAGAGTTTGCCCCGTGCACGGTTAGGTGCACGCCTAAATTAGAAAGTCCCCTGGACTATAAATATGTATCTAGGGTTTATGGAATAAACAACAACCAACATTCAACCAACCAAATCAATCTCGGCGCATCGCCAACTCCTTCATCTCGAGGGTTTCTATCGGTAAGCAACATGCTGCCTAGATCGCATCTTGCGATCTAGGCAGCACAAGCTCCACGTTGTTCATGCGTTGCTCGTAGATCGAAGCCTTGTTGATGGCGAGCAACGTAGTTATCATAGATGTGTTAGGGTTAGCATAGTTCTTCGCGTAAACATGCTATCGTAGTGCAACCCTTGCATATCTAGCCGCCCTCACACCTATCTCAGGTGTGGGGGCGGCACCCCGCTTGATCGTTATTTAGTAGATCTGATCCGTTACGATTGCTCCTTGTTCATCAAGGATTAGTTTAATATCTGCAATAGTTAGGCCTTACAAGGGGCTGGAGGATTCAGCGGCACGTAGGGTGTCGTTCGTTAGTCCTAGACAGGATGTTCCGGGGATCAACCTCGTGTTGGTTTTTAGGCCTTGTCTAGGATCGACTTACGATCACCGTGCGTGGCCGCGAGGCCCAATCCTAAGTAGGATGTTCCGATTATGCGGTGAAAACCCTAAATCGTTGTAGATCTAATTAGCTTTATCTTGATCAAGCAGGACCACCATATATTCGTGCACCCCGTACGAATCATGGGTGGATCGGCTCCTTGAGCCGATTCACAGGATAACCTGAGAGCCGATCGAGGCTCGTATTTAATGTTTACGTGTATGCCATGCAGGAAACTAAGTGAGGCATCTCCATCACCTTCCTGACCAGGTATAGGTCAGGTGGCACGCCCTTGTGATGGCGTGTATTTCACACGTTCGTTGGGCAACCCCAAGAGGAAGGTATGATGCGCACAGCAGCAAGTTTTCCCTCAGAAAGAAACCAAGGTTTATCGAACCAGGAGGAGCCAAGAAGCACGTTGAAGGTTGATGGCGGCGGGATGTAGTGCGGCGCAACACCAGGGATTCCGGCGCCAACGTGGAACCTGCACAACACAACCAAAGTACTTTGCCCCAACGAAACAGTGAGGTTGTCAATCTCACCGGCTTGCTGTAACAAAGAGTTAACCGTATTGTGTGGAAGATGATTGTTTGCAGAAAACAGTAGAACAAGTATTGCAGTAGATTGTATTTCAGTAAGAGAATTGGACCGGGGTCCACAGTTCACTAGAGGTGTCTCTCCCATAAGACGAACAGCATGTTGGGTGAACAAATTACAGTTGGGCAATTGACAAATAAAGAGAGCATGACCATGCACATACATATCATGATGAGTATAGTGAGATTTAATTGGGCATTACGACAAAGTACATAGACCGTCATCCAACTGCATCTATGCCTAAAAAGTCCACCTTCAGGTTATCATCCGAACCCCTCCAAAGATTAAGTTGCAAACAATGCACAATTGCATTAAGTATGGTGCGTAATGTAACTAGTGACTACATCCTTGAACATAGCACTAATGTTTTATCCCTAGTGGCAACAGCACAACACAACCTTAGAACTTTCTCACACGTCCTGTGTGTCAATGCAGCATGAACCCACTATCGAGCATAAGTACTCCCTCTTGGAGTTACAAGCATCTACTTGGCCAGAGCATCTACTAGTAACGGAGAGCATGCAAGATCATAAACAACACATAAGCATAACTTTGATAATCAACATAACAAGTATTCTCTATTCATCGGATCCCAACAAACGCAACATATAGAATTACAGATAGATGATCTTGATCATGTTAGGCAGCTCACAAGATCCGACAATGATAGCACAATGGGGAGAAGACAACCATCTAGCTACTGCTATGGACCCATAGTCCAGGGGTAGACTACTCACACATCACACCGGAGGCGACCATGGCGGCGTAGAGTCCTCCGGGGAGATGATTCCCCTCTCCGGCAGTGGTGCCGGAGGCGATCTCCTGGATCCCGAGATGGGATCGGCGGCGGCGGCGTCTCTGGAAGGTTTTCCGTATCGTGGTTCTCGGTACTGGGGGTTTCGTCACGGAGACTTTTTATAGGCGGAAGGGCAGGTCAAGAGGCGGCACGGGGGCCCCACACTACAGGCCGGTGTGGCCAAGGGGGGGCCGCGCCGCCCTATGGTGTGGCCCCTCCGTGGCCCCTCTTCGTCTCTCCTTCGGACTTCTGGAAGCTTCGTGAGAAAATAGGCCCCTGGGCTTTGATTTCGTCCAATTCCGAGAATATTTCCTTACTAGGATTTCTGAAACCAAAAACAGAAAACAAAGAATCGGCACTTCGGCATCTTGTTAATAGGTTAGTTCCAGAAAATGCACGAATATGACATAAAGTGTGCATAAAACATGTAGATAACATCAATAATGTGGCATAGAACATAAGAAATTATCGATACGTCGGAGACGTATCAGCATCCCCAAGCTTAGTTCTGCTCGTCCCGAGCAGGTAAAACGATAACACAGATAATTTCTGGAGTGACATGCCATCATAATCTTGATCATACTATTTGTAAAGCATATGTAGTGAATGCAGCGATCAAAACAATGTATATGACATGAGTAAACAAGTGAATCATAAAGCAAAGACTTTTCATGAATAGTACTTCAAGACAAGCATCAATAAGTCTTGCATAAGAGTTAACTCATAAAGCAATAATTCAAAGTAAAGGCATTGAAGCAACACAAAAGAAGATTAAGTTTCAGCGGTTGCTTTCAACTTGTAACATGTATATCTCATGGATATTGTCAACATAGAGTAATATAATAAGTGCAATAAGCAAGTATGTAAGAATCAATGCACAGTTCACGCAAGTGTTTGCTTCTTGAGGTGGAGAGAGATAGGTGAACTGACTCAACATTGAAAGTAAAAGAATGGTCCTCCATAGAGGAAAAGCATCGATTGCTATATTTGTGCTAGAGCTTTGATTTTGAAAACATGAAACAATTTTGTCAACGGTAGTAATAAAGCATATGCATCATGTAAATTATATCTTATAAGTTGCAAGCCTCATGCATAGCGTACTAATAGTGCCCACACCTTGTCCTAATTAGCTTGGACTACCGGATCATCACAATGCATTGTTTTTACCAAGTGTCACAAAGGGGTACCTCTATGCCGCCTGTACAAAGGTCTAAGGAGAAAGCTCGCATTGGATTTCTCGCTATTGATTATTCTTCAACTTAGACATCCATACCGGGACAACATAGACAACAGATAATGGACTCCTCTTTTATGCATAAGCATATAACAACAATTAATAATTTTCTCATTTGAGATTTGAGGATTGTTGTCCAAAACTGAAACTTCCACCATGGAGCATGGCTTTAGTTAGCGGCCCGATGTTCTTCTCTAACATATGCATGCTTAACCATATGGTGGTAGATCTCTCTTGCTTCAGACAAGACGAACATGCATAGCAACTCACATGAAATTCAACAATGAAAAGTTGATGGCGTCCCCAGTGAACATGGTTATCGCACAACAAGCAACTTAATAAGAGATAAAGTGCATAATTACATATTCAATACCACAATAGTTTTTAAGCTATTTGTCCCATGAGCTATATATTGCAAAGGTGAATGATGGAATTTTAAAGGTAGCACTCAAGCAATTTACTTTGGAATGGCGGAAAATACCATGTAGTATAGGTAGGTATGGTGGACACAAATGGCATAGTGGTTGGCTCAAGTATTTTGGATGCATGAGAAGTATTCCCTCTCGATACAAGGTTTAGGCTAGCAAGGCTTATTTGAAACAAACACAAGGATGAACCGGTGCAGCAAAACTCACATAAAAGACATATTGAAAACATTATAAGACCCTACACCGTCTTCCTTGTTGTTCAAACTCAATACTAGAAATTATCTAGACCTTAGAGAAACCAAATATGCAAACCAAATTTTAGCATGCTCTATGTATTTCTTCATTAATGGGTGCAAAGCATATGATGCAAGAGCTTAATCATGAGCACAACAATTGCCAAGTATCACATTACCCAAGACATTTATAGCAATTACTACATGTATCATTTTCCAATTCCAACCATATAACAATTTAACGAAGGAGAAACTTCGCCATGAATACTATGAGTAGAAACCAAGGACATACTTGTCCATATGCTACAGCGGAGCGTGTCTCTCTCCCATAAAGTGAATGCTAGGATCCATTTTATTCAAACAAAACAAAAAACAAAAACAAACCGACGCTCCAAGAAAAAGCACATAAGATGTGATGGAATAAAAATATAGTTTCAGGGGAGGAACCTGATAATGTTGTCGATGAAGAAGGGGATGCCTTGGGCATCCCCAAGCTTAGACGCTTGAGTCTTCTTGATATATGCAGGGGTGAACCACCGGGTGCATCCCCAAGCTTAGAGCTTTCACTCTCCTTGATCATGTTGCATCATACTCCTCTCTTGATCCTTGAAAACTTCCTCCACACCAAACTCGAAACAACTCATTAGAGGGTTAGTGCACAATATAAATTTGACATATTCAGAGGTGACACAATCATTCTTAACACTTCTGGACATTGCATAATGCTACTGGACATTAGTGGATCAAAGAAATTCATCCAACATAGCGAAAGAGGCAATGCGAAATAAAAGGCAGAATCTGTCAAAACAGAACAGTTCGTATTGACGAATTTTAAAATGGCACCAGACTTGCTCAAATGAAAATTCTCAAATTTAATGAAAGTTGCGTACATATCTGAGGATCATGCACGTAAATTGGCTTAATTTTCTGAGTTACCTACAGGGAGGTGGACCCAGATTCGTGACAGCAAAGAAATCTGGAACTGTGCAGTAATCTAAATCTAGTACTTACTTTTCTATCAACGGCTTAACTTGGCACAACAAAACACAAAACTAAGATAAGGAGAGGTTGCTACAGTAGTAAACAACTTCCAAGATACAAAATAAAAACAAAGTACTGTAGGTAAAAACATGGGTTGTCTCCCATAAGCGCTTTTCTTTAACGCCTTTCAGCTAGGCGCAGAAAGTGTGTATCAAGTATTATCAAGAGACGAAGTGTCAACATCATAATTTGTTCTCATAATAGAATCAAAAGGTACCTTCATTCTCTTTCTAGGGAAGTGTTCCATACCTTTCTTGAGAGGAAATTGATATTTTATATTACCTTCCTTCATATCAATAATAGCACCAACAGTCGAAGAAAAGGTCTTCCCAATATAATGGGACAAGATGCATTGCATTCAATATCCAAGACAACAAAATCAACGGGAACAAGGTTATTGTTAACGGTAATGCGAACATTATCAACTTTACCCAAAGGTTTCTTTGTAGAATGATCAGCAAGATTAACATCCAAATAACAATTTTTCAAATGGTGGCAAGTCAAGCATATTATAAATTTTCTTAGGCATAACAGAAATACTTGCACCAAGATCACATAAAGCATTACAATCAAAATCTTTAATCTTCATCTTAATGATGGGCTCCCAACCATCCTCTAGCTTTTTAGGAATAGAGGCTTCGCGCTCTAGTTTCTCTTCTCTAGCTTTTATAAGAGCATTTGTAATATGATGTGTAAAAGCCAAATTTATAGCACTAGCATTAGGACTTTTAGCAAGTTTTTGCAAGAACTTTATAACTTCAGAGATGTGGCAATCATCAAAATTCAAACCATTATAATCTAAAGCAATGGGATCATCATCCCCAATGTTGGAAAAAATTTCAGCAGCTATATCACACGCAGATTTTAGCTTTAGCAAGCTTGTGCGCTTTTTCGCGCTTTGCATTAGAAGTGGAAACATTGCTAACACCAATTCTTTTATTAGTATGAGTAGGAGGTGCAGCAACATGTGTAGCATTAGCATTACTAGTGGTGGTAATAGTCCAAACTTTAGCTATATTCTTTTCTTTAGCTAGTTTTTCATTTTGTTCTCTATCCCACCTAGCACGCAGTTCAGCCATTAATCTTATATTCTCATTAATTCTAACTTGAATGGCATTTGCTGTAGTAGTAATTTTATTATGATGATTCTCATTAGGCAAAACTTTTGATTTCAAAAGATCAACATCAGCAGCAAGGCTATCGACTTTAGAAGCAAGTATATCAATTTTCCCAAGCTTTTCTTCAACAGATTTGTTAAAAGCAGTTTGTGTACTAATAAATTCTTTAAGCATGGCTTCAAGTCCAGGGGTGAACTCCTATTATTGTTGTAAGAATTCCCATAAGAATTACCATAGCCGTTGCCATTATTATAAGGATATGGCCTATAGTTGTTACTAGAATTGTTCCGGTAAGCATTGTTGTTGAAATTATTATTTTTAATGAAGTTTACATCAACATGTTCTTCTTGTGCAACCAATGAAGCTAACAGAACATTATTAGGATCAATATTAGTCCTATCATTCACAAGCATAGACATAATAGCATCAATCTTATCACTCAAGGAAGAGGTTTCTTCGACAGAATTTACCTTCTTACCTTGTGGAGCTCTTTCCGTGTGCCATTCAGAGTAGTTGATCATCATATTATCAAGAAGCTTTGTTGCTTCACCAAGAGTGATGGACATAAAGGTACCTCCAGCAGCTGAATCCAATAAATTCCGTGAAGAAAAATTTAGTCCTGCATAGAAGGTTTGGATGATCATCCAAGTAGTCAGTCCATGGGTTGGGCAATTTTTAACCAGAGATTTCATTCTTTCCCAAGCTTGAGCAACATGTTCAGTATCTAATTGTTTAAAATTCATTATGCTACTCCTCAAAGATATAATTTTAGCAGGGGGATAATATCTACCAATAAAAGCATCCTTGCATTTAGTCCATGAATCAATACTATTCTTAGGCAGAGATAGCAACCAATCTTTAGCTCTTCCTCTTAATGAGAAAGGGAACAATTTTAATTTTATAATGTCACCATCTACATCCTTATACTTTTGCATTTCACATAATTCAACAAAATTATTAAGATGGGCAGCAGCATCATCGTAACTAACACCAGAAAATTGCTCTCGCATAACAAGATTCATAGAAAGCAGGTTTAATTTCAAAGAATTCTGCTGTAGTAGCAGGTGTGGAGCAATAGGTGTGCATAAGAAATCATTATTATTTGTGGTTGTGAAGTCACACAACTTAGTATTTTCAGCGTTGGCCATTTTAGCAACAGAAATAAAGCAAACTAGATAAAGTAAATGCAAGTAAACTAATTTTTTTGTATTTTTGATATAGCAAACAAGATAGCAAATAAAGTAAAACTAGCAACTAATTTTTTTGTATTTTGATTTAGTGCAGCAAACAAAGTAGTAAATAAAACTAAGCAAGACAAAAACAAAGTAAAGAGATTGAGAAGTGGAGACTCCCCTTGCAGCGTGTCTTGATCTTCCAGGCAACGGCGCCAGAAAAGAGCTTGATGGCGTGTATTTCACACGTTCGTTGGGCAACCCCAAGAGGAAGGTATGATGCGCACAGCAGCAAGTTTTCCTCAGAAAGAAACCAAGGTTTATCGAACCAGGAGGAGCCAAGAAGCACGTTGAAGGTTGATGGCGGCGGGATGTAGTGCGGCGCAACACCAGGGATTCCGGCGCCAACGTGGAACCCGCACAACACAACCAAAGTACTTTGCCCCAACGAAACAAAGTGAGGTTGTCAATCTCACCGGCTTGCTGTAACAAAGAGTTAACCGTATTGTGTGGAAGATGATTGTTTGCAGAAAACAGTAGAACAAGTATTGCAAAGAGATTGTATTTCAAGAAGAGAATTGGACCGGGGTCCACAGTTCACTAGAGGTGTCTCTCCCATAAGACGAACAACATGTTGGGTGAACAAATTACAGTTGGGCAATTGACAAATAAAGAGAGCATGACCATGCACATACATATCATGATGAGTATAGTGAGATTTAATTGGGCATTACGACAAAGTACATAGACCGTCATCCAACTGCATCTATGCCTAAAAAGACCACCTTCGTGTTATCATCCGAACCCTCCGGTATTAAGTTGCAAACAACGAGACAATTGCATTAAGTATGGTGCGTAATGTAACTAGTGACTACATCCTTGAACATAGCACTAATGTTTTATCCCTAGTGGCAACAAGACAACACAACCTTAGAACTTTCACACTGTCCTGTGTCAATGCAGGCATGAACCCACTATCGAGCATAAGTACTCCCTCTTGGAGTTACAAGCATCTACTTGGCCAGAGCATCTACTAGTAACGGAGAGCATGCAAGATCATAAACAACACATAAGCATAACTTTGATAATCAACATAACAAGTATTCTCTATTCATCGGATCCCAACAAACGCAACATATAGAATTACAGATAGATGATCTTGATCATGTTAGGCAGCTCACAAGATCCGACAATGATAGCACAATGGGGAGAAGACAACCATCTAGCTACTGCTATGGACCCATAGTCCAGGGGTAGACTACTCACACATCACACCGGAGGCGACCATGGCGGCGTAGAGTCCTCCGGGAGATGATTCCCCTCTCCGGCAGGGTGCCGGAGGCGATCTCCTGGATCCCCCGAGATGGGATCGGCGGCGGCGGCGTCTCTGGAAGGTTTTCCGTATCGTGGTTCTCGGTACTGGGGGTTTCGTCACGGAGACTTTTTATAGGCGGAAGGGCAGGTCAAGAGGCGGCACGGGGGCCCCACACTACAGGCCGGCGTGGCCAAGGGGGGGCCGCGCCGCCCTATGGTGTGGCCCCTCCGTGGCCCCTCTTCGTCTCTCCTTCGGACTTCTGGAAGCTTCGTGAGAAAATAGGCCCCTGGGCTTTGATTTCGTCCAATTCCGAGAATATTTCCTTACTAGGATTTCTGAAACCAAAAACAGCAGAAAACAAAGAATCGGCACTTCGGCATCTTGTTAATAGGTTAGTTCCAGAAAATGCACGAATATGACATAAAGTGTGCATAAAACATGTAGATAACATCAATAATGTGGCATGGAACATAAGAAATTATCGATACGTCGGAGACGTATCACCTTGCAATCAGCATCGGACGTGTGACCAGAAGGCTTTGTGGGCCGTCGCTCGGAGGGACCAGCCGCAGCCCTAGGTTGTTCCCGGCTCTACGGTGTTGCCCGTCGCTGCCCGCCGGTGGGTTTCTGACGTCAACAGTTCCTTAGGGATTTCTTACTACATGATGGGTTTTGCATGGGTACGGTCGACTCCACCCTTTTCACCAAGCGGGTTAAAGGGGGTGGCCTATTTATATGTCAAATATATGTTGATGATATTATCTTTGGTGGAACTAACCCCAATCATAACAAAGCTTTTGAGATATTGATGACTAGGAAATTTGAGATGTCCATGATGGGAGAGTTGAAGTTCTTCCTAGGCTTCCAAGTGAGGCAACTTGCAAAAGGCACCTTCATCTCTCAAGAAAAGTATGTGAAGGACATGCTCAAGAAATTCAACATGACCAATGCAAGCCCAATGAAGACACCCATGCCCGTAAAGGGGCAACTTGGCTCATGTGACGGTGAGAAGGATGTGTACATAAAGGTATACCGCTCCATGATAGGATCCTTGCTCTACCTTTGTGCCTCTAGGCCGGATATCATGCTAAGTGTAGGGATGTGTGCTCGTTTTCAATCCGCTCCTAAGGAGAGCCATTTAATGGCGGTCAAACGGATTCTAAGATACCTTGTTCTCACTCCTACTCTCGGGCTATGGTATCCAAAGGGGTCAACCTTTGAACTCATTGGCTATTCGGATTCCGATTGGGCCGGTGACAAGGTTGACCGGAAGTCTACCTCCGGGGCTTGCCAATTTCTTGGCCGGTCATTGGTGAGTTGGTCATCCAAGAAACAAAACTCCACCGCTTTATCCACTGCCGAAGCCGAATACATATCCGCGGCATCTTGTTGCACTCAATTGTTATGGATGAAGCAAACCTTGAAAGACTATGGTGTGTCTCTTGGTACGGTGCCTCTTCTTTGTGACAATGAAAGTGCAATTAAGATCACCAATAACCCGGTTCAACATTGGCGCACCAAACATATTGACATTCGCCATCACTTCCTACGTGATCATGTTGCCAATAAGGATATTGATCTCACTCATGTGGGAACAACCTACCAATTGGCGGATATTTTCACTAAGCCTTCGCCTGAAGCTGGTTTGTTAACTTGAGAAGAGAACTTGGTATTCTTGATCCTAAAAACTTGGATTGATTAACTTCTTGCACTATATTCTTGCATTTATCTTGCTATTTAGCTTAGAGGCATAGCACATATGGGGATAGTCATCTTACCATGTCTTGGTATGATGCATACCTATGTGTGCAACATAAAAAGACCCAATGTCATTATATGGACCCAAGCATGTCTCTTAGAGGTCTCATGACATTTGCGCTTTCACATAGGGGGAGTAATCCCCCGCCCCTCATTGAGCCTCAATTACAACTTGATTTGACTATATAAGGCTAAATGATCTTATTGCAAAAACTATTTTCAAAATGTTTTATGGTTCTTGATATACTTTGAATCATGCCCATTGTTGCTATTTGTATCTTGTTTGGATTTTCACTCCAATGGGTATGCCTAGAGAACTTTGTGTTTTCTGATACGTCTCCGACGTATCGATAATTTCTTATGTTCCATGCCACATTATTGATGTTATCTACATGTTTTATGCACACTTTATATCATATTCGTGCATTTTCTGGAACTAACTGATACGTCCAATTTGCATCACTATTTTATATCATAATTTGCTATTATTCATTGATATATTTCATATTGGGACACAATACTTATGTTATTTCATCTATTTTGCATGTTTCATCATTATTGGAGGATCGAACACCGGAGCCAGGATTCTGCTGGAAAAAGCACCGTCAGAACGCAATATTTCGGAAGATCAACTCTGGAAGGAAATTATACCAAAAATCCTATTTTTCAAGATGACGAAGGAAGCCAGAAGGAGGAGCCAGGAGCAGCCAGGGTGGGCCCACACCCTAGGGCGGGCGCGACCCAGGCCCTGGCCGCGCCGGCCTATGGTGCAGGGGCCCACGACCCTTTTCGCCTCCTTTTCTTCGCCAAACCCTTCGTCCCGAAGACCTAAGCCACAGAGGGTACCTCGCGAAGAGTCTGACCGCCTGCGGGGCGGAGAACACCAGAGAGAAAGAGCTCTCCGGCGGGCAGGAATCTGGGGAAATTCCCTCCGGGAGGGGGAAATCGACGCCATCGACACCGTCATCGAGCTGGACATCATCGCCATCACCATCATCATCATCTCCACCATCATCACCGCCGTCATCACCGCTGGACACCGCCACCGCCGTAGCAATTTGGGTTTGATCTTGATTGTTTGATAGGGGAAACTCTCCCAGTATCGATTTCTACTTGTTGTTGATGCTATTGAGTGAAACCATTGAACCAAGTTTATGTTCAGATTGTTATTCATCATCATATCACCTCTGATCATGTTCCGTATGATGTCTCGTGAGTAGTTCGTTTAGTTCTTGAGGACATGGGTGAAGTCTAAATGTTAGTAGTGAATTATGGTTGAGTAATATTCAATGGTGTGATATTTAAGTTGTGGTGTTATTCTTCTAGTGGTGTCATGTGAACGTCGACTACATGACACTTCACCATTTATGGGCCTAGGGGAATGCATCTTGTACTCGTTTGCCAATTGCGGGGTTGCCGGAGTGACAGAAACCTAAACCCCCGTTGGTATATCGATGCGGGAGGGATTGCAGGATCTCGTAGTTTAAGGCTGTGGTTAGATTTAATTCTTAATTACTTTCTTGTAGTTGCGGATGCTTGCAAGGGGTATAATCACAAGTATGTATTAGTCCTAGGAAGGGCGGTACATTAGCATAGGTTCACCCACACAACACTTATCACAACAATGAAGATTATTTAGCCGTATGTAGCGAAAGCACTAGACTAAAATCCCGTGTGTCCTCGAGAACGTTTGGTCATTATAAGTAAACAAACCGGCTTGTCCTTTGTGCTAAAAAGGATTGGGCCACTCGCTGCAATTATTACTCTCGCACTTTACATACTCGTACTTTATTCAACTGTTACATCAAACCCCCTGAATACTTGTCTGTGAGCATTTACGTGAATCCTTCATCGAAACTGCTTGTCAACACCTTCTGCTCCTCGTTGGGATCGACATTCTTACTTATCGAAGATACTACGATACACCCCTATACTTGTGGGTCATCAAGACTATTTTCTGGCGCCGTTGCCGGGAGTGAAGCGCTATTGGTAAGTGGAATTGGTAAGGAAAACCTTTACTTGTTGTGCTGAATTTATTTCCGACTGCTGCTATAAGTCATTATGGAGAGATCTTCTCTTCAATTTCTATTTGGGAAATCTACTACTACTGCAACGGTAGTGGATGAGGCGCCAGGTGAGGAAGTAATACCATATAAAATACCTATGAAAATTATTGAACGTGTTATGGATAACCGCTATGAAGGGGATGGAACTGTCCATCCCGGTGATCATTTACTGTTTTTGCATGAATTATGCGGGTTATTCAAATGTGCAGGTATTGCTATGGATGAAGTGAGGAAGAAACTATTCTCTTTGTCGCTGTCCGGTAAAGCAGCGCATTGGTATAAATTACTGGATAATGGGGATTCTCTTGAATGGAATGATATTGTGCCCCGGTTTTATTCTAAGTTCTATCCTCCAAGTGAAATTCATAAGGATCGGAATCGCATATATAATTTTTGGCCTCATGATGGAGAGAGTATTGCCCAAGCTTGGGGGAGATTGAAGTCTTTAATGCTCAAATGCCCCATTCATGAGCTTCCTGGTAATGTTATTATTGATAATTTCTATGCAAGACTTTCTTTTCAAGACAAGACCTTGCTGGATACTTCTTGTTCTGGATCATTTACACGCAACAAAGAAGAGTTTAAAAGGGACCTTCTTGATCGGATCCAAGAAAATACTGAAGGTTGGGAGAACGATAAGGATAGAGAATCAGGTATAATTTATGATTATAAATGCATTGAAGCTTTTATGGATACTGATAAATTTTGTAATATGAGTGCTATATATGGTCTTGATTCTCAAGTTGCTGTAAATCTTTATAAAGCTTTTGCCTCTCATTATGAATTGCCAAAGAAGAATTTTGATAAGTATCATGAACCGTATAAAGATAAAATTGATTCATCTATTAATAAATGCGTTGTAGTTGAAACTGCTGATCGTGTTATTCCTGAAGTTTATATTGAAAAAACTCCTTTCCCTGCTAAAATGAAGGAGTACTCTGTTATAAATAGTGCGGTTCATAAAAGTGAAAAGAAACCTGTAGAACCTGAAGAACAAATAAAAGTTGAACCTGCTGTTGCAATAGTTAAAGATCTTGTGACTGAAAATGTGGAGGATGGTCATATTATTTTCTGTGAAGATGCTTCTAATATTGTCTCACATCCTAATAAACCCAAACAAGCTAGTGTTCCTATGCTATCTGTTAAAATTGGTGATCATTGTTATTATGGATTATGTGATATTGGTGCAAGTGTTAGTGCTATTCCGTATGAGCTTTACACGGAGATTATGCACGAAATTGATTCTTGTGAACTTGAAGATATTGATGTGGTTATTCAGCTGGCTAATAGAGAAACTATTTCTCCAATTGGTATTGTTCGAGATGTGGAAGTTTTATGCGGTAAGATTAAATATCCTGCTGACTTTTTGGTACTTGGTTCTGCTGCTAGTGATTATTGTCCTATTATTTTTGGTAGACCTTTTCTAAATACTTGTGGAGCTATTATAGATTGCAAGAAAGAGAAAATTTTGACTAAATTTGCTGGTAAATCTTATGAGTTTAACTTCTCTAAATTTACTAAAACCCCTTATAAAGCTGATTTGCCTAGTAATGATTTTAAAATGGAGCAATGTGCATCTATTGTCCTTGTTCCTAATAATCCTTTGCAGCAACATTTGGAGGATAGCGAGAGCGAAATTTTTAGGAAAGAAAGAGATGAGCTTGAGGAAATTTTTCTTCGCCAACCTATTCTCAAGCATGATTTACCGGTGGAAGATTTGGGTACAACACCGCCACCAAAGGAAGATCCTGTTTTTGATTTAAAGCCTTTACCTGATAATCTTAAATATGCTCATATTGATGATAAGAAAATATATCCTGTTATTATTAGTTCTAAGCTTTCAGAGATTGAGGAAGAAAGGTTATTGGAAATATTGAAGAAGCATCGAGGCGCTATTGGCTACACTCTTGATGATTTGAAGGGGATTTCTCCGTCTATATGCCAACATGCTATTAATATGGAAGATGATGCAAAGCCTGTTGTTGAACCTCAGCGTCGTCTAATTCCGAAGATGAAGGAAGTGGTAAGGAATGAGGTATTACGACTTCTTGAAGCTGGTATTATATATCCTATTGCTGATAGTAGATGGGTTAGTCCTGTGCATTGCGTTCCCAAGAAAGGAGGTATGACTGTTGTGCCTAATGATAATGATGAGCTCATTCCTCAAAGAGTAGTTGTAGGGTATAGAATGTGCATTGATTTTCGAAAAGTTAATAAAGTTACTAAGAAAGATCATTACCCTTTACCATTTATTGATCAAATGCTAGAAAGATTGTCTAAAAATACTCATTTTTGCTTTCTTGATGGTTATTGCAGGTTTTCACAAATTGCTGTTAAAGCTAAAGATCAAGAGAAAACCACCTTTACTTGTCCTTATGGAACTTATGCTTATAGACGCATGCCTTTTGGTTTATGTAATGCTCCTGCTACTTTTCAAAGATGCATGTCTGCTATTTTTCATGGTTTTTGTGAAAGTATTGTAGAGGTATTCATGGATGATTTTTCCGTCTATGGGAATTCTTTTGATAGTTGCTTAGAAACCTTGATAAAGTTTTGCAGAGATGTGAAGAAACTAACCTTGTTCTTAATTGGGAGAAATGCCACTTTATGGTTAATGAAGGAATTGTATTGGGACATAAAATTTCTGAGAGAGGTATTGAAGTTGATAGAGCTAAAGTTGAAGCAATTGAGAAGATGCCCTATCCGAGGGATGTTAAAGGTATTCGTAGTGTTCTTGGTCATGCTGGGTTTTATAGGAGATTTATTAAAGATTTCTCCAAGATTTCAAAGCCTCTTACTAATCTTCTTCAAAAAGATGTACCATTTGTTTTTGATGACGATTGTAAGGAAGCTTTGAAACTCTTAAAAAGCCTTAACAACTGCTCCTATAGTTGAACCCCCGATTGGAACTTACCCTTTGAAATTATGTGTGATGCTAGTGATTTTCTTGTAGGCGCTGTTCTTTGACAGCGAGTAGATAAAAAACTGAATGTTATTCATTATGCTAGTAAAACTCTTGATGCTGCTCAAAGAAATTATGCTACAACTGAAAAGGAATTATTAGCTGTAGTCTTTGCTTGTGATAAATTTAGATCTTATATTGTTGATTCAAAAGTTACTATTCATACTGATCATGCTGCAATTAGATACCTAATGACAAAGAAAGATGCTAAGCCGAGGCTTATTAGATGGGTACTTCTTTTGCAAGAATTTGATCTACATATTGTAGATAGGAAAGGTGCTGATAATCCTGTTGCTTTTAATTTGTCTAGATTGGAAAATATTGCTTATGATCCTGTTCCTGTTAATGATAGTTTTCCAAATGAACAATTGGCTGTAATAAAGGTGAGCTCGCGAGACAGTCCTTGGTATGCTGATTATGCTAACTTTATTGTTTCCAAGTACTTGCCTCCAACCTTTTCAGCTCAGCAAAGGAGGAAATTCTTTTATGACTTGAGGCATTATTTCTGGGATGACCCACACTTATATAAAGAAGGAGTGGATGGTATTATGCGAAGATGTGTTCCTGAGTATGAACAACAAGAAATATTGAGTAAATGTCATGGTAGTGCTTATCGAGGACCTCACGCTCGGAGAAAGAACCGCGCAAAAGGTTTTACAATCAGGTTTTTATTGGCCAACTCTCTTCAAGGATGCGAGAAAGTTTATTTTAACTTGTGATGAATGCCAAACCGATGGTAATATATCCAGACGCAATGAAATGCCTATGAATTATACTCTTGATATTGAACCGTTTGATTGTTGGGGATTTGACTTCATGGGACCTTTTCCGTCTTCGGAAGGTAACACTCATATACTTGTTGCTGTTGATTATGTTACTAAATGGGTGGAAGCTATACCTACAAAAAGTGCTGATGGTGAGACCTCTTTAAGAATGCTCTTAGATATTATTTTTCCTAGATTTGGAGTACCTAGATATATTATGACCGATGGAGGTTCTCATTTTATTCATGGAGGTTTTAGAAAAACTCTTGCTAAGTATGGTATTAATCATAGAATTGCTTCGCTTATCATCCTCAAACTAGTGGTCAAGTAGAATTATCAAATAGAGAGATTAAATCTATTTTGGGAAAGACCGTTAATAAAACTAGAAAGAATTGGGCTAGTAAATTGAAGGATGCACTTTGGGCTTATAGAACTGCTTATAAAAATCCCATGGGAATGTCACCTTATAAAATGGTTTATGGGAAAGCTTGTCATTTACCTCTAGAACTAGAGCACAAAGCTTATTGGGCTGTTAGAGAATTAAATAAAGATCCTAAACTTGCCGGTGATAAGAGGTTGTTGCAATTGAGTTCTCTAGATGAATGGAGAAGTGAAGCATATGAAAATGCTAAACTCTTTAAAGAGAAAGTTAAAAAATGGCATGATAGGAGGATTATCAAAAGAGAATTTAATATTGGGGATAAAGTCCTATTGTATCGGTCTCGTCTCGAGATTCTTTGCGGGGAAATTACTCTCGAAATGGGAAGGACCATATGTTGTCGAGGAGGTGTATCGTTCAGGAGCAATCAAAATTAGCTCTCTCCAAGGCAATGCTACGCAAGTGGTGAATGGACAAAGACTCAAGCATTATATCTCGGGTGATTCTTATAATGTTGATGTTGATATTATTCAAGTGGAAACACCGGAGGCCTACATCAAAGGGCAAATTGACAGTCCGCCAGAACTCGACTTCGAATAGGTAACAGTACTGGTAATGAAAAGTACGCAATTTACTTTCCGAACTATATTTTTGCTGTTTTTGGAAAATATGAGAAATTACGAGTTCGAAACGGAGTGGAAAGGACGCACGAGGGGGTGCCACCATAGGGCGGCGCGGCCTGACCTAGGCCCGCGCCGGCCTATGGTTTGGCCGCCCCGTCGCCCCTTTCCGACTCTGGTTCGATCTGGTACTTTCCTTTTGTCGAGAAATTTTTTGCTATATAATCCCAGGACCCACGGAGGTCCGTATATCGTTTTCTCGACGTGTTTTGTTTCGAGTTGTTTACGCCAGATTTGCTTCGGATCTAGAGCCATCATGTCTTCGTCGGAAACTCCGAAGGACAGCTCCAGCAAGGATGTTGGCAACTTGTACATGGAGGAGCTGAGGATGCACCCCAAGGAGTTGCTGCTCGTTGAAGGAGAACTGCAGGTCAAGGATGTCCAGGGTCCTAAAGGAGAAGGAAACTGCAAAGCTTTGGAGCGATATCCTCTCACTTCACGACACCACCAACAAGCTCCAAGCACAACTCTATGATTTTCAGAATCAGAACTGTGAGTATGAAAACAGGTTTAAATACATAAGCCGTGCTGCTAGTTTCAGGATCCCCGAGACCAAGATGTCGTTTCTTGATGGAGAGCCTCTTCCTTGGAAGTTTGATGACGGGAGTTCATCACCATCATCGCCAAAGGAGTAATTCATCATCGGTATTGGCATCCCCTTGGTTTGTTCCAAGCTTGGGGGAGTGCCGCGGTATCACATTATCACTACCTTTTACTTTTATTGTCAAGTAGTATCATATCATGAGTAGGGAAGTTATCATATAAGATGGGTTGCGTTTGGAAGTATCTCTCCTTTATTTGGTTATCTATGTATCCCTTGGTGTGAGTTATCGTTATGGAATATTAATGAGAAGTCTTATCATTTACATATTGCACATCTTATTTTAGTTTGCAATCTCTACTATATGATTCACCTTGTTGTTAGTATTGGTATCACTTTGGGAGCATTGAATAAATCTATTTGGTTTTGGCAAACTTAGCATTGGTCAATAGCAACAACACTTTGAGGTTTAAATAGAAAAGAGAAATACATGTAGATGTTTCATTGTCTTTCTTGTTAGCTCATAGCTTATTATTCTGAAGTTAAAATTGTTTGTACTTACAAGGAAGATGCATGATTGTTTCTATCACATGTATATTTGTTTGTTTCCCTCGACTCTTATGCTTGCTAATTAACCTTGCTAGCCAAAGACCTGTACTGAGAGGGAATACTTCTCGTGCATCCAAACCTTAACCCAAACCTATGCCATTTGTGTCCACCATACCTACCTACTACATGGTATTTTCTGCCATTCTAAGTAAATACTTCATGTGCTACCTTTAAACAATTCAAAACTTAGTATCTCTTATTTGTGTCAATGTTTCATAGCTCATGAGGAAGTATGTGGTGTTTTATCTTTCAATCTTGTTGGGCAACTTCCACCAATGGACTAGTGGCTTCACCCGCTTATCCAATAATTTTGCAAAAAGAGCTGGCAATGGGATTCCCAGTCCCAAATTGATTAAACTAAATAGACACTCCTCCATGGTATGTGATTGATGGACGGCACCCGAAGGATTCGGTTAGCCATGGCTTGTGTAAGCAAAGGTTGGGGGGAGTGTCATTATCATAATAAAGCTAAAATAAAAAAAGGCACTCCTTCATGGTATGAGATTGTTGGCAGGCACCCGAGGATTCGGTTAGCCATGGTTTGTGAAAGAAAGGTTGGAAGGAGTGCCACACAAAATGAAAATAATATGGGAGCCGCTCTTAGGAGGTTGTCCGGCAAGGGGTTAGAGTACCCGCTACCAGTCGTTGACAACAACAAACACCTCTCAAAATGTTACTTTTATTCTCTTTATATGATTGCAAAAATTGAAAAAGCTCTAGCACATGATTTAATCCCTGTTTCCCTCTGCGAAGGGCCTGTCTTTTACTTTATGTTGAGTCAGTAAACCTATTTCCCTCCATCTCAAGCAAGCATTTGAGTAGTTGTGATCAAACCATTATATTGTGATTTGCTACATCATGTCTTTTATTCTTCTTTGTTTAGTACAAGTTTTATTTGAATGAATATAGCTTTGCAAGTTATCAATGATTATGAGTAGACCATTACGATTGAGTATGCAAGTTGTGCCTTATAAACTCTAACATGAGAGCGCTGCTCAATGAGATAAATATAATCTGTTAATTGTTCTCTGACCAAGAACGTAGTTTGCCATCACCAATCATGATTTCTCATGCACCTTTACTTGTGATTACCTTATACTTGTTTCAATATGAGTTATAAGAGGTTGTTTACTATAATGTCCTGTGTGAATGAATATGATGCTTCTTGTCCGTATTTTATTTATCGACTCTTCACTCCATAAACATGTGGTCATGTCTATCGAGCTCAGTTTCGCTTGGGGACAAGCGAAGTCTAAGCTTGGGGGGAGTTGATACGTCCAATTTGCATCACTATTTTATATCATAATTTGCTGTTATTCATTGATATATTTCATATTGGGACACAATACTTATGTTATTTCATCTATTTTGCATGTTTCATCATTATTGGAGGATCGAACACCGGAGCCAGGATTCTGCTGGAAAAAGCACCGTCAGAACGCAATATTTCGGAAGATCAACTCTGGAAGGAAATTATACCAAAAATCCTATTTTTCAAGATGACGAAGGAAGCCAGAAGGAGGAGCCAGGAGCAGCCGGGGTGGGCCCACACCCTAGGGCGGCGCGGCCTGTGCCCTGGCCGCGCCGGCCTATGGTCTGGGGGCCCACGACCCTTTTCGCCTCCTTTTCTTCGCCAAACCCTTCGTCCCGAAGACCTAAGCCACAGAGGGTACCTCGCGAAGAGTTACAGCCGCCTCTGCGGGGCGGAGAACACCAGAGAGAAAAGAGCTCTCCGGCGGGCAGGAATCCGCCGGGGAAATTCCCTCCGGGAGGGGGAAATCGACGCCATCGACACCGTCATCGAGCTGGACATCATCGCCATCACCATCATCATCATCTCCACCATCATCACCGCCGTCATCACCGCTGGACACCGCCACCGCCGTAGCAATTTGGGTTTGATCTTGATTGTTTGATAGGGGAAACTCTCCCAGTATCAATTTCTACTTGTTGTTGATGCTATTGAGTGAAACCATTGAACCAAGTTTATGTTCAGATTGTTATTCATCATCATATCACCTCTGATCATGTTCCGTATGATGTCTCGTGAGTAGTTCGTTTAGTTCTTGAGGACATGGGTGAAGTCTAAATGTTAGTAGTGAATTATGGTTGAGTAATATTCAATGGTGTGATATTTAAGTTGTGGTGTTATTCTTCTAGTGGTGTCATGTGAACGTCGACTACATGACACTTCACCATTTATGGGCCTAGGGGAATGCATCTTGTACTCGTTTGCCAATTGCGGGGTTGCCGGAGTGACAGAAACCTAAACCCCCGTTGGTATATCGATGCAGGAGGGATCGCAGGATCTCAGAGTTTAAGGCTGTGGTTAGATTTAATTCTTAATTACTTTCTTGTAGTTGCGGATGCTTGCAAGGGGTATAATCACAAGTATGTATTAGTCCTAGGAAGGGCGGTACATTAGCATAGGTTCACCCACACAACACTTATCACAACAATGAAGATTATTTAGCCGTATGTAGCGAAAGCACTAGACTAAAATCCCGTGTGTCCTCGAGAACGTTTGGTCATTATAAGTAAACAAACCGGCTTGTCCTTTGTGCTAAAAAGGATTGGGCCACTCGCTGCAATTATTACTCTCGCACTTTACATACTCGGACTTTATTCAACTGTTACATCAAACCCCCCCTGAATACTTGTCTGTGAGCATTTACAGTGAATCCTTCATCGAAACTGCTTGTCAACACCTTCTGCTCCTCGTTGGGATCGACATTCTTACTTATCGAAGATACTACGATACACCCCCTATACTTGTGGGTCATCACTAACCTATTAACAAGATGCCGAAGTGTCAGTTGCTGTTTTCTGCTATTTTTGGTTTCAGAAATCCTAGTAACGAAATATTCTCGGAATTGGACGAAATCAACGCCCAGGGTCCTATTTTGCCACGAAGCTTCCAGAAGACCGAAGAGTCAACGAAGTGGGGCCACGGGGTGGCCAAACCCTAGGGCGGCGCGGCCCCACCCCTGGCCGCGCCGGCCTATGGTCTGGGCCCCCCGTGCCGCCTCTTGACCTACCCTTCCGCCTACTTAAAGCCCCCGTGACGAAACCCCCAGTACCGAGAGCCACGATACGGAAAACCTTACTGAGACGCCGCCGCCGCCGATCCCATCTCGGGGGATCCAGGAGATCGCCTCCGGCACCCTGCCGGAGAGGGGAATCATCTCCCGGAGGACTCTACGCCGCCATGGTCGCCTCCGGTGTGATGTGTGAGTAGTCTACCCCTGGACTATGGGTCCATAGCTGTAGCTAGATGGTTGTCTTCTCCCCATTGTGCTATCATTGTCGGATCTTGTGAGCTGCCTAACATGATCAAGATCATCTATCTGTAATTCTATATGTTGCGTTTGTTGGGATCCGATGAATAGAGAATACTTGTTATGTTGATTATCAAAGTTATATCTACGTGTTGTTTATGATCTTGCATGCTTTCCGTTACTAGTAGATGCTCTGGCCAAGTAGATGCTTGTAACTCCAAGAGGGAGTACTTATGCTCGATAGTGGGTTCATGCCTGCATTGACACAGGGACGATGACAGAAAGTTCTAAGGTTGTGTTGTGCTGTTGCCACTAGGGATAAAACATTGATGCTATGTCTAAGGATGTAGTTGTTGATTACATTACGCACCATACTTAATGCAATTGTCTGTTGCTTTGCAACTTAATACTGGAGGGGGTTCGTATGATAACCTGAAGGTGGACTTTTTAGGCATAGATGCAGTTGGATGGCGGTCTATGTACTTTGTCGTAATGCCCAATTAAATCTCACTATACTCATCATGATATGTATGTGCATGGTCATGCTCTCTTTATTTGTCAATTGCCCAACTGTAATTTGTTCACCCAACATGCTGTTTATCTTATGGGAGAGACACCTCTAGTGAACTGTGGACCCCGGTCCAATTCTCTTTACTGAAATACAATCTACTGCAATACTTGTTCTACTGTTTTCTGCAAACAATCATCTTCCACACAATACGGTTAATCCTTTGTTACAGCAAGCCGGTGAGATTGACAACCTCACTGTTTCGTTGGGGCAAAGTACTTTGGTTGTGTTGTGCAGGTTCCACGTTGGCGCCGGAATCCCTGGTGTTGCGCCGCACTACATCCCGCCGCCATCAACCTTCAACGTGCTTCTTGGCTCCTCCTGGTTCGATAAACCTTGGTTTCTTTCTGAGGGAAAACTTGCTGCTGTGCGCATCATACCTTCCTCTTGGGGTTCCCAACGAACGTGTGAGTTACACGCCATCAAGCACTTTTTCTGGCGCCGTTGCCGGGGAGATCAAGACACGCTGCAAGGGGAGTCTCCACTTCTCAATCTCTTTACTTTGTTTTTGTCTTGCTTAGTTTTACTTATTACTTTGTTTGCTGCACTAAATCAAAATACAAAAAAATTAGTTGCTAGTTTTACTTTATTTGCTATCTTGTTTGCTATATCAAAAACACAAAAAAATTAGTTTACTTGCATTTACTTTATCTAGTTTGCTTTATTTACTGTTGCTAAAATGGCCAACGCTGAAAATACTAAGTTGTGTGACTTCACAACCACAAATAATAATGATTTCTTATGCACACCTATTGCTCCACCTGCTACTACAGCAGAATTCTTTGAAATTAAACCCGCTTTACTGAATCTTGTTATGCGAGAGCAATTTTCTGGTGTTAGTTCTGATGATGCTGCTGCCCATCTTAATAATTTTGTTGAATTATGTGAAATGCAAAAGTATAAGGATGTAGATAGTGACATTATAAAATTAAAATTGTTCCCTTTCTCATTAAGAGGAAGAGCTAAAGATTGGTTGCTATCTCTGCCTAAGAATAGTATTGATTCATGGACTAAATGCAAGGATGCTTTTATTGGTAGATATTATCCCCCTGCTAAAATTATATCTTTGAGGAGTAGCATAATGAATTTTAAACAATTAGATACTGAACATGTTGCACAAGCATGGGAAAGAATGAAATCTTTGGTTAAAAATTGCCCAACCCATGGACTGACTACTTGGATGATCATCCAAACCTTCTATGCAGGACTAAATTTTTCTTCACGGAATTTATTAGATTCAGCTGCTGGAGGTACCTTTATGTCCATCACTCTTGGTGAAGCAACAAAGCTTCTTGATAATATGATGATCAACTACTCTGAATGGCACACGGAAAGAGCTCCACAAGGTAAGAAGGTAAATTCTGTCGAAGAAACCTCTTCCTTGAGTGATAAGATTGATGCTATTATGTTTATGCTTGTGAATGGTAGGCCTAATGTTAATTCTAACAATGTTCCGTTAGCGTCATTAGTTGCTCAAAAAGAATATGTTGATGTGAATTTCATTAAAAATAACAATCACAATGATTCTAGGCCATACCCTGCTAATGGTAACTCTTATGGTAGATATGCTTCACCTAATGAAGAAAAGATGCTAGAAATTGAAAGATCCACCAAGAGCTTTATGCAATCACAATATGAGCAAAATAAATTGTTTACTAAAACTATGAATGAGCAATCTACCTTGTTGAAGAATATAGGGAATCAACTTGAAAATCTGAATAGGGAGATCTCGGGGTTGCAAACTAAACTTGCTAATGCTGAAACCCGAATCTCATACATGTCTGCATCACAATCTTCTTTAATTAATAAAATGGCTGCTAAACCTGAGGATTTAGATGAAAAAATTACTACTACAGCAAATGCCATTCAAGTTAGAATTAATGAGAATATAAGATTAATGGCTGAACTGCGTGCTAGGTGGGATAGAGAAGAAAATGAAAAACTAGCTAAAGAGAAGAATGTAGCTAAAGTTTGGACTATTACCACCACTAGTAATGTTAATGCTACACATGTTGCTGCACCTCCTACTAATACTAATAAAAGAATTGGTGTTAGCAATGTTTCCACTTCTAATGCAAAGCGCGAGAAACTGCCTGAAATCGCTAAAATCTGTTGAAACTGCCTGTGATAAAGCTGCTGAAATTTTTTCCAACATTGGGGATGATGATCCCATTGCTTTAGATTATAATGGTTTGAATTTTGATGATTGCCACATCTCTGAAGTTATAAAGTTCTTGCAAAAACTTGCTAAAAGTCCCAATGCTAGTGCTATAAATTTGGCTTTCACACATCATATTACAAATGCTCTCATAAAAGCTAGAGAAGAGAAATTAGAGCGCGAAGCCTCTATTCCTAAAAAGCTAGAGGATGGTTGGGAGCCCATCATTAAGATGAAGGTTAAAGATTTTGATTGTAATGCTTTATGTGATCTTGGTGCAAGTATTTCTGTTATGCCTAAGAAAATTTATAATATGCTTGACTTGCCACCCTTGAAAAATTGTTATTTGGATGTTAATCTTGCTGATCATTCTACAAAGAAACCTTTGGGTAAAGTTGATAATGTTCATATTACCGTTAACAATAACCTTGTTCCCGTTGATTTTGTTGTCTTGGATATTGAATGCAATGCATCTTGTCCCATTATATTGGGAAGACCTTTTCTTCGAACTGTTGGTGCTATTATTGATATGAAGGAAGGTAATATAAAATATCAATTTCCTCTCAAGAAAGGTATGGAACACTTCCCTAGAAAGAGAATGAAGTTACCTTTTAATTCTATTATTAGAACAAATTATGATGTTGACACTTCGTCTCTCGATAATACTTGATATACACTTTCTGCGCCTAGCTGAAAGGCGTTAAAGAAAAGCGCTTATGGGAGACAACCCATGTTTTTACCTACAGTACTTTCTTTTTATTTTGTGTCTTGGAAGTTGTTTACTACTGTAGCAACCTCTCCTTATCTTAGTTTTGTGTTTTGTTGTGCCAAGTTAAGCCGTTGATAGAAAAGTAAGTACTAGATTTGGATTACTGCGCAGTTCCAGATTTCTTTGCTGTCACGAATCTGGGTCCACCTCACTGTAGGTAGCTCAGAAAATTAAGCCAATTTACGTGCATGATCCTCAGATATGTACGCAACTTTCATTCAATTTGAGCATTTTCATTTGAGCAAGTCTGGTGCCATTTTAAAATTCGTCAATACGAACTGTTCTGTTTTGACAGATTCTGCCTTTTATTTCGCATTGCCTCTTTTGCTATGTGGGATGAATTTCTTTGATCCACTAATGTCCAGTAGCATTATGCAATGTCCAGAAGTGTTAAGAATGATTGTGTCACCTCTGAATATGTCAATTTATATTGTGCACTAACCCTCTAATGAGTTGTTTCGAGTTTGGTGTGGAGGAAGTTTTCAAGAATCAAGAGAGGAGTATGATGCAACATGATCAAGGAGAGTGAAAGCTCTAAGCTTGGGGATGCCCCGGTGGTTCACCCCAGCATATATCAAGAAGACTCAAGCGTCTAAGCTTGGGGATGCCCAAGGCATCCCCTTCTTCATCGACAACATTATCAGGTTCCTCCCCTGAAACTATATTTTTATTCCATCACATCGTATGTGCTTTTTCTTGGAGCGTCCGTTTGTTTTTGTTTTTTGTTTTGTTTGAATAAAATGGATCCTAGCATTCACTTTATGGGAGAGAGACACGCTCCGCTGTAGCATATGGACAAGTATGTCCTTGGTTTCTACTCATAGTATTCATGGCGAAGTTTCTCCTTCGTTAAATTATTATATGGTTGGAATTGAAAATGATACATGTAGTAATTGCTATAAATGTCTTGGGTAATGTGATACTTGGCAATTGTTGTGCTCATGATTAAGCTCTTGCATCATATGCTTTGCACCCATTAATGAAGAAATACATAGAGCATGCTTAAATTTGGTTTGCATATTTGGTTTCTCTAAGGTCTAGATAATTTCTAGTATTGAGTTTGAACAACAAGGAAGACGGTGTAGAGTCTTATAATGTTTACAATATGTCTTTTATGTGAGTTTTGCTGCACCGGTTCATCCTTGTGTTTGTTTCAAATAAGCCTTGCTAGCCTAAACCTTGTATCGAGAGGGAATACTTCTCATGCATCCAAAATACTTGAGCCAACCACTATGCCATTTGTGTCCACCATACCTACCTACTACATGGTATTTTTCCGCCATTCCAAAGTAAATTGCTTGAGTGCTACCTTTAAAATTCCATCATTCACCTTTACAATATATAGCTCATGGGACAAATAGCTTAAAAACTATTGTGGTATTGAATATGTACTTATGCACTTTATCTCTTATTAAGTTGCTTGTTGTGCGATAACCATGTTTCTGGGGACGCCATCAACTATTCCTTGTTGAATTTCATGTGAGTTGCTATGCATGTCCGTCTTGTCTGAAGTAAGAGCGATCTACCACCTTATGGTTAAGCATGCATATTGTTAGAGAAGAACATTGGGCCGCTAACTAAAGCCATGATCCATGGTGGAAGTTTCAGTTTTGGACATATATCCTCAATCTCAAATGAGAAAATTATTAATTGTTGTTACATGCTTATGCATAAAAGAGGAGTCCATTATCTGTTGTCTATGTTGTCCCGGTATGGATGTCTAAGTTGAGAATAATCAATAGCGAGAAATCCAAAATGCGAGCTTTCTCCTTAGACCTTTGTACAGGCGGCATAGAAGTACCCCTTTGTGACACTTGGTCAAAACATGTGCATTGTGATGATCCGGTAGTCCAAGCTAATTAGGACAAGGTGCGGGCACTATTAGTACACTATGCATGAGGCTTGCAACTTGTAAGATATAATTTACATGATACATATGCTTTATTACTACCGTTGACAAAATTGTTTCATGTTTTCAAAATCAAAGCTCTAGCACAAATATAGCAATCGATGCTTTTCCTCTATGGAGGACCATTCTTTTACTTTCAATGTTGAGTCAGTTCACCTATTTCTCTCCACCTCAAGAAGCAAACACTTGTGTGAACTGTGCATTGATTCCTACATACTTGCTTATTGCACTTATTATATTACTCTATGTTGACAATATCCATGAGATATACATGTTACAAGTTGAAAGCAACCGCTGAAACTTAATCTTCTTTTGTGTTGCTTCAATGCTTTTACTTTGAATTATTGCTTTATGAGTTAACTCTTATGCAAGACTTATTGATGCTTGTCTTGAAGTGCTATTCATGAAAAGTCTTTGCTTTATGATTCACTTGTTTACTCATGTCATATACATTGTTTTGATCGCTGCATTCACTACATATGCTTTACAAATAGTATGATCAAGATTATGATGGCATGTCACTCCAGAAATTATCTGTGTTATCGTTTTACCTGCTCGGGACGAGCAGAACTAAGCTTGGGGATGCTGATACGTCTCCGACGTATCGATAATTTCTTATGTTCCATGCCACATTATTGATGTTATCTACATGTTTTATGCACACTTTATATCATATTCGTGCATTTTCTGGAACTAACCTATTAACAAGATGCCGAAGTGCCAGTTGCTGTTTTCTGCTGTTTTTGGTTTCAGAAATCCTAGTAACGAAATATTCTCGGAATTGGACGAAATCAACGCCCAGGGTCCTATTTTGCCACGAAGCTTCTAGAAGACCGAAGAGTCAACGAAGTGGGGCCACGGGGTGGCCAAACCCTAGGGCGGCGCGGCCCCACCCCTGGCCGCGCCGGCCTATGGTCTGGGCCCCCCGTGCCGCCTCTTGACCTACCCTTCCGCCTACTTAAGGCCCCCGTGACGAAACCCCCAGTACCGAGAGCCACGATACAGAAAACCTTACTGAGACGCCGCCGCCGCCGATCCCATCTCGGGGGATCCAGGAGATCGCCTCCGGCACCCTGCCGGAGAGGGGAATCATCTCCCGGAGGACTCTACGCCGCCATGGTCGCCTCCGGTGTGATGTGTGAGTAGTCTACCCCTGGACTATGGGTCCATAGCTGTAGCTAGATGGTTGTCTTCTCCCCATTGTGCTATCATTGTCGGATCTTGTGAGCTGCCTAACATGATCAAGATCATCTATCTGTAATTCTATATGTTGCGTTTGTTGGGATCCGATGAATAGAGAATACTTGTTATGTTGATTATCAAAGTTATATCTACGTGTTGTTTATGATCTTGCATGCTTTCCGTTACTAGTAGATGCTCTGGCCAAGTAGATGCTTGTAACTCCAAGAGGGAGTACTTATGCTCGATAGTGGGTTCATGCCTGCATTGACACTGGGGACAGGACGATGAAAGTTCTAAGGTTGTGTTGTCTTGTTGCCACTAGGGATAAAACATTGATGCTATGTCTAAGGATGTAGTTGTTGATTACATTACGCACCATACTTAATGCAATTGTCTGTTGCTTTGCAACTTAATACTGGAGGGGTTCGGATGATAACTCGAAGGTGGACTTTTTAGGCATAGATGCAGTTGGATGGCGGTCTATGTACTTTGTCGTAATGCCCAATTAAATCTCACTATACTCATCATGATATGTATGTGCATGGTCATGCTCTCTTTATTTGTCAATTGCCCAACTGTAATTTGTTCACCCAACATGCTGTTTATCTTATGGGAGAGACACCTCTAGTGAACTGTGGACCCCGGTCCAATTCTCTTTACTGAAATACAATCTACTGCAATACTTGTTCTACTGTTTTCTGCAAACAATCATCTTCCACACAATACGGTTAATCCTTTGTTACAGCAAGCCGGTGAGATTGACAACCTCACTGTTTCGTTGGGGCAAAGTACTTTGGTTGTGTTGTGCAGGTTCCACGTTGGCGCCGGAATCCCTGGTGTTGCGCCACACTACATCCCGCCGCCATCAACCTTCAACGTGCTTCTTGGCTCCTCCTGGTTCGATAAACCTTGGTTTCTTTCTGAGGGAAAACTTGCTGCTGTGCGCATCATACCTTCCTCTTGGGGTTCCCAACGAACGTGTGAGTTACACGCCATCATTTTCCAACCCCATGTCTATGCTCATCTCCTCATCGTCTATCTATCTATATGTACATGTCATCATCTGAGCATTCATACACATTTACACAAAGAATAGGGGCAAAACGAGGCAAAACGGGACAAAACTGGGCAAAAATACCCTGGCCGGTCTCTGGCCCGGTTGGACCGGCCTCTGCTGGCCGGGCCCGCCCGAGCCCGGTCGGCCGAGGCGCCGGCCGGCGCGCGGCTGGTTATGTTTTGGGAGAGGATACCCCTTGGGGTCTTCTTCCTCATTATCCCCCATGTCCAAACCTCCATGGCCGCCGCCCTCTCCACCTCCACCACGATCTAGCACCTTCCCACCACAAGAATCCTTCCAAACTCCACCAAACCATAGATCGGGTCCCTTGAAACATCTCCACCGAAGGATTTGGTCCCTCTCAAGCTATTTTGGGAGATCTTGGAGTTTTTGGCTTTCAAGCCCTACCTAGGTGTTCTTCTTGTTCTCTTGATCAAGGAGGAACATGTCTTCGGGTAATTTGTTCTCTCTTTCTCTCTATTCTCTAGTCCTCATCACACATTGCACATCTTTGAGAAGATTTGAGGAGATTTTAGGGTTAGGGTTAGGGTTTGTAAGTACTCATGCCATTAGAGTGTCCCTCAACACAATGCACACACTCCACTCTATTGCCATAGTCTATGTCCAAGTTTATGAGTTTTTGCATGATTTTGTGGTCGAAATTCTGGGCAACATCTAACAAATTCGACAGATCCGGCGGTCACCAGCTCGGTCAACCGGCCCCTCAACCGGCCGGCCCGGCGTGCGGCCCGGTCAACCAGGCGCCAACCGGCTCGTCCGGTCTGCTGCCCGGTTTGACCGGTCTGTGCGCCGGATCGCCCAGATTTTCGCACAATCTCGTCGAAACACTTGGATATATGCTATGCTTTTTGGTTTCCCTCATTACTGATGACATGTACACTTACCCCACTGCTATCCTCGCTCTCTTTTGCTGATTCACAGATGATTGGAGTGGTGAGGACCGTGGCACTGTTTCCAAGAGAGGAAGGCCTACGGTGCATCCACCCCGCCGTTCTAGTAGCCGCATACCCTCCAAAGCACCTCATACTACTGACATTGGCAGCTCTGTTGGTGGAAGAACCAAGTCTGTTGCCGGTAAGAGGAAGGACAAGCAAACTGCCCAAGAGGATGATGAAAATGGTGCCAACCTTTAATGTTGGGGTGGCACATCGTTTTGAGTGGCAGGAGTTGAGGAAGGACAATCCGTATCGCTATGAGCAGCGGACTTACACGGGTGGGGACAAGTTCTTCTGGACCAAGACTCAAGCACGCTTTTGGGAAGATTTCTATGACACTCAAGAGTGTATGAAGAATGGGGCTGTTGTGATGCCCAAGGCTATCAACCGTGAAGAGCTTACCTTGCATGAAGCCACAAAGTACCGCTTTGTGGTTGAGACCTTGAAGGGTTTGGGACTCTATGACCTTGTGTGCCTGAAGCCCGATGATGATCAAGAGGACGGCATCTATTGTCCCATTCTAGTGCGTCAATTCCATTGCACCGTCTTCTTCCACGATGATGAGGATCGCACTATCACTTGGATGACTGGCCAGCAGAAATACTCATGCACCTACACTCAGTTCTGTGAAGCCATGGGTTTTGGTGGTGGCCGTTCTCAAGGGTTCAGAATCCATTCTCGGCCTAAGATGACTCGAGGTGAAATCTCCTTTTGCTATCCCTCGAACCCTACAGCTGGGCCTCCCACTATCTCTGGGATGTACTACTCATACCTTGTGCTTGCCAAGCTGTTCCGCGAGAATCTCATCAGCAAGTCTGGGGATACCAGTGAAGTCAGGAACTATCACCTAAATCTGATGTACTACTGCCACCCTGACAGGCTAAGGAAGATTGATGGATGTGATCTCATTCATTGTGAACTGAAGCGTTCAGTTATGGGCCGCATGACTCCCAACTATGCTCAGTATGTTCAGTGGCTCATCAACCACATAGTTCCTCCTCCTCTCAACGTATTTGATCAAAAGGTCATCATGGAACCATTCAAGTTCCCCACTCAGGATGGACGTCCGGAAGTCCCTTCCATGATGCCTTCTGAGCGCCGTTCCAAGGAACGCCATGATCCTGCAGCTAGCTCCAGCTATTCTCGGCGCCCCAAGCGCGGTGCAGCTCGCTTCCTCTCAAGCTTATGGCAAATGTGCAAGCATACCAGTGATGTTGCACATCAAAGTCTTGCTTTGAACCTGGAGACAAGGAGGCGACAGAACGAGTTCATGGCTACACGGAATGTCCCTGTTCCTCCTTCTGGCCCTGAGATGGAGTCTGTGATTGCACCTGCTTGGGAGATGCCTCCCATTTCTGATGAGATGTTCCAGAACTTCGACTTCTCCATGTACGCTCATGGTGGTCTTCCTCCCAGGGCTGCTCGTGCTCCTGCTGCTGATGATATTGAAGAGGATGCCGGTGATGAGGATGATGAAGAGGATGATGACGATGGTGATGGTGGCGACGGCTCAGATTCCCCTGGGCATGAGTTCTACTGATGGGAGCGGTAGCACCTCTCCTCTTTTCTTCGCCTTTTTGGTGTTCCGATGCCAAAGGGGGAGAAGAGAGTAGAGTCTCGGACCACGGGGTTCTTTGATTGTCACAAGCCATGGGTGTTGCTTTATTTGATTCTTATGTGGCTTGTGCTTATTTGTTTTGATTTCTCAAGAACCATTTGCTACTTCGAATAATTCATGTATGGACGACTATTATGTGTGCCACTCTATGTTAGGATGATTATGTATGCTATGCTTATATATCTTGTTATACTTGTCCATACCATGCTTGTTTCCTAAAGATATTGGGGGAGCTTCTCATATTCCACAAATGGTGCACTTTGTATTCAAACACAAATTCTCCAAGTGCACACATTATGGGGGAGCTGTCTTAATATCTTATATGGAATCAAGGTTTAGAGCTTATCATAATATCTATATGTGACTCTAGCTCGGTTTGTCATCGTATACCAAAAAGGGGGATATTGTAAGGGTATTTTACCCTTATCCATTATTTTGGTAACAATGACACCGTGCTAGAGTATTTGTCCTAATACGTTTATAAGGATTATCTCAGGTATTAGGCAAAGAGGTATAAATGGTGTATCAAGGGAACAAGAAGGCTAAAGGAGACCCCCCACTTCGACAACAATCAAAAAGGGGTCTATAGCAGAAATCTGGTCTGCCGCCCGGTCCAACCGGCCTACCGACCGGACGGGCCGGCGTGTCGTCCGGTCAACCGGGTGCCAACCGGGCGCCAACCAGGCGCCAAACTGTGCGCCGGACAAGTTCCGGTCGACCGGCCTCCCAACCGGCGGGCCCGGCGTGTGGCCCGGTCAACCGGGCGCCAACCGGGCGCCAACCGGATGTGCTCCTGGACGACGCAAAGTGGCCTCCGGTCTGTGGCTCGGTCCGACCGGCCCCTGCACCGGGCCGTCCGGTCTGTGGTCCGGTTGACCGGGTTCGTCGAGAGAAAAGCTGAGGTGGCAAGTGACCAACGGCCATATTTCGAAGAACACTATAAATAGCCCTTCTCCTACCTCTGAACAGTTAGGCACTACACTACAAGCTGTTCTTGAGCTCTCTCTCTCATACTCCATTGCTAGAAACACCAAAAGCCTCAGATCTCCCTCCTCCTCCACCCAAACTCAAATCCCTCCAGGGAAACGATAGAGAAGGACCCGATCTACTGTTCTACCAAGCCAAATATCATTCCCCCTTGTATTCATCGAGATCTTGCTCTCTAGGGTTCCTAGGGAAACCCTAGGTGGGCAAGAGTGGTCCGGAAGCTTCCGGGCTGTGGATTTGCTCCGGACAAGATTGTGAAGGTTTGGAGGCTACCTCAAAGTCTACCACAAGTGAGTGAGCTATTCCTTTGTGGGATAGGCTCCGGAGAATAGGGTGAGCCTTCGTGGCGTGGGGAATCCTTCGTGGGACCTCCACCCCTCCAAACGTGGCGTACCTTTTTGCAAAGGAAGGGAACACGGGAATACATCCTCATCTCCGCGTGCTATCGGTTATCTCTAACCGAACTCCTTACTTGTGATTTAACTGCCTGTGAGAGCCTTCGTGCTCGAGTTAGTTGTATTCTCATATAGGTTGTCTCACCTAGTTGCATTAGGCTCATCTTTATATTCCGCAAAGCCTAATATTGCAAAGAAAGAATTAAAACTTGTAGAAACCTATTCACCCCCCTCTAGGTTTACCATCTCTATACTTTCAAAGGTGCACATCGAACTGACTGAAACTAAAGGCAAGTACACAGCAGAACAACTTCTCTGCAACCTGACAGTTCACTCGAACATGGGCACACAACATTGACTACAACATAGCAGCTTCTCTACAACCTGACAGCTCACACAAACATCGACACACTGACTGAAAAAATGGCCAACACAGCCAACACATCCACTAACAGAAACTAGGGGAAGAACTAACATAAGGAACAAAGATCTAAAACACAGGGGCTCCCGCTTGGCGGCTTGGCTTGGTAGCATCCACAAGCACAGGCAGCAGGACGAAATGGAAGCCAAAGGATCAAAGCTCAATTCATAAGTCATCCTTGCAAACCACCGCAAGTACCAACAGCCGGCTAAAAAATGAAGTTACCTACGAAGCGTCCACCCAAGGCTTCAGAGACAATGGCAGTGGTAACTGAAAGGAGGTGTCAAGGTACTTCATGTGCATACGCACAACAACACAATTGTATTGATATTCAGATGATTACAGAGAGAGGTTACATATAGGGAGAGAAACAAGGCGGTAGCTACTGATCCTAGCTACAAGGAAGGAGAGAAGTGTGAGTGTGTGACCATAGACACGGAGATGATCATAGGAAGGAGGGGTGTCGTAGAGGAGTTCATACAGAGTTAAGAGATTAATCGGTTTAGAGGGTCTAATGTTGAGGAGGAGGGTGGCGGTGTGAAGAGCTTCGGCCCAAAAATGTGATGGCATAGATGCTTGTATTAGTAAGGTGCGGATTACATCATTGGTCGTACGAATTTCTCGTTCAGCTCTGCCATTTTGTGATGAGGTGTATGAACAAGAAAAACGAAGTTTGGTGCCGTGAGGTGTTAAAAAAATTCTGTTTAGGAGATTGTCAAATTCTTTACCATTGTCACATTTTATGGTGGCGATGACACGGTTAAAGTGTGTGCGGATGAATGCATGAAAGTTAGTGATAGTGTGTTGAGCATCAGATTTAAAACAGAGAGGAAAAGTCCACATGAAATGTGTAAAATCATCAATAATGAGCAAATAATATTTCATATCATAGTTACTAGAAAGAGGAGCAGTCCAAAGATCACAATGGAGTAGCTCAAATGCAGCGGAAGAATGTGTAGTAGATGGTTTAAAAGGAAGCGTAACATGTTTACCTAGTTGACAGGCTTGGCATAAATTATCTAGATTATTACAAGGGAATTTTTTATTGAAGCTAGAAGAAACGCCAGGGTGGCCGAGGCGTTGATGCCACAAGTCCTTCGAAGGAGTGATGGCCGAGAGAGCATAACTTGGTGCAGATGATGGTGGATAGATGGGGTACAAGTCGCCTTGGCTGTCACATCTAACGAGAACCGCCCTGGTCTGAAGATCCTTGATGGAGACGCAGAAAAGATCAAATTCCATAGAAATAGAATTGCCAGTAGTGAATCGGCGGACAGATAATAGATCATGAATAATTTGTGGAGCAACGAGCACATTGTTGAGATACAGTGGTCTAGAGGAAAGGGGTAAAGAGGATTGGCCAACATGAGTAATAGGAATAGAATTGCCATTGCCAACAATAACCGGAGGAAAGGAAAAGAACTGGAGGGAGTGGAGGTGTGCAATGTATCTTGGTTGGCCGTGAAGTGGGAGGAGGCGCCGGAGTCTGCAATCCATCCACCTTGATTATGCAGTGACATCTCATGGAGGGCGTTGATCAGGGCCTGCTGCTGAAAGCTTGTGTCCGGCGGAGCAGGGACGGTCGCAGTCGGAGGGGCCCCGAAGTGGGCGGGCAGGATGTATGATGGAGGCGGCGGCGGAGGCTGCCCGTATCTAGGGGCGTTGGCGACGGATGGAGGCACGTAGTAGTAGGGCGTGCCGCCGAACTAAGCAGGGGCGAAGGCAGTGTGGGCTTGTGGCAGAGGCACTGGTCGAGGTCCAAGGACGCCACGCATCGGCATCTGCCAGGCCTGGACCATGCCAGTCCAGGTGGGTCGTTGCTGCGTTTGTTGCGGCGGCACCTGCGAGGTGGACCCGCTGTTGTAGCCGCCATGGTTGGAGAAGCGCTTGCGTTTCTGGTTCCCTTTGTTGGGGGAGGGGGAACCAGGCGAGCCGAACGATCCTTGGCCGCTGTGGGTGGGGGTGGGAGCAGGCGACCGTGGCCGGTAGGAGAGGAGCGCCGTGGCGGTGGCCGTTCCGGTGGGCACGTTCCCGGACATCTTCTCGTCCATCGACAGTTTGTCGACGGCGGCGGCGAACGTGAGCGTCTCGGCCTCCTGCTGAATGAGTTTGCCCACGGTCTCGTGGCGCTGATGCAGACCAGAGACAAGCTGAATTAGAAGGGCATGAGTGGAGAGGGGGTACCCAAGGTCACAGAGCTCATCCGAGATCGCCTTGAGCTCGGTGATGTAGACGCTCAGAGGACGATCGAGCTGCTTGGTGAGGTGGAACGCCTTGGCGAGGATCATGGCCCGTGTCATCCCATTGTTGCGGAAGATGGATTCCACAGCCAGCCAGATCGAGCGCGCCGACGTGGAGGCGGCATGGATCGTGGCTTGCAAATAGACGGAGAGAACGTCGAGGAGCCACGACTGGACGATTGCGTCGACGGCGATCCACTCGGGATCACCTGGGCGTGTGACGTCCGTGTGCACGTGATCTAGCACTTGATAGATGGCGAGCTTCTACTCGAGCCGAGAGCGCCAGAGGGAGTAGGAGCCACGATGCAGATCGAGCTCCGGGATTTATCCCTTGAAAGAGAAGCCAGAGAGGGTGAAGGAGTTGTGGCGCGGGGGAAGGGCACCATGGGAGAAAGTCTCAGAGGTGGTGGAGGAGGAGGTGGCAGAGTTGGTGCTCGCGCTAGTGGCGGCGGTGGTGCCAATCATGATGGGATCGAAAAGTCCGATACCATGAAAGGAGGTGTCAAGGTACTTCGTGTGCATATGCACAACAACACAATTGTATTGATATTCAGATGATTACAGAGAGAGGTTACATATAGGGAGAAAAACAAGACGGTAGCTACTGATCCTAGCTACAAGGAAGGAAGGAGAGAAGTAGCGTCCGATCCATGCGGTGCATGGATAGAGACTACGACTAGGTTCTGATAAGTACAGGACTAAGTCTAGTCTAACAGTAACCTCAGCCAGCTTAGTTTCTTGAAGCACAACCTTATTGCATCCATGATTGGAGACAAACCGACCAATAGATTGTCCCCTTGCATGGTTATTCAGGCCTCTTGGGTTCCAGTTAAGCAGGCTTATATCCATTGCAAGCAGAGACAGCAGACTTCAGACCATAGCAGAGCAACAGGAAATAACAACCAAGGTTGAGACGAAACACAATAGGAAGCTGCACATCGAACTGACTGAAACTAAAGGCAAGCGCACAGTATAGCAGCTTCTCTGCAACCTTACAGCCCACTCGAACATCGACACACTGGGACTGCAACATTGGCCACAGCAGAGCAGCTTCTCTGCAATGTAACCAGCTCACACGAACATTGACACACTGACTGAAAACATGGCTGACACCGGGAACACATCCGCTAACTGAAACTAGGGAAAGAACTAACATAAGGAACATAAATCTCAAACACCCTGGGACGAGGCACCTAGAGGCAGCAACTGCCGTATTCAGAGCAGGAGCTATTGACTAGCCTAAGATCGATGTAGAGGAAACACTAGGCTACCACAGCGCGATAAAAGATGGGTTTGCCGACGATCATGTCGTGTCATTGTCGTTCACGGCGTGTCGCAGGTGAGGTGTAATAATAGGAAAAATGATTAACGAAAACTGAAGCCACAAAACCCATCATGTATACACACCATATATCAGTCTTGCCATGTTAACACTCAACTTCACATACGTACATTCGTTGTGGCAGTGGCACCCTTTGGAACCCTACAAAACCAAAACCACACCGGCCGACCGGCGGCACACGGCACACGCACGTACGTAGAACGAGCCCACGTCAACACCGTGCTGCCAGGTCGCTCACCAGCTCCGCCACCAGCGCGTCCATCAGCAGCTCCCCCACCGCCACGCTAACCTCCCGCTCCTCCTCGCCGACGCACATCCACCGCCGCTCCCGGTCCATGTCCGCCAGCGCCGCCGGCCCGGCGAACAGCACGTCCTCCACGCCCCACCGCGTGCCGGCGCCCAGCAACCATTCCTTGGCCGCACGCACCAGCGCCCACTCGTCGTGGTCGCTCGATGGCCTCACCGTGCCGACCACCTGCCCCACCTTTAGTTCCCGGAGCCGGCCGAGCCCCTCCGCGAGGAAGTCGAGCAGCAGCCGTTCCGCGGCAGCATCCGAAGTGGCAACCGTGCCGTCGTCGTCCTTGAGGAGCCCCTCGAGGAGGCGGTAATGGAGGTGCTCGTCAGGCTCGCGCTCTCCATCATCAGCGCTCCGATGTTGGTCATCGGATGAAAGTGTCGTCGACGTCGTCGCTGAAGCGCTGTCGTGGTCGGTAGATGACAGTGTCGTCGACGTCGTTTCTGACGACCTGGCGTGGTCAGGATCGCCCTCTTCATCATCGGCGCCCCGGTGGTGCTGCTCATCGGTCGACAGTGTCGTCGTCGACGTCGTAGCTGACGATCTGTCGTGGTCGGTGCTGGCGCTGCTGGAGTCGCTCTGGGCCTGCGTGTCACCCGACACCGACGACGGCCTGGAGTCGTCGGACGCGATGAATCGTGGCTCGAGATCGACGGGGTCAACTGCTGCCTGCGCCAGGCCGTCCAGCCGTCGGATCTTGTGCAGCGGCAGCGGCAGCGGCTCGTGCGCCGAGCTCGACGACGTCCCTGCAGTTGCATCGACGAGGTTAAAATTCAACGGGCTGTGCATTGTTAAACTACAGATGGATTAAATTATGCTACAGACTGATCGGTACTAAAAAACTTGTCGATTTTGTTTACTGCACACGATGCCTATGGAAGAAGTACCGTGTGATCTGATCGATGGACACGACGGGACAATCGTCGCGATCAGATGCGACAGGTCAATCAGGATCTAGATTCCGCTGCTTCTAGCATGGCAATGCGTGATGGATGGATCGAGGACACTCGATGAATGCACGGAGGCGAAGGTCAATCGGGAGGTCCAAGGACAACCACCGTTCGGAAAGCTCTGTCCGCAATGCGTCTGTCTGCCCGTGGTCCACCGGCACACTCAACGGTTTCGATGGGGGCCTGGAAAAATTGGTGCGGTTTTAATGGCCGTAGCGTCGTGTCCGAGCAGGAGACGTGAAGAGCGCCGTGGGCCTCCCGGCGTGGCACGCTTGCCAAGATTATTCGGCTACCTATTTCGATTTCTACTATATTTGATCCTTTGGAAGAAAGAACTTCTACCACTATTTGTGGAACAGTTTTACTAGTACTCCCTCTTTTTCAAAACAAGATGTCTATAGCTTTTAGTTAAAATAACAAAGTTAACCAATCATATGCTCCCTTCATTTTAATTCACCCTGCGTTTTGGCTTGAGTCAAGTCAAATTTTATGACGTTTGACAAAATGTATAGGAAAAATATCAATATCTGTAAAGCCAAATCATACTAAAGCCAAAATGCAGTGTAATTGTGAACGAAGGGAGTAGGAAAAAGGTAGTATCAATATTTATAGTCAACAAAATATTGTTATAAGCTTCGTATACTTTCATAATGTGTGTGTTTGGTGTTGTACGGTGCATATTACTTTCATACGGTTTATTAGGATATTGCACACTTTGAATAAAAAATTAACCATTAATTTGGCAAAAAAAAAAGATACTACCTCCATACCGGATTAATAGGCAATTACGCATTTCGAAAAACAAGTTTAACTATAAATTTGATCAATAAATATGAGATATATGCCACAAAAATTATACCGTTGGATTCGTATTCAAAAAATGTTTTCAATAATATAATTTTTGTGATATATATCTTATATTTTATTGACCAAATTAGTAGTCAAATTTATTTCTCGAAGTGCGTAATTGCCCATTAATCCGGTATGGAGGTAGTATATGATTATACCATTGGGTTTATATTCAAAAGAAGCTTTTAATTATATAACTTTTGTGATATATATCTTATATTTTGATTACCAAATTAGTAGTTATTTAAAAAAATACGTAATAGCCTAATTAACCGGTATGGAGGGAGTAACTGATATTGTCAGCATCGTGTTGAAATACACTTTGTAATGATAGCAATTTTATATCAAATATTTCTTATATAAATAGATTAATTATCGGTCATAAATAAAACACGAAAAACAACCGTGCCTTATTCATTGAAATGGAGGGAGTATATGTTTATGTTTTTTTTGTATCTTTAATCAAAGTTGAAAAGTTTGGCTTTGACCAAAAATATGGAAAACTCTCTCCATTCGGAGTAAATGTTCTTCTAGCTTGTCATTAGTCAAACTTCTTTGAATTTGACAGGGAAAATGTACCACGCAAAATTAATATTACTCGATTTGTCTTAAAATGTAATTTCATAATCTACTAATTCGAAATCATACACGCTATTTTTTGGCTAGTTAATTTCCACTTGGATTTGATAGTTCAGGCTAATCTTTCTCAGAAATAAGAAGTTGCAAACTTTTTTCCAGCGTGTTATGAAAAAAATGGAAACTTGGTCATGTATGCAATCTCGGAGCCGAATGCTTACGTTCGAGATCGTGCTGGCGCTGCAGGAAGGAAGGCGAGCAGGTGCCGGCGTCGCTGCGTTCGTCTCCGTCGTCCTCGTCGTGGAAGGGGAAATCCATGACGGATACCGGGCTGAGCTGCTGCTTGTCAACCATGGACTCCAGGCTGCCGCTGCCCACGGGGTCGCCGTCCTCCAGCGCCTGCAGTGCATCATACACCATCGATCGATTAGCCACCTCATTGTTGTCAAATTAAAGAGTGAAAACGCTGTAAAAAAAACAATACCAGGTGGCCGCGCGCGCTCTACTACAAAACCCGTTGTCGGCAGAAGGTGCCGATCGGTAATAATGCCATAAAAAGAAAGAGTACGGAGGCCATTTCGGATGGTTCGATACGATCCTCTCCTGGATCTGCATCTCTGAAGACGACCACGACGAAAGACAATTGCTCGCATGCGTGGAGACGGATCCAAGAAGGGAAATGACCAGACCACAGCACGTACTGTTGGCATTTTCCTTTTGGTCGCTGCTAACCGCGCGCTAGCTACGTGATCTATCGATCGATGGATCGATCAGGTCATGGTGCCATTAATGGCGGTGGTGGTCACCGGCGGACGTAGTGCCGGCATCGCGTGCGTTGCATCGGACGGCTGTGCCACGCAGAACGTGGCCTGCCGTTTTCGGGGCAGCTGGCTGGCTACCTACCTGGTGCGCTCGATCGTGCCTCAACAGGATGGTCGCTGCAACGGAAAAGTACGCTTCGTCGACTGCCGTAGTTATGTGTTCCACGAGGTCACCTTGATGACGGGCTTTGCTTCGTTCAGCAGGAAAATTAATCACCAGGAGCGCCTAGGCAGGGCACACTAGTTAAATTCGTGACCCCATTTGAGGTTCACTTGAACCTATGCCACCGTTAGACTCTCTTTACTCGACTCCCAGACGTGCCTGTAGGGCACTGATCAATAAAGCTAGACGTACGGACCGTTTTGGTTACGGGAGTTTTACGGATAAACGTGGGTGGAATCGGTTGGATGATTTGCTCCCACCTTCCATGATTTCCAGGCTGCAGAACCCTGCCTTCCCTCCACGTCAGCGCGTAAGTTCAATTCCGTAGGAAATCCTTCGTATGTGTAGCGTTACTCGGCACTGATCACCCGGAATAGTGACTCTCGTTACTCCTAAATTTAATAACCTTCTGGCGGTGGCGTCTAGTGCTGGACTAACTAAAGAGCTGCTCGGCTCGTTAAGCTTATCAGGAATAACGAGCTAAACTCATCATTTGTCTTTGTTCGTTATGTGTTTGCGGGCACTAGCTCATAAGTTGCTCGCTAAAATTGTTATAGAGATATATTTGCTAACAATTTAAAGTAATCCATATATGCATCATCGTTGCTGTGGCCAAGGAGTCATCAGGATCTGGCTAAGCAAAACTAGCATCAGAATTTGGAGCAAAGCAAGCTATGCATATATAGGCAGCACAACGTGCTACACGTTGGGTGACTGGATGTGCTACATGTTAGGTTGTGCACTTGTGCCTTTGGGTTTTGGTCATTTCAAGTTTGTCAGAAGATGGGATCCTCACCTCACAAAAAACAGTTATATAAGCTAATGAGCTGCTCGTGAGGCCCGCCGCTCGCTTGTTTACGGCGTTAACAATAACGAGCTTAAATCACGATTTGCTATGTTTGTTACTGTAATAAGCCGAATTAAGCGAGTAGAGCAAATACACGCTCATTATGCTTGCCGAGTGCCTAGGGGTGTCTTGACTGACAGCACCGAGCCATGGAGAAAAGCCATTCCCATTTCTGAGGTACTCGTCGCAAAGCCACTTTCCTTTAAAAATACCGATGTGCACGCACAGGTCCACCTGTCAGCGAGTTCCAAGCAGTTAACGCCGGCAGACGCTCGCCGTCTGTTGGTCCGTGGTCGATCATCACGCGCGCACGGGCGGGTACAATCTTACTAGACTAATCATCTCCATCACATCAAATCAAATCAAATTCAAAAAAGAGCATATTTTGGGTTCACCGACAGAAAGATGCCATCCAGTCTCATCAATCTGCATAGCTACTTCAAGGTTTACCATGGTACTACTACCATTTGGGTTTTCTTTTGGCTACCAAGGCATTAAAATTTGAGAGAAAATTTGTTCGCAAATGCTAGAAAAAAAAATGTAAGCGTGGAGCACAAAAGGAAGAAAAAAAGAAAGATTTTGCAGATTTGCCAGTGGCAGAGATGTGTTTTTTAAAGGAGATAGTGACGGAGATGTGCGGATTGTGCTCTTCCTACTGTTCTGATTTTGAAATGCAATGCGAATAGAAAATTTTGGCCCGTCGCACCATGTAGTATGTGCATGGCGCGTACGGGCACAGCGATCGATCACCAAACTCTACTGTATTTATCGCCGCGCCAACCAACAAATAAATCGCGCGCAATGATTGAGCAGGCATTTACTAACGCGCGATGCAAGGGGCAACAGGCAACTGGTCAAACATGCAGAGTGATTGAGAAGTGCTCACCGTGTGCCCGTCTCCGGCGGCGACGCCGTCGCTCGCGTCGTCGTTGGCACTCCCCGTGCAGGCCGAGGACGTCGACGGCGACGGCTTTTCGGACTCATCCGAGGCGCCGGACTGCAGCTCCTCCGGTTGAACGAGAGGGTCGGCGACCTCTGCAACTGATTCCGAGCATTGGGACGCGGAGCAGCTGCTGACGACGGGCGACGGGAGGCCGAGCGAGTCCCGCTCGTCGCCGACGCTCCAACCGTACTCGTCGTCGTCCCCGCGGTGGCGTCTCCAGAAGACGAGCCGCCGCGAGAGGCTCCTGGTGAGGCGCGAGACGGTGGCCAGCGACCCGGGGCTCCTGGGGAAGAGGATGGAGGACAGCGTCCGCGACGGGCTCCGGCGGAGGTCGGACTCGATCAGCAGCTGCACGGGCGCCTCCTTCGCCTGCAGTGCTTTGCCGTCGTCGACATGCCGGGGGAGGCGGCGCGGGTAGGAGCGGAAGCCGTCGCTGCAGCTGGACTCGCACTTGAGCTCCAGCAGGTCCCGCAGCGTCATCAGCGGCGCCGCCGACCCCATTGCTCAGGTCGCCAGGCAGCAGGAGCTAGCGTGCTGGAATGAACTCAGTGCCGGCGGCGAGTGGCGCGCGTCCGTGGGAAATGCATGTGGGGGTCGTGGTCGTGCCACTGAGCTAGGTTTTATGCCTGGGCTGGAGTGATGCGGAGGTGGGCGGCGCGCGGGAGGGAGGTGGCGGCTGCCGGCGGCCGCTGGGGCAGGTGGACGGCTGGCGGGGGTGGGGAGGTCAGCTTAAGTAGTGCAGTGGAAGTGGATGCACGCAGCGGGCATTTCAGCTGTTTCGCCAGGATGGATCTTTCTCCTCCGCTCTGCTGTACGTACGTGGTCACCTACTCGCTCGCTCGCTCGCCGGTTAGTGAGTCATCATCAGTCACGCTCGGCGATTACTGTAGACAGTGAGCAGCACAGCCACTGATCAACGAGTGTTCCGTGGCCAAGTACCGGATTATTACTTCCAAAGGGTAGCTACAGTGTCAACAACACATGCTTGATTTCCATGATTTCCTGAATAGTACTGGTATATCAAATAATGTGCACGGTGTCGGTGCGGTGTGTGTGGTGCGATTTCGTGACCAGTACTAGCAGGCAGCCGATCGGGCGTGTGTAAGAACATAATTTGTGAGAAGAATGTGTGGTAGTAGTTGCAACATACTTTGTCTTAAGATTATGGAGTAGTGTAGTGGGTTGCATACTGTATAGATGATCTGAAAACAATAGTAATACTGTAGAGATTAGTCAAGCAAAACTTTTGTCCCCTTCGACGAGTACTGCTGTTTGGTTGCGGGTCAGTTGCAAAAATAGAAAATTCTGTTGAAACTCAAAAGGCAAGAATACTAGACAAAGTAAACTACTACAATGTTGCAACTGTAGTAGCTCGAGCTTCTTTCTAGTGTTTCAAGTAGTGCTACTCCTACTTCTCATGGTACACGACAAGTTAATGGTCCTTCTCTTCTTGATTTCTAGGGTATTGATTTGGTATGTTGTCAACAAACCTCAATATCTACTTGCTTGCCCACCAGCTACAAGTCACGGCCGTCTATTTAATCGGTATTGCAATAGCTCTGTGGTTAGGTATGGCGTACTTTTCTTACAGAAACAACTATTCATTTATAGCTAAAACTTATGTTTCATTTCGAGGAAGCAAATATTGTTCCAAAAAAAGCAGAATTGTTCTTTCTATATTTTGTTCCAACCCGAAAAATAAAAAGAGCAAAAATTGGAATTGATCTAAAATGGTAACTTGTTCTTTACTAGATCGACTCGAAGACACTTCGATAAATTTTGTTCTCCATCTTCCATGGAAGAATATCAATCCTATATGATCTCGTCGTTAGGATATTCTTCGATACTACTAACAAAGGTCCAAAAGTGTATCTACCAGTTGGTTATTTGTACACACAATGTGGTCTAATATTCCTAAATTTTTGGATGTTACAATTTTGAAATTGTTTTCTTGGTAGGTGCTTTGCAAAAAAAATATTATAGACACTTAGAAAATAAATAAAGGATTTTTTGTGCAAAGATAATTTAAAACCCTAACATCAACATTCCCTTCCACCCCAATATGCACTCATATGCGTAATATTGGGTCATTTGAACAAACTATGCCATGATTTTAGTCATGACCTAGCTCATTTGGCTTGTAAGCCCTAAAACTTGGTACCTGGTAGGTCATTTGAACAAACTATGCCATGAATATTTGAGAAACTCAAGTTTGTTATTTTTCCTAGCAACTAGTTCACATAAGATGACACGGTGCGAAGGTTTGAATTTTTTTAATTTTTTAAATTATTTGTGTCTGATTTGAATTGTGGCCAAAATGGTGGGCATGAACTTTGTAACCTAGGGGCTGAATCTTGCAGAACTTTTTATGTATCTATGATGAAACAAAAGGTTGGTAACCTAAAAATATTTTTTTGAAAAAAATCGTGAGCAAACTATCAAGCAACCGTAGTTCAAAATGGCTCCCCTTCCACCTGAATCGACCACTATTTTTCCTTTTCGTGAGAGGTACCTAGAAATATTTTGAAAGGCAACCAGTTGATTATTTGTACACACAATGTGTTCTAGTATTCTTTAAATTTTGGATGGTCCAATTTTGAAATTGTTTTTTAGTAGGTGCTTCAGGAAAAAAACCATTGTTGATACTTAGAAAATAAAAATAGATTTCTTGTGCAAAGAAAATTCAAAACCCAAACCTAAACATTCATTGTCATCCCAAGATGCACACGTATGCATAATATGGGGTTATTTGAACGAACGATGCCATGACTTTAGTCATGACATAGCTCATTTGGTTCGAAAGCCATTAAATTTCATAAATGGAGGCCATTTCTAAGAAGGTTGTTCCAGAATATTTGGGATACTCAAGTTCAACATTCCCTTCCACCCCAATATGCACTCATATGCGTAATATTGGGTCATTTGAACAAACTATGCCATGATTTTAGTCATGACCTAGCTCATTTGGCTTGTAAGCCCTAAAACTTGGTACTTGGTAGGTCATTTGAACAAACTATGCCATGAATATTTGAGAAACTCAAGTTTTTTCCTAGCACATAAGATGACACGGTGCGAAGGTTTGAATTTTTTTAATTTTTTAATTTACTTGTGTCTGATTTGAATTGTGGCCAAAATGGTGGGCATGAACTTTGTAACCTAGGGGCTGAATCTTGCAGAACTTTTTATGTATCTATGATGAAACAAAAGGTTGGTAACCTAAAAATATTTTTTTGAAAAAAATCGTGAGGAAACTATCAAGCAACCGTAGTTCAAAATGGCTCCCCTTCCACCTGAATCGACCACTATTTTTCCTTTTCGTGAGAGGTACCTAGAAATATTTTGAAAGGCAACCAGTTGATTATTTGTACAACAATGTGTTCTAGTATTCTTTAAATTTTGGATGGTCCAATTTTGAAAAAAAAATTAGTAGGTGCTTCAGGAAAAAACCATTGTTGATACTTAGAAAATAAAAATAGATTTCTTGTGCAAAGACAATTCAAAACCCAAACTTAAACATTCATTGTCATCCCAAGATGCACACGTACGCATAATATGGGGTTATTTGAACGAACGATGCCATGATTTTAGTCATGACATAGCTCATTTGGTTCGAAAGCCATTAAATTTCGTAAATGGAGGCCATTTCTAAGAAGGTTGTTCCAGAATATTTGGGATACTCAAGTTTGTTATTTTTCCTAGCAACTAGGTCACATATGATGACATAATGCAAATGTTTTATTTTTTTGATTTTTTGAATTACTTGTGCCTGATTAAATAAAATGTTACCAAAATGGTGGGCACTAACTTTTGACCTAGGGGCTGAATCTTGCTGAAATTTTATGTATCTATGATGAAATAAATATTTGGGAAACCAAAAATAATTTTTTGAATAAATCATGAGCAAACTATCAGCACCACCTGTAGATTAAAATTCCCCCTTCCAACTTAATCGATCACTATTTGCCCTTTTGGTGAGAGGTACCTAGACATACTTTAAGATGCAACCAGTTGGATATTTGTACACACAATGTGTTCCAGTATTCTTGAAAATTTGGATGGTCAAATTTTGGAATTGTTTTTTTGGTAGGTGCTTCACAAAAAACTCATTACGAACATTTAAAAAATAAATAATGGATTTCTGTGACAAGACAATTCAAAACCCCAACATCAACATTCCTTGGCACCCCAAGATACACACATACACGTAATATAGGGTCATTTGAACAAACTATGTCATGATTTTGGTAGCGGGAGTCTCTCGGTATATCATGTTATGTTAGGACATATGCATAAGATTCTTTTCTATAAAACAAAACCTTTGTATTGTTTCGTTCTAGCTATGCCAGCGGCCGAGCTGTGCCGATGGTAGCCCTCGGCATAGCACCATCTATATTTACGGTCTAGCTACACCGACGGTGGCCACCGGCTTAGATCTCACTATGCCGACGGCCAAGCTATGCTGACGGTTTTTAATCGGCCGTAGCCATCTAGAGCCTGCGCCGGTGGTCTCAACAAATGGCCCTCGGCATAGCTATTGGCCATCGGCATCTCACCGTTTTCCTGTAGTGATCGGGGTACGTAGTACGGAATATGGTTTATGTATGTGCATCACAATAATGAATTTGTTGTTTGGTCATCACAAAAGTCCTCATCCACGGATTAAATTTCTCAATCAATTTCCCAAGTACCATATAAATGTACCCGCAAAAAAAGTACTATATAAATGTGGCCTTAATATGCTGACAACAACGAGCACATACTAGACCATAACCCTATAGGCTATAGCTAGGCAGCCATACCACTTCATGAGTAGTACGTTGGTTCGGACAATCATGCGGGATCGGGCTTTTCTCGCGTTGTACGTGCTCTCCTCATCGAGCCATATATACGACCTTCGTTCCATTGCGTGCGTGTCAAAATAGTCAAGCGAGTACCACGCTGCAATTTACTGTGGAAATGAAGAGGGGGTCACATGTACGTGATCAATTGTTTTTGACAACTCATTCGCTTTATTCGTGTATATGTGCAGCCGTAATACGTAGGTGGTATAGTTTATTTTCTTGGGCGTACATACGTACGTCGTATATATAGTTACTGAACTTTATGTTTGTGCTCGGGCACTTGCTAAACCACGCCATTTTGTCCCCCCTCCCCCTCCGCGATTAAAATCTACCGGACCAAAAGGTGGTAAAGTGTACTGCAGCCTAGCGTTGACGAACCTGTGAAGCTTCGGCGCTGTTTCCCGGACGGGTCTCGATTCGTCGCCGTGAGATTCGTTTTGTCACCAGGTAAAATATGCGTACGGAGGCACACGCGTAGGGGATTACACACAGGTAGTCTCCGTTCTCGGATTTTGTTAATTTGAGTAGCTGTAGCGCTCTGGGAGCAGGAGACCAGGAGTGTCAAGTTCTGACTCCAGCTAGCTCTGTCATAAAACAAACGTCAGATAAACCTTGATATGGGAAGCTCTGGAAGACTGACACCGAATAAATTTCGTGTGTCTCTAGAGACTAGTAAATTGCAAGTTGCCAGCGTGTCGATGCCTACAAAATGCAAGAAAAGAGGACGGCAGAGGCATTGAGGCAAGGATGCGACTACACAGTGGTCAGCCACTTTTTAGTCTAAAAAGTGGTCAGTTCGGACAGTCTATTTTAGGAAAGATTTCAAAATTCCAAAAAAAAAACCCAACGTTTCCATCTTGTATCCAAAAGCTACAAAGCCACCGGCGACTCCAGGCTCACGCGCTCGCCCACACCGCATGCTGTCCAGATCCATGGACCGGTAGAAAAGTTACTTCCTACCACCACTGCTCGTCTGTATTGTTCGTTGTTTTCTAGTGTGAATGTGGGATTAAGCTGCAACCGTTTTGCTCATTGTGGTCTAGAGTAATCACCTAAGCAGAAGTTTATTTGAGGATATAAATGAAGCTGCATATGCTTTACCAATTGCTTACATCCCACAAAATGGCGTGACTAGTAAAACATTGACTTACTACAAATAAAAATCAAGAGAATGGATTTTGTACACGCAGGTATGGGTATGGAAGCTATCCTGTCCACATGTTCCTCTTCGAGATTCGTGCAATATGTTCCACTCTCAGCGCCTCTTTCACATTATGTCCCATCGTTAGGTAGTAATGGTCAAACCCATCATGTACCTTTGACCTGGGGCCCCAAGAATCTCGCGTTGTGTATAGGTATAGCCTTTTGTGTCAATTCGCTACGTCATTGTCCTTGTCCGGCCGCGGGTAGGGTCCATGACATGCTAATCTCAGCTCGAGCTTCGCTCGAGAGAAGGCTGCGGCCTTGACTTGGAATGGTGAGCTGCGGAGTGCGGAACCACGAAGAGGAGGACGCAGTTGTCTCGGTCACGCCGGACAGCAGGGGGGCGCCCCTGCAGAACGCCTCCACGGCGGAGATGAGCTTCCCGGGGAGGAGGCCGACCTGGTCAGCGGCATGCGCGCACGGGGAAGGGGATGCGACGGCGACGCAGCACCACGGGACCGCGGCGAGGAGCTCGGGATGAGCCACTGGGCGAGCCAGAGCGCGCACCACGTGTCCGGGTCAGCGACAAGTCCCCGTTGTCGCGCAGCTTGCCGCGGCCAGCGAACGCCCGACAGGCGGCGCAGCGCGCAGGCCAGCATGTCCGCGTGCACGTCCTCTATCGTTCTGCCGCGGGCGGAGTCGACGACCAGCCAGCTCAGCTGTGGAACAACGGCGGCGAACTTCTTGCAGTCCACGGCCTAGACGGCGGCGAGCTGTGGAACAACGGCGAGGAGCACGTGTTCGTCTCGACCACGCGGGAAAGCCGGCACATCCACCGCAACCGCAAATATGAGCTTCTCAGGGAGGAGGCCGACCTGGTCGGCGGCGTGTGCGCAAGGGAAAGGGACGCGTCGGCGAAGACGCGGCGAGGAACTCGGGTTGGGCCGAGGCAGAGCGCGCGCACCACGTGCGCTGGTCCGCGGCGAGCGCATGGAGCCCCGCTGTCGCCTGTCGGGCAGCTTGTCGCGGCCAGCGAACGCCCGACAGTCGCCGCAGCGTGCAGGCCAGCACGTCCTCTATCCTCGCCCTTCTGCCATATCACACTACTCCCATAGGCCAATCTCAAATCCAAGCGCTGAATCTTCTCTTCAAACTCCTCGCGCAGAGACGATGTATTGATGCTAGTTTCAGCTAAAAAAATTATGTTGGTTAACTTGTGCACAATGGTGGCTTCCTTCCGGAAGGCTGCCGCCTACACACGCCACCGCCGGTCGACCATGACGAATTGACGATGGCCAGTTCAGCAGCCACCCCTGCGCGTCCACCCGCTACCAGAAATGCCACGGGGGACAGAGAACATGGCACTTTGACATTAGATGACTGACGACGCGCTCGTCCATACCCTGCCGTAGGGCGAGCTCGAGCTCGACAGCTCAGGCGCGTGTGCCTGCCTCCATCGAAGAACTCGCACCGCTCCAGCCGCGCCGTGCCCTCCCGGCCCACCGCGTTAGCCGCCATCCTCGCCACATGCCTCCTCTGCATGCCAGTGAGCACGCATCCCTCGGGCTTATCCTGTAGCTCCCGCGAACTCGGCAGGCCGCCGGGCTTGCGCTGCAACTCCCACGAACTCAGGACGAGGAGACGACGGACGCGGCTAGACCGGAGCGGCGACGAGCGCGACCGGGGTGTGGAGACACGGGCGCGGACAGGGTAGGCGACGAGCGCGACCGGGGCGGGGAGGCACGGGCATGGCCATGGAGGTGACGTGTGCGACCGGGGCAGGGAGTCACGGGAGCTGCTGGGCGGCGATGGGCACAGCCGGGGCGGGGAGGCATGGCCTCCGAGCTGCACAGTGTCAAGGCCGAAGACTGGAGCTGCCGCTCCCAGGTCGGAGCTTGCCATAGACACCGCAGAAAAGCTCGGGAGAACGAAGAGGAAGACATGGGAGACTATGCTTCGTCTGGTTGAAGAGAAAGATAGGTAGACGTACACCAGAGAGAGAGAGCTCGCCGACAAGTAGCTACACAGAAACATGACGGGCACGTCTTGTCTGCTACCTTTTCAGAGATTCTCTTTCCAAAATTCAGATTTAGGCAAATGCAAAAATTTAACCCATATGTGCTACTTATCCGAATCACGAAGTAATGGGTGGTTGAGATAGCTCGTGTACCCATGTGTGCGTGTACAAACTCATTTCCGTAAAAATCAACTTCCCGATAAATAAACATACATCTGGAGTAACATAGAATTATATCAAAAAATGTGCTACTTCTAGCTCAAAATATAAAGTTATTTCGATACATGTAAACTACTTTTGTCTTAGTTATAGTTATTTTTGGCTCAAAATATAAAGTTACTTTTATGCAAATATAAGATACTGTATGTCTAAAAATGTAGAGTTACTTCTGGCTCAAATTTAAAGTTACTTTGGGAGAAGTATAAGCTACTATAGGTCTCAAAATAAAGAGTTACTTCTCGCTCAGATATAAAGATACTTCGGTACCAGTAAAAGTATATGACCAGAGTTACTTCGCTATAAACATAGTTATTTCGGTACAAGTAAAAGCTACTATATGACTCAAAATATAAAGTTACATCACTATAAAACATAGAGTTACTTCGGTACAAGTAAAAGCAACTATATAGCTCAAAATATAAAATTACTTCGCAATAAAATTAAAAGCTACAATATGACTGGAAATATAGTGTTACTATTTCGATATAAAACATAGAGTTACTTCGGTACAAGTAAAAGCTACTTAATTATGGTTGAGAGCACGTCTCAAGTCTAGGTGAAACACCAACTTGTAAGTGCACACACGGCTAGGAACAAGAACCAGCAGCGACACGGGCACTCAGGCAGCATCGACAGTCTTTGCTACCAGTTAGCAACGCGCTTGGTTAAACACGACGGGTTACTTAAGTACCGAGAGACCAAAAAAGATCTACGCTGTGGGTGGAGCAGCCTGGCAGGTAGCAGCTGGATGAAGGAAAGCTCGTACCCAGATGATTCATGGCTAAGTGATGCACGCCCTGCTGGCGAGGAGCCATGTTGGTTGTGCCTATACTACTCCACTACTGCTAATTCAGGAGAAACTCAGTTTACTCTTGCTTCAATCTAGAAAAGATCAACAATGAGTTTGACAGAGAACAATATGTAGACTATTCTTAAAAGATCAAATAGGGCTGGCCCGTATATACTTTTATATGGCATCATTATCAAACAAGATATACTAAAAAGGTTATGCAAATAATCAGCAATATCATATAGAACTTACAATAGGTAAATGATGTGAAGACACCAGAAGCAGAATAACTTGTTTTTTGACTGATGACAGGCTTAATCCAGTTGCAAACAAGGGTATTCGGTCCGATAGCAGACTCAAGTTCATCATATTTGTGTTTCTATTCATGAGGTAAAGAACAACTTTGCAGCAGTAAGTACAAATAAAGTTTATGGCAACGCCGTGTGTAGCAGCAGGTACTGTGGGCAATGCAGACTAACATCCAGACCAAACTACACTTACTCTTAATGAGTAGCCTAGTTCAGAGACAACAAAATCAAAAAAAGTTGCAGCAGGTTTGGGGCAAAAAGTTTGACAGTGCAAGAAGTAACATCCAACCAACATGTAATTACTTTTACTCTGACATATGGATGTTAAACCAAGAACACAAAAGAAAATACTTCTAACTTGACAAAGAGTAACATCCCAAGAACACATAATTACGTCTAGTCTAATATATGGATTTACATCAAACTACACAAAAAATTACTACTAGCTTAACAAGGAGTATCATCCCATCAAACATAATAGCTGCTAGCTTGGCAAAGAGTAACATCCCATGAACATACAATTATTTCTAGCTTGGCAAAGACTAACTTCCCATTTACAGACAGTTACTTCTAGCTCAGTACATACACAAATGAACCACAATCCAGATTGTTCACAATGTTGAAACTAAAAATACTATAGCACTAATCCTCCTTATACCAATCTCTGATACAGATACACAAAAGAAACTGAAGTGAACAAGAAATCATACACTGAAATTCAGAACGAAAAAGTGACCATGAACTCGTCAAGTAGAAGAAAAACAACCTCTCATATGCACTGGAAAACCTTAGATAATCCTGCCACACAAAAGAATTGTTGGTGGGTGAGATAAATTAGAACAACACGACGGGGAAAACTAACCTAAATCGCAATTTATAGATCTGCAGTTGATAAGTGCTACGAAACAAGCAACAATTTTTGTATGAATCAGGCAACAAATTCTCTACGGACGAACCATAATTGGTTGGAAAATAAACTTGACATGCAGAGTTGATAGTTATATAGCTACAACGTTTGTGAGTCCGCGAGGAAGGATCTATGGCGGGGCCAGAGCACCTCAGCCTCACCTATATATCTCCGGCGAGTCCACGAGCAAGAATCTATGACGGGTCGACGGCAAATCGAGGACAAGCGACCACCAGCGGAACCCCTTCCGCGCCCACCAGCAGCAAAGACCCTCCATTCGCCTCCCGCGCGCGCGGACAGCAGCAGCCATGCCCTCCCATGAACCACGCCAGGCTGGTGGAGCCATACCCTCTTCTTGCCCGCGCCCGGCCGCCTGGGCCCTCCACCGCGCGCGGCAACCAGGACCCTCCACCCGATCTTGGCCCATACACCATCGGCCGCCGCCTTGGACCAGGCACGCACCGAACCCAGTTGCTCGGACGCGACGGATTCCAGTTTTAGGAGGCGACCGGAGATTGGGTGCGGAAAAGGGCGCTGTCGGCCGGAGTGGAGGCTAGCAGAGCTCGCCGGAGGCCGGTGATGGATTCAGGGCGGGGCGCGTCGACGACGGTGTATGGGTGCGGGGCAGGGCTCGCCGGCGGCTAGAGAATGGAGATGGATGTTGGACGGGTGCGGCGCTGGCCGGAAATGGATGCGAGGTGCGCCGCGGGTTGGTACTGGCCACTGGGTGGAGATTTCGATCGTGGCCGGATAAGTACCGGGGGAGTGCAGTCCGCCCGATCACCATCGCGTGGACGCGGAGGGTGAGCACGCCGTAGGCCAGATAGTGGTCAGCCAGTTAATAGATATTGGGTTGAGGCAATCCCTTTGAGAGTATTATGCTATCATTAAATAGGAATTAAAAAAGAGTTGACTATATACAACTTTTGGGTGCATCAGAAAATCATTGAAAGAATAATACGTGGTCGATCTTATACTAAATTTACAATTATAGTAGTAAACTATAAGCATTCATGCAACTAAATAGGTGTTTGGCTGAGAAATAAGAATGTATGGTAAGTGGTAAGTAGCTATATTTCTTGATTATAGAAGTGCTCTGTTACCACTAACTTGAGGAACTGAATATAAGTTAAACTACCCAGTAGGATCATAGAGGTCATTTTTCTTCTTATAAACACATCATAAACTCAATGCTTCTTTTCCCTTAGCATTGAGGCTCGGAGCTTTAGTTGGGTCATTGTATTGTTAGTCCAAGGTTCCATCGTGTTCTTTCTAGCGCGATCATTATTCATACTACCATGTTCTTTGTGTGACCAACAATTTCATGTTATCTCTTTCACGTGCAAGGCACATGAATCTCTAAGTTGGTGCCAATATAATGCTAGGTTCCAGCAAACCGTCGGTCGCTCCCCTCATTTCTCTACTCATCTAACAGTATCAGAAAGAAGTAAGCGCCAAATAGTTAAAGTTTTTTTGCTGCTTTGTTTGACATTATTCACGGGTTTTGACAACTGTTACGTAAATTTATTTGCAAGGAGTTTTCTGTCAGCTAGGTTTCGTCAATCAGAATATTGTGCTTTTCTGCTTTGCTCCTTACCACAAGAAATTAAGATTTTTTTCATGCCATGTAAATCCCCTTTTAAGATTGTGCATTGGGTCAAAATTCATCAGCGTTTTTGGATTGCTCTCATGTTGAAGAGCCCACTGCAGGTAAATTAATCGCATGTACTTTGTAGTTAATTAGCTCACAATTAGCAGTTCCGTACGGCTTCTAATTCAAATTTTTTATTTATGTGTCACTGCAGCTTAGATCTGAAAAATTCATGTGTGGCTATGCTCTACATACCTCCTGCACATGACCATCTCCTGCGCCTTAGGAAGTTTCTTGAAAAATAACCATATGGCTCTAATTGGCGTGTAACTATGGCTCGAAATTTGGGATGCATTCCCATATTTTATTTACTCCTGGATTGCATCCACTAATGATGCGACCAGTCAGTTTGGGTGATCATCCATGTATCTTTCTATTACTATTTTTTCCGAAATTCTTGCCTTTGCTCTGCACAAAAATATGTTGCTTATGTATAAGGGTGACAAAACTTATACCGAAAGGTCTGATTGCAATACATAGGTGGCCATACTTTACTATGTATTACATTTGTATGGTTAATAAAAATATTGATTGTCTATCCATGGATACAAATCTGGCCCAGACTACAAGTTCTTACCATTCTTTGTTTCTTGTGATATCCCACAAATAGATAAACTCAATTGAGAGCACATTATTCTCATATTTTCATATCGATTTTTTGATCGAAATTACCATTGAAATTAGGATATGCACATGGTTATTTTATTGCCATGTTTCCTGATGGTCTGATCCCTGCAACACCAGTAAGTGTCGGTAAACTGCCATTACTTGGCTCTATTTGCTTCAAGTAGAGAAGGCCTCTTATTTTAGCTAATTCCAGGTATATCACAAAATTATGCTATGGATAATTAAATCGTCTTAAGCTGTTAGGTAGGCCTTGAGAAGTATATATGTGTGAGTTTGACCATGATAGATAGTTTTTTTATGTTTTCGATTGAAAATACCAGAAGCTGAAGTGCTTCCAAAGGAGTAGTTTGTGCCTTCGTGGTATAGGTGTCAGATCATTCATTTTTGTAGATGGTTGTCCTGCAAAGATGTTCGATTATCTAGCCATGGATACAAATATTGCCCAAACTACATGTTGTTACCATTCTTTGTTTATTGTGATATTCCACAATCGATTAGCTCCATTGGCAACACAATATTCTCATATTTTGTATATTAATATTTGGACCGAACTTACCCTTCAAGTTAGTCTATGCACATAATTATTTTATTTCCATGTTTCCTAATGGTCTGATCCCTGTACCACCGGTTAGTGTTGGTAAACTGCCATTACTTGGCTCTATTTTGGTTCAAGCATACAAGGTCTTAAAGCTTATTTCAGCTAATTTCAGGCATGCCACAGAATTATGCTACAGATAATTAAATCGTCCTATGTTGTTAGGTAGGCCTTGAGAGAGTATATCTGTGTGAGTTTGACCAAGTTAGATAGTTTTTTATGTTTTCGATTGACAATACCAGAAGCCAAAGTGCTTTCAGAGTAGTAGTTTGTGCTTTCGTGGTTTAGGTGTTAGATCATTTGTTTTTGTAGATGGTTGTCCTGCAAAGATGTTTAGATATTACATGGCCTACTTTACGGTTCGCGTTTAGATTTTATTTTTCTCATTGTCATTCATTTTTGGTACTTCATTCTTTGCGGTTGGTTCACTTTTTTATTGGCTTTGTTTTTTGGTGCAACTTATTTTTGTGGGAGAATGCATCTTGGTGGTTCGGAGTATACATGTTCTTATTGTAAAGCGGTTCTTTGCTATAGTGAGCAGGCTAGTAATTTGAGATGTTTATAATCATTGTTGCAAGGGTGAAAAAATACACGGGCTTAAGTATAATCAGTGGCTCACTCCTGTTGATCGGTTGATTAGGTTTGTTGGGGGAGTGAGTCAAGGGAGTTTATGTGGTTGATCAGGTCTTAAAACATGAGGTTTGCCTTTTCATGTCATGGGGTGAGGTTTTTTCTTGCTTCCTTAATAACATCACGACATAATCTCATAATAGCATGTCTGAGGCGACGCCAGAGGCGACGCCTGAGGCGCCTCGAGCGCTCGATCGATCCATGGCTGTTGCCGGGCCGTTCTTCCCGCCGGCGGTTCCGCCTGCCGCCAATCACCTCTCAGTCCGATTCATCCTCGTGCTCAGGGAGCCGTTTTGATGCCTTAGTGGATTCGGCGGCGGACGAGGAGATGACGGTGGCGGAGGAAGTGGCGTGGGAAGGGCTAGGCGACGAGTCGAGGGTTTTGCCGATCGCCATGGTTGGTTCGCAAGATCAGGCAGCGGTGTTGGAAGATTTTTGGGGGAAGATTGGATACCCAGGAGCAGAAGCCAGGACGTGGGAGCGGAGGGCGCCGGTGGCGTCGGTCGGGACGAGAGCTCGCTCGGCGTCTCCTTCGCGGCCTCGAGTGGAGGCGATTGCCAGAGCTAGCTCTAGCTCGCCGCCGGGGCTCAGGCTACCTCGCCAGCCCGTGAGGATCAAAGGGTGGAAGGGTCCTCTTCCTCCAAAGAGGTTCACGCCGCCGGCGGTGTTCGACGATTTCATCGGCATCGCGAAGATGGCGTCGGATCGGGCAGGCGGCAGATCCTCCTCGCCGGCGAAGGAGGCGCAGGAGGCGGATCCTCCCCGATTCGAACCTGCGGAGGCGGGATCGGCGGCGTCGGGCGTTGGTGGGCCGCGGAAGTGCTGGGCCGGCCTGTGTAGGGCTTTGGTGGGCTTGCAGATGGACGATCGGCGGAGGAGATATGCTGCCTCGTTTGATCGACATACGATCATACGATCGTTTCCACCGCAGAACCACGCCGTCGCCGCCTCGCACCCATCCGCGCCGCTGCGACCTCTCCGCCTTTTGATCTCGTCACCTTCCTCCAGCGCCTCTCTCAGTCGATCCTTCGTCGACGTGGTTGCTAGGGGAGCCGCGGCTGGAGGCATGGCCGGGCCGCCTCGTGCCGTGCCGCCAGGGGCGCAGCAGGCCCCGGCAGAACCGCCACGTTCCGCGCCGCCAGGGGCACCGCAAGGCCCGGCAGTGCCGCCTCCCGTGCAGCCAGTTGGTGTGGCGGGCAATGCCTCGTACCAAGGTCCGCCGGGATTCCAGGGGTGGCCGGCAGGGGCCCTCATGCCGCCCGCTCCTTCGGCTCCGCCTCGGCCTCTGGTGGGGTTCCGCCCGCCTCCACCGCGGATCCCGGCTGCGCAATTCATGCCGCAGCAGCAGCAGCCTTTTCCGCCGCCACAGCAGTACCAGCCTTACCCGGGGCAATATCTTCACTATCCTCCTATGCAGCAACCGATCGCACCTCAGCAGCCGGTTACTCAGCAGCAGCCGGCACAACCGGGCAGGCGAAGAAGAGAAGAAAGAAGAAGCCCGTGGGCATAGCTGCAGCGGCGGGAGTGGTAGCTGCCGTGCCGCCGCCCGCAGTTCAGAGTATGGTGCAGCAGCCACCACCTCCAGGGGGTATGCCGGCTGCTATACCATTGGTGGAGGCACCTCCTGTACCGCAGCAGATGCCTATGGCTGCTCCTGCGTCGCCGCAGCCCCGCCTGTGAAGCCGAAGAAAGTGGGTCGCTGCTGGAAATGCGCGGACAATTCTCATGCGCCTAAGAACTGCAAGGTGCTTCACTATTGTTTGGTCTGTGACTCCGGGGCACACCCGACCATTCGGTGCCCTGTTTTGAAGACTCCGAGGCCCATGAGTTCTTTTGTTGGATGTGGTAATGATGCTACGCTTGACCTTCAGATCCCTGATTCGCTGTATAAGCCGCAGTTGTCTTACTCTGGTGCACCTACAGCCTTGGTACAAGTGTCTGGGGAGGGGACTGTCGCTGCGGTAGATGTCCAGAACCTCATGGCTCGCATGTGTCCGGGTAATCCTACTTGGAAGTGGGAGGCGGTGCCTCATGATAACAACGCTTTCTTGATTGCGATCCCTACAGCTGAGGACTTGTTGAGGATAGACGGTATGCAGATGAGTGTACCTAAGATTAATGCACAGGTTGTTGTATCTTCTTGGGTTCATCAGGATGTTACTCCCGAGTTTGTCATGGAGCCTGTGTGGGTGCATGTCGAAGGTGTACCAGATTCGCTCCGTCATTTCCTGGGTCTATGGGCTATTGGGACTTTTATTGGTTCTACTCTTGATGTGGATTTGCATACACTTCGGAGTCAGGGGATAGTTCGGATTCAGGTGGCCATGAGGAATGTTTCTGTTTTGGAGAAGGTTAAGTCTCGCGACAGACCTCCATGCTTAGAGGTCTTGGCTCGGCTTCAGCTTAATGGTTATAAATTTCGTTTTCGTCGTGAGGCCACGGGGTATAAGCCAGATCCTCGGTTTAGACCTTTCTTCTGGAAGGGTGAAGATGATGATGATGCGTCTCATGGTTTTGAGGATGAGGGGCTTGATGATCCCGCGGATGATTTGGCACCAGGGTCATCACATATGGAGGTCGATGGTCACGCGCCTGGGCACTCATCTGGCACAGCTTCGGTACCGGTTACTCAGGTGGCTTTGACCCCGTTTAACCACTCGCCGAGGACGGACAGGGGCCGGGAGATTGTGGCCCGAGCTTTGACGGTGTCTCCACATTTGGTGGCCACTCCGCCACCTACGATCAGGGCGTCTTCTCCGTCTCGCATTCGGTCTTTTATGCAGGGGAGGACTCGTCCCGTTTCGTCGTCTTCACCGATGGTTGCTTCCTCGTTAGTGCCCGCTCCGTCTTCTACATCACCTCAGACGGAGAGGGTACAGACGAGGCCTCCTCTTGCGCCGGCGGAGCACACGGCGACCCCGGGGCAGCAGCCGACCGAGGCTGTGTCGGCAAGGTTGCAGTTGCGTGACGCCGCGGAGGAGCAGCGGCAGCCGGCCGGAGGCTCCGAGACATCGGAGGAGCTGGCCTCCAGGCCGGCGACACAGCTGCAGCCGGCGCCCATCGGCGGGGCGCAGCAGGGACCGGCACAGGGCCGGGTCTTGCAGTAGCCGCCCCCTGGTCGTATCGATGAGAGGAAGGGGGCAGAGCCGCCCCAAACTCTCTCTCCGGCGGCGGTGCAGGTCGGGTTGGGGAGGAGCCCCAGCCCATCTTTCGCGCCTCCTTCGCCTGGAGGGGCGGTGGCGTCGCGACTCTCTCCGACGGGAGTGCAGGTCGGGCTGGGGAGGAGCCCCAGCCCACCCTTCGCGCCTCCTTCGCCTGGAGGGGCAGCGGCGTCGCGTCCGGGCTCGGTGCAGGGGGCTTCCTCGCCATCCACCCCTGTACTGCCTGTTTCTCCTTCGACGTCGGCACCGGTACCTGCTTCACCTCGTTCGAGTCCGTCCCCCCCCACCAGCCACACCGCAGCCTCAGCCCACGGGTCCTCCACCGGCTATGCAGCCGACGGTGAGGAGGAGTGGGAGGTACGCGGTGGCGGAGGATGGAGCGGGTGTCACGGATGAAGATGTGATGCAGAGAGCTATGCGGCGCAAGGCGGAGCTGAACCTCGACACGGCAGGTACTAAACATACAGCCAAGTCATTTACTTCTTTTTCGGATACTCGGATTTCATCTAATTTATGTAGAGTAGGGGTCTCGGTGGGTAGTCGGTCTGATGAGATTGTAGCTTCGGCTAATGTGTTGAGACAAATGGAGCTTGACCGTTTAACGGTTGCTTCAAATGGATCCACTGAGCCTGCCACCTCAATCATAGACGATGATGAAGATGATGACATCCTAGATGGTCATCTTCTCTCGGCTATAGTTGGGAGTGTTACGGAGGTCGATTTAGAACACTCAGAGCTCAGTTCAGTTTATGATCTAGATGCTTCTGCTCGTGGTTCTCGATCGTCCGCTGGTAAGAAGTCTCGTAGATATGGCAAAAATACTAAATCTAAAATAGTCTCTCGATGAATGGCATGTTTCGGAATAGCAGAGGTCTTGGAGACTTGGCTAAACATTCTCACATTGCTGATGGTTGTAGAGATTATGATTTAGATTTTATTGCTATATCTGAGACGGGTAGGCGAAAATTCTCACAGAGTTTCCTCGACCGGTTATCAGGCGGGATTAACTTTCAGTGGTATTCTCGCCCGCCTCGTGGTAGATCTGGGGGTATTTTACTGGGCGTCCGTATAGACACCATGACAGTCTTAGCTAGTTCTGATGGCGAGTATCATATTAAACTCGATATTCAGAACAAAGCAGATGGTTTCATTTGGAGTCTGGTCGCTGTGTATGGTGCTGCCCAAGATGCCTTTAAGGCCGACTTTTTACGTGAGTTGGTAAATCTTGCAAAAGATAATCCGCACCCGATTTTAATCGGAGGGGATTTTAATTTGCTGAGATTCCCTCATGAGAAAAGCAAAGGCTTTTTTGATGGATATTGGCCTTTCTTGTTTAATGCTGTCATTGATAGCTTAGACTTAAGAGAGGTTTTCATGTCCGGTCGACAGTTTACTTGGGCCAACAGTTTACCTGAACCCACATACGAGAAACTAGATCGCGTGTTGATGGATACCGAATGGGAACACAAATATCCTATGGTGTCCGTCCGTGCACTAGAACGTATTGAAAAACTGTCCGACCATGCTCCTATCCTGTTAACCACTGGGAATCCTCGACCTGTTTGTAAGCGACCGTTCAAATTTGAACTTGGCTGGTTACATCGTGAGGGTTTTCATGAGATGGTTAAGACGGTTTGGGAAAGACCAGTTCGGGGTGGCTCGCCAATATTGAGATGGAATAATAAGATGCGCGCTATGCGCAAGCATCTCTCTGGTTGGGCTGCTCATATGGCTGGTATTTTGAAAAAAGAGAAGGCTCGCTTGTCTAAAGAGATTGATGATCTTGAGGCCATCGCGGAAGTGAGACCGTTGTCCACGCAAGAGATTGATCTTAAGAATCAATCCAATGCACAAATGGTGAGTCTTCTTCGTGAAGAGGAACTCAAATGGTATCAAAGATCCAAAGCCCAATTCATTTTGGAAGGTGATTCGAATACGCGATATTTTCATGGATTAGCCAATGGCAGACATCGGAAAAAGCGTATTCACTCTCTTATCCAAGATGAAGGGGTGATTGAAGGCCACGAGCAACTCAAATCTTACATTACTAATTATTATAAAGACCTGTTCGGTCCTCCGGAGGAAAGCTCTTTCTCTCTTAACGAGGACTTAACGGAAGACATACCCCAAGTTTCTATGGAAGAAAATGGCCTACTAACCGCACCTTATTCTGAGGATGAGGTTAAGAAGGCGATTTTCCAAATGGAATGTAACAAAGCACCGGGTCCAGATGGTTTTCCAGCGGAGTTTTATCAAACCTTTTGGGATACTATTAAATCGGACCTTCTAGATTTGTTCGGTGATCTCCACACAGGACAACTAGAATTATTTCGTCTAAATTTTGGTGAAGTAATTTTGTTACCGAAGGTTAATGAGGCAGAAAGGATTCAACAATATAGACCTATCTGCCTATTAAACGTAAGTTTCAAGATTTTCACGAAAGTGGCCACCATTAGACTTAATACGGTTGCGGATCATGTCGTTCAACCTTCACAGACCGCTTTTATGCAAGGAAGGAATATCCTTGATGGAGTGGCAGTGTTGCACGAGGCGGTACATGAGATGCATTCTAAGAAATTAAACGGGGTAATTTTAAAATTAGATTTCGAAAAGGCGTATGACAAGGTCAAGTGGTCTTTTCTGCAGCAGACACTTAGGATGAAAGGTTTTTCTCCTGAGTGGCGCACTCTAATTTACGATTTTGTGTATGGAGGTAGTGTGTCTATCCGGGTTAATGATGACACCGGCCACTATTTTCAAACACGAAAGGGGTTACGCCAAGGGGATCCGTTATCACCGATGTTGTTTAACATCGTAGCGGATATGTTGGCAATACTCATAGAGCGAGCTAAGTCTGATGGCCAGATTGAAGGTGTGATCCCACATTTGGTTGATGGGGGTTTATCTATCCTTCAATATGCCGACGATACAATTCTTTTTATGGATCATGATCTCGAAAAAGCTCGCAATCTCAAATTAATTTTGGCGGCGTTTGAGCAATTGTCGGGATTAAAAATCAATTTCCATAAAAGTGAATTGTTCTGTTTCGGTGATGCCCAAAACGATATGACTCTATATACAGAGTTGTTTGGTTGTGGGCAAGGCCAATTTCCTATTCACTATTTGGGTATTCTGATTCATTATCGGAGACTAACAATTGCTGAATGGAAAATTGTGGAAGAAAGATTACAAAAACGCCTTAGTAGTTGGAAGGGTAAATTGCTGTCCCTCGGAGGGAGATTGGTTCTCATTAATTCAGTACTGACAAATATGGTACTGTATATGTTATCATTCTTCCTGCTGCCAAAAGGAATTCTGCATAAACTCGATTATTATCCATCCAGATTCTTTTGGCAAGGGGACAGCGAGAAAAAGAAATATCGACTGGTTAAATGGAGTGTAGTCTGTAGTCCCAAAGATCAAGGTGGACTTGGAGTTCATGACCTAGAGGTCAAGAACTCAGCTCTGCTAGGTAAATGGCTTTTTAAGCTTCTTACTGAGGATGGGATTTGGCAAACTATTCTTCGTAGAAAGTATATTGGCTCGAAGGCGTTATCCCAAGTGGTTTGGAAACCCGGGGATTCCCACTTCTGGGCTGGTCTCATGGCGTCTAAGAATGTTTTCTTTCGTCATGGTACTTTCTCTATCAAGAATGGAGAACAGATACGCTTCTGGGAAGATGTTTGGTTAGACAATGCTTCCTTAAGTGAGCAGTATCCTGCCTTGTATAGTATTGTTCGTCGCAAAGGTGATACCATTGCCACAGTAATGGCTACCTCACCTCCAAATGTGACGTTTAGACGGGTTTTACTTGGACAAAGGCTTGTTGCATGGAATGATTTAATTCAACGGTTGGGAGATATTCAATTATCAACTGAACCGGATGAATTTAGATGGAATCTTCATGTAGATGGCAATTTCTCAGTCAAATCCTTATACAATGCGATTCTTCATTCTGATATACCGGTTGATAATAATAAGAAAATCTGGAAGATGAAAATACCGCTAAAAATAAAAAAATTCGGATGGTATCTTCGTCGCGGAGTTATTCTTACCAAAGATAATCTTGTCAAGCGGAATTGGCATGGAAGTACTAGGTGTGTTTTTTGTCAACAAGATGAAACTATTAAACACCTTTTTTTCCAATGCCATTTTGCGAGATCTATTTGGTCAGTCATCCAAGTTGCATCTACCCTGTATCCCCCGACTAGTGTAGCCAATGTCTTTGGCAATTGGCTCCACGGTATCGATTCAAGGTTTAAGTTGCTTCTTCGGGTGGGGGCGCTAGCAGTTATCTGGGCACTCTGGCTAAGTAGAAATGACAAGATTTTTAACGATAAAAATTGTTCTTTGTTGCAGGTCATCTACAGATGTACAGGTATTCTCCGTTTGTGGTTACCTCTTCAGCGGATGGAGAACCGATACCTATTTACGGAGGTCTGTACACGGTTGGAGGCTACGGCGAGGGATACTTTTTCCCTATATGGGTGGCAGCATAGTCTACGGATTGCAGCACCACCCACACCATAGGCGATTTATGATTCATCGTTCCGATATGTATTTCGCCTAGTTTCCTTTTTTTATATATTTTTGGTTACAGACTCTTCAAACAGCTGTGTGCATCCTGATTATGCAGAGGCTGGATGTAATTGCTTTCTCAAAAGTAATAAAACATCCTTTATCAAAAAAAAAAATGTCATGGGGTGAAAGTTGATGATGGTACAAACATGGGTGAAGATTCTTCCTTGCCATCGCATTGATTTGTTGGTTGCCTGCACGGGATAAGTCTCCAAAGTTTGATGAACTTTTACAATATGTTAATGGTGTTGATAATTGGATGGTTGTATTCGATGGTGTAGGTGTGGTGGTGTAGCTGTGCTGATCGGAAAATGTAGCTTATCTTAGGGCGATAGTGAACAAAAGGAGGCCAAGCTACATGTATCCTTTATGTTTAAAAATTCGGATATCATATTTTAAGTTTTCAAAAAAATTGGAAAAAAATTCTTGATGTACCCAATAATGAAATCTATAAACGTATAAATTCTCAATGTGAAATTCTTTGCATTATAGGCTACACAAATATGAAAAAACGTGTGAATCTGAACATAGTGAATAGTGCGCACTTCAAAACTCTAAAACTTGTCAGATTTTATGATTTTTGTGTAGCCTAGAATACAGAGAATTTCACATTAAAAATTTGCACGTTTGTTGATTTCATCATTGGCTACATCTAAGATTTTATTTCAGATTTTTTTGAAACTTCAAAATATGATTTGTAAATATAAAGAGCTACATGTAGCTCGGCCTCCATTTGCCGTTTCCCCTCTCACGGCCATGCTTAATAGTTGTACTGATTTGCTAAAATATTTATCACTACCAAATGCATCACACCAGACACCCTATGTGGCAACGCCATGCAGGCAGCAGAGCAAAGCTCACATGTCCGTCCTAGACGCGTTTGGTAGCCTAGGCCCGAATCGTGGCTCATTGGCGTAGTGGTGTGAGCGCACCTGTGCGTCTGGAACGAGCCAAGGGTCGGAATTGGCCTGTTATTTGGTATGTCGGGCTGCATCGTTTGGGCCAAAATGGGCTTTTTGTTTGTTTGCCTGCATTCAAACCCAAATCTCGATGGAGATGAGATTACGGCTGTTTGGTACCATCTAGGCATGCCTAAGGTCACCTCTTATCTACAACTGGTAGCCTTACCATGCTATCACCTCCCATCACACAGAAATCAGTTCACGACAGTTGCAGACTAACGAAACTAGCAGTTCACGAAATCAGCCCTAGCTAGTACGAATGGGAGTTCATAATGATGCTCCCTGGCTACTACGAATGACAGTTTATCATTATTGGGTAGTTTAACATACAGGGATCAAATTAGGGTTCGAGAAACAGGGGATCGTAGGGGGTTCTTCTTCTCAGATGGTGGTGTTGCCTCTGGCTTACCACATTGCGTCTGCCCACTCTTGCCTCTTCTCCTTCCAGGCATCATTGTCGCATGCGTCCATGCCATGGCCGGTCTCTACTTCATCAAAAGTGACAACCTCATCGAAGAACTCATCCTCGTCCCAACCTAGGATCCAGTTGTGAATAATGCAACAAGCAAGGACCAGCTTTATTTGAGTGTCAAAATGTGGAACGGTTTCTAGTCAAGGACCTTGAACCTGTTCTTCAATGCAGCAAAGGCCCTCTCAATGCTGACTCTAAGGCTTGAGTGTCTCAGATTGAACAACTCTTTCGCATTCTGAGGTCGGTGGTTGGGAGAGAACTAGTTGAGGTGGTACCTTGTTTTCCTGAAGTGAAGTAGAATACCAGGTCGGCATGCATATCCAGCATCTCCAAGGTAGAACTTACCCTCGGGGATTTGCAACCCATCAGGCCTTGACAAGCACGCTGTCGGCTAGGATGCTCGCATCATGAGCTGAACCCCTCTCACACAGCAAGCACGTAGGTGAACCTCATATCAATATCCACATCTTCTAGCATGTTCTGGCTGGTGTAGTGCTTCCTCCCGCGGAATAGTGCAGACATTGATCTCGGTACCTTTGCAGTCAGATGAGTACCATCAATAGCCCCAATGCAATCCTGCCAAAAAATTAGCACACAATCATGTTTGTAGCAGTAGCACACATCTGATAGGTAGAACGAACATGCTTTTATACTCATCCTGAAATACGGGAACCACCTGCAGCTGTTCTTGATCTTGGGTGGCATGTTCGTTGATGCTGGCATGATCATTTCACCTCTGAGCTCCCCAATTGCGTACAATACCTGTTGGAAATACCGAGAGATAGTCTCCGTGGATCGCCTGAATATGCTACGGATGACTCTGAACCTCTGGTTATGACCCACGACATGAAGAAACATTGCAACTTGTTCTTCGACAGATGTGTGGATGCTTTCAACCAGAAGTCCTCTCTCATTGAACGTTTTCACAAGTGCAAAGAAAGGGGCTCTTCTCATCCGAAGCATCTGGATAGCCTCTACATCGTTGGGTTGTAGATGTAGTTTAGGTTCGCAATCCTCTTCTGATCTCGTTGTAACATAGGATCGTAACTGACATGAGGAAAAAGAGCATGCCTAACTGCTCTCTTGTGCACCATCAGGATCCAGACTTGTATCCAAACGATGAGTGCTGCGGCGTGATGCACAAGCTAGAGCTGGTCGGTCTACTCAAACAAGATGTATGCATTACGAATGGTTTTATAGAACCCAACTAGTTCTACCAACATGAATCTGACACTACAGTAGAGCAGAGGAGTTTCCTCTTATCTTCGTCATGGCGGACGATGGACATGGCCGAAAGCCGCCGTAGATGTGCACATGAGGCGCGGCTGGAAACGATGGCCCTGGTTCGGTGTCGGAGACCGAAGGAAGATACGCGCTGCCAGATCTTGATCGCCGCAGCCGCCGTCGATGCGAAAATTGGGGCAAGGGAAAATTTGGGAGAGGACTAATGGAGAGGGTAACGAAGAGGGAGGTTACGCCTACCTTTGCCGCGCAATACCGCTGGGATTTCGGCTTCTCCCGCCATGCCGAGGCGGAGCGCCCGCGCGAACAGCGTTGTCGATTTTCGTCTCGCCGGGGCCGTTCCTGGAGAAACTGTCAAACTGAGCGTTCTTCCCGGGCCTGTTCCAGAGGTGCTTTAAGACCCGTGCGGTGCGACGACACGGAGAAACACAAGAAACCAAACGACCCAAAAACTACGGGGCACATGCGAGTCACAGGCACCCAAGCTACCAAACGAGTCCCTAGTATCAATGTGTCCGCCCGCTCAATTTGGCAGTTGCGCGTACCGACCATCTTAAGCATCACATAGAGTATTTGAATTGCACGTGAACCGAGGCATAGCCCGGATGGTTGCCGGGTGCTGATACCTGTGCTACCCGTGAGATCTTGAGTTCGAGTGATAGCGCCCGCTCTCTCATTGTACACACCAATATATCATCTATTGAATTGTTTGGAGGGCTTCTTACCCCCAAATCGCATTTTTTTTATTTGTGGTGATCGATGGGCCGCACAACACTCACGACGCCTCCGTCATGCATCGCGAGCATCACTTTTTTTTTTTGAAACTCAACTTTTCTTTTTATCTCATTTTGGCTTGCTAAAAATCACCATAATTCTCAATAGCAGTAAGTAATTTTAAAAATTACAAATATATCTTTTGACTACCTGTCGATGGCTACAAGCACTCAAGGGAGCTACTCCTCCGTCGCTCAAGCCGGACAACCTTTGTCATAGTAGAGCTTAACAGTTTTAACACGGCTGTTTCTATTCTCGTGTCAAAGTGTCAACCCAGCTACGCATGAATAAGCCAGCTGGCACATGGCGCTCCAAGTTTGGGACTAAAAATTTGAACACGCTCTCATATGTTCAAGTTTTGTTAGTTTGTAGTTTTGTAAACTACACTGATGATACTCAGTCGCTCACCAGCACCTACACATTTTACGAAAGAAGGACAATAATCCACATTTGAGAGCTCAGCAGTGTTCCCACAAGCTCATGCCGCGCTCGTCTTCCGCCTCCACCGGCGCCGCGCCCAGCCTCGGCGGGCTCATCATCAGCCCCTCCGCCATGCTCGCCAGCAGCCGCGGCATCTCGAGCACGTCGTCCACGTCCACCACTCGCCGCTGATCACCCGCCACAGGACAGCAGCTACCAGCCACCTGCAAATTCCCGGCACCGTTCACCATGGCCGCCGCAGCGGCCGTGGCGGCCGCTCTGATGTCGTCCGGCGCGCGCGAGACCGGCGCTGGGCGCGACAGTGCCTCGTAGGGGAAGTTGAGCGCGGGGCCGGCGGCCTCGGCGCCCCGCAGCGCCAATGCGGCAACGTCGTACGCGGCGGCGGCCATCTCCGGCGTCCGGTACGTTCCCAGCCAGATCCTGCTGGCCTTGCCCGGCTCTCTGATCTCCGACACTCACTTGCCGCCGGCGGAACCGGATGCCGCGGTACACCGGGTGTCGCGTGTCCGCGCGTGCGCGCCTCCCCGGCAGCAACGCCACGTTCGCGTCCTGGCCGTCTCGCTCCATCCGCACACAAACGAATACACCAAACCAATGCACAGCACAAGGGCGTTCAAAACAAGCTAAAACTTCCAGGGAAGTGCAGGAGAACGATGATGCCAGGAACGTGCTGTAATTCCGAGGATCACGCCGAGGGTTTAAAAACAGGGGGTTTGGGGCCATTGGCGGTGAAGAATCGGAAAGAATTCTCAAACGCGTCTAGGTTGCTTGCTTTCCGAGGGATTAGCTGGGGAGCACACAGGATGAGACAAAGCCTAAAGTTCTCATCATCTTTTCATGGGGTGGTCGAATGGCGAGCCGCCACGTCGGGCCGTCCTAGGTTGTTAAAAATGTCCTCAGTGCGCAGCCAAGGATGCTGCCTTTACAGGGCTGTTAAGAACGCCCAGGCAGCAGACATGTATCATATTAGTGTCAATCCAATTGACTAGGGATAGTTTAGTTGGTCAGAGGGTCACTATCAGGTTGACCCGTTCTCGCGGATCCCCGACGACAGTATCCTGATAACAGTCCACCATACTACAGATGACAGTGAAAGCATACACTTTCTTTTTTGGGTCATACGCAAAGTTATCAGGAAACAAGATCACATGGATTAACACCGTCACATTTACATATATATATGTGAAGATCTTTCAGTTGTACAGTGCTGTAAGAAAAGGGTAAAAGGAATGTACAGCGAAGTGTGAAGATGTTGCACTAAGTTCGCAACATCTACAGAATTATACATAAAACATGTCATCTATACCTGCATCGCTTACTTCTTTTTCTGTTGCACTAAGTGGGGCTATGCCTTCAGCATCCGCAAGTAGTCGTCGATGATAGACATAGCTGATGAGCGGTACCCAGAGCCGAAAAGGTTGTAGTGATTCAGGTAGTGGTAGAGGAGATACAGGTCCCTCCTCTTCTCAAAGCCTGGCTGTTTTGGCATCACCTGAATTGAAGTTCAGTATGTTACATTCAAACTTTCTATCATAACAGTAAATTCAGTAGCCACCCGGTACAAGAGGTGATAGTTATATAGGAAGAGAGAGAGAGACAAATTGAGTAGCCCACTTAGGGGAATGAACTCAATGAGTACAACTCAAGGTGAGGGACTTTATTTTATCGGAGTGATACAGAAATTGTATCCCAATTTATTGCAAAATATCAATCAGTTTTGAAGTAGCAACCAGTTAGTTGATCCTTTCAGCATTTCGGATAATGATAAGTGAATTCTTTATCTGCATATGCTAGTGGTGCCAGATACAGGTGTGGAGCAAAATGAAAAAGTGGATACCTCAAAATAAGAGTTATAGAATTCCCCTCCAAATCCAGCACACCACGACATCCCAAACTCTGCTTCATTGTGTCCATCTGCAGATAAATAAAAAATGATGAGGTACTGCCTGTGGGGTCTAATAAGTGTGTGCAAGAAATTCAGGAAAGCAATAGACTGCATAAAACAATTGTGATTCTGGAAATGGAGGAAATAAATAATGAATTTTGCATACAGTAGCATGCTGGATCCAATATCACAGGATCTCCATCAGTATCAGAGCTTATGTTTCCACTCCATAAATCTCCGTGAAGAAGGCATGGCTCAATAACAGCACCATCAAAAAGTGGATGCATATTCTTGATCAATCGCTGACCTGCTCAAGAGGAACATACATCATATGAATTGTTGCAAACTTGCCAAATGTTAGCTAAGATGAATGATCACAAATCGAAAGAGAAATGATGAGCACCCAGTTATTGATGGAGCATGACACGAAATAGGAACACATAAGTCAACTTCACATTTATTGCTCTTTTCTCCTATGTACCTTTTTCATATATGGCTGAATCTCCAAACCTCTGTGATATCAACTCTAATTGGTATCCCAGCCTATGCTTCGAGTAAAACTCAATCCAGTCAGCAGTCCAAGTGTTAATTTGGGGAGTGCTACATTGCGAAAATTGGTGGGTTAAAAAGACCAATGTAGTAGGATTTCAAGCAAACTTGAGTTTTGCATGTCACACAGCCAGAGACAGAACAAGAGGTAGAATGGAGCAGATGCATGTCACTGTGAAACTACCTCTTCTGGTTATAAAAGGGATAAATCGTCTAATTTTAGAATACCAAACACTTAACTGTACCTTCCAATTGTATTTTCAACATGGAAACCATAGCCCTTATCAGATTTTGCAGCTTTATGCATTTCAGCGAGCTTCCTTCCCAGAGCTGACTGGCAATAACCGATTTGTTCAAAATAAAGGATTCAAACGAAAGATTGGAATATAAGGTGCAAAGTTACCTTTTTCTTTGTATGAAAGGGGTTTCTGGACAAGGTTACCTGGTCTCCCCTAGAACGACCAAATTGAATAAACTCCATGATGATAAAAGATCCGCCAGTTGGTAACGACCCAACCTGTATTAGGGTACATAGAGTAAGTATGCTAAAGTTGCACAACAGTTGCATATTAGTTCTCGTCCAATCAGTAGGCACTAGGTTCCTTAGACAACGTGACAACCTTGATATGAGTAGAACTGAAGCAGTTTGAGTGCTATAATGTACACCATATTTCAAACTTGTAAAACAAAATTGCATGGTGCACACACATCAATGCAGTTTCAGTCGTGTACTGTGTGTTGCAACATATTTTACTGTTTTATGCATCAACAACTCGTACATGTTCTTGCATCCGAGTCTTCACTCACCTTGTATGGCAAAGGAACACGGATTGACTTGGTGTCATACATTGCCTTCAGGCCTAGAGCCTCCCCCTCAAACATAGCAGGACCGATGCGCCTGGCATACAACAAGATGATTCCAGTCCACCGTGTAGTATTGCGAATTGGACACGACGACATGATGAGTTGCCACTAGCATCGTGCACCACTACACAACATGACGAGTTTCAGACATAAGTTTGCTTTAGCACACCTGTTGGTCTTCACGAAAAAGGAGCCAGCATCGGTCTCGTAGCGTTGGGCAGCGTTAATGCAGCCACCCCCGATGGATCTTGTCCCTGTAATCTTCGTGGCCTTCCCCTCGGTGAGGATCCATTCCTTGATCGGGTCGTCGCCCATTGCGGCCACTGCATTATGAGTTGCAGAATCGCACAAAGCAGGTCAGACAGACCGTCAGAGTGACACATAAAAACACACAGCACAGTACATCACATAACCAGAGCCGCTGCTCACTGCAATGCTGCGAAACATTTTACAGCTACAGCAAGCCATGACTGCAACCGAACTCCAAATCCTATCCAAATTTCGGCGGCCCACATTTCATCTCAGGTTGGGTGGTTCTCGCAAAAGTCGGCAGAAACTGAGAAGCATGGACACAGCTCAGATTACAGTGAAGAGTTCATCGGGGCTACAGCGGCTAGGTAACCGCGGGGAGAGGCCTAAATTTTGGGGATGGAGAGCAGGCATCGAGTGTCGAGGCGGACTTACCGACGGACAGCTTGGAGGCTGCTCTTGGGAAGCAGGCGGAGCGGCGAGATGGATGGCGGCGAGGGAGGAGCGAGGCGGCGGATGAGGTGGAGGGCGAGGCGGCGGAGAGGAGCGCCACGTTTGCCATCTCCGGCGCGCTTCGATTGGCTGCCGGCTGCCGTGGCCGGGAGTGACAGCTGACAGGTTCCAGTCGAAACCTTGATGGGCCGGGTGTGGACATGAATGAACCTCGGAGGCCCAATCAGTGGGTGTAACCGGAAACGCCACATTCTGAAGCTGTTGTACTTTGTCTGAACTCGGCATGAATCGCTGAAGAAACAATGATGGCCTCATTCTACACCCACATCTAATCTTCACATCTAGCTGAATATTCATATTTTATCAGGGTATTTGTGTTTAACAGGGAATATTGCCATTTTCTGCATGTTTACAACTCGATGAGGAAAAAAGAACATATACTGATCTACATGACATGTGTCCAACAGACACCTTTCCGTAAATAATTTATTTTTCAATGATTCATGCACTGCAAACACACATGCCAATGATATTCTTATAGTACTTATGTTTTTTATTTTATTATTCAATTTGGAGTCACTTTATTCGTAGAAGCACCATTTAAAAAACAAAAATCCCTCTGCATCGAGCAGGGTCTCATCTAGTATAAATTTCTTGTGCTTCCATGAAAACATTCAGTTACACATGAGAGCTGCAGGTTACATAATACAGTACACCTACATTACTTGTTGCCATAAAGAAGAAATGGTTCAAATTTCATCAATTGTGGAAAGCAGCAGCCATACGTGACAAAGTAGCTAATTACTTGATCATGCCTTGGTGAGCGATACAGATAGCCATACTAGCCTATCAAGTTGATCTCTCAAGATTCCATCGAGGCTCCATCGCCTCTCTGCGGTCCTCATGAATTCTTCCATCACTTCTCCAAAATGTTTCACAATCACTGGCTCAAACACCGCTCGCATCTGGGACATGTACCTATATGGAGTGAAGAGCGCAAAATCCGCATCACTTGTTAAGTCGCGCACTACCATCTCCTTGATCGAAAAGGAGCCCTCTTCTTGGATGATCCCCCTAAGCTCTTCATTAGAAGGTCCATACATCGGAATGTAGAAGGAATCATACTTAGCTTTGTTGATCACACCCTGTTAATAAGACCCAAAAGATCAATTACTTGCGCGTTCATTAACAAATGATCAAATCATATGCATGATATCAAATAAATATACCTCTAGGGCCATAACACTTAGAATATGACCTATGGGTTCCCATATGTGAAATAGTTTGGAGTCAATTCCATCAGAATGCCTTCCAGTAATAGAAATAACCATCCGGCCTCCTGGGAGGAATTCTTTTGCTCTTAGCTTTAGGAAATGTGTGAAATCATTCTTAAATTGTTGTGCATAAGCCTCATGGATCATAGGAAGCATTTCACGCCTGGCATGCTCGTCAATGTTGTACGCTGGGATATGGTTCCTCGTTAGTACTTCTGGAGCCTGTAAAGATAAGGGTTTTGGTTATATGATCTAAATAGTGCTGTAACAGGTCGAATCATCTAGTTGTGAAAATGTCACACCTTTGAGAGCCAATGCAGGCTGCTGGACGAGCAAACAAGATGCAATGAGCCAGTAGAGAAGAGTCTCTCGTAAAATGACCCTGGCGTGACACTAGCCACCACAATAGGCTCATTACTTTTCCGGAGCATGGCCAAACTCTTTACCACCATGTTGAAGTCGTTGTTAGGAAGGTCATTGAGGAAAATACACACTTCAGGTTGTTGCCTTTGGAATTGAACGCAATAACTTTGGATGGCCTCGATGGCAGTCGATACCAACACTAGCGCGTTTGGGCCAGAGGAGCAACCCAAGTCTGCGATTACCATATTTCTGGGAAACGAGGTGCTGGTACTGCTGCATAAGTCAATAATGGCCGCTTCTATCATGGGTTTCATCCTGTTCTGCTCAGCATTCTGCATTGGAGTTTTAGCTTTTGAGAAAATATATTTAGTGCTTCCCGGTTAATGTTCTTCTTTATAAATGATGTAATTTACTAGGTGCAAATAGGATGGATAAGTTCTCGAGTGAAAAATGTTTAGCCAAGTATTGAAGAATATCCCGTTCAAACAACACTATAGTAAACTGTGAATCACTAGAAAAAATCATCCTTTTTTATAGGTAACCATTAACCAAAGGCTATGAGCTTAAGGTGCACCCTGTTTTTCCGTGAGTGACGTATTTTGAAATTGAAATCACCTCGCAACCGATCATCCAAATCCTGAATCCTTTCCACCAGTGCAGTTATGACGAGGGTAGATAACATTGTGGTATGATTCATGATATTTAGAAAATATTTTGGAAAACTGCTTGGGGATTAGATAAAACAGGAAAAAAAAAGGAAGCACGAAGTGCAACCTTTGTCCAGATGCTAGCCACGGTGGTGGTACACTAACGTAGAGAAGAAAGTACCTGAATACTAGAGTTGCGGGCATAGCTCGTGTCCCCTTCTCCTTGGTTCATGGGCTCCATCTGTCTTGGCTTACAGCAGGGCGAACCTCCACAAGACCTTCAACCAGTGAGAGACAGATCAGGAAGGCAAATGCTAATGGCGTAGTGGAAGATGGACGATTCTCCTCCTTCTTATGGTAACTGCAGATGGCTGCTTATTGGGCCCAACAATAGCTTGTCAAGAACATAACTATTGGTAGCACGGCCTTTAAATTGCATCAAAGCGAAAAGGAAATGTACTCGGAAATTATGCGGATGGGTACTTGTGGATGAACCAATCACCACATGGTTTAAGCAACATGGAGACGGTGTGGTTAATGACCAAAACGTCATGAATCAATCAGGACAAATTCGTGGAGGGGTGGCATAATAGCCCGACAGACCCAATGCAACAAACCAGGGACGTTTGGTGATGGTGATCCCCTTGTATGTATGCTAAATTTCTGGAGCTGTTCTTTCTCTGTCTGAACTCTCTGCGTGAAATGAATCGTTGTGTTCGTCTGTTGGTTGGTTGGTTCATCTGCGATCTTATGCGGAAATCATCTGCGTAAAAGGCAATCTTGCGGAGAAATGGTAGTAGTTCAGTGAAGCCAACGTATCCTAGTTTTTCATCTTTGGAGAAGCAGAACAAACCAGGGACGTTGGTGATGCTGATCCCCTTGTATGTTTGGTAAATTCTGAAGCTGTTTTTTTTTCTTTCTCTGAACTCTCTGCGTGAAATGAATCGCCGGTGTTCGTCTGCTGGAAGGTTGGATCATCCGCGATGTTTAGATTTTTTATTATATTTTCTAAATACCAGGAAAACTAGGAAGCTAGAAAAAAGGAAACACGAAACGCAGCCTTTGTCTAGTTGCTAGCCACAGTAGTAAACTAAGAGCAGGTCCCGTATTTTTTCTCCCCTTAAAACACGAGTAGAGGGCCCTGTATTCGTTTTTCACCGACCAAAAACGCGTCCAATCTAGCAGAACCTGTAAACTCACCCTGTAAAATGGAATATTCCCAAAATATGCCAAATCGAAAAAAAACTCCTTCCATCTTCTTCCTCTAGCCAACTATTGGCCTGGCCACCGTGCTCCCCCGTCCCGGCCATGGCCGCGCCGCCCCCGGCCGCCCTCGCCTCGCCCCGCTCCGGCCCCCGCCGCCTCGCCCCGCCCCGCTCCCGACCACGCCGCCCTCGCCCCGCCCCGGCCATGGCCGCGCCGCCTTCGGCCGCCCTCGCCTCGCCCGCCCGCTCTCGACCGCGCCGCCCTCGCCCGGCCCGGCCATGGCTGCGCCGCCCCGGCCGCCCTCGCCCCACCTCGCTCCGGCCAGCCCGCCCCGCTCCGGCCGTGCTCGCGCCGCCTCCGGCGGCGCTCGCCCAGCCCCGCCCCGGCTGTAGTTCGCCGGAATTTAGCCGGATTCCGGTGAGGCGAATCGCGAAAATAGTTAGATTTTCTGAAATTTCAGCCTGCCACAAGTGGGGGGTTGGCCCTGTATTTGGCCTCCCACCCCGCACAAGTAAGGGGCGAAGGCCCGCCCCGTAATCGAAACCAGCAAAAATCGAAGCGGAGGGCGATTTTACCTGGTAGAGCTCAAATCCGTATTCTGGCAGTTATTATACGAGTTTGGGTGTTTCAGAGTTGTGGGCATAGCTCGTGTCCCCTTCTCCCCGGTTCATGGGCTCCATCTGTCTTCGTTTACAGCAGGTCAAACCTCCACAAGATAGAGCAGGAAGGCAAATGCTAATGGTGTACTGGAAGCTGGACGATTTGTGCTCCTTTTTATGGTCACTGAGGATGGTTGCTTATTGGGCCCAACAGTACGGCATTTAAATTGCATTGCAGTTGGCCAAGCGAAAATGAAATCTGCTCGGAAATTGTGTGGATGGGTATTTGCAGATGAATCAAGCACCACATAGCTTAAAGAAACGTGAAAACTATGTGTGGTACGTCTTGAAGCTATCAATCAAGCAGCACCAAGCCTTGGAGGTGGCATAAAAGCCAGAAACGTGAAAACTATGTGTGGTACGTCTTGAAGCTATCAATCAAGCAGCACCAAGCTACCAATCTTTAGCTCTATCTTTCAAAGAAAAAGGAAACAATTTCAGTTTGGTTGCTATTTTTGCCTAGAAATAGTATTAATTCTTGGATTAAATGCAAATATGGTTTTATTGGAAAATATTATCATCCTGCTAAGATTATATCTTTGAGAAGCGACATAATGAAACTTAGATAATTTGATAATGAACATGTTGCTCAAGCTTGGGAAATATGAAATCTTTGATAAAGAATTGTCCCACAAGGTAAGAAGGTAAATTCTGTCAAAAAATCCTCCTCCTTGAATGATAAGATTGATACTATTATGTGCTTGTTAATGGTAAAGCACATGTTGATACAAATAATATCCCGTAGCTTCTTTGGTTGCTCAAGAAGAGCATGTTGATGTGAATTTCATTAAAAAAAATAATTTCAACAACAATGCTTATAGGAATAATTTTGGTAGCAACAATTATAGGTCATATCCTTCTAATAATGGTAATGCTTATGGAAATTCTTATGATAATTCCTACATCAATAATAAAAGTGCACCCTCTGATCTTGAAGTCATTCTTAAGTATTTTATTAGTAAACAAACTGTTTTTAATAAAACTGTTGAGGAAAAGCTTGGCAAAATTATTGTTCTTGCTTCTCAAGTTGATAGCCTTGCTCATGATGTTGAATTTCTTAAATTAAAGGCTATGCCTCATGATGTTAAAGAAAGAAAAACTTTGAATGTCATTCAAGTTAGAATTGATGAAAATGTTAGGATGTTGGCGGAATTGCATGTTAGATGGAAAAAAGAAGATGAAATTGCTAGAAATAATAATTTGACTAAAATTTGTACCATCACCACCGCCAGTAGTAATGAAGTCTCAAATGCTAGCCACTCTCCTACTATTAATGGTAAAATAATTGGTGTAGGAAAAGTCCCCGCTCCCTCTACAAAATTGCCTAGAACTACTGAAACTATTCGTGATAAGTGTGCTGAAATTTTTCGGAGTATGGGAGACAATAGGCCTCTTATCTTTGATAAAAATGACTTTGATTTTGATGATTACAATATCTATGAAGTAATTAAGTTTTTACAAAAGCTTGCTAGAAGTTATAATACTAGTGCTATAAATATGGCTTTTACAATGCACATTACAAATACTCTTATGCAAATTAGAGAAGAGAAATTAAAGCGTGAAGCTTCTATTGCTAAAAAGTTAGAAGATGGCTGGGAGCCCATCATTAAGATGAAAGTAGATGGCTTTGATTGCAATTCTTTATGTGATCTTGGTGCAAGTATTTCTGTTATGTCTAGAAAAATCTATGATATGCTTGATTTGACACCGTTGGAACAATGTTATTTGGATGTTCATCTTGTTGATATTGCTGCAAAGAAATCTTTGGCCCGTTGATTTTGTTGTTTTGGATATTGAATGCAATGCTTCCTGTCCAATTATATTGGGAAGACCGTTTCTTAGTACTGTTGGTGCTGCTATTGATACGAGAGATGGGATTATTAAATATTGATTCCCACTCAAGAAAGGTATGAAACACTTCTCTCGGTAAATAAAGAAGTCACCTTATGACTATTATTAGAACAAATTATGATGTTGATGCTTCTTCACTTGATAATACTTGATGCTAGCTCTTTTTCTGCGCCTAGCTGAAAGGCGTTAAAGAAAAGCACTCTTGAAAGATAACCCATGTTTTATTACTGTAATTTTTCTTTTGTTAAGTCTTGGAAGTTATTACCTCTATAATAACCTCTCCTTATCATTTTTTCCCATATGTTTTTTCGATAAAGGGAATATATTAATATCAAGAGATACAAATTACACCCAGCCTCTGCAACAACGCACCACCCTAATGGCACTACGGATGCACACAACCAAAAAAAGGAAAAGAAAACTAAGAAACAAAAGTCCCGCTACAGTATCTCGCGCCTAACAACAACAATACATCCACCGCCATGACAACACCTGAATTACAGACTCTCCAAAAAACGACGCCTCCAAGAAGAGAACAGTGCTCAAACACCATCGTCGCCCGATCAAAGATCTTAGGTTTTCACCCTGAAGATAGTCCCCACTCTCAAAACAATGCCTCCACAAAGGTCACTGCCAGGCACAACCAGTTGAGGCCAGACCTTGGGTTTTCACCCTGAAAGGTAGGACTATGCGCTTCACATGTGTTGTCGCACCCACTTTCATACCGCTGCTGTGAACCCCAGACACCAAGCAAGCCCCTCAACAACGCGGAGACTTGAACCTCCCTTAGCTAGTCCTCCCCTCCGGCCTTCATGAAATTCTCTTCTTCCGACTTTCATCATGGATCCATAGTCACTTGATGTCAACACAGAAAAAGAGCTTCGCGCCGCTCCCTCCAGAACCAAACGGTCGAAATAAAACGCATGGGTGCGCACGACCGAATACCTCCGATCCAGCAAACTCCAGGCAAAGCACTATTACATTCGCCGGCGGAGCCTTCCGGAACTCAACCCTCCGGCTAGATCACGAGTCCAGGCCTCCGGTAGGTCTTCCTCTTCATGCAAGAGAGGCCCTAGGACCGCCGCCTTTATTCAGGTCGGACCCCCACGTCGGCGACCATCCCGGGCTGGCCAACCCAACCCTCCACCGGCGACACAATCGCCGGCTTCCATGCACCTCCATCTCACCGCCGGATGGCGGTGATAGATCAAAAATCACCACCACCAACCGCAGGCCGACCCTCTCCAGCGAAGAAGAGGCCACCTCCTCCGTCGAACCCAAGGCTACTGCCCCGGGCGCCCTCGTGTCGCGGAAGATGCCCGAGATCGCCTCCACGCACCGACGAGAGGCGGGGGTGGATGCCATGGCGCAGACCGAGGGCCTGGCCGCCGCCCACCACCAGCCCCTGCCGGAGTGCTGCGGGAAGCCGACGAGAGGAGGGAGACCCCGCCCATCCCAACCGCACCGGCCAGTCCGCCAGGGGATAGCCGACGGGAGGAGGGCCGCCACCGTCGTCGCCCATCCCACGCGCGTCTGCTCCGCCATGCATCGAGGAGGTGGGATCCGGCCTCCGTTCTCCACGCTGCGACGAGGAAGGGCCCCCGCCGCCGCCATGCCCCTAGGGACTTTGCCCCGGCGGCGCTACCGGCGGCGGCGGCGGCGGAGGGTGGGGTGTGGGAGAGGTTGGGGTTAGGGGTGCGGGAGAGGTTAGGGCAATTCGAAGATTGTTTCCCACATGTGAAATATAGGTTAGAGTCAATTCCATTACAATGCCTTCCTGTAATAGAAATAACCATCCGGCCTCCTGAGAGGAATTCTTTGGCTCTTAGCTTTAGGAAATGTGTGAAATCATTCTTAAGCTGTTGTGCATAAGCCTCATGGATCATAGGAAGCATTTCACGCCTACCATGCTCGTCAATGTTGTATGTCCTTGTTAGTACTTCTGGAGCCCGTAAAGATAAGGGTTTTGGTTATATGATTTAAAAAGTGATGTAACCGGTCGATGCATCGAGTTGTGAAACCGTCACGCCTTTGAGAGCCAATGCAGGCTGCTGGACGAGCAAACAAGATGTAATGAGCCACTAGTGAAGAGCCTCTCGTAAAATGATCCTGGCGTGACACTGGCCACCACAATAGGCTCATTAATTTTCCTGAGTGTGGCCAAGCTCTTTATCACCATGTTGAAGTCGTTGTTAGGAAGGTCATTGAGGAATATACACAGTTCAGGTGGTTACCTTTGTAACTGAATGTGTAAGTTTGTATTATGTCTCACAAATTGATACAAAACTGTTTGGGGTACAAGGGATATAAATAGTAGAGCCAACCGACTAAGCCTAAAACCCTAGCTTGCGTTACAAGTCTAGCTTAACTGAAACATATAATCTAACATCCCCCCGCAGTGTCAACGTGGGGTTCAATCACGTTGAGACTGAAACGAATGTCATGAAACGGCTGTGTCGGCAGTCCCTTGGTAAAGATGTCGGCGAACTGCGCTGTAGTGGGAACATGAAGAACTCGAACTTGGCCCAAAGCAACTTTCTCCCTGACGAAGTGAATATCTATCTCAATATGCTTTGTCCTCCGATGCTGAACTGGATTGCTGGACATGTAAACCGCTGAAATATTATCACAATAAACAATAGTGGCCTGCTGGATGGGACGATGAAGTTCAGCCAACAACTGCCGTAGCCAAACTGTCTCAGCAACTGCATGTGCAACAACTCGATACTCAGCTTCTGCAGACGAGCGTGAAACCGTAACCTGTCGCTTAGAAGACCATGAAAGCAAATTGTTACCCATAAAAACACAGTATCCGGACGTGGACCGACGAGTGTCGGGGCATCCAGCCCAGTCCGCATCAGAGTATGCTGTCAAACTGGTAGGTGAAGTGGTGTTTATGTGAAGGCCATAATCTAATGTTCCTTTTAGATATCTAAGAGTGTGTTTCATGTGATTGTAGTGAGGAACTCGTGGATCATGCATATATAGGCAGGCTTGTTGGACAGAATAAGATATTTCTGGGCGTGTTAGAGTAAGGTATTGTAGTGCACCCGCAATGCTACGGTAGAGAGTTGGGTCTGAGAATGGTTCGCCATCAGCAGAGAGTTTGGCGCTAGTGTCAACAGGTGTACGAGCAGGCTGACAGTCAATCATGCCTGCGCGGTTGAGAAGATCTAGAATGTACTGACGTTGGGAAAGAAAAAGACCATTAGAGTCACGTGTAACAGTGATGCCAAGAAAATGATGAAGCACACCAAGATCAGTCATAGAGAATTCAGAGTTAAGCAGTGTAATAATATGATCAAGAAAAGTCTTAGTGGAAGCAGTGAGAATGATATCATCAACATAAAGAAGAAGATAAGCTGTGTGTGTGGAAGTGTGATAGACAAAAAGAGAGGTGTCGGTGAGAGAGGGAGTGAAACCGATTGTTTGAATGTAAGTTGAAAAACGTTGGAACCAAGCCCTAGGGGCTTGTTTGAGACCATAAAGAGATTTTTGAAGGAGACAAACATGATCGGGAGCAGAGGAGTCTTCGAAGCCTAAAGGTTGTTGACAATAAACAGTTTCTTGGAGAGCACCATGAAGAAAGGCATTTTTGACATCGAGTTGGTGAATGGGCCAAGAAGAGGAAGTGGCGATGCTAAGAACAGTGCGAATAGTGCTAGGCTTGACAACAGGAGAGAAGGTCTCGTCGTAGTCGATGCCGTGCTGCTGAGAGAAACCACGACAAACCCAGCGAGCCTTGTAGCGAGAGAGAGTTCCGTCGGAGAGAAATTTTTGGCGGAAAACCCATTTGCCGGAAACAATATTTGCACCGACAGGGCGAGGAACAAGGCGCCATGTATCATTGTGAATGAGAGCAGAAAACTCATCACGCATAGCGGCAGCCCAGTTAGGATCGAGAAGAGCACTTTTGTAGGTTTTAGGGATGGGGGAGAACGGAGAAGTGGTGGCATGAAGATTGAGACGCGGCCCTTTTGGAACGTGAAATCCCGTTTTGGCCCGAGTGCGCATTGTGTGATCATTTGTGGGAGCTTGGGTAGGAACAGCATGGGGTGGTAGAGGTGGAGTGGGATGAACAACGACGTCAGGCGCAGCGGATGAGTCAGATGTCGAAGATGGTGGAATAAGTGGAGAAGGAGCGGCGGGGGAGATGGGTGTATCGGGTGGAGCTGCGGACGCGGCAGAGGAAGCAGCCGACCCCGCTGTCACGGCAGTGGAGTCGGCTGAAGGGTCTGCCGCGGCAGGCGAGGAGGGCACTGGGGTGGCGGTAGGAGCGGTGTAGTGGTGAGGAAACCTAGCGGGGTGAGCTATGGGATGATGTAGGGTAGGCGATGGGTCAATGGGAGTTTGGGAGGGTGTCCGTGTGGAGAAAGGGAAGATATGCTCGGAAAAAGTAACGTGCCGAGAGATGTGGACGCGGCCGGAGACGAGATCCAGGCAGCGATAACCCTTGTGTTCATCAGAGTATCCTAGAAAGACACAGGGAATGGAGCGAGGTGATAGTTTGTTGGTGGAGATGGCGGCAGTGTTTGGAAAACAAAGAAAGCCAAAGACGCGAAGTTCAGAGTAGTTGGGATGACTAAGGTAAAGAGAGTAGAATGGTGTAGAGTTTGGGTTGGACTTGTGAGGCCGGATGTTAAGTAAGTAGGTGGCTGTGCGTAAGGCTTCGGCCCAGAATTTTGGTGGCATTGAGGAGTGGATTAAAAGGGTGCGAATGATGTCGTTTATTGTGCGAAGCGAGCGTTCTGCCTTGCCGTTTTGAGGGGAAGTGTATGGGCATGAAAATCGGAGAAGAATGCCATGTTGAAGAAAGAAGTTTCGGTTTTGAAAGTTATCAAATTCTTTGCCGTTGTCACATTGGATAAATTTAATGGGAAGAAAGAAGTGTGTGGCGACATATTTGTGAAAGTTTAGGAAAATGGTGTGTACGTCTGATTTGTTGCGTAAAGGAAAAGTCCAGACAAAGTGTGTGAAATCGTCTAGAACGACTAGATAATATTTAAAGCCAGAGACACTAGTATGGGGAGATGTCCATAAATCGCAGTGCAAAAGTTCAAAAGGAAAGGTACTAACAGTAGTAGAGGAACTAAAGGGCAAGCGAACATATTTTCCTTGCTGACAAGAGGGACACATGGAGGTATTATGACTATCCTTATTACAATTTATTGAAAATTCGCTAAGTATAGAAGACAAGGTAGCGTTGTGGGGGTGGCCGAGACGGTGATGCCAGAGGTCGACGGACGCCGCCATGGAGGTGGGTGGGTGGTGGGTGGCGGCGCCATGGAGAGTGTAGAGGTCGCCGGAGCTATTGAACCGAGCGATCTCCGCTTTGGTCTGGTAGTCCTTCACAGATAAACCAAACGGATCAAATTCCATAGAAACAAGATTGTCACGGGTGAACTGACGAACAGAAATTAAGTTTTTGATTAGCGCGGGTGCAATAAGGACATCACGTAGGAGGAGTTGTTTGGTGGGTGTAGGTATGGTGGTTTGGCCGGTGCAATATATAGGTATAGTAGTGCCGTTTCCTAGGACTATGGATGAAAGTGGTGTGGTGGAAAAATTTGACAGCATATTACTAGAAGCAGACATGTGACTAGAAGCACCGGAATCAAAAATCCAGTCCATACCTGAGTTTCCCTGGGCAGCGAAGTTGTTCATGGCCTGCAAGAACGCAGATTGGTCCCAGCTCGGTGAAGGAGCGGAGGTCGGTTGATGCAGCAGTGCAGTTGGAGCAGGCGGCATGAGGACAGGCGAAGGCTGAAACAACTGGGGGTGCTGATATGGCATGTATGGCATCCCCCCGTCGTAGTAGGCCGGGGCGGCGTGGTAGGCGTTCGGCGGGGCGCGCTGGCCGAGGAGTCCAGGGGAACCAGTGTGGGGGCGAAGACCCGGCGCCCAGGCACCCGTGTAAGCTGGAGGAGCGCCGATCGGAGAGGGGGCCGCCCAGGGCATGAACCAAGCCTGAACCATGCCGGTCCAGGGATCATGAGGAGGGCGCCAGGTAGGCGGTGCGGGAGGTGCTGGCGCAGGCGTCGGTACCGCCGGTGGCGGGCGCCAAGCGGGAGGAGCGGCAGGCGCTGGCGCGGGCGTCAAGGCGGCTGGTGGAGTGGCAGATCGCGGCGGCCAGTACATCGGATTCTTGCCCTTGTAGTTGGGGCTGGGACGCCAGCCAGGAGGAGGCTGCCCGGCCGAGGCTGGAAACGGTACCGGGGGTCCTGCCGCGGCAGTGGGCTGGCTCGTCGGGCCTGCCGGTGCAGGAGTAGGCAGCAGGGGCGGCCGGGTGGAGGCGGCGAAGACGTGAGGCCGCGCCTCCCGCCGTGTGAGGCCATCATCGGCGTTCTGCAGCAGGGACCGGATCTCCGCGAAGGAAGGGCGAGGCCGCATGAAGGGAATCATGGCCGCTTGAGTCTTGAACCGGTCGCTGAGCCCTTGGAGAAGGATGTTGATAAGCTGGCGATCAGGCATAGGATCGCCTAGTTCGCGGAGCTCATCCGCCATCGTCTGGATGCGCTGACAGTAGACGCTGAGCGAGGAGTCTGAAAGGATCGTATGCCGCACCTAGAGGGGGGGTGAATAGGTGCTAACCAATTTAAAGTTCTTTTTCAATTTAGGCTTGACACAAAAGGTAAATTCTCTAGATATGCAACTAAGTGAATTTACCTATATGACAAGGTTATCAACTAGGCAAGATATAGCTACGCAATATATAAGAGATAGAGTGGGATAGAGGTAACCGAGAGTGGAGCACGCGATGACACGGAGATGATTCCCGTAGTTCCCTTCCTTTGCAAGAAGGTACATCTACGTTTGGAGGAGTGTGGTTGCTACGCAAGCCAAACCAACAGCCACGAAGGCTTCACTCAGATCTCCTGTGAGCAACGCCACGAAGGCCTAGCCCACTTCCACTAAGGGATTTCCTCGAGGCGGAAACCGGGCCTTTACAAGGTTCTTGTGGCACACATCCACAACCGAATTGGAAGCTCCCAAATCTGTAACAATACAACAATGAACAACAACACATCAACACAAATCAACTAGGGAACCAAATAGGAACACTAGCATGAGATCCCTCAAACAAGAGAGGGGGAATGAAGACGCTTCGGTGAGGATGTAGATCGGTGTCTTCTCCTTCGAATCCCCAAAGATCAAGAGCTTTGGTTGGGAGAGGAAGGAGATCTTGCAAATCTTGAGTTTCTTGAGGTGGCTCTAATGGTGGTGAAGCTTGGCAGTTTTTTCTTGCAATGATTGAGCAACTTGTCCCTTTGGAGAAGAAAGCTATTTATATGGGTGGAGCTTTCAGATCTGACCGTTGGGGACGAATTCCACTTACACCGGAAGTTCCGGCCAGGATGGCCGGAAGTTCCGGCTTCCACCGGAAGTACCGGCCATTCGGGCCGGAACTTCCGCCCTTGATAAAATACCTGCAAAGCAAAAGAAGGGGCGGAACTTGGGCGGAACTTCCGGTGGCCGGAACTTCCGGCCAAGTTCCGGCCAAGTTCCGGAAACTTGCGAAAACCTTACAGGACTATACTGAGCCACAAACTCGGAATTCCGGAACTTGCCCGGAAGTTGGGCGGAAGTTCCGCTGACCGGAACTTCCGGCCAGCTCCGCCGGAACTTCCGGTCCTGAAGAGAAAACCTGAGCACAGACGGCGCTGAGAAGCTTCTGCTGAAAAAGTCAGGCCGGAACTTCCGCCAGATTAGGCCGGAACTTCCGCCAGATACAGAAAACCTGCAGAACTTCAGAACAGCTAAACCAATACACCGATCCAACATAATTTTTGATGGCTTGTACCTGTCTACATCAACACACATAAAAATATATATAGTGTTGACGTCAAACACACAAAACCCAAAAGGGCGGGAAATGTTCTTTCAATCTCCCCCTTTTTGGTGTTTGATGACAACACAAGTATTTGCAAGGAATAGATAATGTAAACAACAATGTGAGAGATATAGAGGAGCTCCCCCTAGATATGAGCAATGGTACATAAGAAGCTCCCCCTATATCTTGCATCCGTCTTCCAAGGGTTAGCAATACAACATAGTGATAAGCATATGGATAATAAGATCATGCACACATAGATAACCAAGGAAGACTCACATACGGAGTTTACCATACACAAATAAGGTTCCAAGCACATAGATAGAGTTTACAAACCAAATAGCTAAGACATAGTTCGACACCATAAAGATAACTAGAATCACAAGCAATAAAAACCAAAGCCAACACGAGCTTGTGACTCCCCCATGCAAATACCCACCGAAGAGCAACCTAATAAGGTCTCACTCTCCCCCTTTGGCACCAAAGCACCAAAAAGGAAAAAAGGAGAATCTACGCGCCCCAAGGGTCGGTGTTAGCCCAGCCGGGAGGGAGGTTCGATGAAGCGCCGGGGTAGGGAGGAGTGTGAGGAGGAGACTCGATCTCAAGGCCATCCGGAGGAAGAGGGACACCATAACGAGAGACCCACTCAGCTTCCGGAGTAACATTCTCCTCGGATCCGGGGGGAGACACTTCCACCGCAAGTGCCCGCATGATGCTCTTCTGACGAACCCTTGACTTCTTGGCTTCAACATGCTGCTGATACTGACGTTGGTTGACTGCAGAGGTGAGGCAAAAGATCTGTCTCATGCGGCGTGCTAGCTTGGAAGCCCAACTAGGTGGCTTCTCATCCATGGGGTTAACATCTTCAAGAGGAGGGTTGTGGCGCTTGGCCCTCAATGACTTCACTTCATGGGATGTGAGAGTGAGTGGAATGGATTGAACGAGTCTAGCATTGCAAGTATCCATCCAAGTGTCCTCAATGAGCTTCATAATGTACGGAGCAAAGGCGGGAAGCTTCTTCTCCATCACACATGACCACATCTCATGATAGATGTAGTCCATCACATCAAGCTTCTCACCGGTGCCCTTCTTAGCAAAAGAGTTCGCCATAAGATCCACTTCATAAAGATGTATCTCATCAAGGTTGCCACCCTTTGGTCCAATGGTTTCCCGGTAGACTCTAAGCATAATATCCCAAGTGGGGAGAAGTTCCGCACTCTTGCCCGGAACACCCCAACCGGGGATGTAGAGGTGCTCCAAGACTTCCCTTGTTTGAGCCCATGAGCTATCATGGCACCTCCAACCATTTGCATTAACACCCGGGTAGCGAGGGTATCCAAGGGCGGCTCCAAACTTTGCCAAGTTAGACTCAAGGAGCCTCTCATGAGTCATCCACCGAAATGTTCTTGCTTCATCTTGCTCAAAGTGGACGGTGGCATAGAATTGTTGAATCAACCCAACATCATAGTCCTTGTTGAGCTCCATAATGGGATAAAGCCCAAACTCTCCACACATAGTATAAGCTTCTTCAAAGTACTTGTTAGCGGCCATCTTCCCGGTGTCAATAGCATGTTGAGGGGCTACCCCCTTCTTGAATGGAATGTAGATCTCATAGAATATCTCCTCTTGGGACTTGTTGTGGAACCGCTTATCCCCAACCCTATTGTTCCGAGGGGTGAGGTAAGGGTTCATGTCACGGAGCTCCTTGTACTCATTATATTGCATGCCCTTCACGGATATATGTATGTTCTTCCCACGAACAGCCGGTGACTTGAGCCTCTCGAGCTTGCAGCTTTGTCGGCGCAGCGGTGAGCTTGGATGGTCGGGTTTGCTCAAGCTCTTCCTCAACCTCATCCACATGATCCTTGCCTCTCTTCTTGGAACCACCTGATAACGGAATCAAAAAGATAGGAATGATGAATGAAAGCACATAAGCAAGGAGGCCAAACACCAGAGCATGCACAGGATATCGGGTAACAGCAGAAAAAATCGCCAGGCCGGAAGTTCCGGTGAGAACCGGCGGAAGTTCCGCCCCGGGCGGAAGTTCCGGCGTGAAGGGCCGGAACTTCCGGCTGTTCGAAAACAGCAGTTTCTCACCAGATCTGAGGCAATGGCTAAGAGAACCGCATTACCACGACATCCTAAGCACGATCTAGTAGAGGAAAGGCATCTAGAGGATTTCTACCATAGCTTTGCCTAGAGTATGCCCTATATTTCATCTAGTGAGGTCTACCCACACATAGAGAGGGAGAGGGCACAAACCGGGGGGAGCCATGGAGGAGAAGAGGGAGAGGATGCCGATCCATGGAGACGATCCGGCGGGGAGCGCCGGAGGAGGGAGATCCGGCCGGAGGAGCAGCAGCCGTCACAGGGGAGGAGCACCACCAAATAGATCTTGGAAAGGGGAAAAGTGAGGAAGATGGAACTGCTCACCCGTTCGGCCCAGTTATATAGTGGCCACTTAAGGCCGGAAGTTCCGCTCGTTGGAGCCGGAACTTCCGGTCTCTCAGGAACCACCCAGGCTGGACACGAACAGGGCTGAACAGGCGAAAAGGATACCGGCCGGAAGTACCGGTCGAAACGACCGGAACTTCCGGTGGAACAGGAAACTGTGCCCAAAAACAGGATTTTGACACGAACAAGGTGCACTTGGAGAAGGTGAAGGATATGTCTTAGATGAGATAGGCTTAGGACAGATACGCCAAACTGTGAGATGGTACATGATCACTCATTTTTGCAAATAATGCAAATGAAGGCCAAAAATGAGTGATTTCCCATAAACAAGGAGATGTCAATAAAATCCAATGAAGATCTAAACAACTCCAACTCTTCACGAAGAAGAGTGCGGTGGCCTAGACCACCATATATGAGTGTTATGATATGGCACCGCGAAGATATATCTTGGGTCCAAACCAATACTCATCATTTAAGCTCACATATCAACATATGATATAACGAGAATGAAATCTTTAATGTTGGCATTATGGGGGGAGGGATAGCTCAATAATTTAAACCGCACTCCCCCTATCTCCATGCCCACATCTAAACCAAATAACGTTTTGAGACAAAGGTGTGTTTGCAAGATGGTCAAGCTATACTCCTTGAATCAATGATATTTAGCTCATTCCTCAAATAAGAGAACCTTGCTTCATCAAGAGGCTTCGTGAATATATCGGCAAGTTGATCTTTGGTAGGAACATAGATAAGCTCAATATCACCACGGGCAACATGATCCCTAATGAAATGATTCCGGATCTCAATATGCTTCGTTCTTGAATGTTGCACCAGATTATAGGCAATCTTGATGGCACTTTCATTGTCACATAATAGAGGCACTTTGTCACAAATGACACCGTATTCCTTTAAAGTTTGCCTCATCCATAACAATTGAGTGCATCCACTTGCGGCGGCAACATATTCGGCTTCGGCGGTGGAGAGAGATATGCAATTTTGCTTCTTAGAAGACCAACACACCAAGGACCTACCAAGGAATTGGCAAGCCCCGGAAGTTGATTTCCTATCATCCTTGTCACCCGCCCAATCCACATCGGTATATCCATTGAGAATAAAACTTGAGCCTTTGGGGTACCAAATACCATATCTCGGGGTATCAACCAAATATCGAAAGATTCTTTTGAGAGCCATCATGTGGCTCTCCTTAGGAGAAGCTTGATACCTTGCACACACACCAACACTCAACACTATGTCCGGTCTAGATGCACAAAGGTAAAGCAAGGATCCAATCATGGAGTGATATACCTTTTGATCCACCTCTTTACCATTGGGATCTAGTGCAAGATGACATTTGGTAACCATAGGAGTGGCCACACCCTTCAACTCGGTCATCTTGAACCTCTTGAGCATGTCTTGGAGATATTTTGCTTGATTGATGAAGGTTCCTTCTCTCAATTGCTTGATCTCAAAACCAAGGAAAAACTTCATCTCTCCCATCATAGACATCTCAAACCTATCGGTCATAAGCTTTGAAAATTCATCATTGAAAGCTTTGTTAGTAGAGCCAAATATAATATCATCAACATATAATTGGCAAACGAAAAGCTCCCCATTGACCCTCTTAGTAAAAAGAGTGGGGTCGATTAGCCCAACATCAAACCCACGGTCTACCAACAATTCCTTAAGGTGCTCGTACCAAGCTCTAGGAGCTTGTTTGAGACCATAAAGTGCTTTATCAAGCTTGTAGACATGGTTAGGAAAGTTGAGATCCTCGAACCCCGGGGGTTGCTTAACATAAACCTCTTCATGCAACGGACCATTAAGAAATGCACTCTTCACATCCATTTGTTGTAACTTAAAGTTATGATGCGATGCATAAGCAAGAAGGATACGGATGGACTCAAGACGAGCCACGGGAGCATAGGTCTCTCCAAAGTCAATTCCTTCAACTTGAGAGAAACCTTGATCCACCAATCTTGCCTTGTTCCTCACAATGTTTCCAAACTCATCTTGCTTGTTCTTGAATATCCATTTAGTGCCTATAACATTGCGGCACTCCTTTGGCTTCTTTACTAAGGTCCACACTTTGTTGCGCTTGAAGTTGTTGAGTTCCTCATGCATAGCTTCCACCCAATCCGAATCTTCAAGGGCTTCAAACACTTTCTTGGGTTCCACTACGGAGATATAAGCATGATGATTGCTAAAGTTAGCCAATTGTCTTCTTGTGGAGACTTTTGCTCGAACATCACCAAGGACCTTGTCATGAGTGTGTCCACGAATTTCAAGGGTCCTATCTCTTCTTGCTAAACGACGGGCCTCGATCTCCTCCTTGGTTCTTCTTGGCCTTGGAGGTGTCACTTGATCAACTTGATCATTTGGGTCCCCGTCTTGACCTTCAACTTGAGCTTCCTCAATTACTTGAGGTTGCTCATCCTCATGTGCTTGATCTTGGACATTATCCGGTGAGAGTAGAATGTTGAGACACTAGTAGGAAAAGCCTCATCAGTGGCGCACCAAAAATGGATTCTGTGGCGCATGGGAGCTGCGCCACAGAAACGTCGCCACAAAAATAAGGTTTCTGTGGCGCACCTGCCCATGCGCCACAGAATTAAGGTTTCTGTGGCGCACTTGTTCTTAGGTGCGCCACAGAAAAGAGTGCGCCACAGAATTGGTTTTTAGTGCGCCACAGAATTGGTTTTTAGTGCGCCACAGAATTTGCTTGTATTATACACGATTTTGTGCTGCCTGCTATACACATGCAGTTTATAGACAGCAATACAGATACACAGGTTATATACAGCAACATTCAGATATAATATAAATATCATGTACATTGCACAGATATAACATAGACATCATCATCACATTACTTAGAGCCCGATCGAGATACATATATAGTGGCAAGTGTCAAATGTTTTGCATACAACTCTTAATTCATACAAAATTCACAATTTCGAGATACAAAGTAGTCTTCATCCGGTTCCTCCTTTGCTCCGTCATCTCTACCCACCAGGCTCGCTTGCATCGGGGTCCTTCATCCAGTTCCTACTATGATGAAAATGGAAGAAAGTGAGACCAACAAGTCCGATGCACAAGAGAAATGGAATAAATGCCTCATACATTGTTGGTCAACACAAATATTAACATTCAGGGACGGTGTAAGTGAGACCAAGTCCGATGCACAAGAGATTGATATTTGTGTTATCTTACCAGGCTCACTTACGCCGCCCCCGAGTGTACGGTGATCAAACATTTTAATCATCGGCATTTTGAAAATCTCAAAGCAAATGGAATGACAAAATGGAATAAGTGCCTCATACATTGTTGGTCAACACAAATACTATGGTCAGAAACCATAGTTGCAGTATACACCGCCGTATACTTTGCAGAAGGGCCCCCTTTCCCCGGTCGGCGTTCCGTCAACGGGTGCTTGACGACACAACAACGCCGATCTGCATCTCCGGCGCAGAACCACGCCAGTCCTCGCTGTCCAGCTGAACGAGTCCTTGATGCAAAGACCGTGCCGGCCTGCCCAGCATTATGCCGGGGCGTGTTGCCGCGCTTCAAGCCGTGTGTCCCGCGCCACCTGTTCGCCTTCTTGCCCGGTGAACCAATAGGCTGATCGTTGGAATAAGGAAACCGATGACAGCCGGTCGCAAGATTAAATTGCGATCGGCCGTCATCGGCTTCCTTATTCCATCGATTAGTCTATTCGTTCACCGGGCAAAAAGGCGAAGAGTGCAGGGCGCGTGATCGACACGCCGAGCGCGACAACAGGGTCGGCATGATGCTAGGGAGGCTGGCACCGTCTTGGCATTAAGGACTCGTTCACGCATCGGACGGCGAGAGAAGAAAAGTGGTGCTGCGCCGGAGAGGCATGTCGGCGTTGTTGTCTCGTCAAGGACTCGTTCACGGAACGGCGGCCAGGGAAAGGGGGCTCGTCTACAAAGTATATTGCGGCGTATAGGTGACCAAACATTCTAATCATCGGCACTAAAATGGAAGAAAGAGCCAAGTGGTATCTCAACTAGATATCATATGCCTCATACTTTGTTGGTCGAAAGAAATATTAACATTCAGGGATGGGGTCAGCGAGGCCAGGTAGGATGCACAAGAGATTGATATTTGTGCCATCGCACCAGGCACAGAGGCCACCACCCCGAGTGTACAAGTGACCAAACAATTTAATCATCGGCACTAGAATGGAAGAAAGGCCAATGCAATTAAGAAGTAGCTAGTATGAACTAAATGGAATGCCTCATACTTTGTTGGTCGAAACAAATATGAACATCCCGGGATGGCGTTAGTGAGGCCAGGTAGGATGCACAAGAGATTGATATTTGTGCCATCACACCAGGCTCACTAGAGACACCCCAGAGTGTACAGTTGACCGAACATTCTAATCATCGGCACTAAAATGGAAGAAAGAGCCAAGTGGTATCAACTAAATGGAATGCCTCATACTTTGTTGGTCGAAACAAATATTAACATCCAGGGATGGAGTAAGTGAGGCCAGGTAGGATGCACAAGATATTGATATTTGTGCCATCACACCAAGCCTCACTTGCTCCACCCCCGAGTGTACGAGTGATCGACCAACCATCTAATCATCGATAAGTAAATCACTTGGGGTAATGTTAAAATGTTTGTCTCCATATTTGGGAGACATTTTTAATATTGGAGTCTAGCTAATGGAAATCAAGAACTAGTCTTGATCTCCAAATGGTGATTAGAGGGAATTTATTCATCTTAAGCAACATTAGGGACAAATGGGATCATGCAAGGGACTTGGGTCATTTGGATCATAAGGCATCAATTAAGGAGGCAACCAGGGACAAAGGGAAACATTTGATGATCCATTATCATAGGCAACAAAGCAGCAACTTTTTCCCCTCTAATCTAGCTAGAGTCCTTAAAAGAAATCCATCATAAGCATGGTCAAATACACATATATAGCATGGGGCAGATGCTCCAAATGGATTATATATTCATCACTTGGTAATTTGGAGAGCAAACAAGCAGTAGCCATATCACTCAATCCAATAATATAGTAATTTGGATCATAAGGCATCAATTAAGGAGGCAACCAGGGACAAAGGGAAACATTTGATGATCCATTATCATAGGCAACAAAGCAGCAACTTTTTCCCCTCTAATCTAGCTAGAGTCCTTAAAAGAAATCCATCATAAGCATGGTCAAATACACATATATAGCATGGGGCAGATGCTCCAAAGGGATTATATATTCATCACTTGGTAATTTGGAGAGCAAACAAGCAGAGCCATATCACTCAATCCAATAATATAGTAATTTGGATCATAAGGCATCAATTAAGGAGGCAATTAACCAGGGACAAAGGGAAACATTTGATGATCCAAAGAAGTGCATGACACTTTGAGCTACCAAGAATAAAGGCCAACAGTGGATAAACATCTGCAAGCAGCTCACACACACATGCAAACACATGTGTTGACAGTAACTAAACAGCAGAAGAACACCACAAGATATTCATGGGTACTTAGGATCAGTAGGGAATTGATAAAGTACAGTGAGGAGCAAGCATACCATCAGAAACTGTCCATTTGAGAGAAATAACATTGGGGTAATGTTAAAATGTTTGTCTCCATATTTGGGAGACATTTTTAATATTGGAGTCTAGCTAATGGAAATCAAGAACTAGTCTTGATCTCCAAATGGTGATTAGAGGGAATTTATTCATCTTAAGCAACATTAGGGACAAATAGGATCATGCAAGGGACTTGGGTCATTTGGATCATAAGGCATCAATTAAGGAGGCAACCAGGGGACAAAGGGAAACATTTTATGATCCATTATCATAGGCAACAAAGCAGCAACTTTTTCCCCTCTAATCTAGCTAGAGTCCTTAAAAGAAATCCATCATAAGCATGGTCAAATACACATATATAGCATGGGGAAGATGCTCCAAAGGGATTATATATTCATCACTTGGTAATTTGGAGAGCAAACAAGCAGTAGCCATATCACTCAATCCGACAAAGTAATTTCCTCGAGCACTTTGTGCCCGCACGGGAGAGGAAGAGGGAGGGGAGGGGAGAGGTGGAGCTCACCGACGATGCTGTTGGAGGAGCGGCCGGGTAGAGGAAGAGGGAGGGGCCGGGTAGGGGTGGAGGAGGAGGTCGACGATGATGGCAGGGGCGGCGGCTCCTCCTCCTTGACGCGGAGCCGGCCCCTCCTCCTCCATGCGGCGGCCGCCCCTCCTCCTCCACGCCGCAGCGGCTTGTGCTGCTGGTGGCGGGGATGGGTGGAGCGTGGTGGCATGCGGCCCTCGCGGAGGAAGGAGGCGGCGACGGCGACGGCGACGCTCACCATGGAAGGCGGCGGCGCGCGGCGGTAGGGAGAGGAAGAGGGGTGAGGAGGAAGTACGGGCGGGGGGGAGGGGGTACGGGTGGTTATAGAAGGCGCTATTTCTGTGGCGCACCAGCACAAGTGCGCCACAGAATCAACTACTTCTGTGGCGCACCAGAGCCAGTGCGCCACAGAAACACTTATTTCTGTGGCGCAGCAAGCCATGTGCGCCACAGAAATACCTACACTAATAATTGGTGGTGGCAGGATGTGGGCCCCACATAATTTCTGTGGCGCACGGCGCAGTAGTGCGCCACAAAAATAGCTTATTTTTGTGGCGCATTCTTGCTCGTGCGCCACAAAAAATCTTTCTGTGGCGCATTTATTCTGGTGCGCCACAGAACTAAGCTCCGCCTATAAGCATTTCCCTACTAGTGAGAGGATATTCATCGGATCCATCATGAATCCGTGTTTGATCTTGTCCTTGATCTTGTCCTTGATCTTGCACACAAGAGGGAGGGTTTTGTTCTTGTTCTTGGGTTGGTGCATTATTTGCTTCAAGAGATGGGGTTTGTTGATGTTGAGAGGATGAGGGCTCCACCGTGGTAGAGCATAGTTCTTCCCGAGACGCCACACCGTGTCCCTCAATGGGGCGGAAAAATCCCACACCCATTCTTAATATGGCATCTTGAGGTATTTCATCACCTGCACATACATCAACTTGCCCCACTTGGGAGCCATCATTTTCTTCGAACTTCACACTACAAGATTCAATGATAATCCCGGAGGATACATCAAAGACTCTATAAGTGTGAGATTCGGCACCGTAACCAACAAATATACCCTCCAAAGCTTTAGGAGCAAATTTAGACAAACAAACTCCTTTGATTTTATAGAAACACTTACAACTGAACACCTTGAAGTATGAGATATTGGGCTTGTTGCCGGTGAGTATTTCATATGGAGTCTTGTTCAATCCCTTGCGGAGATAGAGCCGGTTAGAAGAGTGGCAAGCGGTGGAGATGGCTTCGGCCCAAAAGTTATAGCGGGATTTATACTCCGCCATCATAGATCTTGCCATATCCATAAGAGTCCGGTTCTTCCTCTCCGCAACACCATTTTGTTGAGGGGTGTAAGCAGCGGAATATTGATGGCGTATCCCCTCATCACTAAGAAAATCATTGAGTGTATAGTTCTTGAACTCGGAGCCGTTGTCACTTCTTATTGCCATAATGAGGAGGTTGTGTTGGCGTTGCACCTCGGTAGCAAAGTCAATGAATATTTGTTGAGTCTCATCTTTCGTCTTGAGAAAGTAGACCCAAGTGTATCTTGAGTAATCATCAACAATCACCAAGCAATGTTTCTTCGCACCAAGACTTGCATGAGTGACGGGACCAAAGAGATCCACATGAAGGAGCTCCAAGATCCTCTTGGAAGAGATGATAGTCTTGCTTGGATGCGGAGAGTCATGCATTTTGCCTTCAACACAAGCCCTACAAACACGATCTTTGGCAAAAGAAACATTTTCCATTAGTCCCACAATATGGTTCCCCATGTGAAGACTTTGCAAAGTTCTCATGTTGACATGGGCTAGGAGGCGATGCCACAACCAACCCACATCCGCCTTTCCGAATAGGCACATCGCACTTGAAGTGGTGGTCCCCGAAAAGTCCACCACATACAAGTTATGTTCGCGATACCCAACGAAAGCGACTTTTAGAGTCTTGCTCCACAAGAGGACCACAATATCATTATCAATAAAGACGGCGAAACCCATCTTGCCAAGGGCGGAAACGGAGAGCAAATTGTAACCAAGGGTTTTGACAAGCATGACATCCACAAGAGTAATGTTGTGTGCAACCACAACCTTGCCAAAACCGATTACCTCGGATGTAGAATTATCGCCAAAGGAGACGGTGATATTATTTGTATTGGGCCTCAACTCCTTGACGAGGTTCTTGCCGCCGGTCATATGACTTGTACATCCACTATCAAGTACCCATTTTGACCCTCCGGCGGCATAGTCCTACATGAGATCAATTCTTGGATTTAGGTACCCATTTCTCAATGGGTCCTCTTTTGTTAGCAACAAGGGTCTTTGGGACCCAAATAGACCAAGCAACATAACCATCATATGGGCCAACATATTTAGCATAAACATCACCATAATAATCTTTAAATAAAACATAGTGAGGGTTATCATTTCCCGCATCATCATCATTCATGGTTTTGCCCTTAGGGGCTTCACCATTAGTGATATCTTTCTTCTTCTCTTGTGCGGGCTTGACCTTTTGCTTGTTTGCCTTCTTTGCCTTGGCCCCATAACCAAGGCCCTCCTTCACATTGTTTGATCTTTGCTTACTCAAGAGATCATCCAACGAAAGTTTACTTTGGGGAGAGGAGGCCTTAGCAAGTTCATCCTTCAACCTAGCATTTTCCTCAATAACATTTGCATGATGACATGAAGGAGTAGAGGAACTAGGCACATCATATGAGGCAAGCCTAATTTGAAGTTGCTCATAAGACTTGGATAAGAGAGTGTATTCACTCTTCAAAGCTTTGTGAGCTTTGTCTAGTTCATCTAGATCTTTCACAAGTTTCTCATGATCAACCTCAAATTGGGCCTTTTCCTTTTTAAGCACTTTAGACTTAGCCCTAGCAAGATCTCTAGCTTTTGTGAGCTTGTTAATTTTATCTTGAGGCTCTTCAAGAGTTTCTAGCCTCTCCTCAAGAGAAGCTATAGTTTCTTGACTTTCCTCAAGAGCATTTTTAAGAGCATGGATTTCAAGAGAATCTTCTCTCTCTATTTGACCCTTTTTCTCAAGAATATCACTTTGTTGAGCTATACGAACCATGAGATTTGAAACATGCTTTTTAGTGTTACCTTGTAGGTTGAGAATGAAATCATCAAACTCTAGCATTTCTTGTTTCACTTTTAGACTAGCATCATCAACCCCTAGATCACTAGATAAGTTAGGCATAGAGGGGTTAGGGGATGATACCTCGGAGGATTTAGCCATGAGGCAACTTTCTTCCTCCACATGAATGACCTCATTGGGGGATTCACTTGGTGATGAAGAGTTAGTGGAGAGAGAGGCAAGAGCGACCAATCCATTAGAGGTTGCATCTTCTTCATCATCAACATCATCATCTCCGGAGGTATACTCTTCTTGAGTTGATAGCACAATAGATGTGTCCAAGGAGGACCTTGCCATGAAGCAATGTGCATTCTTGATATGAAGATTCTCATTGGGAGAGTCAAAGAGAGATGAAGAGGGAATGTTGGTGGTGACGATGGCGGCCAACTCCTTTGAGCTTTCTTCATCTTCCTCACTACTAGAGCTTCCCACTTCATCAGAAGAATATTCTTCCTTTGTTACTAGCACAACTCTTGAGGGCCTCTTGCCCTTCTTGGTCTTGTTGTTGTAGAATTTCTTGTTGGGGGCTTTTGAATATTTGCCCTTTGTGTCTTTGCTCTTGTCCTTGGGAATGAGCCTCCCATTATGAAGCTCTCTATTCTCATAGGGGCATTCGGCAATGAAGTGGCGCTTGTCATCACAATTGTAGCATGATCTTGTCTTTGGACCAAAGCTAGTGAACCCACTTTTGTTGTTTCTCTTGATGTTGTCTTCCTTGGCCTTGGACGGATCAATCCAAAACGACTTTGCATGGAAGGCCATGTGGTCATGGTAGTGGCATTGCAAATCTTCCGGATAGGACATGCTCCAAGATGCCCTATAAGATTCTTGAGGAATCACTTCATCAACGGAGTTGACCGTCAAGGCAAGATTGTTCCCTTTTGACATCCCAATGGCACGATTGAGAGAATCATGAGAGTTTTGCTCGAGCACCTTGAGGGCTTGCATCTCGTGCACGGCATCTTGAGATGAGAGAGAGGAATAGCATTCTCTCCCAACAAGGGTCTTGACATCAATGGGTACATACGGCATCATGCATTCAATGTACTTCTCCTTGATCCAAGAGTCATTGATGTGGGTTGCACCAATAAGCCGGAAGGAGTCGGCAACGATGAGAAGTCTTGAATACATGACTTGATGATCTTCATCCGGTAGCCTCATGAATCCTCCGGCTTGATTCCGAAGAGCATTATACTTGTTCCTTCTCGAGCTCTCACTTCCAATGCAACTAGTGGCCAAGCCTTCCCAAGCTTCCTTGGAGGTGGTGTAGTTCCGAACATGAGGCAAATCCTTTGTCCCCACACTAGTTTGAATCATGTGCAAGGCGGTGTTGTTGAGTTGACTATCAACCGCTTCTCTTCTAGTCAACTTGTCGGGGTTGTAAGGGTTGAAGCCTTCCAAGATGATTCTCCAAAGTTCATTGGAGGCACTGGAAACATGAGAGCGAAACTCAAATCGCCAAGTATCGAAATTCTCAACGGAAAACTTAGGTGGGTCTCCTCGAATGTTCAAATGGGGATGAGGAACCGGTATATCGGGAGATAGAAACGGTGGAGCTACTCGATTGTAGCTCTCACCTCCACTAGTATCCCTAGGAGATGCAATGGGAGATTTGTTAGTGTTTAAGTTATCACCTTCCACGGGTTTAGTAGAGGAGGGTAATGCCGAAGCACCTCCCTCTTCTAACACACCCGTGTCCTTTACCTCTACGGTGGGAGCCTTAGGAAGGACCGGAGTCAAAAGCTCGGAAATCATTTTTCTCATGCTTTCCATTTGAGCGTCCATGGAGGATCTCAACGAATTGATGTCCTCCATGGTGACCATCTTACCGGCCTCTTCCGAAGCCCCATCTTCCGGCATACTCTTAGGCGGTTAAGCCTGAAATAAGAGCCGAGGCTCTGATACCAATTGAAAGGATCGTATGCCGCACCTAGAGGGGGGGGGGGGGGTGAATAGGTGCTAACCAATTTAAAGTTCTTTTTCAATTTAGGCTTGACACAAAAGGTAAATTCTCTAGATATGCAACTAACTGAATTTACCTATATGACAAGGTTATCAACTAGGCAAGATATAGCTACGCAATATATAAGAGATAGAGTGGGATAGAGATAACCGAGAGTGGAGCACGCGATGACACGGAGATGATTCCCGTAGTTCCCTTCCTTTGCAAGAAGGTACGTCTACGTTTGGAGGAGTGTGGTTGCTACGCAAGCCAAACCAACAGCCACGAAGGCTTCACTCAGATCTCCTGTGAGCAACGCCACGAAGGCCTAGCCCACTTCCACTAAGGGATTTCCTCGAGGCGGAAACCGGGCCTTTACAAGGTTCTTGGGGCACACATCCACAACCGAATTGGAGGCTCCCAAATCTGTAACAATACAACAATCAACAACAACACATCAACACAAATCAACTAGGGAACCAAATAGGAACACTAGCATGAGATCCCTCAAACAAGAGAGGGAGAAATGAAGAACGCTTCGGTGAGGATGTAGATCGGTGTCTTCTCCTTCGAATCCCCAAAGATCAAGAGCTTTGGTTGGGAGAGGAAGGAGATCTTGCAAATCTTGAGTTTCTTGAGGTGGCTCTAATGGTGGTGAAGCTTGGCAGTTTTTTCTTGCAATGATTGAGCAACTTGTCCCTTTGGAGAAGAAAGTTATTTATATGGGTGGAGCTTTCAGATCTGACCGTTGGGGACGAATTCCACTTACACCGGAAGTTCCGGCCAGGATGGCCGGAAGTTCCGGCTTCCACCGGAAGTACCGGCCATTCGGGCCGGAACTTCCGCCCTTGATAAAATACCTGCAAAGCAAAAGAAGGGGCGAACTTGGGCGGAACTTCCGGTGGCCGGAAGTTCCGGCCAAGTTCCGGCCAAGTTCCGGAAACTTGCGAAAACCTTACAGGACTATACTGAGCCACAAACTCGGAATTCCGGAACTTGCCCGGAAGTTGGGCGGAAGTTCCGCTGACCGGAACTTCCGGCCAGCTCCACCGGAACTTCCGGTCCTGAAGAGAAAACCTGAGCACAGACGGCGCTGAGAAGCTTCTGCTGAAAAAGTCAGGCCGGAACTTCCGCCAGATTAGGCCGGAACTTCCACCAGATACAGAAAACCTGCAGAACTTCAGAACAGCTAAACCAATACACCGATCCAACATAATTTTTGATGGCTTGTACCTGTCTACATCAACACACATAAAAATATACATAGTGTTGACGTCAAACACACAAAACCCAAAAGGGCGGGAAATGTTCTTTCAGAGTCCCCCTGAGGGGTGCTGCGGATCGCGGAGTGGAGGTTGTTGATCCGGGCGTCAGCGTTGTCCTGGAAGAGCTGGCGCAGGGACGCCCAGAGGGCGGCGGCAGTGGCGGCTTCACGGAAAACGAGATTGAAAATCTCCGTGGACACGCGTGTGTAGATCCATTGGATGATGGCGAGATCATCTGTGATCCAGCGAGCGTCGTCAGGACGAGGGGCGGCGTCGGCGGCGACGTGGTGACGGAGGTTGCAGCGCCCGAGGTTAACCTCAAAGAGGTGGCGCCAATGGTAGTAGTTGTGTTGGGCAAGATCTAAAGTAATAGGTATGAAGGGGGTGACATCGGCTATGGTGTCTGTGTAGGAGAGAGGAGTAGCCGTGGGAGGGGTAGAAGAGGCCGAGGCCTCGGCGGCGGCGGCCTTGGCGTGCTGGTCGAAGTAACCAGGCGGCGGCGGCGGTTTAGGCGGGGGCGCCATAGGTCGGGATCGATTAGTCTGATACCATGTAAGTTTGTATTATGTCTCACAAATTGATACAAAACTGTTTGGGGTACAAGGGATATAAATAGTAGAGCCAACCGACTAAACCTAAAACCCTAGCTTGCGTTACAAGTCTAGCTTAACCGAAACATATAATCTAACAGAATGAATGCAGCAACTGTGGATGGCCTCGATGGCAGTCGATACCAGCACTAGCGCGCTTGTGCCAGAGGAGCAACCCAAATCGGCGATCACCATATTTCCGGAAAACAAGGTGCTGGTACTGGTGCATAAGTCAATTATGGCGGCTTCTATCATGGGCTTCATCCTGTTCTGCTCAGCATTCTGCATTCGAGTTGTAGTTCTTAAGAAAATCTATATAGTGGTTGTCGGTTCATGTTCTTCTTATTGGACCCAACAGCACGGCCTTTAAATTGCATAGCACATGGGCAAGCGAAAATGAAATCTGGTCGGAAATTATGTGGATGGGTAATTGCGGATGAATCAAGCACCACATAACTTAAAGAAACGTGAAAACTATGTGTGGTATGTCTTGAAGCTATCAAATCAAGCAGCACCAAGCCTTGGAGGTGGCATAAAGGCCTGACAAGACGCATACAACAAAACAGGGACGTTTGGTGATGGTGATCCCCTATATGCCAAATTCTGAAGCTTTTTCTTTCTTTCTCTGGACTCTCTGCCAAATTCTGTTGGTTTGTTGGTTCATCTGATGCAGAAATCTTGTAAAAGAACAATCTTGTGGAGAAATGCTGCTAGTTCAGTTTGAGTGAAGCCAACGTGTACTTGTAATTTCATCTTTGGAATTGGAGAAGCAGAACAGTGACAGAGGAGTCTGCAGGAGAATGATGTGCAATGATTCTGAAACGAACTCTAGTAAGGGCAGCAAATTATTCCTGATTTTCACCGACAAACCATGATCAAGATCTAATCTTCATCAGCTCCGGCATGCACCTTCCTCCGGAGCATCATCTTGGCATTCTTCTTCTTCTTCTGCTGTGACTGAAAGCGCGACGGGCACCCTGACATCTCTGTAGCTGCAGACGTATGGCGCGTCGCGGCCGTGGTAGGTGCCAGTCCACCTCCCCTCGTCGATCCCACTGGCGTCCCACAGGGAGGCGTACAGGAACATGGGCTTCTCCGGCCATGGCTGCCCCTCACCTTGCCGCTCCTCCCGCTGGACCACCTCCCCGTCGACGCGCCACTCGATGGCCTCGGCGCCCCAGGCGACGGCATAGTGGTGGAACCCGTCGGAGGAGTCGAAGGGGAGCGCGTGGACCATCTCCCTGCCGCCGCAACCACTGACGTAGAAGTTGGTCTGCACGGCACGCTTGTCGCCGCCGAGGAACTCGAAGTCGATCTCGTCCATGTCCGGGGACCCCTCCAGGGAGGAGAGGTAGAGGTTGTAGTTGAGCCCGGCCGTGTCCCCCGCGGGCGCGCGGACGGCGGCCGCCACGGCGCCGCCAGGGAGGAAGCGGCCGGGGGAGCGCCAGCGCGCGCCGCCGCGGTGGTCGTAGGTGACGTGGATCTCGCCCGTGGCCCGCGCGTGGTGGCAGGCGTCGGGCGTGTAGTCCACGGCGATGCGGGACAGCGGCTCGGTGCCGTCGGGGCGTAGGTGCTCGTGCTGCGACGACGCGATGGCGTCCATGGGCTCGCACTCCGGCGCCATGCTGGACAGAAGGCTGCAGAGGAGTGGGATGGAGGTGGTGTGGTTTTGTTGTGCCGGACAGGCGACAGCCGCCGCTCCGGCCGCGCTGGGCATGTGCGCCTCCGTCCACATGGGCTCTGCTGCTGCTGGAGTAACCATTTCAGGTAAGCCAACTTGCTATTAGAAATTCAAGAAATGTGAGTATTGTATTTGGATTACATGAGAACCACAAAAAACTCCGATGGCTCTGCCTGGCTTCAGGTTCAGGCTCAAGTTCGCATGATCTGTGTTTTGTAAATACAGATTGTCCATGAAAACAAATGCATTCATACTGAAGCAGCACCAGCAGAGCGGGCTCGCTGGCCCAACCCAAAGTACGACGCAGCTCAATGGACCATGCGAGGTGATGGGAGAAGTCATGGAGACGCCACGGACACCCTCACAATTATTATTTACACAAGGTAAAATAAAGTCCTCCTCAACCATTTTAATTGTTGTTTACACATGGTCCACATGAGGCACAAACTGAAGACTGCAAATGAGGTGCAACTAGCAACATGATAAGCAGTGACTTTTATTCTGTCTGCATTCATTCTACAGTTGCAACTTAGTCCACTGGCACTGGCTGCATGGCCCCGGCTTCTTTCCTCAGACCCTCGAACAACGCTGACGACAAGTACCGCTCCCCTGCACTCGGATGAACGGTCTGAAACAACGGTTACACCGGTTAGTTAGCCTTCTGGATAAAACTTCTCCATGTAACATTTTTTTGATACATTTTTACAGATATAGGCATGCATATATGGATATGGCATACCACAATGAGCTTCCCTTTGTTTTCTGGCCTTTTGGCGAGTTCAATGGCCGCAACCGTGTTGGCTCCTGATGAGATCCCTACCTGCCAAATTTGTTAACAGTTCATCAGTATGATGTAAATCATATTCATTTTCACATTAGCCAACAATTGCACGAGGAGTCTGTTCTTTATCTTGATTCTTTCTGAAGATAGCGGAGGAAAATATGCTTTGTGTGACTCACCAGAAGACCTTCTTTCAATGCCAACTGTTGAGCCATCTTAACGGCATCCTCACCTTTCACCTGTTACATGCAGAGATTGAGTAAAGCTTACATATTTTCTTCAACCAAATAGCATGATCAATTTGATTTTTTACCTCAAGAACCTTATCCATTATATCCATGTCCAAAATATCTGGCTTAAATCCAACTCCATTTCCAGTGATGAGGTGAGGCCCTGCAATTAGTTCCAGTTAGAAGTTTAGCACTATGAAAAATAGAACAGTGCATCGTCTACCTAAATTCTTAGCCTACCTGGCTTGCCACCATTCAGAACATTTGCTTCCGCTGGTTCAACTCCGTATATCTGGATACAAACATACATGCCGTGAATTTCACAACAGTAGCAAATAAAACTTAGAGCAACAATTAAGGAGTACCTTTGCGTTGGGGTTTTTCTCTTTGAGGTACTTGCCGACACCAGTGACAGTACCACCGCTCCCGATCCCCATGACAAAGATGTCGACCTTCCCGAGTGTGTCCTCCCATATCTCTGGACCCGTTGTCTCATAGTGTACCTGCCAATTTCAATCAGCATCATGTACAAGAAACAACACCCAAGATGAATTCTTGAAGATGTACTTTCAATTCGTCGATAGTGGTTTTGAGGAGATCGAGAGAGATGGATTTGGTTGTTTCATTGAGGAGTAGTTTTTGGAGCCCCGTGGTGGTTTTCTCCAAATAGACTTTGACAAATATACACTTTGAAATTTACAGCAACTACTAGTCCAATATTGTACATTCATATAGTCATATGTCAAGATTAATGAAAGGCACGCTACTAACCTTGACATTGGCAGGATTCTCAAACTGCTGGAGCATGAAGGCGCTGGGATGGTCCTCATAGAGTTGGGTCGCCTTCCTCACTGTCCCTCCCATCCCTTTGGCCGGGTCGGTGAGCACGAGCTGTGCACCGAAGGCCTTCATGACCACCCTCCTCTCAAGGCTGGTGTAGGATGGCATTGTCAGTACCAACTCGTACCCTTTGAGTGCAGCCATGAAGGCCAGGCCGATGCCCATGTTCCCAGATGTCGGCTCGATCAGCGTTGTCTGTGTTGACAAGTGACTCATTTTTAGTTATAGATCATAAGCAGGTGTGACTGATTTTTTCGCAGACAAGTTATCTGAATCTCCGTCAAAATAGACACATTGCATTTTTACTATTTAATTATTGCCATTTCCATGTGAAGTTCAATGACTGACCTTGCCTGGAGTTATCAACCCCTTCTTTTCCGCATCTTCAATCATTGAAATTGCAGGCCTGGGTGGATCATACCGCAGACATATTAATCGCACTGGAAACAGATGTGGAATATATTCTTCTTTTTTTTGAAGTACCGAAGGATAATAAAGAAATTGGTGATTTTCTTGTATCATTTTACATGCAAGTTTAGTAGTTTTGGGTGTATATGTGAAACTAGCATAAGCTTCCACCTTAGAGAATTAGGAATATGGATTAGAATTCCAGACAAAACAATTTGTTCAATTGTTCCAACGGGATCAAGCCTGCAGGTTGTCGGATTCAATAGAATAAGGTCAAGTGTTTCATAACTTGTACTAGATTACAAGTAACACTTCCATTAGCGACCAAATCAGGGTGCATCCCTATCTAATTCCTTAGATCCCTATCACTTTCTATCACATTCAGGCAGCCAAGAATATCCAAAACCAATCCCCACTCGTCCCTTTTATATATGTTTTCTTTGCATGAAAGCCGACAGGGGATTTTTTTTTTTTTTTTGGTTGCTATCTAAAGAGCAGAGCAAAACAACAACCATTCGATAGATGTTATCCAACCAGGGTCCTTCGTCAGAGGTAAGATAAGAACAAATTATTGGTTTGATACTTGGTGGCCTTTCATACTTTAATTGGCGAACAGATTAAGCTGGACTGTTAACCATGATCTCTATATATCTATTTTGATATTTCCACCAATGAAACTAGTGCATCTCTATGTAATCCTTGGATCTCGGTGCATATATACTTCCAAATCACGTTTCAGTCAAGAGCATATGGATCCGGAGCCAATTTGCCCCTCCTGAATATTTCTTCCTGAAAGTGACCTGTGACCGTTAGTTTTGGAATGATAGAACAGAAAATGAAGCCGGTCCCCCGTCAGATGAGGCACGTGCATGATATATGTCGTCCACGCACGACATTAGATTAGGACGGAATGATGTAGTACGTGTAAAGGAGATTATCTGTAATCGTAATGCAGGATTACGTGTAGACAACAAGCTAGCTAGCTAGCATGCCGAACAAGAATGGATGAGATTGAGTGCTAGTGGTACTGGCCTGACCTGTCCTTGACGCTGAAGGAGGGCTGGAGGAACTCGAGCTTGGCGGCGATCCGGGCGCCGCAGCCCTCCGTCACCTTGTTCAGGTACACCAGCGGCGTCCGGCCAATCAGCTGCAACAGACGAAACCAGATCAAGAACGAGCTACTAGCTAGGTGTAAGTGTAACACTCTTGATTAAGGAAAGAAGCAAGAAGGTGTTCGACGTACATGGGCGGCAGTGTCCCTGATGTTGAGCGGCGCCGGCGGGTCGTCCACCAGCTGCTGCTGGGTGGAGAAGGCGCCGGAGATGACCCTAATGCCTCCTCCTCCTCCTCCTGCTTGGAAGAGAGACCTGTTCCTCCTGGCCAGCCTCATCACCATTCTCTCCATCTCCCTCCCTTTCTATCCTCACTCTGTTTCTGTGTCTGTGAGGGACAGTAGCTAGTAGGCAGTGAGTTGGTGTGGTTCGAAGTGAGTGTTCGATCTACATATATATATATGGATAGGTAGATAGTGGATGCAGGCAGCTTGCAGTGCTACGGCTAGTATTTATTTATGTGTTATGTCATGATTTGGAACCAATGGCAGCGGCAAGGATGGAGAGAAGAGATCAAAGAGATTGGGTGAGTCTTTGCGTCTGGCCGGCCGTTTGGACATATGCTGCTTGGTTGTCTCGACAATGCATGCATCATCCATGACAATTCAAACCAGGAGATCCACCGTCCAGGACCGCATCCACATGCATGGTGCAGGTTCAGGTTCAGGTTTGCATGAAACAAGGAGAACAAGGAAATCAGTTTTGAATGATTGCAGGTTCTAATACGTGTTCGGAGTTTTACAAAAGAAAAGAATCACAAATCCTCAAACAGAAAAAGAGGATGCTACAAATAACCCTCAAGTAGCAATGTCCCATTCACCTCCTTGCGCTCCACATTCTTCAGCCGAAACGAGTGGCTGCCACCGAACGCTAGGTCGCTTGGCCCCGGGCTCACCATCCACACAGGAGAGTGCTCCACAACGACCTTCTGCACAAGCTTGTCCGCATGAAACTTGTTCAGCAGCGACGCCAGGCTTCCTCCGATGTCTCGGAAATCCACCAGCACACTGCACAGCCCTCGATCCGCAAGAAGTTGAAGGATGGACTCTAGGTTCATCTGATCAAGGACTGAAACACTGACTCCTGCTGGCTCCACTGTGACAGGACTGTCGGCCAGAACTATGGCGTTAGATGCCGACTCATCATCGAGAAATGGGATCTGTAAAGTGGAACTTTCGCCCTGTGCTATGATGATATAAAGAGGTTGCTTTGCACCGGCTTCTCGCGATACAGGTAAGCTGGTCGTCTTGGCCATGTCGCTTGAAACTATAACTCCGTCGTATTCTTTCACTAACTGCGAGTAGTATCCTCCTGGTTGATCAGCGCCATTCCCAATTTGATTTATGACGATTCCATTCATCGACAGCGTAGTTCTGATGTAAATGTAACATACAGAAATTACCAACGACATCAAAATTTGTACTAAAATGAAAAATGACAACATTACAAATTTACAGCACTATAATAGCTAAACCAACGGAAATTCTACCTTATGCTAAACCACGGTTGTGAAACCAAAATTCTGAACATGCCTCTAGCTTGGATTTTCATAATATAGCTACACCATGATACAGTTGGTACCAAAACCTAAAATTCTAGCAAGAAACTTGGAAGTTGGATATATACCTCAGTGTTGCAAAGGCCTTCCCAGTAAGCATACGATGGATGTAAGCCTCATTTAATCTGAGGCATAATGCTTCCTCCACGCCAACCCTCACATTTATCCCAGCGTTCCGGAGTTTTTCGATCCCTTTGGACGCTACAATAGGATTAGGGTCAGTCATCCCCACCACAACCTCCTTAACTCTGGCTTTAATGAGAGCTTCAGTGCAGGGAGGGGTCCTGCCATAGTGGTTGCACGGTTCCAAACTCACATAAGCCGTTGCATTCTCTGCTAAATCCCCTGCATCTCTCAGCGCAAATACCTGAACATAGTCACACAGTAACAACATCATACTTGGCTAAGAGCCTATGATACTATCAACCCCATTATACTCTAATGCCCCAAGTTCTTAAGCAAGTAAAGAACCTATATTCTCTTACCTAAAGCTAACAGCCTAATAATTGTACTAATCCTTATTTTCTCATAATAGTGCAAGCTGAGATCATGTCGTGTGACTGAAAAACACTACATACTTTTGATATATGGATATATGATGTTCCAAAATATTTGTTATATTTGTTTGGTGTGGGATGTATCCTCTACAAGAACTAAACAGTTATGGCATTAATGCATTATCGAAAAGTAGTGAATAATGCAGCCTTGGATTTTACTACTAGCGTACCAGCTGACAGATAAGTGAAAAATAGTGATTATATGAACCTGCTATCATGGCTAGTTACTAGTACCATCATCCAGAAAATGTTTCATAGTCTTTCAGAGTGAACACACACACACACAAAGAAAAAACATAGAAGTGAGAAATGTGAGACCTCGGCGTGGGGCTGTCCAGCTTTGGGGTGAAATCCCTCGCCGACGACTTGGCCGTCGCGGACGAGGACGCAGCCCACCATGGGGTTGGGGCTGGTGTGCCCGGCCGCCTTCCGCGCCAGCTCGACGCACCGGCGTATGTAGAGCGCATCCATGTCGGACGCCTGCGCCTGGCACCGCACGCCGGCCGAGATGCCGCGCGCGCCACCGCCTGCCGCGAGGCGGGCGCGGCAAGGGGAGGCCGCGGCGGATGCGGGGCAAGGAGCGAGGCGGGGGCACGGGGCGAGGGAGGAGGCCATGTCAGTGAGGCCCAACCCAACGAGATGTGTGCGGAGCAGGGTACCGCCTCGGCCCCTCGCCCTACCTTGTCTTCAGCGGCCAGAGGAGCAACGCCATGGATAGATTGATGGAAGTTTCTGTCCAGAGATGGAGTACGGGGGAAGAAGAAAGACTAAATGGGCCTGGGCTAGTTCTCTGGTGGGCTTAATTGAAAAAGGCTAGCAATCGGTGTCCCACGCTAAGAGCATGATGCTAGGGTTTAAGGAAATTTGCCGGGCGGTAAGCGCGGCGTGCCAGCGACCAGTACTGCAGACTCTGTGGGGAAGGCGAGGAGAGGGAGGCCGCCGGCTAGTGCGGTGGCGAGCGAAGTGGAGAGCGCAGAGCCGGCCAGCACCACGGGCTGCATAGAAAAGCCGGGGAGGAGGTTGTCGCACCTCGACGGCAAAGACGGGCGGACTACCAAATTGGTGGCTTAGAAAAACCTCACGTCTGGTGGCTTTGAGTTCCTAAATAGGCATTTGGAATTGAGGGTGAAGTGGACACGAGCCTATGACGAAGGTGATAGGATGTATGACAAGCAACATGGCAGAATGCTTCAACAGTGTGCTTAAAGGTGTCTGTGCGTTGCATGTGATGGCAATTATTCAGTATACATTCCACAAGTTAAATGTGTATTTTCTTGAGTACTCAATGGAAACAGATAAGAAGATTGATGGAATGAAACAAGAGAAAGAAGACAAGTATCCACCAAGGGTTGACAAATGGTTGTGATTCGAGTCAAGGAAGACGGACTACCAAACAACTCTTTGTTTTAAAAACAAGGAGTGGATTTACCAACTAAATGAGCCCGGAGGCACTACAAGTGACGATGTGCAGCATGGAGGTCGGGTGTTCATTGTCCCCTTTGAGGACATGTGAGTGCTCGTGTCATCGTTGCTTCATCTCCCTTGCTCGCACTTGAAAGTGGCGGCACGCGCTACACATGTGGATGTTAATAATCCACTCACTAGCAGGTTGGCACAGTTCTCGACCGAGACGATCAAAGAAACATTGGTAGCTAGATTTAACCCATACAAGGACCAAATCATAGTGGTCAGAGTACCATGGTCTGCAACTATGACCCGACCCAGAATATAGAGTCAAGAAACGGGGAAGACGACAAACAAAATGTCTTAGAGGAGACAGGAATGGATGGGGTGCTGGAGGCACGCGAGGAGGATGGGGAAAGAATTTACTCGAGGAGGCTCGTGTGAGCAAATAGGGTCACCGAGATCACATACCAAACGTATGCGTGTGCATGATGCTTAACCTCATCAATGCTATCCAAAAGAGGGCGCACACTGAACCGCTCACTAATCCAAGTATACGTGGCACCAGGAGGGACTCTTTATTTTGTAGGATCACATACCAATAAGGTCTTGCATCTTCCCGCGCCATCCTTTAGAATCTGTGCTCATACACACTGGAGGTCCATCGATGGGAAGTGCCAGGATCATCGAGACATCCTAAAGAGTCACGTCAATCTCCCCCGTCCGAAGATGAAACATGTATGTCTCTGGCCTCCATCGGTCAATGAGCTCATTGATGGCAGCAGGTTTCACGTTCGGCGTCAACCGGCTCAGAAGCTACATGAATGGGAGGAGTACTTGCGCCTGGATGAACGGGGTATATCGTCGCCGTATGGAAACTATGTGCTAGACACCCTGTGGTACCTCAGGCGGCTTTGTAACCTAACCTTAACCTCCCTCCCGTGGCGCTCCCCAGGGCGCCGCCGGGGGGCCAAACCCAACCACCGCACCCTCCCTCCCTCGAGAAGGATCCCTCTGCTGTTGTCACCGGCATCTACCGCGGTGGCAGCGGCCCCTGGCGCCGAAGGTGCTGGGGTGGAGGAGCGGCGGCGTTTCTTGCATGGAGGTCGGGTGACAAGGTATTAACTTGCCAATGCCTACGGATTGTAGACTAGGGTTTAGTTGGATGTAGAGGGCAAGTAGATCTCGAAGGTTTTAGCCGAAAAGTACTCGACGAATATGAAAACTAGGGTTTGAGAAACAACGATTCGATCCTTTCTGCGTCCCTCGACTCCCCCTTATATAGGAGGCGGAGTCGAGGGTTTCGTATTGTACAAGTTACAGAGTCCGGGTAAGTTTCTAACTCCTCCCGCAAGACTACAAATAATGCTTCCTATTACAACTCTAACTTTCCTTAACAATATCTTGGGCTTCCGAACCTTCTTATTCTTCGGATAGTGGGCCTTCAGTAAACCCCGGGTACCATCATCGACAGGCCTATTGGGGATGCCTATGTCAGTAGCCCCCGAGATTTTGCTTGAATCGTAGAGTCAGGGAAAATCTCCACTGTTTATTTTTACTCGATAATTCAAAAACCTTTCTATATTTCTTCACATAAGTTTCTATATTGTGCAGGGATAATGGTAGTTGGGGCTAGTTCATCTGACGGATCAGGTACTAGTTAACTGCTCTAGTGGCAATCCGCAAAAACCTACTTCAAAATCACGTCCCTGGACATGATCTCGGGATACTGGTGTAAACTTCGACAGGTGCCGCTTAAGGTCTTACCATTCTGTCGAGTCCCAGTTATATTTATCGGGTACCTAACGCGTCCGTTAGGATTTTTCTTCATATCTGTTGATACGGATAAAAGTAGCAAACCGACGTCAGAGACGGTGCCACGCCTCACAGAACGGATCTGGGGTCTTACCTTCGCAAAGTTCTGCGGCATTCAGAAATTGATCGCAACTTTGGCGTTCTGAGAATATATTGTCGAGTGCTTATTCGGCTGTTGGAATGGCACATTTTATTGAGTCAAAGATGACTTATATTGCTCTCCCGATGGGAGTATATGCAGAGTTATTTATAACTCGAAATATACTCTTTTGCTCTTCTATCTTTCTTCTTTTCATTCTTTCTTTCTTTTTTATAATTTCATCGGGCACGCGAACAGCGTTCCCGATGGGAGTAGCCCCCGAGGCTACAGCCAAGGACTTGTTCTTGGTTGTAGGCTCCACGCCTTATGCCGCTATATTTTCTTTCTCTCCCGAAGTTTTATAATTTCTCGGGTGCGCGAACAGCGCTCCCGATGGGAGTAATCCCCGAGGCTATGAACAAATACTTGTATTTGATCATAGGCTCATGCCTTTTCTATTTTGTCTTTCTTGATCTTTTCATTTTTTCAGAGTAGCCCCCGAGCATTTGATCAAAAACTTGTATTTGATCAAAGGCTCTCTAACATTTTTTCATATCGCCTTTTTATGCCGCTGTTGAGTCGAATTTTTCTCTCTGACAAGGTGACGGTATTGCTGATGATAGACACGATTGTGAATCCGAAAATGGCGAGAAGTTTTCTCCCACTGCCTTGCGGGCCCAAATTATCCATTATCTTGACACGTCGTGTAAGTGGGGGACACACGTCCTCCGCTTTTCCTGGCGCACGTATCGTAACTGCTCCAGTGTTAAAATACTTTTTTACCCTTGTTTCCACGTGGTTATCATCTGCCACACATTTTTTCCATCCAACGGTCCGCCGCTTCGCCGCACCTCTATATAAGATCTCCTTCTTCTTCCTCGAGCACTTCCGCTCACGCCGCTCTCCTGCTCTCCTTTGCAAAACCTCCGCCTGCGCCCTACAACTTCCTAAGCTTCTCTTCTCCAAGCTGCATTCCAGCGCCATTGTTGATGCCGCCTCGTCGATTGATCAAGCGCAACACGCCTGAATCGTCAATGGCTGCCGTAGATCTGGGAAGCGCGGAGTGGGAAAGGTCCAAGATTTCCACCCAGGACATCAATCTCTTGAAGAAGCTGGGGATTAGCAAGAAGCCTAAGGCGCTATGCTTCCCTAGTGAAGAAAGCTACCCAACTCCTCCAATGGGGTATCGGGTAAGTTTCATCGACCATCTCATCCGCGGTCTTTCCGCCCCCATTCATCCTTTCCTCCGTGGATTGCTTTTTGTTTATGGTCTTCAACTTCACCACCTCACGCCCAACTCTATCATTCATATCTCCATTTTTATCACCCTCTGTGAGGCCTTCCTTGGCGTCCAGCCTAACTGGGCGCTATGGAAGCGCATTTTCTTCTGTCGCCGTAATGGCTCTCCCAATGTCGCCTATAATATAGGCGGCGTCGTTATTTCTGTGCGCCCCACTGTCGATTACTTCGATGTCAAACTCCCTGACTCAGTTCAAGGGTGGCGCAAGAAGTGGTTGTATATTCAAGAGGAAAACCATGGATGCGCTGAAGACAACATCCCTCCTTTCGATGGTGCCGAAAAAATCCTTCGCCGCCGCTCCTGGGATGCAGAGGCTACCGAGGAAGAAAAATCATCGACAGAGGCCTTGATGACTCGCATCCATGAGTTGCAAAATACTCGTGGCGAAGAATTGTCAGGTATCCAAATCACAGCGTATTTTCTTAGAACTAGAGTGCAGCCTCTTCAGGCTCGCAAAAATCCTCTCTGGAAGTATGCTGGCGACGAGGACGTAGATCGGATGTCGGTAGATTTGGAGGTCAAGGATTTAGAAAAGCTTGTCCGAAAAATCTCTTCTCTCAGCAAAAAAGATTCTGTCCCTTCTTCCTGTCGTGTAAAACCGTACAGCGCCACCAATGCGCTTCCCGAGGTAATTTTTGTCGGTTGATTTGTTATTGCCTTGCTATTTTCCTGTAATTCCTTTTTATTGATGATGGCGTGTAACTCACACGTTCGTTGGGAACCCCAAGAGGAAGGTATGATGCGCACAGCAGCAAGTTTTCTCTCAGAAAGAAACCAAGGTTTATCGAACCAGGAGGAGCCAAGAAGCACGTTGAAGGTTGATGGCGGCGGAATGTAGTGCGGCGCAACACCAGGGATTCCGGCGCCAACGTGGAACCTGCACAACACAACCAAAGTACTTTGCCCCAACGAAACAGTGAGGTTGTCAATCTCACCGGCTTGCTGTAACAAAGGATTAACCGTATTGTGTGGAAGATGATTGTTTGCAGAAAACAGTAGAACAAGTATTGCAGTAGATTGTATTTCAGTATAGAGAATTGGACCGGGGTCCACAGTTCACTAGAGGTGTCTCTCCCATAAGATAAACAGCATGTTGGGTGAACAAATTACAGTTGGGCAATTGACAAATAAAGAGGGCATGACCATGCACATACATATTATGATGAGTATAGTGAGATTTAATTGGGCATTACGACAAAGTACATAGACCGCCATCCAGCATGCATCTATGCCTAAAAAGTCCACCTTCAGGTTATCATCCGAACCCCCTCCAGTATTAAGTTGCTAACAACAGACAATTGCATTAAGTATTGCGCGTAATGTAACTAGTAACTACATCCTTGAACATAGCACTAATGTTTTATCCCTAGTGGCAACAGCACATCCACAACCTTAGAACTTTCTGTCACTGTCCCAGATATCAATGGAGGCATGAACCCACTATCGAGCATAAATACTCCCTCTTGGAGTTACAAGCATCTACTTGGCCAGAGCATCTACTAGTAACGGAGAGCATGCAAGATCATAAACAACACATAGACATAACTTTGATAATCAACATAACAAGTATTCTCTATTCATCGGATCCCAACAAACGCAACATATAGAATTACAGATAGATGATCTTGATCATGTTAGGCAGCTCACAAGATCCGACAATGAAGCACAATGGGGAGAAGACAACCATCTAGCTACTGCTATGGACCCATAGTCCAGGGGTAGACTACTCACACATCACTCCGGAGGCGACCATGGCGGCGTAGAGTCCTCCGGGAGATGATTCCCCTCTCCGGCAGGGTGCCGGAGGCGATCTCCTGGATCCCCCGAGATGGGATCGGCGGCGGCGGCGTCTCTGGAAGGTTTTCCGTATCGTGGCTCTCGGTACTGGGGGTTTCGCAACGGAGGCTTTAAGTAGGCGGAAGGGCAGGTCAGGAGGCGGCACGAGGGCCCCACACCACAGGGCCGCGCGGCCAAGGGGGGGCCGCGCCGCCCTAGGGTGTGGCCCCCTCGTGGCCCCACTTCGTCTCCTCTTCGGACTTCTGGAAGCTTCGTGGCAAAATAGGCCCCTGGGCGTTGATTTCGTCCAATTCCGAGAATATTTCGTTACTAGGATTTCTGAAACCAAAAACAGCAGAAAACAAAGAACTCGCACTTCGGCATCTTGTTAATAGGTTAGTTCCAGAAAATGCACGAATATGACATAAAGTGTGCATAAAACATGTAGATAACATCAATAATGTGGCATGGAACATAAGAAATTATCGATACGTCGGAGACGTATCAGCATCCCCAAGCTTAGTTCTGCTCGTCCCGAGGAGGTAAAACGATAACACAGATAATTTCTGGAGTGACATGCCATCATAACCTTGATCATACTATTTGTAAAGCATATGTAGTGAATGCAGCGATCAAAACAATGTATATGACATGAGTAAACAAGTGAATCATAAAGCAAAGACTTTTCATGAATAGCACTTCAAGACAAGCATCAATAAGTCTTGCATAAGAGTTAACTCATAAAGCAATAATTCATAGTAAAGGCATTGAAGCAACACAAAGGAAGATTAAGTTTCAGCGGTTGCTTTCAACTCATAACATGTATATCTCATGGATATTGTCAACATAGAGTAATATAATAAGTGCAATAAGCAAGTATGTAGGAATCAATGCACAGTTCACACAAGTGTTTGCTTCTTGAGGTGGAGAGAAATAGGTGAACTGACTCAACATTGAAAGTAAAAGAATGGTCCTCCATAGAGGAAAAGCATCGATTGCTATATTTGTGCTAGAGCTTTGATTTTGAAAACATGAAACAATTTTATCAACGGTAGTAATAAAGCATATGTATCATGTAAATTATATCTTACAAGTTGCAAGCCTCATGCATAGTATACTAATAGTGCCCGCACCTTGTCCTAATTAGCTTGGACTACCGGATCATCGCAATGCACATGTTTTAACCAAGTGTCACAAAGGGGTACCTCTATGCACTTTGTACAAAGGTCTAAGGAGAAAGCTCGCATTGGATTTCTCGCTATTGATTATTCTCAACTTAGACATCCATACCGGGACAACATAGACAACAGATAATGGACTCCTCTTTTATGCATAAGTAACAACAATTAATAATTTTCTCATATGAGATTGAGGATATATGTCCAAAACTGAAACTTCCACCATGGATCATGGCTTTAGTTAGCGGCCCAATGTTCTTCTCTAACAATATGCATGCTTAACCATAAGGTGGTAGATCGCTCTTACTTCAGACAAGACGAACATGCATAGCAACTCACATGAAATTCAACAAAGAGTAGTTGATGGCGTCCCCAGTAAACATGGTTATCGCACAACAAGCAACTTAATAAGAGATAAAGTGCATAATTACATATTCAATAGCACAATAGTTTTTAAGCTATTTGTCCCTTGAGCTATATATTGCAAAGGTGAATGATGGAATTTTAAAGGTAGCACTCAAGCAATTTACTTTGGAATGGCGGGAAATACCATGTAGTAGGTAGGTATGGTGGACACAAATGGCATAGTAGTTGGCTCAAGTATTTGGATGCATGAGAAGTATTCCCTCTCGATACAAGGTTTAGGCTAGCAAGGCTTATTTGAAACAAACACAAGGATGAACCGGTGCAGCAAAACTCACATAAAAGACATATTGAAAACATTATAAGACTCTACACCGTCTTCCTTGTTGTTCAAACTCAATACTAGAAATTATCTAGACCTTAGAGAAACCAAATATGCAAACCAAATTTTAGCATGCTCTATGTATTTCTTCATTAATGGGTGCAAAGCATATGATGCAAGAGCTTAAACATGAGCACAACAATTGCCAAGTATCACATTACCCAAGACATTTATAGCAATTACTACATGTATCATTTTCCAATTCCAACCATATAACAATTTAACGAAGAAGAAACTTCGCCATGAATACTATGAGTAGAAACTAAGGACATACTTGTCCATATGCTACAGCGGAGCGTGTCTCTCTCCCATAAAGTGAATGCTAGGATCCATTTTATTCAAACAAAACAAAAAACAAAAACAAACCGACGCTCCAAGCAAAGTACATAAGATGTGATGGAATAAAAATATAGTTTCAGGGGAGGAACCTGATAATGTTGTCGATGAAGAAGGGGATGCCTTGGGCATCCCCAAGCTTAGACGCTTGAGTCTTCTTAATATATGCAGGGGTGAACCACCGGGGCATCCCCAAGCTTAGAGCTTTCACTCTCCTTGATCATGTTGCATCATACTCCTCTCTTGATCCTTGAAAACTTCCTCCACACCAAACTTAGAACAACTCATTAGAGGGTTAGCGACAATAAAAATTAACATGTTCAGAGGTGACACAATCATTCTTAACACTTCTGGACATTGCATAAAGCTACTGGACATTAATGGATCAAAGAAATTCATCCAACATAGCAAAAGAGGCAATGCGAAATAAAAGGCAGAATCTGTCAAAAACAGAACAGTTCGTATTGACGAATTTTATCGAGGCACCAGACTTGCTCAAATGAAAATTCTCAAATTGAATGAAAGTTGCGTACATATCTGAGGATCACTCACGTAAATTGGCATAATTTTCTGAGTTACCTACAGGGAAAACAGCCCAGATTCGTGACAGCAAAGAAATCTGTTTCTGCGCAGTAATCCAAATCTAGTATGAACTTTTCTATCAACGACTTTACTTGGCACAACAAAACACTAAAATAAGATAAGGAGAGGTTGCTACAGTAGTAAACAACTTCCAAGACACAAAATAAAAACAAAGTACTGTAGGTAAAAACATGGGTTGTCTCCCACAAGCGCTTTTCTTTAACGCCTTTCAGCTAGGCGCAGAAAGTGTGTATCAAGTATTATCGAAGGGTGGTGCATTCTCAGCGGGGTGTGGAGTTTTCTCAACTATGCATTTTATCTTTTCTATGTGAGTTTCAGAGGCCCCCTTTTCATTAGTTTTGGGCTTGCTACTCTCATCAAACAAATCTTCAGGAACAATCCAATCAAAATTCTTTTCTAGTGCCTCACACATTCCCAAGAGCTTGCAAGGTATTGATGTTTTAATATCCCCCTCATAATTAACTTCATTAGTGTACTTTTGTCTATCCTTTTCCATCTTCTCAAGAGTACTGGCAAAGTTGGTATAAGAGCCTAGCATATTATATTTAGTGAAGACTTTTCTAGCTTCTCTCGCTATTCCCCCAAATTCTTTAAGAAGGGTTTCTAATACAAAATCTTTCTTTTCTCCCTCTTCCATATCACTGAATGTAAGAAACATATGTTGAATCACAGGATTAAGATTAACAAATCTAGCTTCTAACGCGTGTACTAAAGAAGCAACAGCAATTTCATAAGTGGGAGCAAGTTCTACCAAGTGTCTATCTTCAAAATCTTCGACCGTACTAATATGAGTGAAAAAATCTTCTATATTGTCTTTCCCAAGGATAGACCCTCGACCTACCGGTACATCTTTAAGAACAAACTTAGGAGGAAACATGATGAAATAAGTAAAGTAAATGCAAGTAACTAATTTTTTTGTGTTTTTGATATAGCGAACAAGATAGCAAATAAAGTAAAACTAGCAACTAATTTTTTTGTATTTTGATTTAGTGCAGCAAACAAAGTAGTAAATAAAACTAAGCAAGACAAAAACAAAGTAAAGAGATTGAGAAGTGGAGACTCCCCTTGCAGCGTGTCTTGATCTCCCCGGCAACGGCGCCAGAAAAAGAGCTTGATGGCGTGTAACTCACACGTTCGTTGGGAACCCCAAGAGGAAGGTATGATGCGCACAGCAGCAAGTTTTCCCTCAGAAAGAAACCAAGGTTTATCGAACCAGGAGGAGCCAAGAAGCACGTTGAAGGTTGATGGCGGCGGGATGTAGTGCGGCGCAACACCAGGGATTCCGGCGCCAACGTGGAACCTGCACAACACAACCAAAGTACTTTGCCCCAACGAAACAGTGAGGTTGTCAATCTCACCGGCTTGCTGTAACAAAGGATTAACCGTATTGTGTGGAAGATGATTGTTTGCAGAAAACAGTAGAACAAGTATTGCAGTAGATTGTATTTCAGTATAGAGAATTGGACCGGGGTCCACAGTTCACTAGAGGTGTCTCTCCCATAAGATAAACAGCATGTTAGGTGAACAAATTACAGTTGGGCAATTGACAAATAAAGAGGGCATGACCATGCACATACATATTATGATGAGTATAGTGAGATTTAATTGGGCATTACGACAAAGTACATAGACCGCCATCCAGCATGCATCTATGCCTAAAAAGTCCACCTTCAGGTTATCATCCGAACCCCCTCCAGTATTAAGTTGCTAACAACAGACAATTGCATTAAGTATTGCGCGTAATGTAACTAGTAACTATATCCTTGAACATAGCACTAATGTTTTATCCCTAGTGGCAACAACACATCCACAACCTTAGAACTTTCTGTCACTGTCCCAGATATCAATGGAGGCATGAACCCACTATCGAGCATAAATACTCCCTCTTGGAGTTACAAGCATCTACTTGGCCAGAGCATCTACTAGTAACGGAGAGCATGCAAGATCATAAACAACACATAGACATAACTTTGATAATCAACATAACAAGTATTCTCTATTCATCGGATCCCAACAAACGCAACATATAGAATTACAGATAGATGATCTTGATCATGTTAGGCAGCTCATAAGATCCGACAATGAAGCACAATGGGGAGAAGACAACCATCTAGCTACTGCTATGGACCCATAGTCTAGGGGTAGACTACTCACACATCACTCCGGAGGCGACCATGGTGGCGTAGAGTCCTCCGGGAGATGATTCCCCTCTCCGGCAGGGTGCCGGAGGCGATCTCCTGGATCCCCCGAGATGGGATCGGCGGCGGCGGCGTCTCTGGAAGGTTTTCCGTATCGTGGCTCTCGATGCGGGGGTTTCGCAACGGAGGCTTTAAGTAGGCGGAAGGGCAGGTCAGGAGGCGGCACGAGGGCCCCACACCACAGGGCCGCGCGGCCAAGGGGGGGGCCGCGCCGCCCTAGGGTGTGGCCCCCTCGTGGCCCCACTTCGTCTCCTCTTCGGACTTCTGGAAGCTTCGTGGGAAAATAGGCCCCTGGGCGTTGATTTCGTCCAATTCCGAGAATATTTCGTTACTAGGATTTCTGAAACCAAAAACAGCAGAAAATAGCAACTGGCACTTCGGCATCTTGTTAATAGGTTAGTTCCAGAAA